>NW_024039662.1:0-1200000 GCF_016077235.1 Cyprinodon tularosa
ACAAGCGGGTTTTAATGATTTAAAACTACTAATGGATAAGTATTTAGACCACCAGCCCATAGAATGAGTATCTCCTGGGGGGTGAATAACAGTTAAGCCTGCAGGAGAGATTTCTGCTTGGTTTACAGAAGGTCAAAAGTGAGGCCCCCCCGCATTCCACAAGCTGTCTGTGAGAGCTTATCTTGTGTTTTATGACTTTAGGAATGCTAGATGCCAGGACAAGCTTTCCGCCTTTTCTTGTTAAAACAAAGAAGCAAATGACCCCAGATGTTTGCAGTAAATTAGGTGAAGCTCAGTGTCAGAGATGGCTCTGGTTGGAGGACCGAGGGCCAGCCCTTTTTGAATGGATTAGATACAAGAGGATAAAGCTTTCTAAATAGAAGTTACAGATCAGATTTTGCTCTTGCAAACTCTCCAAAGATGTCTTGTACGTCTTTGCTTTCTTTCCTCCTATGTCAGGTAATGGAATGTATGTCTCTGTTGTTCTGCAGTTTCTGGTGTAGGCTTGTGCATTGTCTTATTTCTAAGTTTATGCATTGTCTTATATTGGATTAAACTCTGTAATTCTGTGACGTCAACACGCAATGTTGGTTTTATTACCAAACGCAGCTCGCCGAGTGGACCTGGGGAAGGGAAGAATCAGAAGCCAATCTTTTTCCAAAGTTAACTATGATTAGAATATTTTCTTCCTTTACAGTGGATACACCTACTGCTGACAAGGGCACGGGATACAAAGGATGATAACAGAAACAGTGCTTGATGATGGGGAGACCTTGGTCTGGGAGTATTGAGGCTACATGGAACACACTTTCATTCTGACAGGTGACTGCAAGCAGGTGCTGTGCTATGAGAAGGCAAGGGAAAATCTCTAATGCAGAGTACAAGGGTAGAGCATGGGTTGGAGCCTTTCGGACAGAAGTGGCGAAGTTGGCCTGACCCTCTAGGATGGAACTGTAAGTCTTTTGACAATAGCGCCGCCTGCAGCTTGAATGTTGGGTGGTGATGGGAGGAGTGAGGAGGAACAAGACTGACTAGAACTGTGGCCCAGCATTTTAAAAAAAGCTAGCTTGTTTTTTCCCTGCACCACCCTAAGTGGGTTTAACAAAAGGAAGGTAAAGAAAAAAATTCAGGCAGTACTGTATGTTTAACCTGTCTTTTACTAGATTCAAAGGTCTTAATGATGAACATGACCCCCTTACATCAAGCTTTCAAAATTTTCTCCTATTCTTGATGTAACTGTGTGGAATATTCTGCCATTTTGTCCTATTCTTTATTTTGTTTTGCTAATTAGTATTATTGATAATTATGGTAATGGTAATTATGATTAATAATCTTTCCCTCTAATCAAAATTAATCCACAACAAACTTATATTTCACATAACTTTGATCAATGGCTACCAGCCTGTAATGATTCTAATGAAAAATGTGGATTATTAGTTAACTATTGTTACTTAATTTACCAGTAAATGTAAATATTTAAACTTGTTGCGGACACAGGTTTGAATTAACCACCAGTAGATTTCTCCAATTCAAATATATAAATATAATTGGTAATTATTAATCATTGAACAAACCACATGAATGTCTAAATTTTATCAGATGTAAACTCAAAAAAGTTGTTCGGCACTAGCCCTTGAGGCAACAGATCACTCATGTGAAATAACCACAAAAAACTATAGTTTAAATAGGTTAAAATAATTTTGAACAATTACCTGTTACAAGCAGTTATTCAGTTAAATCATTCTCCTAGTAGACACTAAACTTATAAAATAAGAAAGAAAAAGAAGGAAAATATACAAAAATTATGAACCTGTCATGATGGGTTTAAGGTGCCTAACCCACATGCAGAAACAACTCAGAAACAGGGGGAAAGTTAAGTGATTGATTACAAAATGTACAAAGTGAAAAAAAAAACGGGTTCTGGGTTCTGCGGTCTGGTCACAGGAGGATCATCTCTGCTCAGAAGGGATTCAGATCTGCAGGGGGTGGGAACCCTGTGAGTCCAGAGGCTTATCGGCAGGCAGAGGGCTGAGGCAGAGACTGAGGCTGAGAGCAGGCAGGCAGAATCCAGGCAAGATCAGAGGCAGAGACTGAGACTGAGTGCAGGCAGGCAGATTCCAAGCCGAGGTTTCTCTCTCCAGAGTTTTCAGGTTTTCAGGCGAGTCAGGATCTGAGAGACAGGGAGAAACAGGGTCAGACAGGTTTCACAAAACAGGGTCTAGATTAGGCAGGCTGGCTCAGATGCTGCTAACCATTACTGGCAAACACTCTGGCAGGGAAGTGTCAGTCTCCTCCTCCTTAAGTAGGTCCTCTGACGAGGAAACAGGAAACAGGTGTGTAGGTGAGCACAAGCCCTCAGGAAGGGATCCTCAGTGCCCTTTGGTGGACAAGCCTCCGGATCCCAACAGAACCTGGGTAACAGCAGTTCATGGGCAGGATACCATCTTCCCAGCTATTACTGGGCGTCGTGGTGAGAGGGGATAGGTACTCCGCAAACAACAGGCTAACAAAGCTAGTGGGAAGCTTGCTGTGGTCAGCCAACGCACGTAGTCCAAAAATTGTGAAAAACAGATTAAAAAGAGGTGGAGAGAGAGAGCTGGAGGGGGTAATAGAGTGGACCTAACAATAGAAGTAGGTTTATCACACGTTTCAATTTATACAATAGAACGTCCAGCAGAGAAATCAAATATGCTACTTCTGAGGCAAATTATGTCCAGGCATGAGTGAAGTAACAAAGAAAAGAAAAACCTGTCATGATAGAAAAGAACGACTCAGGATCAGAGCAACCAAGGAGACAGACAGTTAGTTTGAACTGGTTTATTGTAAAGTGCTGGTTTACAGGTGATGTCTGGTTTGGTATCTTCTGGTCTGCTTGGGGGGGCGAAGGAGGTGGTCAGAAACAGCCTGTGGCAGTAAAGAAAGTGGAGAGCTCAAAACTCAGAGTGGGAGGCTTGCCCGAAGCCAGGGGGGTTAATGTCCGTGGTCCAGTGCAATCCAGCGGTTCCTTCACTCTCTCTTGTGCAGATGGTTTTAGAGGGTGGACAGGCAGGTGAGCTTCAAAGAGGAGGACTAGTTCAGGCAGGCGATCAGAGGAGCCCAGCTCCCTTGGGGTTCTGGTTTGGATTACAGGTTCTAAGGAGGAAAAGACAGAGACAAAATATCAGGTCTGGTTCGGAGGAAACTCGGAAAAGTTTGTTGGGTCATGTACCACGCTGGAAGCGAGAAAGAACTGACGCCCTCCTCCTGGTCTCTGCTCCTTAAGAAGGGCTGAAATCAGCAGTGATGAGGAGCACCTGCCTGTCCACCCTGCAGAGAAGAGAGAGAGAGAGAGAGAGAGAGAGAGAGAGAGACAACCCAGCCCTGAAGCCAGGCCTGGAGCATGACAAAACCTGTAGTCATCATATCTGGACCATGACCTAAAGAAGGGGATAACGGATACTGAAATTGGCTGAAATTAGCTTTTTCAGCAACGTGACTGGGAAATCCCTTTGAGAAAGGCTGAGGAGCTTGGCTATCTCAGGTAGAGCTGCTTCTCCTTTATATTATTTGGAGTTATATCTTTTTGGAAGGCAGCTAGAGACCTCTTACGGGAGGTGTTTCAAGCTAGGTTAAAACTAAGCGGATGGTCCAGGACACTCTGGAGGGACTATGCCTTTCGATTGACTTGAAGATGCCTCTGGCTTTCCCAGGTGTCTGGGAAGAGGCAAGCATTGGATTGCCGCCCCAATACTCACAGAAGTGTATAAATGCAAGAGAAGAAAAACAAATGTTTTACCAGTTGCTTATGTCTGTGAAGCAGCTGCACAGCTATTGGATGCATTTCTTGGAGGGTTCGCAGGCTCAGTTCACAGAGAAGGGACGAGGAGGGCAGGGTAGACAGCTCGGTCCTCAAGCGATTATCTGTGACTCTTGACTCTTCTTTGGATTTCAGGAGCAAAAAGAATGAAGCATGCAGTTTTGCCCCTCAGCTTTGGTTCTCAGCACAAAGACTTAACTTGTTTGCTGATAAGAAGGGGCAAGGCATGCTGCACAGTTGAACCTCAGCAAAAAGGGAAAAAGTTATCAGTCGGTTGTCCATCAAACAACCAGGTTCTAACACCCTTTGACTAAGAAAGGAGGAATTTGTCATCTTCAATTATTCTTGGTCTTGTTTTACTTTATCCAACAACATAGGCAGACTTGTCTCAATTGGTACAGCTTGACCAGGAGACAGTCAGGAAACTCTGCAGGTCCATGAAGAATCCAAGCTTAACAAGCTGCTTCTTCAAAGCAAAGATAAGAAAGTGATTGGCAATGGCTTCGATCTGCAAGCCGAGAACTATGAGGTGCACCGCATGTTTGCAAAAGAGAGAACAGGACTGGATTTGATCACCACTGGGGTGTAGCCAGGGCTGCAAGGCATGCTGGAATATGTAGTTACAGCCTGTTTATAATCACTTTAGCTCAACAATGGTTTGTGGTTTAAAAGAAGGTTTAAGAGAACCATTGTGTATATACACTGAGACAGAAGTGGAAAATAATACAAAGATAAATTGAAGAGCTAATTGGAGAAAATGTAAAGCAATTAAAGAGGAAAGAAAGAAGAGAAGCTAAATGAGGGGAAATAGCATTTTAAAGCTAAAATGAGACACATGACCTGGCCTGATAGCTCACCTTAATTGCTCATTTTACTCACCTGCTTAACTCTGCCTGGTTTTCTAATTATCACTCATCTCATCCACCGGCATCTGTTGCTTTATATCGGGTTCAGCTCGAGCGATTGGCACCAGATCATTATTTGTTTTCCGTTTGTTTTTTTGGTTTTTAGTCTATTCCCTGGTTATTGTCATGGTTCCTGGCGGCCAGTGGGTTTAGAGGTTTCATGTTTGTCTCATCTTCTGATCCTGTTCTGATCCCTTCCCACGAATCCCTCAGGGTTTCGGCTTGGAAAGCCGGGAGGGTCGGTTTTATTCCTGTAAGTCTGGCTTCTTGGAGGAGACCAGTTTCAAGTCCTGAATAAATCCCTGAACAACGTCTCGTCTCTGCTTCCCTCAACCTCTGAGTCTGCCCATCTGGATCTGAGCCTACCTGTCTGCTTTTGTGTGGGCATGCTTCTGCAACTGTCTGACTCTGGACTCTGAACCTGCCTGAAGGCTGTGTGGATTCCTAGAAGTCTGACCCTGCTGTTGCTGTTTGGGTGGAAACCTCTGATGAAGCGGAGGTTTTCTGGATTCCTGAACTGTTCCTGCCTGCTCTGTCTTCCCCTCACCTGGATCGGCCTCCTGCAACTTCGCTGGGGCTGCAGCATCTTGGACACTCTGGCTGTCGGCCCATTGGCTCGATCGCACTCCTCTCTAGGGAGATGGACTGAACTGTGAAACCAGGTAAATGACTCACTGAGATTATCATCTTATGTCTGATGATCGTGGTCACTTACCTGTGTTTTTCTCCATCAGAGAGTGTCAGTGATTGGACGGTGCCCCGTCCCCCTCCAGCAGCTGCTGCGAGGAACGGATCCACAGCAGCAAGCATCGTTTCTGTTCCGTTATGTTCTGTTTTGTTTCAAGAAACGTTTTGAACTTTCCTACTGGCTGTCTCACCTTGAATACTGGGTCCATCTGTCCCGTTTCGTGACAACATTAAAACTACTACACCACGGGGTAAATGTTTTGCAGGGATACGGTCGTGGAAAAAATAAAAATAGACCCATGTCTTATTCAATTTAGTTCACTGAAGGTATATTACATAAAAAATACAATAATTACATGTAATAACCTTTGATTATTTTCTGATCTAATATTTTATTTTTCTACAAATGTATAATTGAAACAATTTTAAATGTTTGAAAATGGAAGCAAGAATACACAAAGAAACTGGACACAATGAGAGAACATAAAAAATATAGAAAAACAGGACACATGAGAAACTCAAAAACTTAAATACATACAGTTGAAAACATAACAGTAGTGGCCACCGGTGCAACCAAGTCATTATTTTGCAAATCATAAATAAGTCTATAAGTTCAGAGCCAAGTTCCAAGTCAAGACTGACAGGTCTCAAGTAGGGGTGTAAATAATAATCGTTTTGTATCGATGCATAACCAACAGCCGATGATCCGATGCATCGATACGTCTGCAAGAGTATCGATTCATGTTTTTTTTTTTTCCTGCGGTCTATTTTCATCCATTTGCTCCTGGGCGTAATTCTCCCTCCGGTGCTGCGGTGGCGCTAAACCTATTTTGCCCTCTTACCTTGCTTCCTGGTTATACTCTTACAGCAGTGTGTTGCAGTAAGCTTGACACAGAAATTTTTTGATTTATGCTCAATATTGAAGCATGGTTTGTGCTACACACTGTGGGTCTAGATACGGCCGAGGTGGTGAGGAAGTGGAGGTGAGTTTAGTCCGACGACAGAGGGACATGAGGGCCAAAAAGAAAGGAGATCCAGGTGGAAAAAGGGTCCCAGCGTTCGCGTGCACCTCACTCTTCTAGTGAGTCAATCTTCACGAGTTGTTTTCTGCAATTTCGGTCATAAAAACAAAACAAGCCGGCCTCCTGTCTGCGGCACTGTTTGCTGTCACCTACAATTTGGGAGAGGAGCAGCGGAGCGTCTGTGGAGGGGGCGGGGACATCTGGAGCCGAGGTATTGATTTACACTCATTGCACTGATTTTTTACAGTATTTTTTTATGCAAAGCCTTTCAGAATCTATAACGCAGGGGTATTATTATTTTTCAGGGAATGAGGTTTTAATAGGAATAGGTGGAATTCAACTTTACTACTTCTGTTATTTGCTGTTGTTTCTAAAAAAAAAATACATAACAATATTACAGCTTTCATTTACTTATTTCAAAATTGAAACATTGTCTAGCCTGTAACAATAAAAAACGGAAAAGTGTTTGGTTTTTATTATTAACTGGATTTCATTGTTTTGTTTCATTTGTTTACTGATACCTGTTAGACAGGTATATCTTTAAGTGTGGTTTCTTTAAAATTAGAAAATAAATTCTTTCATATTTGTTCACAGATGGTGTATGTAGTAAGAAAAATAGTGCTGACATTTAAGTACGGTTGTCAAGACAAAATAATAAAAAAACATATCCATGGTGTTCAACATTAAAACATTATGTTTTCTTTGAGATTAAATTCAAACAACAGTAATCTACATAAAAAACAACTAATAAATAGGAAAAACTGTGAATTTTTTAACATAAATGGAAGACATCTTATCTCAAATGATGTTTAGATGAGATGAAGTAAGGGATGCTCGTTAAAGATTTGCAGGTGACAGTTGAAAAAGGCAGATTCAATTTTGCCCTGAGAAGGATTGTAAAATCATTCATCATTCATCGTCCTCACATAGTTTGCAGAGTTGACCTCTCCTCCACTCTGCTGCACTCCCGCCAGCGTCCAGTCTCCCCAATTAGCCTCCAGGGCTAGACCCTGCCACCCATCGTCTCTACCCAACTCTTGTCAACTCTGCTGAGCATTTGGCTAAGATCTACCGCTATCCCCCTCCAAACACCAGGTAGAGCGTGTGCCAGAGTCAGGGAGAGTTGGCTGACCTTAATCTGACCCAGAGTGCTGCAGACAGAGTTCTGATGAAAATTTATTAAATTCAATTTCAGTTCAGTTTGTTTATATAGAGCCAATTCACACACACATGTTATCTCAAAGCACTTTACAGAGACAACCAGATCATACAATCAAATTGGTTCAAAGTTTTCTATCTATGGAAAACCATTTGATTGCATCAAATAATTAACTCAACAGCAATCCCTTTCATCAAACATACTTGTAGCAACATTAAAGAGAAAAACTCCCTATTAATTAGTAAGAAAGCACAACCAGTCTGAGTGTAAGCGGTCATCCCCCGAGGCTGATTGGGAATCAAATAGACAGAAGCAGACATACAAAAAGAAGAACAGATGCAACAGGTAACTGTCAACCAGTGGGATGATGTCACAGCTTCCTGTTAAGTACAGAATAAATGTTTAAATAAATAAATAAAAAAATAAAAAACAGAAACAAAAAAGAATACAGTTGGACTTAAGAAAAATAAAAAAGTTGAACTAATGATGTTTCACTTGAACTGTTTAACTAGAACAGTCGAAGGCAATCCTAAACAAATGTATTTTTAGTCTTGATTTAAAGGAACTCAGGCTTTCCACTCTTTTACAGTTTTCTGGAAGTTTGTTCCAGATAAGTGGAGCATAGGAACTAAATGCTGCTTCTCCATGTTTACTTCTGGTTCTAGGTATGCAGAGCAGGCTGGAGCCAGAAGACCTGAGTGGTCTGGAGGGTTGATACACTGATAGCAAGTCTGTGATGTATTTAGGTGCTAAGCCATTCAGAGATTTAGAGACTAACAGAATTATTTTGAAGTCTATTCTCTGAGATACAGGGAGCCAGTGTAAGGACTTTAGAACTGGGGTGATGTGCTCTACTTTCTTAGTCTTAGTGAGGACACGGGCAGCAGCGTTCTGGATCAGCTGCAGCTGTCTGATCCAGTTTTTAGGCAGACCTGTGAAAACACTGTTGCAGTAATCAATTCGACTAAAAATAAACGCATGGATTAGTTTTTCCAGATCATTCTGAGACATTAGTCCTTTAATCCTGAAAATGTTCCTCAGGTGATAGAAAGCCGACCTTGTAATTATCTTTAAATGCTTTTGGAGGTTCAAGTCTGAATCCAGTACTACGTCTAGATTTCGGGCCTGATCAGTGGTTACTAGCTGAAACGACTGAAGCTGTGTGCTAACTTTAGATCTCTCCTCTATTGGTCCAAAGATTATTACTTCAGTTTTGTTTTTATTCAGTAGGAGCATGTCTTGCAAGTCAATGACTAGATGCAATCAACTGGTTTTCCTAACTAATCTCCTAACAGTATTGTCTCCCTAAAGTGCCTTGAGATCACATATTGTGAATTGGTGCTATATAAATGAACTAAATTGAATTGATAAATATTTAAAAGTGTTACATTGCACGAAGTTTACATAAAAAAACAGTATGTTCGTTTTTCAAATAGAAAAAGGGGACTACACAAATCACTCCATATAACATAAATTATTTTTAAATAACTGTGGTGAAACAGTTTATGAATACCTACCGGTACATAAAATATCAAAACTTTCTTAGAAATATGTGTGATTGTATATGCTGCTACTTGCAGTTTTAACCATCCAAAAATGGTTATATTCTCTTGGAGCTGCTTGAGGGAGCTACCGCTGGATTAACTGAAAGGGCTCCCTGTAAACAGGGGTCTATTGCTTGAAAGAGCAACAGAATATTTAAAACTAGGATCACAGTCCTGATTATCTGACTGCATGTTGGATGTTGTGAGGTATTATTTTTACACTTAAAACATCTTAAAACTACTCTTTTCCTAGTCCTCACATAAAAAAGGAAGTCACTGTCTTTACTGAATCTGTCATAGGACAACAAAACTCTGCTTAGCGCATCAGAAGCCCACCCTTGGTTCCATGCACATCATAGGCATAAAAAATTTTCTCAACGCACATCTGACTTTAATGTGCATTAGATGCCTTTTTCATGCTCAAAACATGTTCATTGTGAAGACAGCAATAAAGGTTTGCCTCTATTCCTCTAACACACTGCCAATAAACCATATGTGTCAGAAGGCTCAGAACGTAGGACCCAGAATTCAGACGAGACAGACAGTGATATATTAAAGGAGTTTATTGAAAGTAGCGTGATGCCGCTTGTCTGCTGCGGAGGGCTCACTGGAAATTCTGCAGGATTAGAGGCTCAGGCCAATGACTTCAAAACTCAAACGAGAAAGGACAATGAGCATGAAAGTCACCAACCTGGTAAAGTTCAGTCTGTGCCTAGAAGAAGGAACTCCGTTGTTTGTTATTGACCAGTGATCCAGGAGAGAAGAAGAGCAGCGTCTTGCAGCAGCCAGTGCACACAGAGGAATCAGAGGATCCAGCAGGGCAAATTCAAGCCGTGGTCAGAAGACAGGTCCGAGGTCGACAACAAGCGGAATCCAGGTAATAGCACGTAAACACAGAACAGGCAAACGGAGTAAACAGGGGCGGCTAAAACTCAGAAGTCCAGGGGCAGAAAAAGGTCAGGAACAGGCAGAACTAAACACATTCAAGATCGCTAGAAATGCCTTGCATGAAGCTCAAATAGTCTGGCACCAATGGCTGGGAACCAGTTGCATAAATAGTAGCAGGAACAGGTGGATCAGATGAGAGATCAAAGCAGATAAGTGGAAAAAAAAAATAGTAAAACCAAGCCTATTGTGCAAAGATCATGACAATATGGTATATTCCTCATTTAAAGTTATTAATAAAAAAGTACTAAATTGATGTTGTGAAATGTTTCAGATGTATAGGTCAAAGTGCAGAACAATGCTATAAAAAAATACATAATACAAGTTTCAACACTAAGAAAGCTGAGCTCACTAGAATATATTATATTCCAAATCTTCGCTAAGGTAAATATAACATATTTCAGAGAAATGTCTGGCATTCTAAAGAAACTGAATTAAGGAAAGTTGCTGCACTGCAAACTTCATCAAAATGATAACATGCACATATAAATGTGTGTACCTGCCTATGTGCAGCGCTGCTGATCAAAGCTGCAGCAAAATGGGAAGGCATACGTTTGAAGATGCCCCCCTGAGTTGCAGGCCACTCTCCACTCATGCACATTCACAAAGCATATCATTAAACATAATAGGGTTTTTATCACCGACTGTCAAGAAATACCGCTGCATTTGCATTCAAATTTAATTTGCCACACTGAAACCCATGCATCCAAGAAATTCCCCTATATGCCCTCCCTTCTTGTGTTACACACATTTGCGCACATATACATGCACATTCTCATGTTTTTTTAATATGATCAGTAAGGGAGGATGCCAAATAATATCCCTATACTGTAGTTTTACCATTTTATTTCTTGAAAGATTTAATCACGGGATTTATAATTACATGTAAACTCAGATAATTTAAAGCAGTTGAAGCTACTTTGCTTTTATTTAATTTGGACCAATTTTGTAAAAAATACTTACTTCCCAAGATTATAAGTGCACTTAATTCTAAAGAGTAAATATAATTTAAACAAGTGTGTTACATAAATTTTTCCCAATGTGCATAGAAACACATAATATATTCACAATGTAAATATTATTAAAGATAAAATGCAGATCAAACTATGAAAAATTAAGTACACCCTTAGTGTTTCATGAGGAGGGAAGAACCCAAGTGCATCAAAACTTGTTTAACTGATTTTCAGCAGGTGTTATTACCTCTATAAAAGCAGCTGTAGCTCACAACATGGCTTAGTCAGAAAATAAGTACCATATGTGGAGGTTACCGTCCTCAACAGAGCAGTCCAAGGATTCATTCCTGGCCCTGGGCCATTTGCTACATGTCTTCCCCCTCTCTCGGCTCTTTTTCCTGTCCAGCTACTAATAATTGAAAAAAGTAAAAGTTTCGACAGTTTGCTGATCTGAAGCCCACAGATGTATGCTGACATAACGCCAAAGGGAAAGACATCAGTAATGACCTTAGAGAAACAGATGTTGATGCCCATGAGTCTGTGAAGGTTGTAAACCTTTTTCAAAGCATGTCCATCTAGCTGCTTTAAGTAAGATCCCAAATAGAACATTCAAGACCATTAGCTATAGCTCCAGAAGAAGACATCCACTTTCCAAAATCCACTTTCAAACAGTTCAGTGCTCAAAGAAATGGCTCCTCTAAGACTTTAAAGTCCTAAGGAAACAGGGTAAATAGAGAAAGACTAGAAAAAAGGCTAAAAATCTTGCAGACTTCTAATATTGTAGCATGATTTAGGTTTTACAAACTTGTATCTGAATCAGCCACAACACTTCATACTTTATGTGCTTCATGGAAACAGGAGAACCAAGAAGATATCCCTGGTTGTAGTGCATTGGGCCTTGGTGGCTGAAAACCTTAACATTGTCATAGATTAGCATTGCCAAATTATGGTTGAAGACTGAATGAGAACTGATATCAATAGTAAACGATCAAGGTCAGCTAATAAAACAGCTTGGTAGTAATAAGTGGGATCTTATACTGAATGGGGAAAAAAGTTAATGTTTATGCTGTGTAACTTTATTTCTGAAATATATACCAAATTCACTTAAGTTTAATTCAGAAATACTTTGACCCTTTGACCTAAGACACTGTTGTTGTTCAAAAGTCTTCTAAAGAGGATGCTCCGGGTTGTCTATAATGTTCTTCATTAAATGAAGAATTCTTGTTTGTAAGATCATCTCCAGAGGTTGCAGAGCAGTCTCCACAAGAGTGTTGGGGTCTGTTTCACAAAACAGGTTTACTCAACCTCTGTGTCTGTTACTGTAGTAATAATCTCCCTAGATCTAACCTGGTCGGGAGCAGATTTTCCTAAAAAAAATCCTCTCTGTCTCTGTCCTCCTTAAAGCCAATCACAGAGTTTAGCCGTAGTTTTGTAAATAAAAAGGAAATCATTCAGTAAAGATAAAAATATAGCCCGTCCTTTTGACGAGCATCCAATTAAAGACTAAGCGGAAATAATTCACAGAGAATTTAATATTTATAAGGAGAGGGTTTTTAGATCGTATGGATGTCTTTTCGTATTCAGCTATCTTTATAACGCTACCGTTTCACCTCACAATCCATCACATATGTCTTGAACTCATCCCTCCTCACATTTGCAGCATTGACTTCTTAAACTGGTATTTATAAGTAATTACCATTGGTGAGAGCACATTGATGCGACATTAAAACATTCTAAAAAAACAACAACTGCACAGTCAGACAGCAACTTATTTAATATGTAATGGAAAACAAATACATAATACATTGATACACTAAAAATGAACCAGTAAACTAGTTTTCCCTCTTAATGTTATTGTGATTAGAACAGGCTATGGCAGACCATTTAGATATCTATTAGTTTGTGTGAATAGATATATTTTTGATATCTGAAATACATTTTTTTTATCAAAAGTGAGCTTTTTTAAACAAAATGACATATCTCAAACAAATTTCATATCTAAAATAATCTTTTTGGATGTCTAAAAATAAATGTCAGATGTCCATATTCCTGCTCTTAGTGGTTTTAAATTGTGTTATGTTGATCAGAAAAAAAACATATTTTAGAATTCTAAAATTCAGTCTCTGATAGCAAAAATGTGATTTAGAAATCTGCGGGTGCTCTCGTAAGCCCTTACCTTTTGGGTGTGGCCATAACTGTTTCTGCCCTCCTTGGGCCTCTTTGATCTGGGCTGCCCTTGGATATCTGGTGCGCATGTCGCCTGTTTGTCGATCCTGAGGCTCTGTAGAGCGAGACTGGGGCTACCCACACCTGCTATTGAGTTTTCTTTTGAGGAAGCTTTATATATCCTTTATACACGAACATGCCCATCCATACATACCACGGAGTTTGGTTCCCAATGTTCATACACACTAACACTAAATACTAAGCTGCAGCAACAGATATATACCACCTTGAATAATAATGTGATCACCTTAAGTTTTGCTTTCCCCACATATGGATATCTAACAGATACCCGCTGCTCTTGATGTTTACTTTGGTTGTCTTATATTGTTATGTCTTGTATTGTTATGTTCTGCTTTCCATCCCTCTCATCTCATACAGGTGTGGAAGCAGACTTCTAGGAGCTACTAAATATCTCCTGTGTTGTTTATTTTTTTTTTCTTTCCTTTAATGCAAACTTTCCTGTCTCTATCTCCTTCTCTCTCCCCTCAGTTCTTTATCACCTACTTTTTCATCTCTGTGTCTGTTGTATTTTGCTCCCTAAACAATGTTTAGGGAGCAAAATACAACAAAAGAAAGTAGGATCTACACAGTAGTTTATGTAGTCAGTTACAGACTCAGTCATCGCATTGGTTCCCTCACAGTCTGGTTGACACACTCCTGTCTGTAGCCACAAAATAACATTACAGGGTTTTTTCAGCTTCCTGTGACTATATTCTTAAAGTTCTTTTTAATGCCGGTTGTGTCATTCTTTTTAATGCAGGTTGGGTCTTAAAGAGGGGCTTGAACTCTGAGCAGAGAAATACAAGATTGTGATCCAGTTTCACAAGAGGAAGTCTTTGGAGGTTCTCTTCTGGGGACAGAGAGACTGGTGACGAAGTTAGACAATTTAAAATGAAACCTTATTACAGAATGGAATTTTATTTTAATTTAATCTTTGAAAACATTTGAATTGTATTGTTTTTTGGGGGGTTTCTTTTGCTCAATATAAGTTCAAAGACTTACACTGGAAAAACGATCTAGAAATAAGTAAAAAATTCCTTAAATTAAGTGTATTTACCCTTAAGTTGAGTAGGTAAATCAGATAGTTTGCCAATGGAATTAGTATTTGTACTCTTAAAATAAGACAATTAGATAATATGAACTTGAAATAAGACAACGCAATTGTGTTTTCTTATTTTAAGTGTAAATTGTCTTGTTCCATTGGCAAAATGTCTCATTTAACCCCTTAATGCAAGAATAAATGCACTTATTTTAAGAAAAAAATACTTATCTAGATTTAGATTTTTTTACAGTGTACAAAATTAGTCTTGTGTGTTGTTTGGTTATTTCTGATAAGTTAATATTTTGGAAAAGAAATAAGTAGGAGTAAGGCTGGGTTATAACATTGAGTTTTAATGCCTTTTGTTGCATTTATATGTTATTTCCATACTCAGAGGTGAGAAAAACCCAAGTCAAAACACAAAGTATAGAGTAAATAGATTTTATGGGTTTTTACAAACTCAGGGGCCCTTACCTATTTCAGTCGGGTAGGCTATACTGTAGGTGGGATATACTACCATCAACAAAACAGAGGAAACAATCAACGGACAATACTACAGCTTGTGAAAAATATATCTATATATCAAAAGAGGTTCCACAAGGTTCCACATCCTGATAAAGTGATAATAATGAGGACTAATTCTGCAGTCAAAAGACCTGGGAGCTTTGCAGTCACTGTGCCAACCATGAAATATTTTTTGTAGAAATGTTTTGAAGAGCCAAACATAAGCTTATCTAACTGAGAACTAAAGTTTGGACCAAACAGTGTCACAAAACAGGCCAAAAATCCTAACCTTGCGAGCAAGATGAATGTCGTGAGATTTGTAAATTCACTCATGAAAATAGATCTTGCCAGAAACCAGCAGATGCATTTGCCTTGATACATAAATGTTTCAGACCAATGTAATGCAGTGACGCGTATAATGCCAACGCATCAACCGGAGGTGGAAGAATGAAGCCAAACAAACATGGCTGTTGAGGTTTTAACTAGAACAGCCTCTATTTCTTTCTGAAAAACAAGCAAAATGCTTCCCTTTGTGGATGGTAAGATGTTTCTGCATTCCCTCTAAGCAGATTTAGAAAAGAATTTGATTTAACAGTTAACTCCACTAGTTGTGAAACAAATCAAGCTCCTACTATGTAATTGGCACAAAACTTTACATGGGAGACATATACCCAATCAGCTTGAAGAATTGTACTGAATGTATCTCCCTTTTGCAAACACTCTTTAGATGAAGATGGATTTGTGCAGTTCAATTTTAAATCTGCATGGTATAGATCTGGATTATGCCAATTTACAATGATCAAATTACAGGAGTAAATCTGGCTCACAATAGCACAAAAAATTATGAATGAAATCAAGATGTTGTAAAGGCTCACTCAATGTCTAGACCTCGATCTGATTAAACTGCTGTGAAGGGACCTTACGAGTGGTTGGTATTTAATCAAATACCTGCAAATCTCGATGAGCTCGAGGACTGTTATTAAACTGGCCCCAAACTCATCTACAAGTCATGCAGAAAATAACTACTTAAATTTAGTTCTCAACTTTGGGATCTCCTGTGTGTTTTGGAACACTTGAAAATAGATGGTTTAATTTAAGAATCCAATAAGGAGCGGAATTTTAAGCAAACACAAAACATTGAAAGAGGCTCTATACTTTTGCCTATGACTAGAAAACTGAAACAAAACCCTGTCAGAGTCAGTTCTGGCAAAATCATTGCATGTGTATTATACCATCAAATAATAAAATAAATACATTTCATTACTTTAAAGAAATGGGGGTTTCTTCAAAGATTGAGGGGACTATTATGCCTTTCTGTCTCTTTTCACCTGGAGTAATACAGATTCCATTTCACAGACAAAATATCCTCTGTAGAGGCTGTCAAAGTGTTTACCCACAGGCCTGAGTCTCTATCTGAGGCTTGACATCTAATATAAAGAAGTGGCCTACAGCTTCTCCCTCCCACAACCTTCCAAAAGAAAGGATGGAGAGATGAGGTGCAACACTGAGCATGGAATTTGTGTTGACATTGTTTTTCTACCTGTAAAGGGTCCCAAAATTGAAAGCTCGCCACTGTTGTTGGTTTTAATAGCAATGCACTATATAGACAAATCTGGGTGAAAAGCAGTCTTGCATAGAATTAGCCTATGTGGATGCTAGTAATGTATTTGTAATGTTGTGTTACCCTGTGTCAATGATGGCTTTGAGCAAATACCGGTATTTAAAAATACGAAAGCTGTGTGGATGATTTCTGTTTGTATAAGAAGTGGGGAGGAGGGAAGCTGGAGTGAAATGAGATGGAGAGGGTCTGAATTCTCAGAGGTCCTCTTTAGAAAGAAAGTTAAAAAGTAACCATACATAAAGTAAATCCTCGAAGGCAGAGAAGCAAGAAATCTCCCAAAGGTGCTTTGACTAAACTCTGCCTCTGTCACTCGTGGCGATTTGTCAACAAGAGGAATGAAAAGGGAAAAGGCTTGATTTTTCCACGTTTAACTCAGATGACTAATGTGTTTATGAACTGAACCTGTGGAATTTATTTATTTATTTGTCAAACCTTGTCATGAGAAATAATTTGAACATTTAAAATCAAATAAAGTTTCTGGATGAACCATGACTTCTTTCCTAAGGTGTTTATGCAATAAACATGCTACTTTATCACTTTATTGTACCTTTGGAGAGTAGAGAAAGCTACATGTTTTACAACCAATAAGAAAGACATTCCTATAAAATGAGAGCTGCCTTGTGAGCACTATCAGGTTTTATGATCATCTTTAGCTCTCACAGGGTGAGGAACAGAATAAGAAGTGGCCTATTCTCCCTCTCAAACAGACACAGTCTCTAAAACACACTTTGGTGCAAGCAGACATACTCATGTTATACACCCTTCATTCACACACACATGCCACACGCATGCCCCGCACAATGGGGGATCTCAATCCAATTAGCTTGATTATTAATTAAAGAGTGCTGTGAGACGAAAGCTTGGCGCTGGTGGAGGCAGCCCAAAAGGAGCGTCCACTGAGAGGGTTCTGGACTCACTGTAGCAGTAGGTGATTAGTCTGCATTGCCAGCACACCTATCCATGCAGTCCGCACATATACACTCTGAGCAAAAATCAGCATTAGCTCTGTGTATTGCATACACCTGAGTGCACACATCTTTCAATTGCTTCCCATAAATTTCCCTTCTCTTTAATTGTTTCTTCATCATGCATTTTAATGAAAGATTTAAAATAAGCTGACACATTTGTTTTTTTGTTTTTTGTTTTTTTGCAGATGTACTGCAAATGAAGAGAAACACTGTTTACATTTTTTTCTATGTAGTCTTTATATAACCAAAATTATTCTAAGTAAGATTCACAAACTTTTCTGCAGATAACTCATTGCAAACAGTGTAGCATAATAGTTTCACAATGAAAAACAAAATTTAATAACACTAAAATACAAACTTTTTAAAATTATTGTTAATTTATACAATGCATCAGAAGCTTTTAAGGAGAGGAAATAAGCATTCACCCTCAAATTAGCAATTCATTGTTGTTACCTGCTTGACTATTTAAAAGCTAATTGCAACAAATGTTTGCAAAAAAGCTACAATGTAATGTTAGCTATTATCAGTGACAAATCTTAATGCTATGAAAGGATTTATAGCATTTGACATGTTTTCCAGACTCAGTTAAATTCCTAAATAGTAAAGACAAACAAAAAACAACAAGATAAGTCTTAGAAGCTTTAGTGTTTTTTATAAAGACTATGTAAATTGCATTTTGACGACGGAATAACATTGAAAGCACCAGAAATATAATATCCTATAGAAGAAAATCCATCCTTCATCTTTATGAATAATTTTACAAATGAACTGTTGTTTAAGATGGCAACAGATTTCCTATGGTGGATATTTAATAAAAAAAATTAGGTTGTGCTTTATTTTGCAGCATCATTGAATTTTAATTAGCCGGGAAAAATTGCTTTTTGGACATGAAGGGTACCAGAGCCCTCTTTTAGATGGAAAATTTAGGCATTTTTTTTTATTTTCTATCTTCTGTTACAGCATATATTTGTATCTAAATGTATCTAAAAGTTTTGCTTAATTTATATTTAACCCGAAGTTCTATTTTATAAATACTTTCTAAAAAAAAAAAATAAATACAGGCGTTTGCTGTTTCTTTTTTTTTTGACAATTTGCTAATCAAATTGAAATTTTGATCTCTGACACTCAAGTACTTCTGTCTATTTACAGTTTTTGTCGACATTCCACTATACAACATTATTTTTTACACTGATACCATCATTTGAAACTTTCATAGTGCCATCAACAATGCAGTATTTACCCCAAAAGAAACAGTTTATTTTTTTTGTTAAAACTGTTTAAGTAAGTGCCTTCTAGACTCTATTAAAACCCAGCATATATTAGGATTAAAAGGATGATAACATGCTTTCTACATATTATCAACAAAGCATTGTTGGAAGCATTTTAGTTGTACTGGACAATTTCATAGTATTAGAGTAAAGGAGCTAATAAATAAATAAAGTACAGCATATATTTTATCATGTGATTTCTTTTTTTGACTTTGGTATAAATGCATACATTGTATTATTCTAAAACATTACACACTGAAGACCAAAGTCTAAGAATACTAAGGATAAACGTTAACGTTTAATCAATTTACTGAAGCTGGCTGTGATAAAAAGCGGCACCAGTTTCATATGTGAAGGATTTAAAACTGTATTTATTTGGGTCAGGTAAGATGTATGAACCAATGCCACTCAGTAGGTCATTTATGGCTTTTCCTAATATCCAATGCCCATCCCTTGAAGGGCTTGTTAAATGCAAATTAAGAGGGTGGAGATTAGAACGGATCCCGTAATCTGATTTCTGAGAATATGGCAATCATTTTTGTGGGGATTCATAATGTGAAATAAGTACCCCTCGGGATTGGAGATTTTATTTAAAAACACATTTCCATTTTATACAGTGGAATTGGCACCTTATCCTCTGTCTTCAATACAGGAAAATGGAATTTGAGATAGATTTAGGTGTTTAGTGAGACAAACATGAGATATCCTCAGAAATAGAATCCTTCAGACCCTTCTCACTACCTCACCTGGAGTTAGTAAATTTCTTTTCAGAATATTAAAGACCCACAATCTAGATAAAAATTATAATGTCCTCAGAATATATGCAAAATGTTTGCACTTAAGTTGTGTCAGAGCTTTAAGTACTTTATCACAATAAAACACAGTGTAATATATAGACAGTGTATATATATATATATAGACTGTGGAAAACAAAGTGAAGACGTACACAACACAACTTCAATTAAATCAAACTTCTGTGAAATAAAATTGTCCACTTAGGAGGCAAAACTGATTAATCTGACTATCAATTTCACATCCTATTGTGCAAATACAATAGACAACAGGTGGAATTTATTTGCAATTAGCAAGACACACTCAAGAAATGAGTGGATCTGCAAGTGGGGACCACAGACCACTTCTCAGTACCTTTAGTTTCCAGCTGATGTTTTGATGAATTTTGAATGTTTTTGGTCCTGTTACACACGTGGTAGCATTGGACGGATTATACAACCCACACAACTGGCTTAGGTAGTGCAGGTCATCCAGGACGCCACCTCAATGCTAGCTGTGACAGGAACGTTTGCTGTTACTGTGTACCGTATTTTCACGACTATAAGGCGCACTTAAACGTCTTTTTTTTCCCTCAAAATGTGCGGTGCGCCCTATGATGCGGTGCGCCTTATGTGTGTTGTAACTGCGACTTTTGAGACCACCTCATTGAGGAGATGATGAAAGAGTGGCTGAATGTAAGGAGGCCAGGTGTTTTTTTTCCACCCCTCACCATCGCTGTTAATATGTAACTCCATGCGTGCCCATCTCACAGCTGATGTGAAAAACATGGGGAAACAAATTAACGCTGCTCGACATCGGTGTGAACCGGACCCAGCAGGTGCAGCAGAAGCAGCGAGTTTACATGCAAAGTCAATGGTTGACGCGCATATAGGTGCAGCAAAAGGTCCCGCAGCGCATTTTGGTGCAGCATGTCGGGAGCGTTTAAGCATCTGAAGCACCGCCAACGCGCTGCTGCTGCTCAGATGGAAAAATTGAAGTTTTGCTGCTGGACGCGCCGCATCAACCAATCAGAGAAGCTGATCTGGGAGCTGCCAGCGAGACAGACAGCGCTCTGATGACATATGATATTAACGCAAATGGAAAAGGCTGGATGGATGCGTGGCTGAGGCAGGTGTATGTGAGAAGACTAGGTGGTTTTTTCCACGCATCACCATCGCTGCGTGCCCATCTCACAGCCGATGTGAAAAAAAGGTGAATCAATGAACGCTGTGCTCGCCGTTATCCCGGGGGTCTGACAAAGGAGCTTCAACCGCTCGACATCGGTGTGAAGCAGCCGTTCGAAGTAAGGCTGCGAGCGGCGTGGGAGCGATGGATGGCCGACAGAGACCACAGTTTCAGGATAAGAAGGCAGCGCCGGGCAGATTACGCCACAGTTTGCGGATGGATTGTAGATGCTTGGACTAACGTGTCTGCTGGCTCTGTTGTTCAAGCTTTCGCAAAAGCCGGCATTATTTCTGAGGAGCTGCGCTGCACGGAAAGTGACTCTGACAGCGCAGAAGGGGAAACTGGCATGTCTGATTTAGCGCAGCTGTTTTATTCAGAAACAGAGGATGATGACTTTGATGGGTTTGATTAATACTTTGTAATAAATACATAAATAAAGCACAATCATACTCAGTTTTGCTCCTGCTGTATTTTTCTCCCTGAAAACTTAATTCAACAGCAGCCCCGGCGCGTCTCCTCCTCTTCATCGCGGTGGCTGGCAGGTGTTTTTTCATCTAAATAATCTAAATCTTGCAGCTATATTTGCTGTGATCAGTGGGAATAAAGTAGTTTTAATATGTTTTTAAGTGAGAAAGTCCACCTGAAAACTTAATAATTGCAGTCAGTTCATCCAGATTATCTATTTCTGTCGGAGGCGCTCAGACCCCCACATACCAGCGGTGCGCTGACAGCAGAAATCTCTTCATCAGCAGCCTGTAGGCTGGGCAGCCTGGGGTTCACCACGGCTGCTGGCAGGTGTTTTTCATCTAAATAATTTTAGCTGCAGGCACCAGGATACCGGCAATAAAAGCGAACATATTCCGTCAGCAGGTTTCAGGATTTTAAGTTAATTTAGGAGTGATCACAGCGCTGTGTCATCTGCGATGTGTTTGTCTCACGGCCAGCTGCCAGGTTTGATTAATACTTTGTAATAAATACATGAATAAAGCACAGTCATACTCAGTTTTACCCCCGCTGTATTTTTAAATACGCAGTAGAGGTATTTAAAGGTAGCAGAGGACATGTACCTGTATATAAAAAACGCGCCCTATAGTCCGGTGCGCCTTATGTGTGTGTTAAATACAGAAATGGGACACATAACTGAGAGTGCGCCTTTTAGTCCGGTGCGCCTTATGGTCGTGAAAATACGGTAGTATCCAGAGGTTGGAGGCTCTAACAGGAGATGTGGAGGAAGTTTCAGGAGGGCAATAAACCAGCAGCAGGACTGTTACCTCTGACTATGTGCAAGGAGGAACAGGAGGAGCAGTGTCAGAGCCTTGCAAAATGACCTCCAGCAATCCGCTAATGTGCAAAAGTCTGCAAAAATGGTTAGAAACTCTATGAGGATGGAATGAGGGCCTGCCATTCAAAGATGGGGAGTGTGGTCACAGCCCAACACCATGCATGACGCTTTACATTTGCCAGAGAACACCAGGATTGCAAATTTGCCACTGGAAGCCTGTGCTCTTCACAGATGAAAGCAGGTTTACACAGAGCACATGTGACATAGTAACAGAATCGGGAGACACAGTGGAGAGCGATCTGCTACCTACACATCCTTCAGCATGACCATTTTGGCAGTGGGTCTGTGATGATGTTGGATGGCATCTCTTTGGAGGTCAGTATAGTCCTCAATGTACTTGCGAGATGTATCATTACTGCCATTACGTGCAGAGATGAGATCCTCAGACACTTTGTGAGACAATATGCTGCAGTCCCTAGGTCTCTCCTAATGCAGGACAATGACAAGACCTCATGTGGCTGGAGTGTATCAGCAATTCCTATAAGATGAAGGCATTAGAGCTAGGGACTGGACTGCACATTCCCAATCCAACTGAGCACATCTGGGACATCATGTCTCGATCAATCCACAACTGTCACGTTGCACCACAGACTGCCCAGGATTTAGCAGATGATTTAGTCCAGGTCTTGGAGGAGATGCCTCAGGATGCTCGTGAAGATTCTCAGTCATCCAGGTCATAGTCAAAAAAGTTAAAAAACAATTCACCAGACTTTGTTTTCCAAGTTTGAAGGCGTATCGCTTCCCATCCAGGAAGCTTTTTCAATTAAAAAATCCTTAGGAGATGCCTCATGAGACCAGAGGCGATTCTAGAGTCTGTGGGGGCCCCAAGCAAAAAATTCTAGGGGGCCCTACTGACCAGTGTTCATCACTATTATGTTAGGCTATAAATAATCTGACACCAATGAAAAATGTATTAAATAAAACCTTTTTTTATTCCAAATGTTCTACTGTAAACATGAACAACCTTGTTATTTTGGAAAATATAAAAGAATAAAAGTAAAGAATAAACTAATAAATTAAAATAAATGTATAATAAAATAAAAAAAAACAGTAAATTACTTTAAAAACCCAATATAAACTTTGTACAAAATATAAAGTATAGTAAGTGTAGTGAAATTATTGGGGTCCTATACTGCTTCCAGAATTGCTGCTTACGGGCCTTGGCTTGTGCAAATGCAGACACTAAGGCCTCGCCCACACGAAGTCAAAACGAACACGAAATGCTAATATTTTCCAGAACGTTTGTCGTAAAGACGGAGACGTAAAATAAATGTGATCGTCCACACGAATGCATGAAAACGCTGCAAAATGTGTGCCAGGCCTGTAAGTGGCGCTGTGGTGCCAAAGCAAAAATAGGCGAAGAAATGTTGGGCATGCGCACTAATATTTATACATGGTTGCCCTGCGGGTCCATTTTCGTGGTTAAGTCAAATTCAGGTGCTGAACTATGTCGTCGATATTGATCTGTTCTTCCTGGAGATATTCCAGAAGAAGAAGATTCTGTTGTAAGCCCGACAGCAGGGTGAGTAGCATTAGCAGCAACGGCGCCATTGTTGTTGTGATACTGTGTCGCGCATGCGTGTTTAGAGGCGACGCTATGGCGCATGCGTGTAAGAAAAAAAATGCGGTTAGAGCTTAAAGATGGAAACGCGAAAACGGCGTTTCAAAATCTTCCCACTCTGAAGGCCTGATAAAAAAAAGATTGTTTACAGACCCCCGAAACGCTGGCTTCGTGTGGATGAGAGGCTGGTTTGGTGAAAAATTTGTGCGTTTAGGCCAGGGTTCGGCTTCGTGTGGACGGGGCCTAAGTCCTCCAGATCCAAAGACCTTCGCACACTATACTCTATGGAAATAAGCGCCAGTCCTGAAAGTCTCTCTTGAGACATAGAAAATGAATAATTTTCCTTCAGCTTAGTTACATAATTGCTTTCCAATTTACTGAACGATAGGCCTACAACGTCACCCATTCGGTAGGCTACGTTCATTTTCATTAAGGGAAGTCATCCACCTGGGCTGGGCTGGGCTGGATTTTGACTGGGCAAAGCCAATGTCAATCAACATTCCATCCAATCGGAATTTTTAAATGCAGTTGTGCATCTCCTCAGTCACTATAGCGTTGTCACTTCATGCTTGTCTGTTGCTGTTTATCTACCGGGTGTACAGTAGCTGGCTCTCGGGGGCCCCCCAGCGGCTCGGGGCTCCAAGCAGTTGCTTGGTTTGCCTGTTGACAAGGTGCGCCTCTGCATGAGACCATCCGTAACCTCATCAATAGTATGCACAGAAATTGTAGGGAAGGTCATAAAGGCATGTGGAAGCCACACACAATTCTGAGCTTAAATCTGGCCTGATAAAAGGACATTACATCAAAGTTGGATCAGCCTGCAGTGTGTTTTCCCACTTTAATTTTGTGTATGACTCCAAATCTTTGCTTCCATTGGTTAATACGTTTGATTTTCATTAATGACCTTTGTCTGATTTTTTTTAATCTTTTTTTTTAACTTCTCCTCCCTCTCCCTTTTTTTTGCACATGTATGAGTTATGAACCTCTCTTTTCTTTTTACTACCTATGGCCAAACTTCTTTATTTAATAACTGTGTTGATGTGCTTCACCAAACAGGCAGGGATGAGCTCTGTGTTACACAGGTACAAATGTTCCTTCAGACTGAGGTTAAGAGAATGATTTGACAGAACAAATAGTGCAGATGACAGATGCTCATTGGAAAGGATCTGATTAGCATTTCCAATGGGATGGAAGCCAAAAGATCTTAATGAAATGTGCAGCGGCAAAAAATTCTGCAAGTAGAACAAACAGACTTCTTAATCCTCCCAACTGTATTCAGGAGAATCCATGACAAACACTTGCGACTTATTTGTCAACATCAGGAATTATTGCAGGAAGGAACAACATTCAGAGCTGGTGTTATATGACAAATACAGAGCTTTTAAGCCACAGAATTGCATCATGATGTTAGAAAAATGTAAATGTCTTCATTTTATTTATATTAAGTTACAGGCATTTGGCATGCAGGGAAGTTCTGTTGTTTTTAACTTTAAACAGGGACAACCTGTGTCCTTTGCTGGTTTCTTTCTAGGACAATAAGGGATTATTATCATTGACCGAATCAAATGAAATAACAGACGTTTAATTTTGAACTACTTTTTTTTTTTTCAATGCTTCATAATTTGGCTATGGCCGTAACATTAGTTTTGGATATTGGGAACCATTATTGATGCTTTATATTAAACATAAGCATTGGGTTAGGAGGATTAAGGTTTTCCTGCTCTTCAGAAACTGAAGCTTGTGCAACCTTCCCCCAGCGTCAAACAGTTTCACTAGATACTACAACAGAGAGGTGCATTTGCTGCCCACAGGTACTTGAGGACAAAGCAACATTCTTTACAATTGTCTTCCTTTTTTTCTGGGAGGCTTTGGGAGGTTCACATCGGAGCCATCACAGGTTCAAATCCTGCCTGGTGACCTGTGCTTGATGTCCTCTCAAAATCTCTAATCCGGTTTCCTGTCTGCCTGATTAAAAAAAAAAAAAGGAAATTAAGGCCGCTAGTGCTTAAAAACAAATTGGGAAAGTATAAAGCTCTACCCTGGGCAGCTGCTCTCTCCTGACAGTTTCCTCCAACTGGTTCAATTAAGGACTAAAATTAAATAAAATGAAATTGTAATATTAAATTATTTTTTAGTTATTATTAGATTATTTTTTTATAATGGTTGATAAACGTAAAGCATGACTTTCTTCTCTATATATGTTTATGAAAAACATTATAAGAAATACAATTGGGTAAAGACAATTGTGCAAAACTTGACCAGTCAAGTAAAAGATTTGATGTTAGTTTTGTGTCAATTATCATATGACCAGAGAGAGAGAGACAGAGAGAGAGAGAGAAAATGGATATAAAGGAGTGTACCTTATTTTTCTGGTATAAAACAATAAACTGCATTCATTCTATATCAATTGTTCAAAAAAAATGAAAGTTATTAACTTTTCTTTATATAAAAAAACAATAACTTTTATGTTATTCTGTTGCTGTTAAAGACAACCATAAGAGATCCTTCACATATCTACTGTATCATCGTTGGGAGTACTCTGCTCAGCCACTGTAAGGGCCACCGTGATCCTGTCATCAGCTCCTTTGAGGATCTGAACGTTGGATTAACTTATTTTGATTGTTTTGATTGTTGTTTTGCTGTGCTCAACAAGTCCTCCCATATCTGTTAAAAATATTACAGATTTTTTCCCATTAAAAATCTCTATCTTGTTGTGCAAAAAGATATTTCATCATCATCTATGAATAAAAAATTATCTTTTGTAACTATTTTGGTGACAGAAAAGAGTGTTTTTCAAATACATTTTTTTTTTCAAAAACCATGTAAAGGTTGACTGTAACTGAGTCCTTAAACTCCACTATGTTAGGTATTTCAAACCATAAGCCAAGATAATAATTTCCTTTTGAGGGCTTATAAATTTTTTACCATTACATTTTCCTGGGGTTCTGTAGAGAATGTTGTTTTATTCTTGTGTATATCTAGGATTATTCCTATTCTCCTCTATTAATGAGGAGAAATGTGCTGCTCTTGCTTAACGAAGGGTCCTGTAATACAGCTTCAATGTCAGCATGGATGTTACATACCGCACTATGATGACCCTGTCAGTATTCAACACCAAATCAGATAGGAACTCTGAAAACCTAGAGTAAGAGTAAAGACCTGGGGAAGGATACAATGTAACAAAAATAAGAGTTTTTCTGGCTTTGCAATTCAGATGAGGGAAACTAAGGGTAAAATGTTCAAAACAGTTGTAATTATAAACTGCATTTGGAGTAATCAGTAAGTCACACTAAAAGAATGTTGCCATTCCTCATTCTCACCCAGAATTACTGGGTATGTGAAAGTTTCTGTAAGGCAATGTGATTATCACAAATCCAGTCATTAACTAGCAGAGTTTTTCAAGGAAGAGTTCTTATGTTAAATAAACCCCATTTAATTGTTTTTAGTTTTTTCCCCAATTGGAGTTATTTTTATGTTTATTAGATTATGGTGATTTACTCCTTTGGAATTCTATTTCTAATTTATTTGATTTTGGTCATGGGCAAGACACTGCCTGGATGGAGTAATGAGTGGGTAACAGTAATGAAGCTGCAGGGAGGTGTGTTAAACTACTAGTCAGCTTTCTGGTCTGCACGCTAGGTTGTCAGTGTTTTGGAGGACTAGCAAATTCAGCCAGATTCCTAAAAAGAGGAAGAATATCAAAAGGATCAAAACCTATGCAGTGCATGGTATTTAAAAATTATTTTTTGATGATAAAATGTACCATAATGAACATAAGTGAAGTTTTAACACCTCAGATAAAAAGCATGTTAGGAATCAGCTGGTTAGTGAAGGAGTAAACAGCACTGGTTAACAGTGTCAGACTGTGTGTCTATAGTGACAGAAGCTTCAACGGGGTACACAAATCTTAAGTTTGAGAGGGTGTCTGCTGATTGGTGTTGACATTTCAGATCACCACCTGCTACCTTTGCTCACACCCACCTACGCACATTATAGTTACCAGAACCTACAGACACTCATTCATGTGCACCAGTGTATTTTCACTCCAACACGGACCCCCCCACCCCACACACACACACACTACAGCTGCACAAACACAAACAGTCTCCACGGGGGACAGGTGGAACTGACCATATGTCGATGATGCACTGTCCACAGAAGGTATTTTTTCCTTTTTTTTTTTTTACTAGCAGCACAGTATCTGACTCAATGGCGAAACCTTTGCAAAGCAAGGGCACAGGAGCACAGGAAGATGCTTTATGTGCACCTGGGGTCAGCAAAGTATGTCAGAGATACTATGTTTATTTGTTTGAAACTTCCCTAATATCTGCTGTCATATTCACATACAAATAGAATGTTGTGCGCTAAGAGAAAATAATAGATTATTATAGCCAACAGAACACAAAGTAGTCCGCTTAAACAGAAAGCAGTCCGTTTACCCTCCTCTCTATATGTTATATTGCAATGTTTAAGAACAAGGCCATATTCAGGGGGTCTCACATTTACATTGCAGTGGCTGAAAACTGAGTTTGTCAAAAGTGCATGATGAGATTCTGTCAGGAAAGATGAGAATAGGCAAACAGGAATGCCATTCTCAAAGGAAAATATCACCTGTGATATTGCCTTTGAATAGAAAATCGACTGCATTGCACAATTTCTGAATAATCTCTGACTTTGAATAAAAGCAAAATTGAAATGACCCAAACCTTTCTACACATTGCATACCTTCAAAGGTTCAGTACTTACACTGAACACGTCTGAAGCCCGAAATGATTTCTGTAAAGGCCAAGACGTATAGGACGGGCTTCTGGCTGAACAAACATTTGAAAAAGAATAAATGTCAGTGAAATTTACATGATTTAAAGTAAATCAAATGATTTTTATGCGCCTTTTTCTTTTATAACGTCTGCTCTCCGATTTCTCCAGCATACACATTCATTTGAAATGAAACTACAAATTGCTATGTGCCGATGGATTCAATCTCTGAAGAAAAGACACATGGAGGGATGAGGATAATGAAAGAACTAAAATACATTGCACATCTTTATGATGATTGCAGTGGTAGCGAGTGTGTGCTGCAATGTGACAATAATACATAACAAAATTGCCTGTAGCATTTATTTCATGCTGTGTTTAATCCTGCAGGAATAATGATAAAGGGAAACAATCAGACTGTGTGTGAACACAATAAAGAGCTTGACGGAATGGGCTATTGCTCTCCCACAGAGAATAATTGAGTCCTAACCGGGGGTCAGCAGAATAAATCATCGTCCTAACTACAATAACTTATGACCTCCAGTACACCTACTTTCTTCTTTGGGTTTAGTTTTAATCTCCTACTGTAGGCTTCATGCTTAGGCTTGTGCATACATGTATGTCTATTGTGGTATGATGATTTTACACTGCTCTT
Organism: Cyprinodon tularosa; assembly: GCF_016077235.1. Classification (NCBI taxonomy): domain Eukaryota; kingdom Metazoa; phylum Chordata; class Actinopteri; order Cyprinodontiformes; family Cyprinodontidae; genus Cyprinodon; species Cyprinodon tularosa. Next base: position 28,907 of record NW_024039662.1, read on the forward strand.
ATGTGTTTTTTACCCTTTCCAACAAACAATTCTTGCAAGGTTATTCCCAAAAATAGTTCATTGAGAAAATGTATACATCTGTTAAATCACTTTAAAGAAGAAAATCTAAGTCTACAGAGGAAGTTCTATGTTTATGTTGACTCTCTTCAGGTTTGATTCAACCCAGTTGCCAGGAAGATCATTTAAATTTGCTAAAAGATCAGTAATTACTGAGTCATATCAAAAGAAAGAGAATACATTTCTAGCATTAAGGTACATTCACACTGAACGTAATTTTCAAACCTGAAATTAACAATTTAATAGTTGTCCTTGTGCATACGGTAGCTCAGGAGCTCTGTAAGGTGAAGCAGAGACAAGGATGCTATTTTAGTAAGGAAGAAAGGAACTTTTTTAACAAATTACAGCAAAGCATTAGTGGTGCCCCACCTTCATGATCCACAGGAGTTAAAACATCTGTTTTTCTATTAGTTATAATGTAAATTAGAGATCATTTTAAAATCGGATGAGGTGAGGTTTGCTCTTCCAAGGTTTGCAGGCAGGTTTTAAAAATGCCCTTTTAATTTAGCCACAAAAGGATTGCTAAATCATTCATCAATCATCATCCTACCTTAGCTCCAGCGCAGACACTGGCTAGCCACCACATCTTCCCTGCTCCTACTCTCTCTTCGTTCAGCAGACTTCTGCAATCTATTGCTGTCCTCTTTTAGTTTCCTACTTTGGTTCCTTAGCTCAAGAGGGGGGGCATCTTACTTAAAGCTCTGCAGAAAGGGGCCGGGATCCCCATATCCCCCAACTGGGCGCATCTCTGTAGGATCTACCAGATAAATTGATGACAACTCTGCATGTTGCTCTCCAGACATTGGATTTTAAAGAAAACCTGCGGTAAGATCTGTTCTTGAGCTTGAAATACTAACATCATAACATGGATGTTAGCATTTGTACTTGGTCTTTATGGACAACTAAGGAAAATCCAGGTATAGCATATAATGTAGGTTAAATCCTTGAGGTTAAAACAGTTTTCATACTTTTATTAGTGATTTGTTTAGAACAATCAAGGAAAAATGAAATATTATGTACACCCTAACATATAGTTTTTCAATCTGTGATTTTCAAAAAAGGCTGTGAAAATTTGTCCCACAAATTTAAAAAATGCTTATGTCATAGAAATCCCCGACAGTACAACAAAAGGCGGATCTGAAGTGGTGCTCAATCAGTAAATCCAATAAAAATAATTACAAAATGCCTCTAAGTTGGAATCCTGACCATAAACTATCCAGGGTCACTTGGGAGCCTATCATTTTACAACAGCCTAGAGGTTGGGTATTCTATGGATCAGTGAGTCAATCCTTGGCAGCAACATAACAAAGACAAACAATCTTGCACACTTACTCCAGACATTTATTGACCTAACATGTATGTTTAGAGACTGTACTGTAGAAGTATGTCAGAGTACTTGAAAAAAGTAAGTGCCTACATGCAAGCTGCAACCAGACAGGATTTGGAGAATTCTTGCTACTTCACCACTTTGAATCTTTATAAATAGGTCATTTATTTTCTGACTTTATCTTATGATTATGTTATTAATACAATGCCTGCAATTTCCATGCATATATATATTTAAATTGGTTTCTATTACTTTTCCTTAAATCTTTGACGAGTTGAGACTTTAAGTAATGTTTTATTCTACATATAACTAGGGGTGTAAACCACAGGCTTGATCACAATATGATGTTCTATTGGTTAGTTTCGATGAAGATAAAATATTTTGTAACTGTTAAGACTGATGTATTACTCACAAAAGACAGATTTCAATAATTTTATCTTAAAGCTTACAGCCTTTAAGTCAAAAACTATAATTCTTCAAATTTTCAAAGAAGATAATAATATAAGATAATCTGTTCCATTGAGTCGCATTCCTGGTAAATATCAAAATAAAGGTGCATCTAAAAGGCAACGATTGGCTTGCTTTGTTGTGCAATGTTTCATTGTGGATGTATGTATCGTTACATCTCTTCTCAAGTTGTATTGATCAAAAGTAGTAGAAATGACATACTAACCTGAAGAAGGTTGTTTAGAGATATTTTAGTTTGATTTTATAGTCTCTTCAGGTTTGTTTCCCAAAGAAAATTAAATAACCATATTTTTTCAAGAAATAATAAACAATAAGATATGGTATTTGAGCATTCGCATACAAATAGATACAAATACAAAATTGCTTAATGTTCACCAGATTTTGTACCTAGGTACAAAATGATTTGTTTGACATGTAGGAAGTGGAAAACTGGTACAAAATGGCACAAAGGGTGAAGTAATGATGTCAAGCAGCCCCAAATAGTAGGCCTGTGTGTCACCATTGTGAAAAATAATGTGTTTTTATTTTTTTTTATTTAGGTTAGTATTGCAGTATCTACACTGGAAAATGTCTGCATTAAAAGTGATAAGAGCCTCTGTCTCCTAGTAAATTTTCAGTATGTTTACCTGTATTTCCTTGTACATTGAAATGCATACTTACGCATGGCTATGATTACACATCTGTCTGTCTATTTTTGCATGTGTTTCTGTCTGTATCACCCACTCCTTTTTCATAAAAACCAAATGCGGCAGCAGCCACAAGTTTACACATTCCCCCTGTTTTGACTCCATTCAATCAACTGTGTGCATAATTACCCTGGTGCCGTGTGGTAATCTATTGGGACCCAAATATTGCAGTTTGACAAATCCTTCATTTGTATTCAGAGGCTACACAAAGCATCAATCGTGCTTTAGTGCATGCTGCCCAAAAAAACCTTTTTTGGGCACCTTTTATGCACGCGTGCACACATGCACGCAGGCATACACACACCATCCTACCACCCATGCTCTTCCTCACTCCACAGAAACAGAGAGCAGTACGGACCCAAAAGCTGGCTGATTAGAACAGCAAGACATGCTGGGAACTGGGTTTGTGATTAATATTTTTCTTTTCCAGATGGTGCCTCCTACGACGTTAAAAGATACCACCACCGGGCCGGGAGACAGGGAGGGGATCTTTATTGGAGGGAAGGACAAAAATGAGGAAAAACACCAAGATTAAATCATTTCTTTTCAGTGCAAGACAAAACACGAAAATAACCCGTTCCTCTTACCTCACCTTGGCCCTTAATTTACTGTTCATCTTCATAAATAACCATCTATACATTAATCACACCATTTAGGTAATTCTGGTGTTATTTATTCCTATTTTAACAAATCAACTTTATGACACCCATCTAACAAACCCAGAGAGGATTAGAGCTTTTTCTTTAATCCTGCAAAATGGTGTGCAATCAATGCACACACATACCACTAGACAAATCCCCACAATCCCACACTGCCTGGGGGTGACTGTTTGGACCAGTGACATTTTGAGCCTTATTACACGCTCAGAACACAACAACGCACAACAAACAAGAACACCAATTTCATTTTTTTTCCCCTCTCTCTCTTTTTCCTTCTTGCTTCTACACCCTCACTGTCTTTTTCTTTCATTCTGTTTAGGATTGAGGATGAGGGCAGGGGAGGAGAGCTGCAGTAAACAAGGACAGAAAGAGAAAAAGAGATTAGCACCAGCTAATAATCCCCTCTTTCAACATGTGCCGCTTCATATTTCCAAATTAAAGTCGAGTGCAAGAAAAGGGGTTTATTAAACATTAAACGTCCTCTGGCTGCATTGAGCTGAGCACATCTCTCCCCTCTTGGCGCTGCCCTAGAGGCTTACAGAGCCGGTACGGTGCCGGGCTTGCAGAGCTGAAGTAAACTAAAGTCATACATCACCCAGCTGATCAGGCCTTGGGAGAGGGGCCCGGGCCAATCATTTTGAGGTTAAACAATGTAATTTGGGTCTTGTAAGTGCAATTTATTTTGTCCGTCAGACAGAGGCATTGAAATTTTTTTCTCTGTTTTTCACCTCCCTCTCCATTAGATAAAAGGAGGATGCTATTTGGGAGAGAGGGAGCAGATCTTCCAGGGCTGAGACATCAGCGGTCATTTGCTCATTGGGGAAAAGAGCCGAGACAAAGCAATGACTCACATGCTGAAATAAGCTTTAGAGTTGTCCGTCTGTTGAGACTGGAGACTATCTATACAGTGATCAAGGTTTTAAGATAACTTAAAAAAAAAGAGAAAGAACAATAACTTGTTCAGATGCCTAATTCGTACATTTTTGCAAACCCCTAACTCCAAAAATCCACAGTTTGTATCTATTCAATTTTAAACTTTTGCAAACTGAATAATAATTGAACAAAGTGTCATACTATTCTAATTCTACCCACAAGTAGAAATCAACAAACCTGAGAATGCATTTATTTAATCAAATTATTCACATTGTTAAAATGTGCACTTATATACATTGCATGATTCAGGTTCTCATCTAGAGAACTGCAAACAGGAGTAAGAGTGTTAGACAGAGCAAAGAATAGAGTATTTGAGGTAGAGAGAGTAGAATATTTCATTTACTATTATAACTAGCTTTTTTTTTTATTTTAAAAATTGTGCCAGCTTTTGTTCTGTAGGAGGGTAACAGTCAAGAGGGTTGAATCTGCAATAGAGAATGAAGAATGGAGATGCCTCAAGTGATCCACCCTTAAATAACAGTCAAACACACCATGACCTTAGATGCACAGAAAGAAAATGTGGAGTGATCAAATCAGAAGTAGAATAACTATAAATCAAGGAAATATCAGAATATTTACTTAAATGGCTTATCTCTACCACATATGTTGAACATTGGATGTTTGTCCACCAAAGAACAGTCTGATCCTTCTCAATTTGAAGTTAGGGAGGGAGATGCTCTAAGCTTAAAAGCTGTGTTGGGAAGTGAGATTCTACTGATCCACAATCACCTGCAAATTGGAGACCGTCTATGAAAGAAAACCATTTAAGTTTTTTTTAGACTGTCTCAAAGAAGGATGTTTGGTTATGTTCAAGATAGTGTGAATTTGATATAAATTAAGTGAAGGAAGCCATTTGAATAGCAAATCCATCAGAGATGTACCACAGAAATAGGAAAAAGAAGATTTGATTTAACATCTTTTTTTCTTTTGGTTGTGTCTTCCTTTTAGGTGAAATTTTTATGTAATACCTCTATATTCAAGGCTAACCCTAGTTGGGATGGCAAAGATTTTATCAGTCAAATACTTTTGGGCTGCCATATTCTTTGAACACATGCTATGCTATGTAAATAAAAGTTTGAATGGGGCTCCAATCAAGGTCAAACAGTTAACTCTGCACATGTATGGGATAACTTTAAAACAAATTTCATTCATAATGTAAGAATTTAATATAAAAAAAATTATTCAACCAGGACTGGGAACGATTTTGGGCCCTGGCATTTTTCTATCTACACAAGCCAGCTTATGGACCCTAAACTAAGCTACAATGTACACATTGAAACCCATAATAAATAAAAATGATGGGATGATATCACAGTTTGCCCCTGATTTTATGTTTGAGAACCAGTTAATTTAGAAGTTTATGGAATTAGGGCAAATTAGCCTCAAACTCATCTGGAATGACTAAAAGTGTTAAAACAAATTAACAAAGCAAATACAATATTATTTAGCAAAATATTTTATGACATAATTCACCTAATCAGAAATCCATAATCATTTATGTAATTAATATTTAGCTTTATGTGTTTGTTTCCAGTGGAATAATAAGGAGTTGGAACCTTTTTTCTTGAAATAGATTCAGCCGTCAGCTAGCAGACATATTTAAAAGGAATCTTTTGGTTGGCAATCACTTTTATTAAGCATATCAGGAAACACATAAACATTAACGTTATATTATTTCTTAAACCCTTAGTGAAATAAAAGCTTGTTTTAGTTTTATAGACAATAGCTCAATAGTATGGGAAACAATATTAATAAATTAATGATTATAAATTGTTTGCAAAATAATGGCTTGAAATTTAAATGTGAGCCATTAAAACTGAAAAATACTAGATATATTGAGCTAACCACCCTCAGCCTCAAAGATAGTTGTGTTATATGTTATACTGCATGTGTACTATCATGATTAAATCATTTAACCAATAGGTAAGTCTTAAAATGTAATTTCTATATGAAATTTAGATCTCTTAAACAACAACTTCTTTTTTTTTATTGTTTTTGCAATATGGCATGAATGACTGAGATTAAAATAATGCAAGATGAATGTTTAGACAACAAACTAACAATGTGGATTATTATTTCCGTATTTAATTGACTAACAGCATGTAACAATTATTTATATTTTTCTTTACCATTGATTGGAAAATCTTCATGGCATTAGTGCATTTAAACCCCTTTAGTGATGTTTACAACCTAGCAATTCTACTTAAATTTCCATTATTCATATTTGGAGAAACTATCCAGGATACAAAGCCTCTATTACAATTCGGGATTCGGAATTGACCAATCAAAAAATTGCTTTAAAGCTAAAGCTTAGTCTGGATATGATTCATTTCAAGAGCTAACTGCGCATTCAGATAAAGCTGTACTGATTGGATAGTAGAATCCAGACTAAAAAAGCAAGTTAATGTTTCAAAAAACAGTTCTTTGGAGTCAAACTGTAAGATTGTGCAGAGTTGTAGATATGAAATATTTCTTTATCAGATATTTTGTGTTCTTAATACTTAAACATCTAACATTTCTTCATTTTATGCCCCCCTTTAAGTTTTAATGATAACGAGCTGCAATCGGGGGACATGTTGTAGGTTAATAAAAGCCAGGCACCAAACAAATTGGTCTGAGAAGTAATAGTGGCAAATGTTTTATTTTATTTATATATGTATTTATTTTTATGAATCAATATACTAAATGGTAAAAACAAAAAAAACTATAAAATTTGAATCTACACAAAAAATAACACATGATCTCAGAGTTAAATTGAGGGCTTGAAATTATAACTTTCATCTGAATTAAGCACTAGTTCTTTCAAATCCACATTCTCCAATGTCTCAAAGGCTTTATTTCTTCTTTATTGACTAAAACTAATGTATACCAGAAACACCTTAATTACAAAATAATCTCTAATTACTTCCATTGAGACAACATGGGTTATATCAGTAACAGTGGGATTACTCCCTGAATCACTGCTGGAGATTTACTGACCAGAAGACCCAAAGCCAGTTTAATGTCTTCTCCAGTGAGAGCTGTTATCCTCCTCTCGTGAACACACGCATATTTTGGTTATGTCTTTTAATGTGTGCTAGGGTTGGTGCTGGTCAGGAAATCTCTCGCAGTTTAGAGGATTACAGGTGCTGGTCATAAAATTAGAATATCATGAAAAAGTAGATTGATTTCAGTAATTCCATTTAAAAAGTGAAACTTGTATATTATATTCATACATTACATACAAACTCATATATTTCAGATGTTTATTTTGTTTAATTTTGATGATTACAAATGACAACAAATGAAAATCTCAAATTCATCATATCAGAAAATTAGAATATTACTGAAGACCAATAAAAACAAAGGATTTATAGAAATGTTGGCCAACTGAAAAGTATGAACATGAAAAGTATGAGCATGTACAGCACTCAGTATTTAGTTGGGCCTCCTTTGGCCTGTATTACTGCAGCAATGCGGCGTGGCATGGAGTCGATCAGTCTGTGGCACTGCTCAGGTGTTATGATAGCCCAGGTTGCTCTAATAGTGGCTTTTAGCTCTTCTGAATTGTTGGGTCTGGTGTATTGCATCTTCTTCTTCACAATACCCCATAGATTTTCTATGGGGTTAAGGTCAGGAGAGTTTGCTGGCCAATTAAGAACAGGGATACCATGGTCCTTCAACCAGGTACTGGTAGCTTTGGCACTGTGTGCAGGTGCCAAGTCCTGTTCGAAAATGAAATCTGCATCTCCAAAAAGTTGGTCAGCTGCAGGAAGCATGAAGTGCTCTAAAACTTCCTGGTATGTGGCTGCGTTGACCCTGGACCTCAGAAAACACAATGGACCAACACCAGCAGATGACATGGCACCCCAAACCATCACTGACTGTGGAAACTTTACACTGGACTTCAAGCAACGTGGATGAAGTGCCTCTCTTCTTTTCCTCCAGACTCTGGGACCTTGATTTCCAAAGGAAATGCAAAATTTACTTTCATCAGAGAACATGACTTTGGACCACTCACCAGCAGTCCAGTCCTGTTTCTCTTTAGCCCAGGCAAGACGCTTCTGACGCTGTCTGTGGTTCAAGAGTGGCTTGACACAAGGAATGCGACAGCAGAAACCCATGTCTTTCATACGTCTGTGTGTGGTGGTTCTTGAAGCACTCACTCCAGCTGCAGTCCACTCTTTGTGAATCTCCCCCACATTTTTGAATGGGTTTTGTTTCACAATCCTCTCCAGGGTGCGGTTATCTCTCTTGCTTGTACACTTTTTTCGACCACATCTTTTCCTTCCCTTCGCCTCTCTATTAATGTGCTTGGACACTGAGCTCTGTGAACAGCCAGCCTCTTTAGCGATGACCTTTTGTGTCTTGCCCTCCTTGTGCAAGGTGTCGATGGTCGTCTTTTGGACAACTGTCAAGTCAGCAGTCTTCCCCATGATTGTGTAGCCTATAGAACTAGACTGAAAGACCATTTAAAGGCTTTTGCAGGTGGTTTGAGTTAATTAGCTGATTAGAGTGTGGCACCAGGGGCCATCAATTTTGAACCTTTTCACAATATTCTAATTTTCTGATATGATGAATTTGAGATTTTCATTTGTTGTCATTTGTAATCCTCAAAATTAAACAAAATAAACATCTGAAATATATGAGTTTGTATGTAATGTATGAATATAATATACAAGTTTCACTTTTTAAATGGAATTACTGAAATCAATCTACTTTTTCATGATATTCTAATTTTATGACCAGCACCTGTAGATGCAACAAAGTGCTGTTGGTGGAAAGAATGAGCAAGCCATACAAGTGAATTAAGAGATTAAGATGGTTTAGAAAGACTGATTACAATACTTCGGGGATTTGGAAACTGAAAACAAACCCTGAGTTTTCAACAATCTCTTTCAGGAGGCGGTAGCAATTGTTAAGCCTCTACTCCACAACCAGCAATCCATTCGCCAACATTTTTATTCTAATAGAATGTCAAAATATAACTTGTTTGAAAACCTGACTTACAATCACATTCTCAGGGCTAATTATTTACATTTAATATGAAAAAGAGTTTACCTTATTTTCAAAGGTTCATTTCTATGTTCTGCTGCAGATCATATTTTTGACACTGTCTAGACCATTTTGCACCCTTGTTTATTGCTCTCTTCATCTCTTTAGTCTTAATTTAGATATCTTGGATGCCACTGAATACAACACATTATCATTAAAAGAATCACTTAAAATTACTCTCATTCTCTACATATTATTTCTAAAAGTATTTTGTCCAAATAAATGCATGAAACTACAGAATCAAATATTTTTTGTAAATCCCCCCCTCAAAAAAAAAAAAAAAAAAAAAAAAAAGCTTAAAGCTTTTTTGTGACTTTAAAACTAGGCTTTCGAAAAAGAGTTCTTGAGCTACATGTTCAAATATTCAAATAAGAACATTACACGTGGAGATTATTGTCGGTACCACTCGTTTGATAAAAGAAAACCCCACAATAGTCACAGAATTCCCTTAAATCTGAAAAATGTAATAATACTTGAGAATTCTATGAAAAATTAACTAATAAATGACACAACAATGCTTCTACAGAATGACTTGAATTATGAAACCTGGCCAAAAGTGATGGTAACCCTGGAAAATAATGAAAATAATATGACCAAACCGACATGCTCATGTCGAATTAAGATGTTAAATCAGCCCTGACTCATAGGGTTGCTAAAGGTAATAGATAAATTATCATTCATCATGTGTCTTGTGATTGTTTTTTTTGGGCTCCTCTCTTTATTGTTTTGATAGCATTCATTCTTAGTTAATGGAGTGATCATTATGTTTTAGCAAAACCTAGAAAATGAGATGCTTTTGTTCCTTGTAAACAAACCTTAACCTCTTAGGCCCCATCCACACGAAGACGAACCCTGGCCTAAACGCACAAATTTTTCACCAAACCAGCCTCTCATCCACACGAAGCCGGCGTTTCGGGGGTCTGTAAATGATCTTTTTTTTATTCAGTCTTCAGAGTGGGAAGATTTCGAAACGCCATTTTCGCGTTTCCATCTTTACGCTCTAACCGCATATTTTTTTTTACAAGCATGCGTCATAGCGTCGCCTCTAAACACGCATGCGCGACCAGTATCACAACAACAATGGCGCCGTTGCTGCTAATGTTACTCACCCTGCTGTCGGGCTTACAACAGAATCTTCTTCTTCTGGAATATCTCCAGGAAGAACAGAGCAATATCGACGACATAGTTCAGCACCTGAATTTGACTTAACCACGAAAATGGACCCGCAGGGCAACCATGTATAAATATTAGTGCGCATTCCCAACATTTCGTCGCTTATTTTTGCTTTGGCACCACAGCGCCACTTACAGGCCTGGCATACATTTTGCAGCGTTTTCATGCATTCGTGTGGACGCTCACATTTATTTTACGTCTCCGTCTTTACGGCAAACGTTTTGGAAAATATCAGCATTTCGTGTTCGTTTTGACTTCGTGTGGACGGGGCCTTAAATTTCAGACTTGACTCCTACAATTTGATATGGGTTGCTAAATTGTTTATTTAATTGTAACTGATGTAAGATAAATAAATATGTATGTAAAACTAAGTAAATAAAAAGAAACAGCCTCAATATGTTTGTTACAACTTTTAGTTATTCAGGCTAAGTCTAATTTTGCTTTGTTTTTGTTTTTTTACCTACCAAAGATTCTTATTGTATGGATTAGTCTTAAACAAAGAAAGTATGTATACATCCTTCCCTCTCCTTGAAAGAGCATGTTTAACTACAATTGGATACTGTACCTGTAGGAGACATATAAAATGTAATGGCAAAGTATCTAAGTTGGCAACAAAGCCTTGCTAAGAAAACAGAGTTAGCAGCATATACAGCCCTGTTTGCTATTTCACAGTTATCATAAACAGCATATTAGCATGTTTGTTTTTAAAACCAAATCAACCTGCAGAGACTCACACAGAGAAAAGCTACGATTAGAAAAAAAGTTAAACTTATTTATACAGGTAATACAAACATTGTCTTGAAAATATTTCTATCCAAGGAAAAAGCATCTACTTGCGAAGACTCATTGATTCTCTGCAATCTTTCACATTATACATGCATGTAGCGACAGTGGAGAGGAAAACTCCCTTTTAACAGAAAGAACCAGCAGAATCAGGCTCGAGGACGACTGGGGTTTGAGGAGACAGAAGAAGAATGGCACCAGGGCCCATGCAAAAGAATGTGATGTGAATCAACATTCACTTGGTTGAGTAGCCTACAAAAGGATTAGAAGTACTCTTCTCTCCAAAATTGTGCCAGGGTCAAGCTAGAACCCTAGACCAAAGCAAAGAGCGAAGGGATAGAAATTAGAAGAGAGACAGAGCTGAGTAGTTTGTCGCACTGATAGAAGTGAAGAGTAGCTCAGTTGACTGCATTGATAGATGGGAATAGCAGCACAGTTGATTGCACTGATATAGAGAGGCAGATTTAAAGAGACAGAGCGGTGGGAAAGGGAAATGGAGAGAGACTGATCAAGAGAAAAGGTGAAAGCAGTTTATCAGGATGCGCTATGAACCGCTAATACCGCTAATATTGCAGAAAGAAAATAAGTGCAAAGTGGAGAGAAGAAGTAAAATAAGGTTTACCACCACCAGTCAATGCTGATTATGCTGATTATGCCGGAATGATGCGGGGTGCTAAAGTGGAAAAAGATCAATGACCAAGCAGTTGGAGTGATGATTTTTTGAGGTATCCTTTAAAAACAGATTGACTGAATGATTCGGAGGAAGCTGAATCCCGAACCGATGGATAGAGGAGGGGCGTAGGAATCGTTTATCCTCCAAATGTCCCCCAAGATCTGAGGATGGAGCTATACCCTTAAGAAATTAAGTGCTTAGCGGATTAAACAATGTCATGTTAATGGGAATGATCTATTGCAGCAATGGACACGCTGAATGCCACGATGAGCTGAGGACACATTTCACATGCCATGATAGGCCTTGAACGTGATACCCATGGTGCAATGGGTTGAGGTGCGATGCGCCCACCAAGGTCCATATGCCATAATGTGCTAAGGGGTTTGTGGTGCGACCGCCGAGATGGGTTAAGGTGCCACACACCTGCCGCAATGATCTGAGGGTGCGAGGCAGCCGCTGAGATTGGTTAAACTGCGATGTGCCCATTGAGATGGATTTAGGGAGCGATGCAATGCGCTTGCCATAATGGGCCCAATGCAATGCGCTTGTGCTAACTTGGTGCAGAGATGGTGACGATGGTTGACACCAATGTATTGCACGTTGAGGGTCTGAGACTGCTGCAGTCAAACTCTAAAACCCTGCAACCAAAAAACAACCAAATGAAGCATTATGGTAAATTTTAACAAATTATCAAAAATCCGTAAACAGCTCTAAGAGATTTGACCATGACTCATGATGTATTTAAAAGTGATAAATATTGAGTATCCGCTAGGGGATTCATAAATTTCAAGAAAAAAGACATTCCTGGTTTACATCTTTGACTGGATTACCATCACGGGTAATCATCAGGTGAAGAAAGATCCACCTTATACACACACACACACACACACACACATTACTTATCTTGACTGAGAAATGTTCTCAGGTGTGCCACAACAGGGTTCAGCCCAGCCACCAACACTCACACCAGAAAAACAGCAAAACCCCAGATATCCTAACAAACGAAGACGTACACAGACAATGAAACATTTTAAGAACAATGTAATTTTACTCATAAGAGGTCAACAGACACTGAAAAAAAAAAATTCAAATAGCATCTTCTTTAAACTTCAGGAAAAAAAAATGGAGTAACAACAATGCTTATGAGAAACAATAAGGGATACCAGTGGCCCATCACAGTGGCCCTCTTTATAAAATTGAAAAATTACTTTGGCAAAGCTTTACAAAAACCTCTCTAAGATTCACCTTTTACTGGCCTCACTCATAACTGCTGAGGCTCCATATGTTTTCCTTGAATGTACCTTCCATTTAATCTTGTGTAAATAAAAATAATTTACCTGTTCTGTTTCATGAGCATGCAGTCCAGGGTGCTTGTGACATGGGGTGCAGCATTTTTATTTTGATTGACAGGTGGCGACTCTGGGGCAATGAGTTCAGTTCTGCAGTTTCTGAAAAGCATCTGTTGATCATTATTGATGTTTTTGATAACTTCACCCGGGCTAATGGGGGGCATTGTTTCAACACTCACAAATATCTGGAAATCTGATTACCCTACTCATATTTGGAACTTTTAGACATTGCAGCCAGTGTGACAGAAAAAAACAGCTGCTTGCAGAGTCGGACACAAGCCATAGCTTTACTCATCACATTAATCAGAATCAGAATTAGCTTTTTTGGATTTAATTTTGTGCACAAACAAAGAATTTGACTTTTGCTTCCAACTGCTTGCACAATAAGAAAAAGTCCAAACATCAACCATTTTTTTCAAAGAATTGCTTATAGTGATAAAAAAGAAAAAAAGATAATATGAAACAAGCAAAACTGCATATTGTCGTTAAGTAGAGCTGGTCTATTTTTATACCTTAATAAAAAAAGTGGGAAGGCAGGTTATAATTTACGACAATACAGGCTTAAATCGAAGGCATCTAGACACAGTATGGTTGCTTCTGATTTAATCCTGTTTTGTGGTTTTTGTAGCAATTGTATCGAGTTTTGCCTTTTTGATTTAAATGTAAGTATAAATAAAATTTAGAGTATTAAATACAAAATTTTTACACAAGGTTATTCCGTTTAATTTGTATACAATCATGTACTTGATTTGTACTTATATTTTATACATAAGCCATAATATCTTGTTAAAAAAACATTAGATTTATTGTAAAAAAAAAAAAAAAAGAAAAAAAAAACTAATATATCCAAAACTGGATTCTAAAACAAATTTAGGAAAGACATATGTGGTTGTGTTATGGACTCTAATAAATCAAGCACATGGTTGCTTCTACAGGGTCAAATGAAACAGCCTTTTCCCAGCCCAAACAACAACTTCTCAGGGATTCTAATCCATAACCACACACTTGACTGCAAAACAGTGCTAAAACCAGGAGCAACACTAAACTTCAGCCAGAGCCACACTGCCAGAGATTATTTTGGAAGAAATCCATCCAAAAAGTAGCCTGCCAGGCATTGCAACTGTGTCCTCAGAAAGTGTTGAGGGAGGAAAAGAACAAACGGAATGAATAAGAAAATGAAAAAATGGAGAACAGATAGGCCTGAGATAGAAAGTGCTGGCCACTGCAAAGTCTCCAAACAAAGAGGATATGTGAGGCGTGTACCTCAAGCCTTTTTCCCTTACAAGAAGAGCCAGTAAGCACTTTTCTCTGCGCTGAAAAGCTAGCTCTCGCTCCTGGTGTCACATCAGCAGTTTTTTTAGCGAAACTCACAAGCACCATATCCAGGTGAGGGGTGTATGTTAAGGATTTCTTCCGTTCCCCCTATCAGTCTCTTTCACTACCACCAACCCCCCACCTCTCAGTTTCTCTCATCCTTTGCCAACATGTCTCTACTTAGCTCTTTTCCCCTCTTTGCACTTTACCATTCTCTTTCCGTCTTCTGCAACGTGCTTTAAAGTTTGATTCCCTCTTTCCACTCTTTATGTCTTCCTTTTTGATCTAAGTTTTCTAATAAAGTCTTATGCGGACCACTTCTATTTTTTTCTGGATTTCATATTTATTTAATTCTTATTTTACTCTATAAGTGAACACTAGGAGGAAATTTCAGTTTTTTGATTAATGATCCCAGAAGGGAGTGTATCAATAAAAAGGTTTGAAAAAATATTGGACTTGAATTGAACATTTTCTAGGTATAGATTTACAAAAAAAAAAAAAAAAAAAAGAAAGAAAAAAAATTAAGAATTTGTGGAGATATTTGGAATTTTAGGTTTTATTTCCCATCCTGCTGTTTAATTGTTAGGTCTTTTGTTTTCTTTTTCTTTCTCCATGCCCTCCTTCTCTTCCCTCCTAATGTTCTACCTTCTTCAATTTATTTTTTTCCTTTTATATTTTCCTTCCTTCCATGCCCTATGTTTTCCCTTCCTTCTTTACCACATTGCTCTCCTTCTTTTGTCTTTTCTTTATCTCCCCCCTTTCTTCCAGCCTCAGTGTGTCCTTCCTTGATTATTTCTTTCTTCCCTGTGCCATACATAAAGTCTACCCACTTTAACAATATCTGAGCTAAAATTGCATATCATATATTTAGTTTTTAAATTCAACATTAAAAGGGCAAGGACATTTTTAACTTTACAAACTTCTAAAAACATGGACATGAGACCTTGACATTTTTTCCTCTTCTCTTTATTAAAAGGAAATCTGTAACAGAAGGTTACACAGGAAATACTTTTTAATGTGATCAAGTTTTTTTTTGTTTTTTATACTATCATTTGTTGGTTGCATCAAATAAATACATCTTATTTACTTATAAGGTAGGAACTCAAATGCTCAGAAAGAGCCATGCAACTGCACAGATGTACTCACACATTCAAAGGTCCCTGGGTGATTGAAAAGCTGAGCTTTTCATGTGACTGGAACACCCCCAGCTGTGAACACCACTTTCCCTAGAAAGTGAGGCTGGGGCACAAATCACATTTTCTGCACAATTAAAGCAGGGCTGTGGCTAAGTGTATCAGAGCTGTGCTCGCCACGGGAGCTCTGGGAGTCAGCAGGCCTGTCCCCTCTCCCCCTGTAATGGCAATGTGATGAAGACGGTTTCTCTGTAATTAGTTTCTGAAAAGTTCTCCTCCTGAGTGAGGCCACAGATTGAGCGGCAGAGAAAAGACCACTTTGTTCTGCAGGCATGCACTTTAGCACGGACCTTCTTCAAGAGGAAGATTATGAGGAGTTCTGGTGAATTGACACAAAATAAAACCCTTTTTCTTTCACAAGTGAGTAAAAAATAGACATTGATAGGCTAAAAAAAAAAAAAGATTTACCGGTATGTTGTTGATGTTAGACTTCTGTGTAATTTTTATCTATGGGCGTATATATATAAAAAAAAATGTTGCAGCTTTGCTGGTTCAAATCCTAACAAATTGGTTTGATGAGGCAGAGTATTAGCTTAATTAAATCCATTGAGTTGGTATTCTTCCTTAATTTTATCTATATTTATCAATACTTTGATTTAAAAGTTGATGTTTTAAGTTGAAGTTGAAGTTAGAATTACCTTTTTAGTAGAGAGAAATTTAAATACAAACAATAAAGTTCAAATTTGGCAAAGACTGAGATCAAATTGAATAAAATTTTATCCAGTAAGAAATGTTTAGCATCCCCCAATAAAAAAGCACCATCAGGTCCAGAATCTACCAAAACTATGGTAGAAAATTTTGTCATTGTCTGGAAAAAGTTCAGGGAGCAAAAAAAAAAAAAAGGCAAAACATTTTTAGTATCCTTATTTAGAACTAAAAGATTTGAGGTTGTCTTTTGGTTCCTTATCCCCTTTTTCAAATGCCTCTCAAAACCTCCAGGTAATTTATTCTTCCTGCAGTTTTGGTCCTTCCAGAAAAGCAGGACATTTTAAGATTACCTGGTATTGTTGAAAGTGTAAAGCAAGAAACCCTCCACTGCAATGTGCCACCAGCAGAGGCAGTAAGTGCAGAAGCTAAGAGTAATTACCATTTATTTGAATGCTACAAAACAAAATAACTTGTCCTTCTGAAAGTGGCCCCATGTGTAGGGAAAACATTCTCTCTGCAGCAGTACCCTAATAAGTAGGGCATATTGACATTATTGTAGGACCAAAGGTTTCACAGCTTAACTTTCGCTAAAGAAATCATACTAATCTAGAATGATTCCTGTGAATACAGCATTTGGTTTTCATATGATTTCTAGTTAAAGCAGAACGCGTTTTTTTCTTCCTATGGGCAACAACTTGAAGGCACAAACTAAACTGTTCATAATTTAGTCTTTATGGTACGCGGTTATATTTTTTATATTTATATATTTTTTTAAAAAGAGTGTGTATGACATCATCCGCGCGTGCCGGCTATCGTTCATTCTTCCTGTCCGCTGAACTGCTGTTAGTTTTACTCACATGCCTGAAAGATATCTAGTGCTACTACCACAGATGATCTCGCTCTCCAAATGGAATTAAACAATTCAGATTAGCTAGCCGATTGAATATAAGGGGTAGAGCGTAGAAGCATGTGGCCCGGGCTGCCTGTCACAACTCCAGTCCAGCGTGCAGATGATGTCATACACATTCCGCTTTGTTTTAGAAAAATATAAATATAAAAAATATGACCGCGGATGTCTGGGGGACAGTGATTCGCCTACATGTTATGAATGCTGGTGTAACATAAAGAATAACTTATGAACAGTTTAGTTTGTGCCTTCCTTGTCCATAGGAAGGCATTACTTGGATATAACCTAATGAAATATCTTCAGAACACCTCCAAATCACACAAAACTCATATGGGTGAGTACAACATGATGTAATAATGTAAAATCAAGGGCCCAATGTAAAAAAAAAACGTGTTCCAGTGGCGGCTGGTGAAAAATATTTTTGGTGGGGCTGATATAGCCTAGTGTATGTCTCCAACTAATCCGGAATAAGAATTCAAATAAACAATTGGACAATACATACAATTTAACAGTAATGATTTAATTTACTATATAATAACAGTAACAGTGATGATTTGGGTCACTGTGACGGGGTTCTTTGGCCTCCAAGAATCCAGGCTCAGTCGGGTTACCGGTGTTGGTGATTTATTGAGCTCAAAAACTCAAAACAGGGTGCAAAAGAAACTAAACATATACAAGATACTCTGGGCCTCAACCTCCCTCCAGTTACCAGCAATGAAACAAAGAAACAGAAAACAAAAATTGCTGCTTTTCTTCCCACAGCCCTCATTAAATAGTTTAAGCCCCTCACCTCAGGCTCTCTTATTTCTGATTTCTTCTCATTAATCAGTTTTGTCCATATATTACCTCCACAAACAATTGATGTACAAAAACAAATAATTTTTACAACTTAATTCTTTTACACAGATTCATTGACTTATTCAATTACACCAAACTGGGTTTGAACCCAGCAAAGACGCAACCAGACTGAAGATGACAAGTCCCCATAGCATAAACACGTACACCCCCACACACACAAACACACACACATACACGGCTAACCCCACTGAAATATTAAGTGTGCACCCTCAATATGCCAGCAGGTAACCAGGAACAGCTTGTGTGTTTTACGTTCATGGAGCTACTGGTCTCAGCGCGAGTGTATTGGTCCTTACAAGCACAGTATAACATGAATGTGTGTGTGGCGCGCAAAGTTAGAGAGGTTGTTTTAAGCGACGAGGTGGATTCGTCACAGTCACAATAACCATGACATGAAATGTTCATATCCTACAACAGGGATGTTCTTCTGGCAAACGGGTAGATAAATAAGGATCTCACCGAATTTGGTGGAAGCTGCATCTCGTTTGTTACATTCGCCATCTTCCCTCTAATTGTCTGCACCTGCGCTTGGGTTCAGAAGCCTGTTAAAGCGCAGTATTTTCAGCGCCCCAAGACCATAAAGTTCCGAGACGCTGATTGGCCATTAAATTCACCTAGCAATAGTACATGATTGACAGATTCTCTACATATGTGGGTCAGTCTGATAGGCGCCCCCAGAACAGAGACGGTAGGAGTCTGTCTGTGGAAATCCACAAATTAATGACAGTAGATAGGGAAATGTAGTTTATATAATTTGTTTTGTTTATAGGTACACAGTCTAGAGAGTAAAACTGACATTTATGAGTTAATTTCTAAAAATATATTTTACGTTTCTCTCTTCTTATCAGGGAGGGCGGTGCCCCAGCGCCCCCTATGGGCCGGCCGCCACTGACGTGTTCCCCTTTAAGAGACACACTGACACCAAACCATCCAAATAAAAAAGCAAAAAGAAAACAATGATTAACCAGGCAAGCCATTCCTTTCATTGTTCAGTAATCCAGTTTTAATGGTAAATTGCTCAAGTCCTTTCCATCGGTCTGGCTTTGCAGCTCACATCCAGACAACAGCAATGCAATTTCCAAACCAGTTTCAACTTATTCAGCAGTTTGAACCGCAGTTGTTATTCTATTTAATGAGACCATTTGATAAGCCTTTTTAAGTTAAGAGAAAAACATATTTATGAAACCTGAAGAGTTTGGCTGTATTATTATAAGTATCAGCTCTTAATGGGACAATGAGCAGCTGTCCTCAGTTATTATTGTTATTTCTGTTGTATCCATACTTTGAACTGAAGAAAGGTCAAACCAGCAAGTAGCAGGGTATGGTTTTACCTTTTGTTGAAAGATTGATGAATGTCCCTGGCAAATATTTCCACTCAGTGTCAGCCTTTGTTTCTCCAAATCTCAATGCACTTGTCTGCCTTAATGCTGCAATCACATAATTTCAGCTTTCCTTTGCCAAGGGCATTGTTGCAACCATAAATCATGCTACAGCTGTGCTTTAGACTTGTTTTAGATAACAACTTTGATATCCTGCTTGTCTTTAATCTATTTGTTCAGAAAAAGATCTAGGATACTGATGTTTCTCAACTATATCCATATTTCTTTTGTTTAATGGATGATTACAGATGTCCCCAAGCCTGCCAGCTCCAGACAAGATGAACAACTATAAGGCCTCCTGTTTTAATAAATAACATGTGTAAGTCATGCTATTCATCTGGATATATAAGCAATAGCATAAGTTTTCTCTTTTCTTTGAGCCACTAGTAAATAAAACAAAAATAAATGCTCTCAATGTTTAACCTTGCCGATTTTATCTTTACTTTAACCCCATGATAAATACTAAGACGCTTTGTGAAGTAAGGTTGTAACCAAGGATGCACTGTCTGATGCTGTACCAATAAATGTTTGACTCCAGTTTTGCATTGAAGATGACATTCGCGATGAAGGCGAGATTAAAAAGTGAATCACAAATACTTCTTGCTGCTGGAAGGGATAGCCTAGAGGAAAATGCATGTTATCCAACACAAGAAATTCTCAGGGGCTGTCAACCGAGATCAAACTCATTTGCTGAGCACAAGTTTCAGCAAGCAAACACGCCACAAACATGAATGCATTACTTGAGACTGGACTTTTAAATTGTTACTTCCTGCAACGCTCACAGTCGCAATGTAGGATTTAAACCCCTGTATGATATGTCAGCATTGATAACAAAAAAATAAGCTGCACAAAACTTCACCAGTGATCACTATTTAAGAATTAACTATATTCTATTTCCCCAATAGTTAAGTGTCTTTTTAAAGGGTTGAATACAGCAATTTAAATAGCTAATGCAACAACATGGTTATTTGTGTGTTATAAAAGGAGTTGTGAGTTGCACCAAGCATCAGCTTGCTTTTTAAAATCATATTTGATATTTTGAGATCTCGCTTTACATGTGAAACATTTTCAGTACTGAGGTGAAAATGCTGTATTTACTTTTGAGGCACACAAACAAAGGCTGCACAGTGGCACAGTTGGTGGTAGAACTGCATTAGAGCCAGAAGGTCCTGGGTTTAATCTCAGCCTGAGGTATTTTTAAGATCCAAAGACAGTCCAGAAGCAATGCTGTCAAGTTAACTGGTCCTAACAAGTGAAGTCCACCTCTGGC
Organism: Cyprinodon tularosa; assembly: GCF_016077235.1. NCBI lineage: Eukaryota > Metazoa > Chordata > Actinopteri > Cyprinodontiformes > Cyprinodontidae > Cyprinodon > Cyprinodon tularosa. The sequence continues at coordinate 49,618 of NW_024039662.1, forward strand.
CGAATGACTGCTGGATATAGGTACTGAGTCACCCACAACTGTGCATGGATAAGCACCTGATATTGCTAAATACAAACATACCTGCTATAATTGTATACTTTGGGGTATTTTTTTTTTTTACTATTTTAAAGAACATGAAGAACTAAGAAGCGTGAGATTAAAATATAAAAAAAAAAAATTTAAACAGAAAATGTTTGGGGAACCCTAGGTTGAGACATATCTTACCCACAGGCATCAGCATTTATTTACACCTTATCTCCTCAACCCTATTAGTTGCCAAGAGCAAAAAAGCCAAATATAAACAAATTTTATATGTATTTACAGTTACTTTATTCACGTCAAGGAAATATTAACTGGGTTCCCTCCATTAACATAGTATTTGTGTGCCGCCATGTATGAGTACCTCTCTTACTGTTAGCTCCAGGCCTCGGCTTCCAACCACTTTAAACATTCACTCAACTCTGCAGGGATAAATCACGTCTTATATTAACCTTTTCTAAGCACACTGCAGCTATAAGGCAGTGCTGCCTAGCAAAGGGCCATGGTGGACGCTTTTATGAAATTGTTACTCAGGCTGCTTGTTTCTGTCACCAAGCTCAGAATAGAAGTGGCAAGAAAAATGTACGTGACTTGTGAAATCATGATGGCAACACTTTAGGAAAGACAAAGAGTCGGGGATGGAGCAGGTGCTGCAAGGGCCTGCAGGTTTGGGGGAAGAACGGTATGTACAGCTAGCCCTGAGCGTGGAGCTGGTGGCCCTTGGTTTGTACTCCTGCTGCTGCTTTGCCTGTCACATTTCTGCCACCTCCCAGCAGAAATAACTAGCACTGGCAGAGCTGGTGACCAGATGCAAGGAGGTGCCAGTGGCTATAACGGCAGATATATCGCTTATGAGATCAGATGTCTGCAGGGCCAGAGGAGCCACACGAGACTGTGAATGAGAGTAAGAGAGAGAGATACAGCATTCACATCAGGAGGAAATTGCTTTGCTGCCACCAATCCTTCGGTGGTAAACACAGCAAGTTAGTGTGTGTGGCAGTCAGTGGATATAATTGTCTTGACACGGACATTGTTTCGACGGACAGAGGGAGTGAGGAGTGGGAAAGGAAGAAAGTGTGATGCAGGGGGGTATGAGGGGTGGAAGGCTGTGAAGTATGGATTCAGGAAATTGGCATGGCGTTCACACATTGCCTGGGTAAAAGTGGCTCAACAGCAAATAAGGAAAATTGTTTATGAAGCTTTCCATTCCTGAATCTAAACTGAACAGCAAGAGGTGGGAGGGGGAGGAGTGAGAGAAGAGATGATGGGAGAGAAAGAGAGAAAATTGGATAGGAAAGTGTTTGGGAGAAAAGGGGTTGAATAAGGAGGCAGCAAGTGGAATAAATGGAATAGAAATCAAGATATAACCCAGAATGGACTGTGAATCAACTACAGTCTATAGGCTAAGATGATGCATGCAAGGGATTATTCCATTTTTTCTCTTCTATCCCACCCTTATTATTATACTAATTATATAGCATCTTAAAACAATTATTCCTTTTATTCAGGAGGTAAGCATTTTAGGTTAAAATACAGTTAAGCCATTTTGCAAAATCTATGACCTATATAACTTTGCTTTCTCATACAATGCCCCTGCATGGCTGGAGGATAAACTGAAAGAAAGGTAATTGATATCATATTAAAGCTTCAGCTAGTCAACATATGAAAGGTTGAAGTGTTCAGTGTTGATGAATATTTTTAATCAGATTTCTTTGTGTGAATTACAGTAACCATGCATGCAGCATTTATAATATCTCTGTTTTTCTAACTAGTGACTGACAATGTGGGCAGGATTGTGTGATTCTGTCATAAAATGGTTCAGACTTCTCTGTGTCATATAGTAATTGCTAAAAAGAGCAAATAAGGTTCACCTGTAGTTTTACTTAAGGCTCAGTTTTTGGGCCACTGTTATTCAACATCTTAATTAAGGCTGGACAATAATTGCATTTGTAACCACAAACAGTCTTAAATCGGAAGGCAACCAGACCTTTTCTCAGTTTTTTGAAGGTGTTTCGACACCTTGATAGGTGTCGAAAACTCTAGTTGGCGCACTAATGTATTTAGGGAACCATCTCAATGTTCCAGACATATGGTTGAAACCTGGGTTAAATCCAAACCCAGGAACTTGAGTCATTTACCAATCACATCGACTGGACAGAAACATCAGGTTCATTCATCATGCTACTAGTTACCTCTCCCAAAAAGAGTTTTTAAATCAGTTACAGCTAAATTAAAGTAACTAGTTACTAGGCAAAGCTGTTACTTTTCACAATCTAAAATATCAATTCTTAATGACTTTTCCATTATTAAAACTTTGAATACAACTGGAGACAACTGTTCAATTATTAATAAATATAAAATGTTTCATATACTTAAGAAATTATATAAACTTTGAATTTATATGACCACATATCTCATCTTTTCCATTTTGGTGTGTGTGGTGGGACAAGTAAGCCAAGACACTAAATAATAATATATTTATCTAGATGTGATCATTATGTGTAATGTTTATGCTAAAATAAAAAATAAATTGTATTAGATGTTTAGGAAGTTGATATTCATGTACATTAACAGGCTTCACTTGGCTAAAAAATAAAAGCAGTACTATACAATACTACACAATAATATTAAACAGGAATCACTGTACTATGACTATCCAGATTCTTTTTCCTATCCGTCTTGATAGAATTAGCAGTTTTAATTGTGGAGGAATCACAAGCTTACTATCATTGATACATAAAAGCACAAAATCCCTTATCTTTATCTAACCTTTTATTTAACTTAAAAAAAATGACTCAAATATCTAGTGGGGGATTAGGAAGGGTTAGTTTTACATTTACATTTCAGGTTAATTTTTTTTCTTTAGAATTTTATCTGTTGATTACTTATTAGAGCTGGTCACAGGATATTAACCATTTGAGGTACAGAGAACTGGTCTGTAAATCTTTCTTTCTAACTATCTGATATATCTATCTAAGTGTAACCAGTCCCTAGAGCTTAAAACAAAACCAACAAAGCAAATACTTCAAGGTAAAGGTGACAAAAGTATTTCTAACTTAAATGCATTTTTGTCACCCTTTGTTTCAACTTTATGCCGCCTGAACGATTATCAGGTTAAATTTAATGATCCAAATAGCAATGACAACATTTTAGAAACTAAAAAAAAAAAAATAAAAATAAAAACATGACCAAATAAATCAACATCAACCTACAGAAAATACCCCAGAGTTGTATTGTAGAGGCAAGCTGTGACCCAGTTAATACACCAATCTCACTCACTTAGTAATTGTAGCATCATAAATCTGCTTGGTAAAACATTTATTTATGTTCCCTACAGTTTTAAAACTGTTAAATGCTTTATTCATTTTTATTATTTTGTCACTTTATGTTTGTTTATTGGTGAATAGAGATTTGCAATGTGACACCTACTTAAAAAAAAAAAAAAATACATCCCAAACACTAAACTAAAGAAAGGAATACAACCGGAACCCCTTACTTACTTGCATGGATTCTTACAAGAATTTGGTCAAATATAAGGCAAAAAGTACATGTAAAATGTGTAATGAATTTCTACCACTGAGGGTCTTCAATTGCTGCTCATTGAAGAAAGGATTTTGGAATGAGACTCTAACTGTCAGTTTGCAGAATTTAATTATCAACTGAAGACATGGGACAAAATGTCTGCATTTCTGAGACACTCACATGTTAACTTAAAAAAATGGATTTTGGTAATACAAATATGTACAGTCATTCATTTTTGTGACCAACTTCCAATTCTTTTGCAAAATTTGGAAAAGTAACACTCGTAACTATAGTCGATTAAGATTTTTCTTACAAAAGTAACTGCCCTGATGCTTCAAACACATGAAAAGTATTTATTATTAGCAAAGGCAACAACATTAATAAATATGAAAGTTTCTGTTTTACAATATTTTAATGAGGGTTTGAATAAAAAAGGAAAAATTAAAATGTGACATTTTAAACATGTGCCTTTTTATACTATTGACCAGAATTTCCTCTAACAATACTGCACACATCCTAAACCTGGGTAACTTCAAGTCTTTTATTTTGCAGTTGCAACTTACGCACTGTGAATTGTTGTTTGGGATATATGTTGGCTCAGTTATTATTACTATTTTTTTTTTATTATTCTTTGAATCTTTTATGTCACATTCTGAATGACTGAGAATATAACATACAATTATGACCTCCTTTTACATTTTAAACATGGTAAATATAAATGCAATGATTCATAGTATTTCTATTTTAACTAAACAATTTGAACTGTCACACAGTGATTTGCTCAACAATTTTTTCCATAAAACATTTCTAGTAAACATTACAATAAGAGTAGCAGTTTGCTCCTCAGCTATGCTACCTAAACATGTGGGCTCAGAGGAGATAATCCTGGGTACCGCTGACTGGAGAAGGCATGAGGGACAGAGGAAGGAGTGGATTAGTCCTACTGCTCAAAGATAGCAACAAGCTGGAAGGGATAGGAGAGAGGATTGGTGGAGGTGGTTTTCAGCCTAGACAGGACAGGAGAATACAGAAGGGAATAACACTGAATGAGAGGGTGGAATTGTCCTTCACCACAGAGGATAAATGTGTTTTTGTGCAGTGTATTCACTTGAACAATACAGTAGGCTAAAAAAAATCCAACCCATGTGCTTTTCCATGTTTTGCAAAGTTTTGATCATATTCCTAAATCATGATTTGAGTTTAGTCCATAATTGTGATGTTGAATAAAAATAATGTATGGATAAACATACTATGGATATTGAGATAGTGGACTCCTATAAGTACCTAGGTGTTCATCTGAATAACAAACTGGACTGGACTCACAACAATGAGGCTCTGTATAAGAAGGGTCAGAGCAGACTCTTTCTACTGAGGAAACTGAGATCTTTTGTAGTCCAGGGGGTGTTACTAAAGACCGTCTATGACTCTGTTTTGGCATCAGCCATCTTCTATGGAGCTGTCTGGAGCAGTGGCTTATCTGTAGCTGAGAGAAAGCAGCTGGATCAGCTGATCAGGAAGGTCAGCTCTGTGATTGGATGCCCTCTGGTGTCAGTGTAGGAGATGGGAAACAAAAGGATCCTAACTAAATTAACATCTCTGTTGGACAATGTCTCCCACCCCATACATGAAACTGTTGCAGAGGAAGCTGGAGATTTTCTTCAGTGACAGACTGCTGCAACCTAAATGCAGCAGGGAGCGTTATCACAGATCCTTCCTCCCAGCAACGGTAAGACTCTATAACCACCACTGTTCCCAACAACCTGATTTTGATGATTAGATATTATGCTGCTGTCATTTTGCACATCTCTGATGTTGCTGCTATTTTCAAATATCCATTAATTTAGAAATGTCCATAGCTGTACATATATTGCTTATTTATTCTCCAGGTTCACAGTTTTTATACTGTTTAAACACTTTACAGTACAGTATTCTATTTTTTATCTTTTAACTCTTTACTATTATATTATTCTTATAAAATTTTCAAAGGTTCATATTTGTCTGCCCATTTATTCTATGATCTTTGTGCTGCTGTCAACACCAGAATTTCCCATTGTGAGACAAAAAAGGGATTTTCCATTCTATTATATTCAGAGATGGGAAGTAACGAAGTACAAATACTTCGTTACTGTACTCAAGTAGATTTTTCTGATATTTTTACTTTACTTTACTACTTATTTTTATGGCGACTTTTTACTTCTACTCCTTACATTTTTACACAAATATCTGTACTTTCTACTCCTTACATTTTTAAAAATTGTCTCGCTACTTTAGTTTTGAATCATTTCAATGGAGTTACCGTTATTATTTTTCACGTCATCAATACCAAATTCAATCTAATTGGATGGGAATCTACGTTGCATTTGACGCACCACTACAAGATGAATCGACAGATTCGGCGGTATTCATTCGCGGCAAATCATTGCAGCTTGGTGGCGGTGGCGTTAGCATAGTAGCATGGACGACGAGATGATTGAAAATGAACACAACGGAGATCTAGTCCTATTGGCAGACATCCATTTAAAATGTAGGCAACGGCATGAAAAAAGTGGTTTCTACTTTTACTTTTATACTTTAAGTAAATTTACAAGCCTGTACTTTGTTACTTTTACTTGAGTAAAGAAGTTTAATCAGTACTTCCACTTTTACCAGAGTATTTTTTAACACAAGTATCTGTACTTTTACTCAAGTACGGAAAGTGAGTACTTTTGCCATCTCTGATTATATTCAATACTATAATTAGATGAAAATAACGACAGAACCAGATCTAAGGCTCCTTGAGGTAATTCTTTCTAGAACCAATTTTGACTGCTATTTTACCTGCTAGTATTTTAATATATTTCTTTAGCAGCATTTATAAAGGGTTCCTGTTGTTCTTATTAAAATAGTTCATGGAAGGTTTCTTAGATTTAGACAACTTTTATTGTCATTTTGTATACAAAGAGTGTATACTGTTATGGAACAGCTTGTGGACTACTGCACCTCCAACCCCTCTCTTTAGTCCTGGTACAGTAGTTGTCGTCTCTGACGAGGCCCACCACCATGGTGTCGTCTGCAAACTTCACGATGTGATTGGTGGGGAACCTGAGGACACAGTCATGTGTCATCAGGGTGAACAGCAGGGGGCTCAGGATGCAGCCCTGAGGGGAGCCTGTGCTTAGGATGATGACATCAGAGGTGTTCTGTCCAACCCGGACTGACTGAGGTCTGTTTGTGCGGAAGTCTAACAGTCAACTGCCGAGGGGTGTACTGAAGCCCGGCAGTTTGCCTATCAGATCCTGTGGGATGATGGTGTGAAAGTTTTTTTTTTTTTTTTTTTTTTTACTTTGGGTTGACTCTCCTCAGAGTTTTCCTTGCTTGAGCTATGTCTAGGTTGAGTGTCTCCTTTGCCTGGTGTGGAACAGCTTTTTACTGCTGGAGTGCTGTTTAGGGCCTTAAACCTTCCAGAGAAGTTGTTTGGTTAATTTAGGAAGACAGCATTAGCTTAATCTACTGGGGGGGAGGGTGTGTTGTAGTCTGTGATCGCCCGTTTGCCTTGCTACATCCTCCTGTTGTTGCTGGCATTATGGAAGAGATCCTGGATCCTCCGGCTGTGGTTCTGCTTCACTGATCCGATGGGACGGTGGGGCACGATAGAACAGTCTGCAGTCAACAGTCAGAAACTCAATGTCTGGAGAGCAGAAGCTGGTGACCGATCTAGCATTTTTACACCAGCTGTTGTTGATGTTAACAAAGACCCTTAGTTCTTTGTTTCTATCGGCGTGGTATAATGTGAGGCCCTGATTCGGTCAGGATAGTGGTGCAGAATTTAGTTATCTCCTCTTTTTGAAGAGAGTTCGAGTCTATCCATTTTTTTATCCAGTAAGCGGACATCGGAGAGCAGGATTGATGGGATCGGTGTTCTGTCGTAATTCCTTCTTAGCTTCACCGTTTGCCCGCCACTGCTGCACCTCTTATGTATGCCATCTCGCAAACTGCTTCTTCCGGCTTCCTCCTTTGCCTGACCCACTCTGTGAGCCCCCTGCTTTGTTTTCATCTGTCTGTAGCACTCCACAGCTTTTTAAATAGTCAAGACTGGCTGTATTTAAAGCATTTTGTGACCATGTCTCCAGCATGCAATGGCGGTCATAGATGTGGGATCAATGCCTGGTTTTTAGCGTTGTGAACAGCATATTTTGTAGAATTGTCGAAAGAGTTGTCGACAGCTGTATCAAGCCACTGCCACCACGCACCGCCATGATGTAGAAAAAAAAACCCAACACAACACAACTTTGAAATTGTATGGTTTTTGCCAAAGACTGTTATTTTTCTTCAGCTTTTTTTGTCTCCTTCCTACAGATAAAAATGCTGATATAAACCATTCCCTCATAGAGCTAAAGAAAAGTTCTTCCACAGCATAGTTTAAACACTAAAACAAAAGCCTGATGGGGATGGTCTCTTTCAGGAGGTTTGTAGTATGACTTCAATGAATCAATGGAAAAGCTGAATTCCTCACATTAATTAAGTTAGATGGGTTATGGTTTACATAAAGATACTTTTGTTGATTCTCACACCATACTTTGATAATGTTACATTAATAATTTAAAAGCTTTTGCAATAAAGGATACACCAAGTTGCTTAATTTAAATTATACTTAAATTCCACAGCAACCGGAGTTAACCAAAAGCCTTCCTGCTCTTTTATACATCATTGATCTTTTCACATTAATTAAAGCATAGCGGGGAGTATTTAACCAAGCTAACGAGAACAGTCAAAGTCAGCTTTCCTATTACTGGGAGACATTACAATATAAGGCAAGTACCAATGGCCTGTAATCTTCAGCAAACAGAAAGAGAGAGAAAGTGCATGCATGTGTGTTGTTTGTAACAGTGTGGGTTTGTTAGCCAGATAGTGAGAAAGAACACAGCATAATTAACTACAATTTAAACCTAGCAATTATAAGTCAAAAGGACAAGCTAGCTAAATGAATGAATAGAAAAGCAATCGTAGTTGTGTGTTTTTTCTTTTTTCTTGTTAGAAATAAAATTAACTTTAGAACATTTTAAAAATGTATACATACACATGCTCTGACGACATGGGAATATATACTCCTGGTTGCATGCATTAGTATATTCTTAGGAAATACTTAGGGCGAAGGTAGGTTTAAATGTACATACCAATCTTGTTTAGGCACTGTATAAAAATATTTAGTTATAGTTCAAATGACATGATATAAATGTAATAATCAACTATTAGTTGATCTCTAAACATAAAAAATGCTTTGATAATTTCTTAAACAAAGAAAACTAGAACTAATATTAAGTGGCTGATTTTTTTTCTTGTGTGGTATCCATCATATAAGCCAGCCTTTTTTTTTGTAGATCAACAAAATGGTTATCATGTTTACTGTAATTCTATTGTAGAAGTTACTAAAAGAAGAGACTAAAGTTGTATTTCCAGAATACAGGATAGATGGCTAAATTGAAAAGGGACAAACAAGCGGAAAGTTAAAAGCCAGGTTTTAGTTTCTAGTAACTGATTCTTTCAGGTACCTTTTTTGATTAAATCAAATCTTTGGAGGAAAAGAACTTGCACTTTCTTACTCTTAAATAAGACCTGCAATATCTTTCTTGATCTCTTTTTTAAAGGATCTAAGCAGGATCAAGACTTTAATGAAGTATAATATGATGATTGTTTAATTTCCTAATGATAAAAATTCTACAAAAGGAACGATAGTTTTTTTTTCTCCATTCTATGGGGATAGAATGATCAAAAATACACAGCCTTTTCAGTGAGTTTGCTTAAGAAAAATGTAAGCTGTCAGTGTGACAGTTTACTCTGTACTTCCTTTGTCTGTACATTAATAGCTTTAAAAGGCAAACATACCGGTATACCACCTCCTGTCTTAGTTGCTGGATATTGTTAATGACCAGAAATTAAAAGTGTGGTGGGAATAGAGTGTTGTTTAGTCAAAATGTCTGTTATTTTGATGTTGGTTTTTTTGTGAAGACAAATACATATAAATATAAAAAAGAGAGGAGCTATTTCACGGAACAGAAACGATTGATTTAATGCAGTTCATGAAAAAAAAAATGACAGGAGATATATAAGTAAATACTTGGCATTGACAAAATGACATCTGTTGGGGTGTGGGGGGTTAGGTTGTGTATTGCAGGTTCGCATTTCCTCAGACACCCCAAGTCTTCTTACAATATAGCAGCAGTACCTTTGCTCGAAAAAAGATATAAGCTTCTTTAAAGATCTAGCTTTTTTTAAACCTAAATCTAACCTGTTATCGATGACTAATTTTTGTTTTGTTTTATAAGTGTTCAGAAAGTTTTTACTTGATTATTCTCCAATCTTTTCTCTCTGCATTTGTCTGTCTCTCCGTAATCAAATCAGGGTTGGTTTGTATGAGTTTGAAGTAGTCAGCTTCAGACAGTGCTGAAAATCATTCCCCTTGTTCTTGTGGCTATTATCGTTTGAGAGAAAATGTTTTATTGAATTGTTTTTTTGTTGTTTTTTTTTTTTTGTCCATGTAAGAAAGCTCAATGTGCATCAGTATTTGTGCCAGGCAATATGCCCCTGGCATAAACAAAACAAAATCACATCAGTTTATTTATGCAAAAACAAATTCACACACAAAAAAAAAATTATCTTTAGGCACAGTGTGTGACAAAACAGCTCAAATCATTTGCAATTATGAAAAATAACACTCAGCCCCAATTGATTTAATTTAGTTCATTCCAATATACTTAAAATATAATACTTTCAGATTGAAATTAAAACAATTACACACTGTTCCAATCCACGCAATAAAAACTTAATCTATTCAGATGTATAAAATGTTATAAAGCCTAATAGCAAAAGGTAACAGTAGATTTAAAAGATTGCATTAAATATTTAGTGAATTTACCCACAAATATATTTCTAGACCTTTTGTTTTTTCTGCAATAGTTTGATGATAGAAATTTTTCGGAAACAGTTGGTGCATTGATGACTTTATATCAAAGAAATAAAAAATGTGGATAATTGCAATTTTCCCTTCAATAATTCTGTAATTATATTGACACATTTAAGATGCAGCTTATGGCTCATCTGGTAATGCTTTCCATAGGGATTTTGCTAGCTTTGCTAACTCCCCATGCTATGAAAAACCAAGATCAATAATCCATTGGTGTAGTTGTGAGGGACACTGCTCAAAGGCATTTGCTTATCTCAGATGCCAGTTACCCCTTTCATCCTGCGACATGCAGTTGTCTGTGTGGAGAAGTGTGTGGGGCGGTTTGGAGAATGCAGTATTTACACACTTCCCATCATGCAATATTTATTTTACACCTTGATGTGTTCATCTACTCCACGCCTCTAAGGAAATAAGCATTAAGCAAGAATCAACACAACTTCTAAATCAGTAGAGCAACTGCTGCTGGGACTTTTTGATCTCTTTTCTTGAATGCTTAATCTAATTAGACTAAGCTTTTTTTTCTGGTAGCAAAGTGCTTAACTTGCTCTAAAAGATCAAAAAAACTTAAAATACTAGCCGAGACAGCATTAGCAGTTTTAGACATCCACTTTTTCACTCGAAGTTTAGACATTTCTCCTTGATGCCACCTATTAGTATGAAAACTGCTCTCTCTTTTAAGTTTGATGCCCTTGAGTAATAATAACAATAATAATGCATTTTATTTATAAATCACTTTTAATTTGTAGAAGCAGATCTCAAAATGCTGTGGAAAATTTAAAACAGACAGTATCAAATAAGAACAATTTTAATGGAGAACAATAAACATAACATTAAGATCCTACAAAATATAATTGAAAGTCTTCAGTGCATAAGATTGTTTTTTTTTTTTTTTTAAGAATTTTTAAGTTTTCCACAGATTGGGGAGCTCTAAGGTAGGCTGGGAGTGCATTCCACATCTGTAGAGTGACAGACTGAAAGGCTCTGTCTTCCATTGTCCTCAGCTTTGTTCTTGTGGTACTGAGGAGATGGATGTCGACAGAGAAGAGGATTCTGCTGCCGCTGTGTGACTGGAGTTGTTCTTTAAAATATGTTGGTGCATTGCCATGAACAGTTTCAATTGTGAGGAGACAGATCGTGTATTGAAATCTCATAGTAACTGGAAGTTGGTGAAGATAATGGAGGATAGGGGTTGACATGGTCATACTTGCCTCTCCTTGTCAGGATTCTGGCAGCATTGTTCTGGATAGTCTGAATCCTCCAGAGGATCCTGCCAGGGGTCCGGACAAGAAGCGCATTACAGCAGTCCAGCCTAAAGGAGACAAAGGCATGGACTAGCTTTTTTTTACATCAGCCAGATGGAGGGAAAGGCAGACTGTGGCTATATTCTTTAGATAAAAAAAGCTGTCCTAGATCGTTGTTAGATGTGATGTTCAAATTTGATGGTAACAGAAGGGTTCAGGTTTCCCACTTATATGCTATAAGACTCGCTGGTCATCCAGGCCTTTATCTCCTCCAGAAGGGTTGTAAGGAGCTGCTGGGACCACTGCAGAGGTGGGATCTCCTGAGGTATAACTAAGTATCATCAGCAGAGCAATAGAAATGAATTCAATGCTTGCTGACAATGTGAACCAGGGGCAGCATCTAGATAGTAAGACCTTTTTCAGCTCTCATTAATGAATTAATAATTGATAACGATTAATAACTTTTCCCTCCGAGTTACAGCTTACAAAGTAATATCTTCTGCCTGGGAGTCCAGTTTTCAAAATACCAAATACAAAATCCTTATTTGAAAGTTTAACCAGTTTGTTTCATGATTATTTGCTGGTTAAACTCATCAACACACCTGTCAGCTCTGCCCCGTTCCCAATCAACCTCAATCAGATTCACCTGCCTGCCTGATTCTGCCTCCTGATTCTTTAAGTCTGGTTGAACCCTATCGGACCTGTCATAGTGTGTTTTTGGATCTCTGACCTTTTTTCTGTGCCCTAACCTCCAGTGTTGTGCATGAACGTGTTTCAATAAACAGGGTTTACTGAATACGTTCATATTTTTAATAAATGGTGAAATTAATGGATCAGTTTTAAAGTAATGAGCATGAACGAGAGTGACGTTCACTATGAGAATAACAAGCCACACAGAGAGATCACAATCACTTTCAACTGAAAGGCCCTCATTACGGCAAACGGTGTGACAAACCAGCATGTCTACTGCTAGTACTAGTCTGCGCATATCAGACTTATCTGCTGGTAGGGATGGGAATCGAAAACCGGTTCCTGTTCAGAACTGGTTCCGTATTTTTCGATTCCATGGCATCGTTTGGCAGCTCGCTGAATGATTCTTTTTTCGATTCCCGCAGCACCAGAGCCGAGTGTGCCGGCTCTGGGGAGCACGACTTACGTCACGTTTTTTACGTAAGTTACGCAAGTTACGCAAGTTACGCAAGTTGGAAGAACTATTCGAGGAGGAAGACAACGTGCTGCGGTCACTTTGTGAATCAAAGCCCCGTCTTTCCTTAGCCCAGAGGATGGATCAGGAAATCCAGCTCTATAAAAGCTTGCCCTCCATCCCCTGCAGGGATAGCGCCACACTGTGGTGGTGGAACAAGCAACATACGCTGCCCTTGCTATCTGGACTGGCTGAAAACTACCTCTGTGTGCAGGCTTCCTCCACCCCATCTGAGAGGGTGTTCTCCACGGCTGGAGACACCATAAGCGCTGAAAGATCCCGTATCCTTCCAGAAAAAGCAGATATGCTCATCTTTCTGCAAAAGAACTGTTAATTTTCCCTACTACTGTTTTATAATTAGTATTTTTTGTTATTTAAAATAGGTTATTATCCCATCATTTGTTATTAGACATTGTTGGTTATTAAGTTTGTTCTTGTATTCATTTTTCATTTAAACACAGATGTTACTCCAGTTTCACATTTCCTGTGGACATCTTGATCTTTTTGAGTTTGTAAGATTGTGCAATAGATAGTTAAGTAAACAAAGTTGATTCTGATAATCAAACTGTTTGTTCTCCTTTTTCCCCCAAATTTGAATCGAAAAAAGAATCGATTAAGAATCGAATCGTTTCATAGAATCGAAAAGGGAATCGGAATCGTGAAAATCTTTTCAATTCCCAACCCTATCTGCTGGTATTTCTGATGCCAGAATTACATAACGAAAGACTCGGAAAGCAAAAAAAAAAAAAAAAAAATTTTTCAGCAGAACCTGAATGTACCTGCATGTTTTTGAAGTTCTGTCTAATGGTTAAATGGCGAAATACACTCACCTGCCACTTTAGTACACCTGTCCAACTCCTCGTTAACACTTAATTTCTAAGCAGCCAATCACATGGCGGCAACTCAGTGCATTTAGGCATGTAGACATGGTCAAGACAATCTCCTGCAGTTCAAACCGAGCATCAGTATGGGGAAGAAAGGTGATTTGAGTGACTTTGAACGTGGCATGATTGTTGGTGCCAGAAGGGCTGGTCTGAGTATTTCAGAAACTGCTGATCTACTGGGATTTTCACGCACAACCATCTCTAGGGTTTACAGAGAATGGTCCGAAAAAGAAAAAACATCCAGTGAGCAGCAGTTCTGTGGGTGGAAATGCCTCGTTGATGCCAGAGGTCAGAGGAGAATGGCCAGACTGGTTCGAGCTGATAGAAGGACAACAGTGACTCAACTAGCCACCCGTTACAACCAAGGTGGGCAGAAGAGCATCTCTGAACGCACAGTACGTCGAACTTTGAGGCAGATGGACTACAGCAGCAGAAGACCACACCAGGTGCCACTCCTTTCAGCTAAGAACAGGAAACTGAGGCTACAATTTGCACAAGCTCATCGAAATTGGACAATAGAATATTGGAAAAACGTTGCCTGGTCTGATGAGTCTCGATTTCTGCTGCGACATTCGGATGGTAGGGTGAGAATTTGGCGTCTACAACATGAAAGCATGGATCCATCCTGCCTTGTATCAACGGTTCAGGCTGGTGGTGGTGGTGTCATGGTGTGGGGAATATTTTCTTGGCACTCTTTGGGCCCCTTGGTACCAATGGAGCATCGTTGCAACGCCACAGCCTACCTGAGTATTGTTGCTGACCATGTCCATCCCTTTATGACCACAATGTACCCAACTTCTGATGGCTACTTTCAGCAGGATAATGCGCCATGTCATAAAGCTGGAATCATCTCAGACTGGTTTCTTGAACATGACAATGAGTTCACTGTACTCAAATGGCCTCCACAGTCACCAGATCTCAATCCAATAGAGCATCTTTGGGATGTGGTGGAACGGGAGATTCACATCATGGATTTGCAGCCGACAAATCTGCGGCAACTGTGTGATGCCATCATGTCAATATGGACCAAACTCCCCGAGGAATGCTTCCAGCACCTTGTTGAATCTATGCCACGAAGAATTGAGGCAGTTCTGAAGGCAAAGGGGGTCCAACCCTTTACTAGCATGGGGTACCTAATAAAGTGGCCGGTGAGTGTACGTGCTTCACTGCAATATATATATATATATATATATATATATATATATATATATATATATATATATATATATTGAGATGGTTCTTTTTAATTATAAACTGGCACAACATTGCTTTTCATAAAATGTTAAAACGTCAACTGTTGCCTGTGGTTGAATTCTTAGTTATATTTGTCATAAAAAATCTTAAAAAAAATCTTTTTTACTGTCATAAAAAATCTCCAGTAACCTCTTGCTAGTTACATGTTAAAATCTTAGAGTAAGAGTCAGCTATGATGCAACACCAATGAAATAAAGGAAAACACCGGTAAGTTGGTGCAATAGTGCTTTATAGAGATGTAGAGGGTATTGACCGTAATGAAGAAACCACTTAACTTGTAAAAAGCTTCCCAATAGAAATTGTTTGATGTTTGCTTTTTTGCTTTTTCATACTTAACTTTATTTATTTACATCCATCTATCTCAACCATTTTCTATACTTGCATAGTATTGCAGATAAATCTAAAACACAAAAATGAAATGATCAAAGTAGGGCCTTTATGTCATTTACATTCAGGAAATCTATCTATCATTAATACAACATAAACCTTATTAAGCTAATAAATACTAAACATGAACTGAGTATTTGAGTGTCAGTATCAGCTGCATAAAACAGTGCTGAGCTCACTGTAAACTCTAAAGGTAAGATGATGGGAAGACCACTGGGTACAAATAAATGAAACAAGCAAATATATAATTTGTTATTGATATCTTTAATGCATTATCTTGACTTTTTAATGCTGACTTATTTAAGGCAGTGAGAGAAAGAAAAGCAATGCTTATTCCATCTCCATCTCTCCTGATCTTTCCAGAGTGTCAGTCAGTGGCATGGTGAGCATGTAGGGACAGTGATGCAGGGCTGGAGGACAATGGAAATATAATCTAAAGCATCCTTATTTATGAATTTGTATGCCGATAGGGTAGATGCAGAAAGTTGCTTCTACGTTAAAATTGTCTTGGGGAAGGATTACCAGACCCCTGCTAGTGTGCCCCAACCCCATCCTACCCTCACCCACCCCTTCATTGGATTGGGTTATCTGTGAAACTAAAAAAAAAAAAAACTAATTGAGTTGTCAGGGTAAATGTTTTACTTTTTTTGTTTCATGTCGTAATTATTTCTTTTCAGATATTTGACAAACTTTCTTTTCTTGCCTCATATTTGTACTAAAGCCTCATATATCTTTTATATGCGGGAAGGAGCTCTGCAGAGGAGCATGCTGCTCTGCATTGTTCCATGCCTTTGTAAAATCCCAGTAACCCACACAGTTTGTTGGTAATAATGAAACAGTACATCTAGAACTATTTATCCCAACACTGAGTGAATCGTGGTTAATGACATCCTCTTTCTAGTTTCAGTCATAATATTTCCAAGATGTATTACTACTGTATTGGGGTTGTCTTGCATATTTAACACTAAAATAGGTTCTGGGCCACAGAACCTCTGTAATTATTATATTTAATGATGGCTGAGCTTTCCCACAGTGCTCATAATAGCAAATAATTTATAATTTATCATATTGTAGCATCTGGAAATGTATCCAAAAATAAACCACACTTTTTTAATTAAACCTTGTCTCCTAATTTCTTGGCAATAGGTAGTTTTTGAAAGTATCTTAGGGGAGAACCTCACACAAAATACATTTAAGATATATTAAGAACTATCAAGAACTATTATTTCAAGTTCTTTATGTGTTTCAAACTTAAGTATAAATGTGCAGTGCTGAATTTTGAGACCCAACTGTGTGCATAGGTACTGTAGCAGATCTCATCCCCAGAACTGCTGTAGCATTTACGCAGGTAATAGGCTATATCTCCAACTCCACTACTTCCTGAATTTCACCCTGCTGCTTTTTCCCCCCTGTATTTCATTACTGGACAAACTTCAGTAATGAAATACAGGCTTAGTTTCAAGAATTAGTAGAGCAAATGGCCCATTGTAAGGACAAATAAAAAATGATCATGCCAATATAAAAGAAGACACATGGGTTTGTAGCTACTTGTATGACCATAGTTTATGGGCAACTCTTGCAACACTTGCAATAATTTATTAAAAAAGCCCTTTTGTAAAGCTTAGATTCAAATGCACACTTAAAAAGTAATAATGTGCACATGAATAATAATAAAAACTAATAATACTAAAGGCCAATGTAATAATGTTGAAAAAATAACAGTACTTGACCACCTGCCCCCACCCATCCACACCACCTTCTACAGAAGCACCATAGAGAGCTTTCTGACCTGCTGTCTCACTGTGTGGTGTGGAGGCTGCAGTTCCTAAGACTGGAAGAAGGTGAGGAGAGTGGTGAGAACAGCAGAGAAGATCCTCAGGGCTCCTCTTCCCTCCATAAAAGATAGTTCATCCCAGCGCTGTGTGTCCTGAGTCCGTAACATCATAAATGACCCCTAACACCCCCACCATGGACTCTTCTCCCTGCTTCCCTCTGGGAAGAGACTTCAAAGCATCCGATGCAGGTCCAGCAGATTCAACAACAGTTTCTTCCCCACTGTCATTAGACTGCTGAATGTTTTGTAGAATGCGTTATTGTATTGTATTGTATTATTCTATATATTATATTATATATATATTATATTATTCTATCATCATTTATATATATATATATATATATATATATATATATATATATATATATATATATATATATATATATACATATATATATAAAATGTTAGAACTGTAAATGTACTATTTTTCAAGGCTGCACTTTTAAAAGATGAAATTGTCCAGTGAGCTGTTTCCAAACGAAATTTATTTTTGTTTTTCAATTGTGTAAACAAAATGACAAATAAAATCTGTCTAAAGTCCAAAGTCTAAAAAGTCTAAAGTCTAAACTTGCAGGTACATACACTATTTTCACTGTGTTAGGTATTTAATTTTTAGATAACACTACTTTAGAAAAAACAATTATTATCTAAAAATGTAACCATTCAATAGAAGGGTTGAACAGTACCTTTTGCAGACCACATCCCTGGCACACTGCTTGTAAGTCGCATCTCACCTCACCTCATTTTGAACCTGCTAATCATATACTTTAATTCCTGAGCCAAGCAAGCCCAACAGAGAGCCTCTGGGTCTTGCCCGAAGTTCAGCAAAAAAATACTATACACATGGTCCTTTGTATGTGCATGTTTTGAACAGCTCTGAACAAGATGCGTAGCTGCATGTCATATTTAGTTTGCCTTAGCCAATATGTAATCTTGCACACTGCCACACAAAACTTTGCAGAACTGTTTACACACACAGACAAATGTGCATTAATTCACTGCATCCCCTTGGTGATGTTGCTGAATCAAACTCAAGGTCACACAGAGTTTACTGCACACACAATGCCTTGACAAATTCAGACACAACCCAGCAAATAAATACATTTCTTGCTTATTATTTCCATATTTCTACTTGGTACTCTACAATCCCTTTGTAAGTTCCATGTAGCCATAGAAAAGTGAGTTTAAGTGCATTGTTTTCTACAGAAATGCATGGGGTGAAGATGACTGTTCAACTAATGCTTACAAGCACCATAAACAAAAAGGACATAAAATATTCATACAACTAAAACAAGGATGGGAAGTACAGTGTAAGCAAATCAAACTTTATTTGCTTTTAGGCTTGCCTCTGAATAGCTTTAACTTCATTATATGCCTCTATATACATGCTTAATTGCGTGGATTAAGTTGTGTTCAGTGTAAGCAAAGTTTCTGCTGTGTTGTAAAATACAGCAGGGTACAAAGAACATCATTTGTAACGCAGACCGGAGAAAATGCCATGCTTGCAAAGAAGAAACAAAAGACGATTTTAAATGCTTGAAGAAATTTGAAAAAGAGAAACTTTCTTGTCTTTAGAAGAAGTTAAATAAATCAGGACCTTGTAGCATATTGATCAAAGGAGATTGGAGAAAAAGCCGGCTTGCGATCGCAGTGTAATGCAAGGCTGTGCCAAAATCAGTCAGACAACACCTTAGAAATTCTCAATAGCTTCCTTGTGAATCAGCCGGCCCCTTTCACGGCTGCCTGGAGCAGATAACAGGCTCAACTCTGTTAACAATCTCCCCTAATAGACTTCTTCACTGTCAATCACTTTTTAAAATACCAATACAGGCCAGGAGCTCATTCAATTATTCACACACTCACCTATCTTCACACAAAAGCCTAGCTCTTTTCAGGTTCTATTTAAAATAATTTGAAAGGTCCAATATTGCTCTACTTTTGAAAATAAAAAAAATATCAGTAATGAGGAACCCAGTGGATGCTTTTGCCATTTGTGAAGGAAATGTCCTCAAAGATTAGGCAAACAGCATTTACCAAAAACTCCTTATTCAGCCATTTTCTAAACAAGTTGTTTTGGATATCCACGCCCCAGTCCTCGAGAAGGCTGCACCCCCACAACCCACCACCATGACGATCAGTCAGAGTTCGTAGTGATAGCCTAAGAATATAGAGGAGGGCCATAGCTCTACCAATGGAGAGCTACAAACTGCTCTGGACAGCTAATTTCCCCTTATGACCTCATAAAGGGCGTTCTATTCAAACAGACAAGAGAAAGGCAATAAAAGAGGTAAAAGGTTGTTTTTTTATTTGGGAACCTCATACACAGGCTTTATGACACACATGACTGTGACAAAATGTTTATAATCGAAATTTTGCATAATATGGGACTTTTAACCCTTTCATGCATGAATTATGATAAAATCAGTCAAGATTTTTTGCTAAGCGTTTTAGTACATCCTTAGGAATGTAAAACAAGGTTTGAAAAAAAAAACTTCTATCTTTATTCTATAAAGGAATATTATCCGTACATTCAAGGGTACTTTACGAATTGTATAGAGTAAAAAAAATCTATATACCAACAAAGTAGTTGGATAGATAAAGTTGGAATTGAATTTTACAGTTGTAATATGGTATTCTGTTGGAATGGTGGTTCCTCTCCTCCCCTGTAAAAACGGAATTAGCCGAGGTGATTGATCTTTTTTCCTGTGTCTCAGCCATCTTTGTTTCACTGACTTTTTTTTCCATCGCAGTGATTTAAAAAAAAATTGATTTTTGTGTATGGGATGATACCATAGCCTCAACTATATTGGACTATATTCATAAGTGCCCAAAATTGAAATGTCTTTAAATGCACATTAACATGAATTCAACACACTGTAGTAAACAGATAAATGGAGGCAGAAGATGTCTTTCAGTCATCAATGCACACATTCAGCGACACACAGGAGCTATTTCAAGCTGGGCACCGTTTCATTCACAACACCTGTCCCATCGACCAGGAATCACAATCAGAAATACTTTAATAATCCCAGGGAGAAATTACTTTCATTACATGACTCCATCTGTAATAGAGTGACTATAGGACCAGTTTCATATAACAAAATTTCATACAATATATATAATTAGGGGGTCCCTGCTCCATCTCACCATCAGTTAGGGAGTCCTTGGCCTGGAAAACTTTGAAGACCCCTGGTTTAGATTTCTCAAGAGAAAATAGAAGTCAGTAACAGAAAAACTCAATGAGACAAGATCTGCATGATGCAAGAATGGTGGAATGAGAGATTACCAACTGTTTAATGTTTATTAATCATGTTGTTTATGCTTGTAGCTGCAATTATTGCGGTAATTATCATTTTTATTATTTAATCAGGTGAGACAATATAATAGATAATAGTATGTATGATGAGATTATATTGGAAAACCCCAATAACTGACATCAGTAACCAGCCACACAAACAGATTAGTCTGCTTGTCCATTGATGAAAGAAAGGAAACAAAATAACTTGCTGGAGTTCAAGAACTAATGAAGCTGTGCATATAGCCCACTGGTGGGAGAAATTAATCTCCTTCTTTGAGATACACAGGCTCCTGATGTGGTCAGTTGACTGTTGACAGTAATATAGATATATCATCCTTTACCTGGAGGGTTGACCGCTCCTTGTTTTTTTTTTTACAATTCTCATATTGTAGGTATGTAGATGTGAACAGAATGAGTATTTGCCGCTTTTGAAGCGGTAGGGGAACTCTGTCTCCACAGACAGCCACAGGGAACGGTTAAAAGTTGGATACATTTTTCTTTACTGTTCTCTTTTTCTTTTCCCCATGTTACTCTCACTGGCTGGAAAGCCCTGTAAACACCCTTGATCCATCCACAAAAACCCCACATCCAGAGACACAATTCTATTTTTCAGTTTATTCAATTTATTAAACATAAAAAATACTAAGTTTGTGGAGAGGCACTTTCCTGACTTTTAGACTTTTTGTTGTTTAAATATTTATAAAAAAAAAAAAAAAAAAAAAAAAAAAAACTAAACCATTGCCATTGCTGGGCAAGTTTCCTAATTTCATCTTGATGAGATGTATTTCTTTTTATCTAAGAGCTGGAAATGTCACTAGATAAGATTCAGAAATTTATATATCTATATATATATATATATATATATATATATATAGGCTCTGAATAATGTTACAAATGATCAAAGTGTGTTGGTGTAATAATCCTGGCACTTGGTTTTTTCCATTTCCCCCCCTCACCTGTCTAATTGGCCCAGTGGCTGATTGCCGCCGATCTGATTCACCTTGTCCCGGCAGCTATTTATGCTGTTTTCTCTGCTACCATCATGGCCAGATTATTCAAGCTCTGCTTGGATTTTCCTTGGATATCTCTTTGGCTCTCTGATCACCTGGTTTCTAAAACTGTTCTTGACTGGATATTGGCTTTGGATTATTATTATGCTCGGCGTCGGCTGGCTCCAGCTCCCCTCCAACCTGTGTTCAGAAGTAGTAACGACCGCAAGCTGTGGACACTCTCCCCCCAGGTTCCTCTCTCTCTGAATCGGACTAAACTTTCAACCAGATCAGTGACTTTTGTCTTTTGCTTAGTGTCTTTTTCAGCTTAACATTGTTGTCACTGACCTGAGTTTCCGATCTCAGCAGAGAATCCGATAACCTGCCCTGAGGAGTTTCCGCCGCTCTCTTTTTGTTGATCTTTTCAATCTTTTTTGAAACCTTCCAATTTGTCTGCTGAATATTGGGTATAAGGTTAAGCTGTCTTTACAGTTGGACCAGAGAGATATCTGAAAGTTGAAGGAAACCAGCACTTGAAGACTTTGGTTTGATATTCCTGCTGTAAAGCAAAGTTAAATGAATAGAAAAGAAATAAAAAAACAGAGGCGGTGTCTGAATGTCTGCCCTAATCACTATATAGGTTCACTATATAGTGATTAAACCATTTTACATGAATGTGGTGGATGAAAAGGTAGTGGACTTGAACTTCCCACAATGCACTTTGAAAAGTAGTAATCAAACACTAGACGAGCAGAAATATCTCAGATTGCTTTGTGAGAGCTCTCCTCAAAAAGCATCATGTGATTTGTTGTGGTGGTGACAAATAACAAAGATTGTGTATGCACCATGCAGGGAGGCGGAGTTATGTGACCGTCAAGGAGAAAAGTGGTAATTATCAGTTTGAACGGTCAGTTAATGGAGTTCACTATAGAATCCACTATATAAAACCAGCTCTATATAGTGATTTAGGGATTTAGGGTTAAAGGAATAGTACACCCAAAACATGATTAGCCTTCATTTTCTACTCACCCCCATGCTGAACAACACCCTGGAGTAGTTTTTTGATATCTCAAATGCATCTGGAGATCTGGGAAGCTTCTTGCTGTCTGCTGACATTCAAATAATGGAGGTCTATGGTGCCCGAGACAGAAAGGTCCATAAAAGTCTTCAGTTTCGAGCTGAATGCGCACTTTCATCTGGTTTGGTCTGCTGGCTTCCGTAGCGTCGTGAACGCGCATGTGCGCGCGTTCAGGAAATCCTATATACTACTGTTTATGCTCTAAAAACATTCTAAATGACTTCGTTTCGAGTAAATTCTGGATGCTACCCACTCAGGACACTTGGAATACATTGGACGAGCAGTATGGAGGAATATTGAAACGTTTTTTTGTGGACTTTTATGGACCTTTCTGCCTCGGGCGCTGGGCACCTCCATTATTTGAATGTCAGCAGACAGCAAGAAGCCTCCCAATCTCCAGATGCATTTGAGATATCAAAAAAGTACTCCAGGGTGTTGTTCAGCATGGGGGTGAGTAGAAAATGAAGGCTAATCATGTTTTGGGTGTACTATTCCTTTAAGGTGGACATTGTGACACAGCCAGAGTAATCACAAATTTAAGCTACCTAACACTGGATGCTATTGCTAAATTACATGATGTCAGTATTCAATGCAATTCAGTTTATTTATATAGCGCCAATTCACAACACATGTAATCTCAAGGCACTTTACATTTTGCCAGATCATACAATCAAATTGGTTCAAAGTTTTCTATCTAAGGAAAACCTGCTGATTGCATCGACTCATTGACTCGAATGCAATCCCTCACACTAAGCATGCTTGTAGCGACAGTGGAGAGGAAAAACTCCCTTTTAACAGGAAGAAACGTCCAGCAGAACCAGGGTCAGTGTGAGCTGCGATCTGCTGAGGCCGGCTGGGGTTCAAGGAGGCAAAAGCAGAGATACAAAAAGTAACTCTAAAAGGCGGCCCCGTCCAGGAAACACACAGCCAGGCAGACGAGCTCCGAGCCAGCTCTGACGTAAGAGGATGAAGAGAGCACATCTAGCTATTCACAGTCAGAGAAACAAGATTTTTATGGCAGCAACACACCTGATATTTCTCTCCAGGATGGTGTCACAGCCAAACAGGAAGAGACGAGGCAAAGGTACTATGAGAAAAAGCAGAGAGGGTAATGTTTTTGTGGAAATTAAAATAATCAGTAAAGCTCCTGCATCTGTAACAGTTAAGAGAGGGCTGATTTGATATTCGATTCTGACTGAAAAAAAAGCTTTGTCTCGGCCGTACTCCTTCAACCTAGGTCACAACCAAAACCGGTCCCTGATAGGTTGCTGCAATGCAATTTGAAAGAAAAGTTTTTCCATTAAAGATTTTGCAACTTCAGGTGTCACCTCTCCTCTCTTTCCGCACGATAACAGAGGAGCCCATTAGCAAGAAGACTTTGACCACTCTCATCACACGGAAGTCACCACTGGCCGCTTCACTGTTCCTGTCCCACACAATTTGCATGGGGATGCTATATAAATCCATGGCTCTTTCAGCCGACATTGCATTTGGTGAGAATGCTCCCCTAACAGCTTCACTCCATTCCTGCAGATCTGTTCATTTAATTCTCTCATGCGGGCCTCTTGTTCCACTGTAATGTAAAGATTTGCTGTTAGATGTGATCTGGCAAGTATAGTGGCTGTGGAATTATGTTGAACACAGTCTTTTAGCTGACAGAAGGGGAATCAGATGTGATTCCCCTCTGCTGTAACAAATCTGCCTCCCAGTTTGACAGATTCTGCATTCATAATATTCAGATTTTAACACAGTTTGAATTTTTAGTTACTGGTACCTTTATGTAATCTGAACAAGTGTACTTAAAAAAATGTAAGGTGTATCTCACACAACAATAAGAGACTGACTAAAACTGCATCAGTCTTTTATACCACTATTCAACTTTATTGTGTTTCAAACAAAATGACAAAGCTTCAGCAAAGGGATTTCCTGTAATCATATTGAGTAATGAAATTGATTTGTTCATAACTAGCAGTACAATTTGTCATGCTTGTATGCAACTTGCATTCTTGGTAGGCCCAATTCTGCACACAGATACTCGTATGCCTTGCAGATTAACAACACAATCCCACAGAATCACTTGCACACACACTCTTCCCCTTTTTGCAGTTTTGCGTCAGTGCTAAGACCACAGGGACGGTTGACATTTCACTCTGGCTCCGTTTCCATTCCCTGTGATCACAGCCATGCTGCCTCGCCTCCCTTAAAGGTCACTGTTGTTGTTTGTCAAAATTCCAACAAAAACACACCATGCATTGCTCCCTGTGTGAGAGAATGAGTGCGTGTCTGTCTAGGTATGGGTGGTGTCTGTGTGTTTAGTGTGTGTGGGTTTATGTGTGTGAAAAAGAGGGAGAGAAAGAAATACAGAAAATCAGCTGGAGTTTATGAGTGTAACTTAATGGTTTCAGAACAAGAACTGTCAGTCAAATCAAATACATTTTTTAGAAACCTGACCTAGATGCTATATCGTTGCAAGAAGCAGGTGTGCTTCCTTTCTTGTTTGACTGGTTACAGGCTGACATATACAGTATATATATATATATATATATATATATATATATATATATATATATATATATATATATATATATTTTTTTTTTTTTTTTTTTTTCAATTTAAATTAACCACTCTGAAACTGCATCAACATTGCATAAACTTTGCACAGAATTAGCTAGCTGACTGGTTGAAGATTGCAGCAGATGTGTATGCTAAAAATGTACATTAAATTAAAAACTTTATTTAGGTCAAATGTAGTCTGAAAACATTTTCTTGTGCATGTGAAAATCAGGCATAACTTTTCTAGTGACAGCTGTTTTGTCTGAATTCTATTTATGGAAACTAATGCCTTTAAGATTTTTCTTCTTGATTTGTTTTTTAGGCGTGAACGTAGGCAGATGATATCATTACTTTAGCATAAAAGCACAATGGAGGACAGAATTAAGACTAAGGATTCTCAGAAAAACTGATTGGTAATTGACTGTGGCTATGCAAAGTGTTTGGACAGTAACAGACTAAAAATGGGATATTTTTCTGATAAGTAAACACACCATACAAGAGTGATATCAGACAACTATATTCTTTTGTTTTAATTTTTTCCCAGTTTTTATTGTCATTACTTGGTCACAAGTACAGAGCAACGAAATTAACTCTCTGCATTTAACCCCCCCCTTGGGGCTGCCATTGTGCAGAACTTAGAACCTCAGGATTCCAAGCTCTACACCCTAACCACTAGGCTGTTACTCTCCATTCATTGTGGTGGAAGCTTCTTCACTATGGAAAGAGGGCTCTTTCAGCTTTTTTTATGATTTTATTTTAAAAGTTATTTGAAGCACAGTAGCTGTTTACACCCTCTAGCAATGGCCTCTCATTGAGGTCCAAGGAGGCTAAACCTCCCCTGTAAATTCCTTGAAATAATTGATCAAATTTGCATTGTTACACTTCATAAATAAAGTAAATAAACTGCATTGATCCCACTCTCGGATGCAATCTCCCCTCTGCTCTGGAGCTGTTTTTCTGAGAGTAGATTGACAGGATAGGGGGTACTAGAGAGGGGGAGAGACATGCAGTAAAGGACCACAGGTCGGATTCGAAGCCGGGTCAGCTGCGTCGAGGACTAAGGACTCCGTACATTGGTCAAGCGCACTAACCACTGTGCCACCTGCATGCCCACACACATAAAGGTATTTGACTGACAGTGGTCAGAGAGAGGGGAGATTTTCCTCATGAGACAAAGAAGAAAGGGAAAAGTGATAATTAATTTAGAATAGTTGTCTTGTGCTGAACTCTTGCTGCGGTTTCTGAAGTGTATTATTTCAGGCGGCTTTACAACAGCTATTTTCACCTATTGTGATTTTATGTATTTCAACATCTGTTTGCAATACGTTACGTTTGAATTTATTTAGCGCTATTGAGCCTCCCCTATTTCAGAGACCAGCAACCCTTACTGGCCTCTGGAAAGGACACAGAATTTTCCTATTTAGCCATGTTTATAGTTTATTCAGGCTTATGGCAGCATCTAAGCAGACCCGGTTTGCACAGGTGCGAACAATAAATATCTTACGACTACAGAGTTTTAAATAAACTGCTAGGCAGGAAAGTACTTTTCACCAGGAACAAGTATTCATACCAAACTGCTTTTTAAATGTGACACCAAACTGACAAGCCCCGCGGACAATAGTAGGCAGTAAGACCATGCTCAGAGCAGCCAACTGCAAGGTCCCATAGCATCACAGCTACCCTTTCTGCTTCACAGTCAGGTGTGTGGTGGAAGAAAAAATGGCACAAGATGCCAATTTCAAAATCCACTCATCCAGTGGTGTCTTGGCAGTGTGGGAAATGATTGCATTTTTCTGTTCATATATTTGGTGGGCTTTAAGTCTTCTGTAGCTGGTAATTGTTATCACTCAGCAATCAACTTTTTATAGGAATGTGTCCAAAGATACAAGGGACCTCACAATTTACTACAGTACATCGGTAAAGAGTTTGCTTGCTAGAGGCAGTGAACATCTGAGTTTTCTCTTGACACAAACTTCCTATAACCTTGTTTGGACTGAACTTGTAATAAGTAATGTAAACATATTAATCCGTCATTGAAGAAAACAGCAGATACAAGCCTGTGACGGAGAACACAGACGATAACTAATAAGATTAAGCTAAATGTGATAACGCACATTTGCTCATTTGTAATCTATCTAAAGGGTCAAATTGCCTCTTTTGTTGAACATGGGAAATAAGTAAAACTTTGAGTTGTAGTTTGAAAATCTAATTCAAGCTAAGGCTCCAATTACGCTATGTTCACACTGAATGTGATTTGAGCAGCAAAGAAGTGGTTGATGCTCTATTTTTTTGTGCTCTTACACACTGAGGTAAGACGCGTCTCAAGACTCTCTTTGATGCTCCTAAACCATATCAACACCTGCTAAGCTCCACCCATTCCGCAATCAGCTCTCAGAAAACCACCACGAGGTTCTCCGGGACATATTAAGGAAATTTGTTTTTGCATACACTGATGATATTGTAATCTAGAAGACATGTCCGTGCTCTCCTACTCCCCTCTCTCGTTTTACTTGGTGGTTTTTCTCAAAAAAGTTGCCTGTTTCTTATTGTTTGTACATCTGGGAACAAAATAGTGCATTGGTTTGTTTTGAGTGAAAGGGTGTTTCGTTTAGAGATGCTGTTTAAGCTTGCTTGGCACCATGGTGCTATTGGATAGCTTCTTACCACACAGCAAGCGCAAAAGTTCCAATTTTCCAAATCCAATATCTACTGGTTGTGAAGTGTGTCATGCACCTCAGATGTTAAGAAGCTCATAATGCTCAGGTGCATTAAGAAGCGCTGTTCTTGATGCTGTAGACGCGCTGCAGGACCTTTTGATGCGCCTTGATGCATGTCAACTATAGACTATACATGTACACCGGCTTCTACCGTAGCTCAAATGTAAACATAGCATTACTCTACAGAGGGAGTTGTTAATAATGCTAACAGTTAATATGAGAGGCAAAATAAGTTTTTTTTTCCTTTATAGATGAAGACTTTTAGAATTATTTATGTATATATTTAAGTAAAACTATCATCACATTTAACTATGAAGCTCTATGACAGCTACTCCTCTTCCTCGTTTGCATAAATTAGTGTAATTTGATATCGCTTTGGTGTGACATACAGGTAATTCAAAAAGTATTTACCACCATTCGAGAGTTTGGTGTATTTTTATTTTCTTTCATTCAGACAAGAAGTTGGTTCATTACAGTCAGTAAAAGAGCAATCTATCATCCATCCATCTGTCCATCCATTTTCTGACATGCTTTTCCCAAGCGGGGTTGCGAGAGGTGCTGGTGCCTATCTCCAGCTGTCTACAGGCAAGAGGCAGGGTACACCCTGGACAGGTCGCCAGTCTATCGCAGGGCAACACAGAGACAAACAACCATTCACGCACACACTCACACCTAAGGAGAATTTAGAGAATCCAGGAATCTATCAAAAGAATATAAATTAACAAAACACAAAAATAAAAGTAGTAAAAGTAGTTCCAGTCAAAACATTACTGTATTTTAAATGTTATCAAATCGCTTGTCTAGTAAATTATAACCATCTTAATAATCACTGCGAAAGACTTTACTTACATTACAGCAATCCAATCCTTTTCCTCACTGCTGATGATCATTTCCACTGATATTTTGACTATTTATCTTCTGCACAAAGCTGTGAATCTCTCCATGCCATGCAAATCATGAGCTTCCTCCACAATTTTTATATCAGATTTAGATTAAAACTCTGGCAGACCCACCCCAAAATATAAGAATATGAATATGAAGTGGTATGTTGGTACATGAAAAGTTTAAATCAGCCTGAGGTTATAATTTGGGGTTTAAAGTTCTTCTCTTTTAAATCAAGTATGTGAGCCATATTTGGAAATAACGCATGCTGAATCTTCAGGTTCAAGCTTGGAAATGCTTTATCTCTTATTTGGTTCAAAGACTTTGTGCCTCCAAGACAAAACTGACAATTTTCACAATTGACTCGTATCACATGGGCATCTAGTCTGAATTCATAAAAATCATGACATATTTTAGGATCAAACACTCTTTGTTCCACTTTTATCTCTAAAACTCTAAAGCCTATGCAGTAATGCAATTTAGGTTATGTTTGGAACATAGCTAATGGTCTCCCAGATGATATTTATTTTTGTTGTGTGAGCCTTTTTTCCTTTAATTAACGATGGTTAAGCAGTGTTGGATTCAGTTTCTAATATATAGTTTTAGATTGATCTTGAGTTTACATCTCTTAATTATTGTTTTTGTATAAATATTGTTTAACTGCAATAAATTTTTTTTT
This sequence comes from Cyprinodon tularosa, assembly GCF_016077235.1. Lineage (NCBI taxonomy): Eukaryota > Metazoa > Chordata > Actinopteri > Cyprinodontiformes > Cyprinodontidae > Cyprinodon > Cyprinodon tularosa. The sequence goes on from NW_024039662.1 coordinate 79,119, forward strand.
ATTTCATAAAGAATTTAAAATACAATATGTGCTCCGATGGTGCTTGTTTGTTAGAATAAAAGTACCTTTCGAAATAAGTATTACATACTTAAAATTCATCCCACACATCTGTGTTGAAATGTTATTGCAATGAATGAAATGAACTAAGTTTAAAATATTTATTTATTGTAAGTGCTTGGCCCAGGTCTCTTTTCTATTTGATATGTCACATAAATATTTTGTAGTTGAAGAGTAACGTTTTGCATTTGTCGACAGTGTCTGATTGGTGACATTTTTCTTCCCTGGGACGCAAAAATATTTCCACATAGACTCTTTTTAAAAGTTGTAGATGTTAAAGCGGTAGCGTTTTTTTCATTACAAGAGATGGAACTATCCTAGGCACACATTTTATAAGCCCAGAGCTTAATGTAGCAGGATTTGCATACCACCGGACATTCTTCGAGCCATGGGGCAACATTGGCACTGACATCACAGCCGTATGCTGTAAAGTTTTCCTGAATGAAGTTGGAGACTATTGGACAGAAATGGAAAATGGCCTAAGACAAGGTAAATATTACCGTACAATCATTCAAAAAAATACCTTTTAATAGAAGAGCATATTAGGAGAAGCTATAAGTTAAAGAGCTTGGACCTGATCAACCAAATGTAACCATTATTCCTCAGTTCACCAACAGAAGATGAAAAAACACATCGTCTTTTTCTTTCCGTAAAAAATCAAAAAATATCCTCTGGACTTTGTTTTCAAGATTTGAAGACGTTTCGCCACCTCTCCAGGAAGCTTTCTCAATTAAAATGTCTGGATCCGCAATGAGTTTGAGTCTTATATGGACAAGGCCTTGTATTGCTTGGAAACATGCAAATGGTAACCTTTTTACAGCACTGGTTTAGTAACAAGGCTTGGCTAAAAGCCTGTGGCAAAGCTAAGGCTATTTTCTGCTTTTGCTGCATCCTTTGTCAATCATCATCATCAGACCCAGCAGGGATTGAAACACTAACAGACCATTTAAAATACTGTTCACAAGCAAAAAAGCATGTAAAGACTGGGATTAACATGGACAATGCACTGCAACTAGACATCTACGTGGTAACAATTCGTACGCACAATGAGGTGGTCAACAAAAGCAGACATATTCTATATAAAAATTATAGACAGTGTAAAGTTTTGTGGTGCATTTTAAAACACCCTTTGTGACCATGATGCAAGTGAAAGCGCAAAAAGACTGGTGGATTTTGTAGCATTACTAGATGCAGTTCTGTATTAGCACCTGCAGAGATACTAGAACATCACATATACTACTTCAGTTGTCCACAGCAGCAATCCTCACTCAATGCGGGCAGGATCCATTCCTGCATTGCTTATTATTTAAAAAATCTAGCAGATCTGCTTTACTACCCCCATATCTAACTGTTGCTTATCTGTTTTTTAGAGATTGACCCATGTGGCTCTGTCACCCATCACAAATAGACTCGATCCGTACATATGATGGACGATGAAGGGGAACTGTGCGTAATGATGCAGTGCAATAGAGTCAAAAGAAATTACCACACTAACTTTTTGTGATGGAACAGAGGATGCATGGATAAAGGAGTCTGTGTGAATAAAGGCCCATTCATACCTCACGTAAAAGACTGATACGGATACGTGTGTAGTGTTTCATACGTTCTAACCGTCGATTTCGTCCGTACTTTGACACGAAAATTGGAAGCTTACGCTTACGGACGAAACGTATCAATACGGAGCAATACTACCGGAAACGATGGGGGTGCTATTGAGTTTTTAGTACAAAATGTCAACAAAATCACAAAGAAGGTTAGAATTCTGGGCTTTAAACAATGGCGGGATTCGAGGAACGACTGTCGGAGCTTGTCCGCAACTATCCACATCTATACGATGTGTCGTGTCCGGGGCACAGGGACAAACAAAAAATTATAAATAGCTTTCAGGAAATCGGGGAGGCTCTGGGCATCACAGGGGATGTCGCAAAGGCCAAGTGGGCCGCAATTAGGGAGCGCTATGTGCGCGCCCATAATAAAGTGACAGGTAAAAAAAGCGGCGATGGCACAAACGGGATGTCTGCAGCAGGCCCTCCAATTTTACAACGCCTGGTGTGGCTGAGCCCCTATATTTCTCACCGAGCCACTGTGAGCAATTTTCCATCTAATGCGGTTAGTTCTGTTTTGTAATAATTTTGTTTCGTACCCCCCTTTCTCTCAAGTTTTAATGACTAGCCTCTTAAGATAATTTCAGTGTGGTTGTCCTTTTTTTTTTAGAGTTAATTAATGACAGTCTGTAACGTTTTGTACACATTTGTAGTGTCAAGAAGATGATGACATGGGTGAGACATGCAGTGACTCCCCTCCACCAACACCTGCAGCAGCAGCAGCAGCAGCATCATCACCTCTTCCAGCCTGTGGAACCTCCTCTGTTCCACCCTCAGAGAGTCCTTTGCCAAGACCAGGCCAGAGGAAAAAAAAGAGGTCTGCTGAGGACATCGACCCTATTGATGCCGCCATTCTTAGGAAGCTCGATGAGAGCAAGAATGTATATACAGCATTCACTGCATACTTAAATCAATTCTTACTTGAGCTTCCTGAGAATGATGCCAAGGCCTTGGTAAAGGACATACAGCGCCTTATGCTGACCTATTGATATGTTTGACATATCACTGATGTCTATCTTCACCCGTTTTGTTGCACTTTGGCATTTTATTATTTTTTTTACAAAATATAACAACCCTTGACTGCTCTGTTTAATTAGATATGTTAAATTATTTTAGTTAAACTAATGAGTATAGATGTGTTTATGTTTATATATCTATATGTTTATATATCTATATATATGTTTATATATCTATATATGTTTATATATATATATATATCTTTATATATATATATATATATATATATATATATATATGTTTATATATATATGTTTATATATCTATATATGTTTATATATATATATATATATGTTTATATATCTATATGTTTATATATGTATATATATGTTTATATATCTATATGTTTTTATATATATATATATATATATATATATATATATATATATATATATATATATATATATATATATATATATGTTTATATATATATGTTTATATATATAATGTTACAGTATTCTCTTATTCTCTCAAATTTGACCTGTTTGAGGTCATGGCATGCAATGTCTTTATGCAGCACTGTTTTGCACTTAAATATTAAAAAAAAAACTTCAGTGATTTTTATTGTTCGATGTACATGTTACTACTACTACTAAAAAAAACATGTTGATTTTGATTTTTAACAGCCAATTAACAAATTAATAAACAAATAAACAAACTAATGATGACCTAGGGTCCCACGTTGGACGTGCTGTTCTTGCCAGTGAATCATGCCCTGGTCTGTTTGGAAGAACTCTTTAAAGATTTCTCTTACAGCCAGTCCATCTTGCGTAGCCCTTGCAGCAGTATATGCTCGAGAGCTCCGGAAGTTGGTGTCACCCTGGACCAACTCTCTCCATTCACCAGGCGTGCCATCTCTGTCGCACATGGTGTGGGGGATGTTGCGGTCAGTCTCCGTCAAACCTTGGTCGTTGGCTGCAAGGAAATTGTGGAGGATGAGGCATGCCTTAGTTATGTCCTCCGCTGTTTCTATGCAGCACTCCATAGCACGCCCAAGGATCCTCCACCGGGCTGCTAAAACGCCGAAAGCGTTTTCAATGACCCGCCTGGCCCTGGAGTGCCGCAAGTTATACACTTTCTGGTCCTCTGATAGGACTGGACCTGTAAAACAGGATATAAAGAACAGAATGCATTATTAGAAACAAACTTTATTAGTCATATGATGAGATTATAATATAATTAAGTGTTGAAGCTGCTGTGTCAATGTAATTTCATGTGAAATATTACAAGGTAGTCATTAATTTATTCATTCATTCATGAGATGTGTTTGCTTACCTGGATATGGACGCATCAGGTTCACCTTTTGAGGAAAGGCCTCATCAGCGACAAACACTGGTGGGGTCCAGATATCCATTCCAGGCAACGGTGCATAAGGTGGAAGGGGAAGCTGACCTCGGATCAGTTGTGCGCCAAAATCTGTGCAGGCAAAAACTCCAGCGTCGCTGTCCCGCCCGTACGCTCCCACATCAACAAAAAAAAATCGGTAACGCGCGTCACAGGCAGCCATCAAAACAAAGCTAAAAACAACTTCCGCTGTTGGCTGGCGCTTGCACTCGAACGTGCTTCCCATCTATTGCCCCAATACAATTTGGAAACTGCCACTGCTGCCAGAAGTCACGTCGGATCACCTCCCAGTCATCACCTTGAGGGTACTTCATGAAGTCCGCTCGCAGTTCCTCCCAGAGAGCGCGACACACCTCTTTCACAATCCCACTAACCGTGGAGATCCCCAGTTTGTAGCTGGCTGCCAGGGCTTGTTGACTGATCCCAGAAGCCAAAAACCGTAAGGTCACAGCCAGGTGCTCTGCCTCCCCAATCGGTGCTCTGTGGGAAGCGGCATGTTGGATGCGGGGGGAAATGCGCCTCAGCAACCTGTCAAAAGTGGGAGCAGACATCCTGAAGTATTGGAAATGCCGCTCGTCATCCATCTCCCGCATAGGCAACACCAAATTGCAAAATTCCCCATCAAAAGGGCGACTGATATTCAATGGCCTCACGTTCCACCGTCGATCTCGTTTTTTACTTTTCTTTCGCTTACGGAGCAAATGCAACAGAATCAGGTCTTGGACCATCGCCATGTTTTGATCAATGACGAATCATTGGAGCCCAGCACTGCCACCTAGAGGAAATACGGGTTATTGCGCACCTCAACGGACGGAGGTATGAAGGAGTCAACGGATAGAAAGTACGGACAGAAATACGGACGTGCAGGCCAAACGTGAGGTATGAATGGGCCTTAAGGGGTCAGACTGTCCAAAATGAACTCCTTGATTGCATGCTAGAAGTGATATGGTGCATTATTGAAGGAATCAGGAATGGAGACCTTGTGTACAAGGTTTTTTTCTCTCAATATCAGCTAGTCATTGTGACTGCAACACTGAGAAAGACCATCATGTTTAAGAGGGGTTTTTAAGTTCATACCCCTCCAAAGTGCTTCACCTGGCTCAAAAGCACTTCTGGATTGGTTGAGCTCCACTCTCGCTGATGAGCAGAAGAGCAGCTAATTTGCCACAGGAACCATAGGTGGTGTGCAGGAGAAGACTCAAGATGTCTTTGTAATAGCGCACTATATTACCGTAAATCCTCTAATATAGGCCTTTATTTCACTCAGGTACATCTTGGTCCAGGCCATTATTGAAAGGAGGCCAGAATTAGAGGCAGGCCTCTATTTCTACTTGATTAAAACAGGCTACCAGTGGATGAATAAAACCTATAAAATACTAGGTTAATTTATTGAAAAAGTACAGTTTACCATAGCGGTAAACAGAACATTATTCAGACATCTTCCAGCAGCTGCAATTTTTCTGCACGGCAATAAAAAAAAAAAAAAAAAAAAGACACAGAATGGAATCTTGGCCAAACTGACTTGCGAAACAAAGTTAAAAAAAAGTAATGGAAACTGTTCTGCCATGACAGCGAAATTTTATTTGAGGCAGGCTAAGTGGAAGTAGGCTACCAGTTTCATATTTCAAGGGAAATTCAGAACAACGAAGGCCAACGAAATTCTGTCATTTTAACACTGCCTGGTTACCACCAGACCTACCGGTAATCACATTTGTCTTTTAGATCAGATTGTGTGGCTGGTTATACTCCTGCAGCAGTGTGTCGCAGTGAGCTTGACGCAGACATTTTTAATTTATGCCCAATATTGAAGCGTGGTCCGCAGTATACACTGTGGGTCTAGATACGGCCGAGGCGATGAGGAAGTGGGGGCGAGTAGTGTGACAACGAAGGGTCATGACAGCCAAAAAGAGCAAAGATCCAGGTGGAAAAAGGGTCCCAGCGTTCTTGCGCACCTCACACTTCTAGCTGGTCCAACTTCATGAGTTGTTTTTTGCAATTTCGGTCATAAAAACAAAACAAGCCGGCCTCCTGTTTGCAGCACTGTCTGCGCTAAGAATGGGACTTCCCATGCTAATGGCTTGGATTCGTTACCAAACATTGCCCCCCTGTGGTACTTGTATGTTACTATCACAAGTTTTTGTGGGCCGCCCAGAAACACTGTTGGTTCTAATTATTGATTAAGCATATTGTATTATTTACAGTACCTACATTATCCAAAAAGTGGATAATTTCTTTTCAGACCTGGCTGGACTCTCTGGCATTTTTATCAAGATCTCAAAAAACAACCAGCTTGCTTGATAGGGTAGTGCCCCAGAGACTCCCAAGAGCAAGAGTGAGGTGAAAATTCCACAGCCGAGCTGTGAAGACAGTTTTTGAGTGCAAATAATATTTACTTCAGTTTGAGAGGGGCATGAAGGAAGTCATCTATGTTAAGAAAGAAAAACCAACTTTAAACATAGGGGCTGTACACAGATTTCAGGTTTCAAAAACCTACAATGCAGCAATTGAGTTTATCCCTTCCCACTATCATTACAACCTCAACCCCTGTACAGGAGAGCAGAAGACCTCGCCTTTTCAGCCAGGCCAAAAAATTCCCTTTAACGTCACCCCTTTCAGAGACTAAGACGATTATCAGGCATTGCGGGCTAACAAAAGAAGCCAAACGACCCCCATTCCAAAGGGTGGATCCATTCTTTTCATCTCAATTTGCATGTTTTCAAAACAAAAAGAAGGTTTTGATGGGCTACTGTATAAAACCTCAAACTCAACACTATTCCTGACATAAAGACTTTCTGATGGGAAGTGAAACATCTTCAAACTTGGAAACGAAGTCCAGTGAACTGTTTTTTTACTTTTCTTGGAATACCTTTTTCAGTGTTTTTAGACCACCGGGGACTCAGGAGATTTTTATTCTTCTACTGTTAGAGAACCTGAAGGGTTTGGGAGTCTGTTTAAGATTATAGCTTCAGCTTCTTCCTAAACTTTTGCATCTCACCTAGCCACTTTCTTGACATATTCTCGACAGCCAACTCCAGAAGAGGACCACCAGTCTTTGTTTAGGGATTCATGCAACACTTTGCAGACAACATACAAAACATCAACTAAATTCCAGGGTATGTGGGGAATGAGGGCCTAGTGGTTAGGGCATAGAGCTTGAAATGTTGAGGTTCTGAGCTTGAGTCCTGCTCTGGGTCTTTGAGCAAGACTCTTAATCCCACACTGCTCCCTGGGTCTCCCACTATGGCATCCCACTGCCCACCAAGGGCATGGGTTAAATGCAGAGGTACATTTCTCCAGTGTGAGATCAATAAATTTATTATGTTGTTCTACATTTCTGATATTTTCTTCATCTCTAAATCATACTTCACATTTCTTAGTTTACTTGGTACTGTAACTAAAGATTCACTTTTTTGGCTCAGAAATGTCCTCCCTACTCTCTGTGAAAAACACAGTAGAAAAGTATCTCAGCTGGCCAAGAAATGCAGCACTTTGGGACCATATGATCTGCAGAGCGTAGCCGCAGAGGTGAGATAGAAGATAAATATGCTGTGTGGGTATTTTACAATGTTTTTAACCATATTAGCGCTGCATTGTGAAGTGTGACACTTATCTTTGAATAGGCCCTATATTATTTATTCTACTTTGTAGTTGCTATGTGAATTTGCATTGTTTCAATTAAATGAACATACACTCAAAATAATATTTTTTGTATATTTAATGATTAAAAGTTCAATTATAGCCATCTGCATATTGAATTAGACAGGTGCATTCATTTTTAGATACTGTATTTGACAGCATTTTGGGCCATGCATAACACAGATTTTCCATTACAAGGCGTCTAATCAATGCTGCACTGCTTCAGGCAGATTCCAGCAGTACCATGGCCAGTTCCCTAAAGTACTACATACCAGCATTGAGGCTTATCCACTGCTAAACAAAAAAAACCCCTGAAAATTGAACTGGCTCTATAGCAATGACGAGTTCAAGAGCTGCAGAGGTGCCCTGGTGCTCTGTACCAGTTCCTCACGGGGAACAATCTTCAGGATATCACTGCAGAGACTTGGGCCCTGAAGATCTTTATCTCATTCCTATGACCAAAGCTAAATCTGAGAGCAGCTTTAAACCGAAGAGAATCAAGACCTTCCTTTAGAACACAATATCACAGGATTATCTCAGCATTGGCTATGCTCTCTATGGAGAAGAGTCTTGTCAAAATCCTGCCAGGCTTCAACTACAGAGTTATGTAGAAATGTGTCTCTCTCCAAGATAGAAGGGTAAAATGTATGTATACAAAACAGAAGACTTTTTTTTGATTTTGTGTTTGATTTATTTTTTTATTTTTTATTTATGTAAATACACTGGTTGTAATGTCTAATACCACAACAGACTGAACCCTAAAGAACCCAAACCAAGGAAGATTTTTTTTTTACCAGTCTGAGAGCACAGCAACTTATTATTATTATTCAAAAACAATAAAAAAAAAAAAAACAGAAGTCCTATATACATATATATATAAATACCATATTTAAAAAAATAATCTAAATTCTCAAGCACTCCTGTCCAAAAGCTACTTCCAATCTATTTGTGATGGCCCTTTCAAAGAGGTTGTATTTAGGGACATTTTGAAACCACATGAGTTACATGCTTTTGTATGGTTGTAACAGTAGTACGTGGTGTGTCACTGTAGTACCTGGTTTAAACATACCTTCATAGAGAGAAAATGCAAACCGCTATACAAAAAGAGCCTCAGATTCAACCACAGTACCTTCTCTCTTTAGGGCAGCAGTGCCATTAACTGCCGAAATCCCTTGTGAATCTACACCAAACAAATGAGACACAATTTTCTTGGTGTAACTTTTAAGTTTTCCACTTTAAAAGTATATTCTATCAAGTTAATTTTCATAAAGACTTTGTTCATATTTTTGTCAACAGGGAAAAATAGACCAAACATTTAGTTAAACTAAATGCAAATGTATAGATTCCAATTTGCAAAATACAAAGTGTCATTGTCTGCTGCGTAAGATTAGTATCATCAGTGTTGTTGTGATTAATTATGCAGACCCTGTCAAAAACAAATATGAATAACCTAGAAGCAATCATTGGATGTGTAGCTGCAAGTCTAAAGTCTCAACCCTGCTGTTTACCCCTTCCTCCTCACCATCTTCAGTAAAAATAATGCCAGTGCTTTCATCTGACAGCTTGACAGAAACATTTCTAGATGTATCCTACATTTGGGTCTGCAGTGGAAAGAACCATTTCCACTGCATTTCCTTGATATTTTTTTAGTCCCAGGGCTACTGGTCCCATACTTGGATGTTATGCAAGCATATGTGCTATTTTCTCCTGCTCTGCTCTGTATCCCTGTGGCAACCACATACATGATCCAATGTTAAAACATCCTTAAGATGATTTTAGTTGAGGAGGTCAGACAGTATATCAGACTGCTATAGGATGTGGAAAAGAGGATGAGAAAAAGTATAACTCCTCTGGTGTTTTACCAAGTAATTATAATTTTGAACTTCAAAATGAATAAAGAGTATAATTTTATTTATTTATAATTATTTTATTATCATTATAAGAGCTTGGGCTCATTATGGGACGTTTTTTATTTTCTAGTGTTTTTTCATATTACTACCACAAACCAGTTTATTTTCAGAAGGGCTTTATGTTATAGACCAGTTAAAAAAGATCCATAACTTAAATGTAAAAAAAAAAAAACGCATTTGCACATTTAATGGTCTGTCTCTCTACTACCACAGTTAATTCTGTGAATAATTAAAGCTCAGTCTGATCAGTTGAAGAACATCTGTGAACATCTATCAGATCTCGCCAAAGATTTGTATTTGTATTTGAGTTTTGACTTTCATTGGGCCATTATAACAAATAAACATGCTTTGATTTGAACCAGTCTACTGTGACTGCAACTGATAAGTACCATTATGTTACAGGAGGGTAAACCTCAACCGCTGTCTTGAATCACGTTTTATCCTAATATTACTGGGAATTTTCCATCTTCCCCAGCTTCTCTCTCCCTGCTAAAGAAAGGAATCCCTACAGCGTGATGTATTGTTATATTATATTATTATATTATATTGTTTTTTTTGGGGGTGACAATATGTTTGTTGATATCACTAAGTCACATCAAGATTTCCATCTAATTTACTTTGATGGAATGTCCTCTAGCTATTTTATGATAGATTCATCATCAGATGATACATTATATAATACTCTGTGAGATATGAAATGACTATTGCATATTGTTTTAATGTCTAATCCTACTTTGAACTTCCAACACAACTCTAGCCATGGTGGTTATTGGTTTTTCATAATGCTGTTTGTTTACAAATGTCCTTTAACTAGCCTCTGAGCCCCTTTCAAAGCATTTGTATTTATTTTCACTACTAAATGTTCTGCCAGTTTTAATTTGGCGGGTGCAAGGTTAACCCTGCACTGTGGTCACAGCTGACATTTGTTCACTAAAAAATACTTTTCCAAAGGGAAATTAAATGTTGTAGGATTTTTTCAACTAGCTTTTTTAGATGTTAATAGCAGTGGCAGGAGTGGTCTCCTGAAGTGGGTTGTCTTGCAGCAGATCTGGAGAAACCTTTGACTGAAATCACCCTTGTAGTTCAACTTTCTTCTGAAAAGAGTACCCAGGGCTGTCCAAAATGACCTTATGAAAAACTCTTCTTTGTATAGGACTTCCCAGAACAGAGTTGGCCTCCTTGATTAGCTTATAAGGCTTCTTTAAACCACCTAACTGACATACTATAGCTTTAGAATAGCTCCCCCTCCTCCCAAAAGTTGCTGGTGAATGTGGAAATGTTGCTTGTAATTGACAGGTCTACTCAGCATTGCTGAAGATTCTACATTTCCCTCCATCAATTACTACCCATTACCTGCTTATAAATTTTTGATAAAACCAGCTGTTTGGTACAACGTTTATCAAAGACCTTAGCATCAGCCCTTTGCATGACCTTTTTCTTTTGAAAAGGCACATGGGAAAGACATCTATTATTTACCATTTTACCTAAGAATGCATTTAATATTACCTTGTAAAACAGTAAGACTATGTACAATGGTTAAAACAATACTTCTTAATGCACACATTACATCTGATAATAGCATATGGGTCAGAAAATATTTCTCTAAAAAAACTTCTTTTGACTATCATAGATCATGAATCATCATAATTGCTTATTCTTTTTGTTCATGCATTTTATATTGCATTCTCTGTTGATTGTCAAACACTCAATTTTCTTAATCCAAATTACTGAAACCAGCCAGAAAATTGTAAATCAGATAAAGTTTCAAACTCTTTCTTTTGCTGTGGTATAAAGATTTCTTCTTTCCAATATGCATCTAAACAAGTAGTCTAGAACTGCTAATTGTCAGGAATCCAGTTTGTGTGGTCTGTTTTTGTGTTTCCTTTCCTCCTCCACCAGGTGGTGCCCCGTCCTCATTGGGTCTCCCTGCACACCTACAGCTCATTGCCTCATTACCTGTGGAGTGCTCTTAAGCTGCTGACTGCCACTACCTTGACGCCAGAGTTTTTGCCAATACAGGGTACTCTAGCCATGCTTAGTTTAGCTGAGTCTAACCTGAGTCTTTGTTTTGCCAAAACTGGGTACTCTAGCCATGCTTAGTTTAGCAGAGTCTAAACTGAGTTTTTGTTTTGCCAGTTTTGGGTTCTCTAGCCAAGCTGAGTTCTGCTGAGTCAAACTGAGTTTTTTCTCAACCAGAGTCTTAACTTTGTTTTTGTCTTTGCCTCTCGGCAGGAAATCATCCTGCAAACTGGATTTTTTCGGACCTTCTCTCTCTGGAGGGATCAACTGAGCTTCTAACAGAGCTGGGGTTCCAAACAGGAGGTTTGGATCCACTTTCCCCAAGAGGCCTTTGAGTTTCACACTGAGCAAAGGTTTCATCTGCACCACAGCCCGTTCAAGTACCGCAGGAAATCTGAGTGGCAGTCAGCTTCTCCGTTCACCAAGGAACAACCGCAGTCTGAGTAAACCCTGTCCGCCCAACACCAAACAAGACAATCACTGGAACATTCCACACAGACTGGATTCTATAAAGGACACCTTTTTCTGGAGAAGTGAGTCTGCAACCTATTCCTCCAATTCAAGCCAAAGAATCTAATTTCCCACTGAGCCTGAACTACCCGCAGTGTCTTCCCCTCACCTTCCAGTTCCGGTTCGACAGTGTTCTGAGCAGCACTGGATTGATCACTATATTCTTAATAAACCTGTTAAACTTTTCCCTGGTCTCTCTGTTTGGTCTTCTGCATTTTGGGTCAGACCTTTAATTAAATCATGACACTAATGGTTTTACTCATACATTGATGCCCTTGGTGTGAAGACTTCTATTCCATATCCAAAATGGGAAGTAAAATATTTTTATGATACAGCGAAAAGACTCACCTACATAAAATATTAAAAGTCTTTGACATTACATCTATATAAATATACAGGTCACTTCTTTATTGTCTGTCTAGTTTAATCATTACATTCCTTTATGTTATAATATGAATCTGAGCCTACATTTTTAAATATATTGCGATTTACAAGATACGAGCCTTTGATCTCAGTTTATTTGTTAAAACTGCCACAAGGTGTTTCTTTCAGATTCTATAATTTACAGCCAGAATTATGGCTCATGGTTGTTTTTCAGAGAGTTTGTAAAAAAAAGAAAAATAACATAACTCTGCTCTGGATTGCCTTGAAAACACAAGAAAAAAAAAACAACAACAAAAAAACAATTCAGATAACTGATTGACACACCACCCTATTCATCACAATGAGGGATGGTGAAAAGCAACTGTGACCAAAAACACAGTTGAAAGGTAAACATCCTCACATTGTGCTTGCACACAAACACTTTTATGGACACACACACACACTCTCACGCAAACATGAAAATAGTTCAATAGCTATTACAGTGTAGCTTTGAAGATACTTGGTATCAAATGATTGGTGGAATCTGCTTCAAGCTATGAACAAAAAAAAAGAAAAGTTGCATCTGTTGTGTGCTGTGTGCTTAGTGTTTTGTGTGTGTAGCAGAGTCTTCTGCCGCTCCCTCCCATCCTTCCTCCCCTCTCTGTCGCTCACGTCCACAGCCATTAGTGAGGCGGCCGCTGAGGCTGCCTTGTTTTGACAGATGCTCACTCTGTCCAAATGCATCTCTGAGGACATTATGGCGCTTGTCATACTCTCTCCCTCCTTCTCTCTATTTTCTCCTTTGCTTTTACCATCTTTTTTTCTGTCTTTTTCTTTCGTCCACTTCTGATATTATTTACTGATGTTTTTGTTCAAAATGCAAACTTATGTAAAAAGTATTTTTTTTTACCTTTATGTGTTTCAAAGTTTACTGGTGCCTGTTTATGGTGATACATTTGGCAATAAAACCATCAAGTCAAAGGTTAGCAGTGTAGCTGAATTAAGTATGCTTCAACTTCCTTCGGGCTCTGATATGGACGCACTAGTGTGAGGTTGGAAGCAACTCACCTTTTCTTTGTGTCCACCCAAAGGGTATCTTGGGGGTAGACTTTGAAAGAACTGGAGGAGGGGAGAGTGCATACAATGCCAAACAGAGAAGGTCTCCAGGTCACCCAAGCAGCCCACAGCCACACTACTGGCATGACGCTAATCACCTGGACACAATGAGGCCAAGTTGAAGGATGTAACAAGGTCCGATGCTGCTAGACTCAGATGTAATAAGAAAGACAAGCCTGCATGTGTTATCAAATGTCATGCCTAAATAATAAATTCAGTGCAATGATGGATGCGCTTGATGAAAAGATGCCCGTTTGAACCAGGCGAATATGCTGCAAGAGACTGCCATCTCTTGTTATTCATCCTGATTCCTTCTGATGTTATTGATAAGCTTTAAAGATTTAATTTTCCTCCAGAGTCTTTTTAGTGCAAATGCCAGCTTGTTTTTCAAGTTAAAAGTTAAAACAATTTGAGGACAAAAATAACTTTAAAAAACATTTGGTTGCTTTTTTTTTTTTTTTTATTTACTTATATACATAGAAATACAGAAAGGAAAAATGTGGATGCAAAGATTTAGATAGCAGTTCAATCTATTAGATGAAGCTTAAGCTATGATGGTGGAGAAGGGGATGGAGGTGGGTTGAATCGGGTTCATCTGAATCAAATCAGATATAGCGCAACCACTGCCTGCGCTTTGACTGGGTAGCAGCCTGAGTTGTGGATTTGAAAAGCTTTTAATATGAACTCTGGATGCTGATTGGGCTTCCTGAAAGTGTGGTTAAAAGCTGATTGGGTTGTCTCTGAAGCAGATAAGGGTAAGTAATTCAGTTTATCCAGTTGAACTTCCGCCTAGGCTTCATTTAAATGTTTTTCTCAGGGATTACAGTAAACCAGGTCTAATATAGCTTATAGCTATTTATCAGTATAGACAGTATATGCCAGTAGTGTAAACCTAAAAAAAACATGCATATCTAAAAATGATGGCACATATTTATCTAAATCATCCATCCATCCATCCATCCATCCATCCATCCATCCATCCATCCATCCATCCATCCATCCATCCATCCATCCATCCATCCATCCATCCATCCATCCATCCATCCATCCATCAATTATCTGGGGCCCGATCGTAGAGGCAGCAGTCTATTATCTGGGGCCCGATCGTAGAGGCAGCAGTCTAAGCAAAGATTCCCAGACTTCCCGATCCACACACACCTCCTCCAGCTGCTCCGGGGGGACCCCAAGGAGACACCAGGCCAGCTCTGAGACATAGTCCCTCCAGCGAGTCCTGGGCCTTCCACGAGGCCTCCTTCCAATAGGACATGTCTGGAACATCTCCCGAGGGAGGTGACCAGGAGGCCTCCGGAACAGATGCCTGAGCCACCTCTGCTGGCTCCCCCACGGGGAGGAGCAACGACTGTACACCGAGCTCCTTGTGGGTAACTGAGCTCTAAATAATCTAAATCAGCATACAAAAGTACTTATATTCAAAGAAAAGTTTAAAAACATGAACGTAGCTAAAGTCTGTCATTATTTTGAAGCTTCTCTTGTTGTTGAATAAGGATTTTTCTTTTTAACCAAGGCGTTGCAAAAGTAGCGTATAATGATGGATATTGACAAAGTGCTCCTTCAAAACCTTTGCAACCTATATTTTGTAAAATAGACTTATGGTATTGCTCAGATATGACCTTCTAATCTTCTGAGTGTTCTAGTTAGCACTAATGAAGCTATCAGCCAGATTTGAAATAACTTCATTACTTGAAAAATGGGGTATGACTTTCTCTTTTATGCAATAACAATTTTTCCATGAAAACAATAGATAAAGCATTCAATCGGCGTGCCCTCTATTCACACTCACCCAAAAAGACTACAATGCTAAGGAAAAAGCCAGATCGTACTTGTTTAAGGTTTGCTGCAGAATATCTACAGTCAAGATGGGGCCTTTCATTTCTGTGGGCCATTCAATTCAAAGATTTAATCTTCTGGATGTCACAACACACACCATGTTTAGGGAATGAATTAGGCTGCATGTCAACCCAAAAAAGAACATGCAAGTATAAAAGATGCTAACAGAAACGTCAGTCCTTGAAAACAAAGGCCACTTGACGCTGCCATGAAGCTGCCATGCCATGAAAGGCTTTTCTTCCACGTACTGAACAGGTTTAATAAATTTTATTTTACTATAACATATAGAGTAATGTATCGACTAATTTATTTTTATCCCATTCTATGCATGGATTACTTTGGTTGCGGTTGATACACCCATTAGTAATATATTCACTATAAAAAACAAGATATTCCATCCTTTTTCTCCACTTTATATTGTAAGAGTGGTTCATACAATCATACATATGCACAGAAATTCAAGTCAAAGCCTCAGCGATTTATAGATTCATGCTTATAACCCCCTCCATCTCTCAATACTCCCTCCCACTAAATCATGCATGCGCGTCTAACACATGCCAGCTGCCCTATACACGTACATCAGTTGATGTGTTTGCCCTGGAGGGAGTTGAATCTGTTTGTATGAAAGTTTGTAAGAAGTAAAACTTCACCTGCACATTTTTTAGTCATCCTCTTTCTTCTGCATGCTTATATCCAGGTAAAGGTGACCTTGCCTGAAGGATTCAGAAATACAGAGCTGCCCCTTTGTCCTCCTTTTTTTCCCTCCTCTAGCCTTACTTTGTTGACTTAAGATCAAGAAAGATGTCAGTGACTTTCTCTTGAGTGTGTGTATCTGTGTGTGGTTGTGTATGAATGAGTGTTGGCCAAGCATCAGGAAGGGCTGAATCACACCCTCTAGGCTCTCCGTTGGATGGACAGGACTTGGCTTAGGGCTGAGAGGGTCCTTTACGCCTCAACACACTCTCTCCCAGGTCCATACACCATCCTCAATCCTCCTCACAAATGTTGGTGGAATTAGAGGAGACAAGCCAATACATCCAAGATTTCAGCCACTGCTGGAGAGGGGGTGAATGAGCGAAGGAAAAAGCCGAAGATAGAGTAGACCAAATGTTAAAAAAAATGAGTGAGACTTCATGTTTAGGTGTGTGCACAAGGACTTCTATGTGGACAAAGACACATGAAGTGCAAGCACCGCTCTCCAGACGATGACTGCAAGGAAACAATGAATCAAATGAAATAGGAGTGGTTGAAAATAAAATGAGACAGAAGCTGAAGTGATTCGGTGTAACAGTACCTATTCTGTAACCTTGCCAGCGCTGAGTGGTGGAGTGGGGACAGGGAAAAGAAAGTAGGGGTCAACTTCATCTCACTCCTCTTAGTCCTCCACTCTATCTCACATCAATCTATCCTGAACAAGCTCAGCCCTGGCCTGAAAAGTTTTTCAATTCAGATTGAAAAAACACAATCTGGTGAACTTTATTTCTGTGTGCCATAGCTGAATATAAACAGCCACCTTGAGCATTTGTGTTCCCAAAATTGTGAAAAGCATCCTACTTTATTTGGCCGATGTTGATTTTCTTTCATAAATATAGGTAGAACGACTCCCTTTTGAAAGTTTTTATGCTATTCACAGAAACATTACAATGTTCAATGTATTTAATCAAAATTTATGGGATTTTTTACAACATAATTGTATTGCAACAGACCAATACAAAATTATCCTTGCTGTAAAATTTTAGAAAATGGTAAATCATTTTGGTTTTGTTTAAGTTTTATCTTTGATTTGTCATTTGGTTATGTTTAAATTTTTTGTTGATTGTATTTGAGTTCATAGGTATTTCTTGTTTGCCCTCTGTTGCCCTCCTGTGTCAGTCTCCTTTTCCCTAGCTCCTTTCTGGACTCCTCTGTTCACACCTGCTCCCAATCTGCTGATCAGTCTGTTCTTTGTTTTCCTCTCACATATATGCACCTCCTGCTCAGTCACGGTTCCTGGTTTGTCGTCATGTCTTTTCCCCCTTCTTGTGAGTATTTATGGTTCTTGATTTTTGTGGATTTTGTGTATTTATGCTTTTGATTTTTGCTTCTGCTGCCACATTTTTTTTTTATTAAATTCAAAACTAACCATCTTTAGCTTCAGTGTCTGCATTTGGTCTTGTAAAACCTCCACCCAACCAGACACATTTGAATTTTTTTTCTAAAATCAAAAACGAGTCCAGTTTTAGTCCGTTTTATGTTGCAAAAATAATATCAATAATAATAACCTTTAAAATTTCGAATAAGAACCAGATTCTTAACCAGACTGACAGCTCTTGCCTGAAAACTAGAATTGCTGGTTATAGAATGCTGCTGTGCAGTTCATCAATGCTGTTGGGCAAAAAACTTTGATTTATAGAACCCTAATAAACTCTTATTATGAAATAATTCCCTACTATATACAAATGTGTGCCACAAAAGCTGTGAAAATAGCAGATTTAGTTCAACACATTAACATTGGCTAATATAGCAGACAGACAAGCTAACAAGGAATGGTTGTAGACATACAAGGTTTCCATTGTAAAGCAAACACTTCCTGATGATCTACTATGAATTATGCTTGACACACATCAATGAAATTTTAATTTCTCCAAAGAATAAAAACATTTTTTCTACTTTGGCAATTTTGGCTTTATTTATTCACTTTCAACTCTTTGTTACCACTGCTCAGGGGTCAAAGTAGATCTAAATTTATGGGGTTTAAATATAAAAAATAATACAGACATAACCTAAATAATTGCCCTGTAATGTCATGGCGATCAGACCTAAATTGAATGAATATGCTAACTATAATGTTGAAATATTGAAAGGAAACAAAAAATGTTTTAATGACGATGCAAGAAAAAATTTACATCATATTTAAATAGAAACGGGAACTATGAGAGAGAAATATTCAAAGATTTATGTATCTTTTCATCTGGGGCTTTATCCAAAAATGAACAGCATGCAATTAGACATTTGCTTTGGATATAATTTAGAGATTCCTTTTGGTAGAAATTAAAAGTTTTGCATCATCTCATGTGAGCTGGAGGAAATAAAATCTTGATAGTTAAACAAAGGCATTTTTTACCCTTAGCAGAGGTTGATCAGCCCCATACAGTTTATTAAGTAGTGAGAGCAGGAAGAGCCATACTGCTGAGAGTGAACCACCAGGGTAGAGCATAAAGTGCACACTGGAAGCTTAGTATGGACAAAGACTGCACAAGCACGGCTGGAAGAACAATGGTCTGCAGAACCAGACCATTCTGGGTTATACTCATCCCTGCCGCTGCTGCCATGATCCATCTGTGGTCATGCAGAATGTATACGCTGCACACCAGATGTGCTGCGTGACCAAACAAGACACAGCTGCACGCATTATACTGCATAGCCTGTCTAACAGATTACATCACAATGATGCATTTTAAACGTCTGACTGACCACCCGCTAATGTTTATTTAGTCTCATTTCGTTGATAAAAACTCACAACTTAAAACAATATTTTTTGTCATTAAAGATCAATGTTCATCTCATCAGTTTTCGTTATCGTCATGAAAAAAACGGTGTCAACGCAATATTTTTGTCATCGTTGACAAAAAAAAAAAACACCAATCCTAACATTATGTTACAATATCAGCAAAAATAATCACCCATCCATTTTCTATTGCTTATCTGCCAAGGTCAAGGTGGTCTGGTATGTATTACCAGCAGTCTATGGGCAAAAGGTTGGGAAAACTCTGGACGGATCACCAGTTTCTCACAAAGCAACATAAAGCCATATGTTTAGAGTACCTAATTAATCAACACTCATGTGTTTAGACTGTGAGAGAACCCTGAGAGTACAGGGAAAACATGCACACTCCATTCAGAAACGCGGTGGGCAGGGAATCCCATTTAGGACCGTATTGCTGCAAAGTAGTGCCTCAGAAGTTTGTAAGAGAACATTAGTTAACAAACTGAATCTCAGTTGACACATTTTAAACATAAACATTTTGTTCAGTATATAAAAGGAACAGAGATAGCATGAGATAACTATAGCTCTACCAATTAAAGGTTATCCACTTTACCTGCCAGGCCAGGCAAAGGTGGCACTTACATTGGCAGCATCAAAGACTATGGTTGCTCTGAAAGGGAATTAAATAATGCTCCCCAGGTGAGAGAAAATTTTTGCTTGTGTGTATTAATTCTGTTTATGTCAAACAGGTTCGCAGTGTCAGCAGATACTCCTCCAGGTCCACTGGGGGAGGCCTGACGTATTTCCAGGTCAAGTGAGACACAAAGTCCCTCTAACATGTCCAGGGCCTCCTCCGAGTGGGGCATGTCTGGGACACCTTCAAAGGCAGTCGTCCTGGGAGCATCTGAAAAAGATGTTGATCTGATAACAACTAAGAGAAAATAGTCACTGACATGGTTAAAAGTGTGGAGCTGATGCCAGCTGACACCGTGGGGCAACAGAGTCCTGAAGGGAATATCCAAAGCTGAAGTTATAGCAGAAACAAGTTCACAGACCAGAAGATCAGAGAGCCGATGAGGTACAGAAGGGGAATTCAAGCCAAGGTCAGAAAAACAGTCCAAGTTCAGTAAGCCAGTAGAATCCAGGAATCTGTCCAGAACAGAGCAGATTAACAGAGCAGACAGGGGCAAAGCAAAACCCGGGATCCACAGGGAAGAAACAGGTCTCTATCAGATAATCAAACAACAAACAGAATGCTATAGTTATTCACACCGAACAGCTTGAATATTCTGGCAGTGGTAGTTGGAAAATATGCAGCAAATATAGGAGCTGGAAACAGGTGGATCAGATAAGCAGTAATGAGAAACAGGGCAGAGTTAAACAGGTGAGTCGAATCAATCAATCAAAAAATATGGACCAGTTGGAAAAACTCCCATGAGCCCTGAAGCACCCTGCAAAGGTGTAAAGCTGGCCCAGTGTTCCATGGCTGGTTGGATGAAAGCTACACTGCTCCTCCTGAAACCAAGGTTTGACACTCAGGTAGACATTCCTCTCCAACACTTCTGACCTGGTTCTTCCCAGGGATATTATAACCTCCTTGTGAGGGACCGAGCCAGCCAAGCATGAGGACACAGTGGTGATTGTCAAAAAACTGGGTTTTATTTCCCCAAAGTAGCAATAATCCAAAAAAAAAATTCAGGGCCCTTAAAAGAGGTCAAATGAAGAAATTAACTAAGGGCAAAAAGTTTTAAGTTCAAACATATGAAACCTCAAACTAACTGAACAAACAAAAAACTGACCTGACACACAGCAAACAAAGGGGACTTAAATACTGGCTGATCAGACCAGACTGACACACTGAGGAAGAGGTAGGGAGAACATCTACAACAAATTAACAAAAAAAAATAACTAAACAGTTAGCTTAAGGATTAAACTTAAATATCAATATACAAATTAACAAAATGAGCAAATCACAAAAGTAAGAAAAAGAAATTATGCAACATATTTTAAAATGTGGAGTTCCCCCATAGTGGAACTCTACATGGTACCACCCAATCAGTCCATGATGTCAGCCACATTCCCCCAGTTGATTGCACTCCCACAGAACCAGAAAAGAAAGCAGAAAATATATTAAGCATTTGACAAAATTAAATAAACAAAAGTTAACCAAATGTGCGCGCTACAATTGGAACTAATGTCTTCAAAATTGTCAAAAACAAACCAATATATTTGTGCTACTCTGATTTAAAAAAAACTTATGAAAAAGTGGTGTTGTGTGGGGTTACTGACCATGTGACCATCACACACCCCCCCTCTTCGAAACTGTCACTAGGACAGCGAGAGAGAAAGTCAGCCGTCACATTTTCTTTCCCAGGGATGTGCTGGACTTCAAAGTGATATGGCTGTAAAGCCAAGTACCACCGGGTTATCCTTCCATTTGTGTCCTTCATGCGGTTTAGCCATTGAAGTGCCTTGTGGTCGGTCTGCAAAATAAACTTCCTTCCAAGAAGGTAGTACTTGAAGGAATCAAGTGCCCATTTGATAGCCAAAGCTTCCTTCTCCACTGTGGCATAGCGCTCTTCCCGGGGTAGCAGTTTACGACTGATGTAAGCTATAGGATGCTGGTCCCCTGGTGATCCCTGTAGAAGTACCGCCCCAACACCCCTTTCAGAAGCATCTGTTTGCAGTACAAAATCCTTTTCAAAATCAGGACTATGAAGAACTGGATTCTCACTCAGAGATTGCTGGATGTCTTGAAAAGCAGCAACCGCTTTTGGATTCCACTGAACTTGATTTGGGCACCGTGAACTCGTCAAATCCGTCAAGGCAGCCGCTCTAGCTGAGAAGTTTGCAATAAAGCGATTGTAGAAGCCGGCCATTCCAAGGAAGGATCTGAGCTGCTTTTTGGTCTGTGGAAGAGGAGCAGATGCAATAACTCTGACTTTATCCACTTGTGGCTTTATAACCCCACCTCCAACTGTGAAACCAAGGTACTGCGTCTCCATTTTGGCCAGGGAACACTTTGCTGGGTTGACTGTGAGACCAGCCATCTTCAGTCTGTCCAGAACTGTCCTCAGATGTTTCAGGTGTTCTTCCCAGGTTCCACTGTAAATGACAATGTCATCAAGATAAGCACTGGCATAATCAGCTAGACCATACAGTACCTGGTCCATCAGTCTTTGGAAAGTGGCAGGTGCTCCATGAAGACCAAACGGCAGAACTGTGAACTCAAACAGCCCCCAGGATGTGCGGAAAGCTGTTAACTCCCTTGAACCTTCACTGAGAACAACCTGCCAATAGCCCTTAGAAAGGTCAATAGTGGATAAATATTTAGCTTTCCCCAGACGCTCTATAAGTTCATCCACTCGGGGTGTTGGGTATGAATCAAACTTTGAAACAGAGTTCAGATACCTGAAGTCAATACAGAACCTTATGGTGCCATCCTTTTTGGGAACCAACACAACTGGATTGCACCATTCACTTTTTGAGGGCTGAATGATTCCCAGAGACAACATGAGGTCCACTTCTTTCTTCAAAGCTCCCAAGAGACGTTCAGGTACCCTGTAACTCATACGTCTAACTGACGCATTTTCTTTCAGCACAATATTATGTTCAACCAAATTTGTGCGGCCTGGATATTCTTTGAAAACATCTGAGGTAATAAGAGTTTTTACCTCATGGCGTTGATCATCTGTCAGATGCCCCGGGTCCACAATGGAGGCAGACTGAGATGGCAAGTATTGCTCCGTTTCTTCATCTTCTCCAACATGCTGGATGAACAGGACATCTCTTCCTTTTTCAGTCCGTGGGACCCACTCTTTAAGCAGATTTACATGCAGAACTCTGCTAGATCGCTGGAGCCCCGGGGTGGCAACTCGGTAGGTTGTAGGGCCTAATTTCTTCTGCACCTCAAAGGGACCTTGCCACTTTGCTAGGAGCTTACTATCATTTGTAGGCAACATTATCAGAACCTTTTGACCTGGTTGAAAAATTCTCTCTCTTGTTGAACGATCATACCAGGCCTTTTGGAACCTCTGTGCAACTTCCAAATGGTTCTTAGCCAACATGCTCATTTTTTCCAGTTTCTCCCTCATCTGTAGAACATAGGAAACAACATTAACTGGCTCCTTCCCCATCTGGGTCCCTTCCCACATTTCCTTTAATAGGGTAAGAGGGCCCCTGACCTCATGACCATATAGGAGTTCAAAAGGAGAGAACCCAGTGGAGGCCTGGGGAACTTCCCTATATGCAAAAAGGAGGTAAGGCAACCACTGATCCCAGTTAGAGCCCGTTTCATCCACAACCATATGAACATAGGCACTCCTTGCCTTACCAGTCAGTAGAGGGATGAGGCGGAAGACCCAGTCTGCTTTTGGCCATCTACAGGCAGCTGCAATTCTCTCAAACGTAACAAGGAAATGTTCAATATCATCTTCACTTGTCAATTTCTGTAACTTTGGCTCAAGAGAGAATTGTGACTGACCTGGAGATATTCGGATTGGTACATTCCTGACTTCATCATCATCCTCTTGGGGTTCTGCATCAATTGAAGAGGGGTCAGGGAGTGGAGACGTGCGGGCCTGCACTTCCATTTGTAGAAGCTGAAACTGATGTTGTAAGGCTTTAAAACGATGTTCCTGTTTTTCATGCTCTTTGGTTAACTTTTCCTCCCGTGCCTCCTGCTGAACCATGAATGCCTGCAAGATCCCAGTCAGGTCCTTCAGTGTTGGTTCTCTGACATCTTCACCCCCAGTGTCTGCTGCCATTGTAGAAGCTCCAGACTCCATTTCCTCTTCTCCACCACATGGTTCCTCTGCTGGTCGGGTCTCCAATTTCTGTTTCCTGGCTCCACGGTGCATCTTCAGACAGGGAAAATCACCATGAGTCAAAAAAGGAAAAAAAAAGAAAAAAAAATTTGAGAAGAAAAAAAAATATATATAACTGTCAAAAATATTCAAATCCACCCAAAAAACTGTGTCCTCAACTGGCAGATCCCACTTCTGACACCATGTGTGAGGGACCGAGCCAGCCAAGCATGAGGACACAGTGGTGATTGTCAAAAAACTGGGTTTTATTTCCCCAAAGTAGCAATAATCCAAACAAAAAATTCAGGGCCCTTAAAAGAGGTCAAATGAAGAAATTTACTAAGGGCAAAAAGTTTTAAGTTCAAACATATGAAACCTCAAACTAACTGAACAAACAAAAAACTGACCTGACACACAGCAAACAAAGGGGACTTAAATACTGGCTGATCAGACCAGACTGACACACTGAGGAAGAGGTAGGGAGAACATCTACAACAAATTAACAAAAAAAAATAACTAAACAGTTAGCTTAAGGATTAAACTTAAATATCAATATACAAATTAACAAAATGAGCAAATCACAAAAGTAAGAAAAAGAAATTATGCAACATATTTTAAAATGTGGAGTCCATGGTCTTCCCCCATAGTGGAACTCTACATGGTACCACCCAATCAGTCCATGATGTCAGCCACATTCCCCCAGTTGATTGCACTCCCACAGCACCAGAAAAGAAAGCAGAAAATATATTAAGCATTTGACAAAATTAAATAAAACAAAAGTTAACCAAATGTGCGCGCTACAATTGGAACTAATGTCTTCAAAATTGTCAAAAACAAACCAATATATTTGTGCTACTCTGATTTAAAAAAACTTATGAAAAAGTGGTGTTGTGTGGGGTTACTGACCATGTGACCATCACACTCCTATATTGGGAACATACCTTCCAGTTCAACTTCCTATGAAGGGGAACCACCATCCTAGGCTGCCTGTCTAGTAGCATTGTCCCTGACAGCCAAGTTGAAGTGGCGTGTCAGCCACGACAGCCTTTCATTTCATAGTTAAATACTGTTTTGTCCCAGTAAAATGAATAAAAGTCAAAGGAGCACAATATATAAAAGAAATTCATGAGGGATGAGTTGCAATGTATACTGTAAATGTTTAAGTAGTAAAAATAGCAAGACTATTTAAAGTAAAAGCAACACAAAAGAAAATAAGAAATATATATCAATAAGCAAAAAATGAAGAAACACCCATTATAGACACTGGTTGAATACAGAAAACTTTGAACAGAACATAAAAAAAAAGTCTATAGTCACACCAAGGCTCACATGTTCAGATTCTCTATGACCTGGCCTTCTTTGCAGTGACGACTGACATGATCCTCGTTCCATTCCCAGTGCACACCTCTCTGAGGAGTGGCGATGTCATCTGAACATAGAGGAATAGAAATCAAATCTGTTTCAACCGAGAAGCGAGCAAGTGAGAATGCCAGAGGACAAAGCAGTGATCGCATATAAAAGAGGAGGGGGAAGTAAAGAGAAGAATGATATTTGAATTATGTAATCAGGCTCAGGGATGATTTGGACGATTCCACAGTTGACACCAACATCATTTCTCATTACCTGAGTACCACCTTGCGTCTGGTCCCTTGAGTTATTTCACGTGCAGCTATCAGAATTGGAAAAACTGAGGGAGAAAAGGAAGCCCATTGGAGAGAGGTATTTGGAATATGAGAGACTAAAAGGTTGAAATCCCATATATGAAAAAACTAAAAAGAAAAATAAGTATACATTTTCACATTGAAATTGGTGGATGCAGTTCCTGTAAAGAATTTAGCATGCATTATACTCATGTATACTCTGGGAAAAGGCCAAAATATATATATATATATATATATATATATATATATATATATATATATATATATATATATATATATATATATATATATATATCTCACCCCTCGTGGGGTGGTATGTGTCATCCTCAAGCTCGGGTCCTCTACCAGAGGCCTGGGAGTTTGAGGGTTCTGCGCAGTATCTTAGCTGTTCCTAGGACTGCGCTCTTCTGGACAGAGACCTCTGATGTTTTACCTGGAATCTTCTGTAGCCACTTTCCCCTGTTTGGGGGTCACAGCCCCCAGTGCTCCAATTACCACTGGCACCACTGCTGCTCTTACTTTCTATATCTTTTCTAGCTCCTCTTTCAGCCCTTGGTATTTCTCAAGCTTCTCATGTTCTTTCTTCTTGATGTTGCTGTCGCTTGGGATTGCCACATCTATCAATACTGCCTTCTTCTGCTGTCGATCAACACAATGTCTGGTTGGTTAGCCATCACCTGTTTGTCAGTCTGGATCTTGAAGTCCCATAGGATCTTCCCATAGGAGATATATATATATAATGTACATGTATGTATGATTTTTTTTAGGTGTTTCATAACAACTGTTGTAATAAAAATTCAAAAACATCCAAATCACATGTAAAGGCCTTTAAGGTACTTCTAATTGGAATAATGCTGTTGACCGTGGTAAAATCAGCTTTGAGCACACCTACATGCACCGACATGTAATTAATCCAACTGTTTGAAGGTCACACAAACATAGGCTTCTATTATTGTACATCAATGTGGTCCGCCCACTTGTTTGCTGGATAAAATTTGAATCCAAATCTAATACATTTGTAAAGCAGAACTGCTCTGGCATATATATGAATAAATAAAAGAAACCCAAAATCCTCAGATGTTGTTCACAATTCTAAGGATGTTGCAGTATCGGAAACAGCTACGTTTCATTCCTTGAAAAAGATTACTAATGTAGAAATAAAGTATAATTAGAGAGTATTTCATACTAATAATATATGTAAAGGATATTTCTTACAGAAGTTAGACAAATGCTGAAAGGTCGATAGGAGGAGCATTGTCTATCACTGTGCTCCTTATAAATCCTAGTCAGTTCTTCATCTAAAAATATTATTTAAAAAATTGTTATAAAATTATTTTTCATAAGGGATGAATTGCATGCATACTGTAAATGTTTAAGTAGTAAAATTAGCAAGACTATTTGAAGTAAAAGCAACACATAAGATATATGTATCAATAAGCAAAAAATGAGGAAACACCCATTATAGAGACTAGTTGAATAAAGAAAACTTTGAACAAAACATAAAAAGAAAGTCTATAGTCACAGCCAGGCACACATGTTCAGATTCTGAACACATGTTCAGATTCTATCATATGACAGCTGACAAATGATCGAAGACAAATAAAAAGAATCTGATTAAAATCATATTTTCTATAACAATGAAAACATGCTTTTTCATTGTTATAGAAAAGTTACCGGTAAGTAGAAATATGGTGAGATAATTAAACCATGAGGCTGGCAACACACTGTACAGTTGCTCACCGTACTAACAAAGGCTGCTCCATATCAACTGGGTTTGATTGTTACTCAAGCAGCTAGATATATTTTTAACCCTAAACAAAAACAGACTCCATCTGGTATCATTATTTTTTCTTGTTTTTCTTTTACAATTTGGCACTGTTTGTAAATGGAAACATGCAACTAAATCTGTTAGAAAATGCTTATTTACTGATACAAGGAAGCCTCTTAGTCAGGCGGATATCCAATAGCAGCAAGTTTAAACACTGGATCACTTAGGCTTAGACTTAGTAATTATCAAATTGATATCTTTATCTCTTAAATCAATACTTTTATCAATATATTTCAAATAATATCTTATTAAGCTGTCCACACATCCTTTTAAGGTTCAAGACTATTCAGTGGCTTAGATATTTCTGTTCTTTTACAAGGACGAAGCAAATTAAGTGATATGATGATTAGTGGATGGTGTGGTATTGTCTAGTTTTCTAGTGCTGATCAGGACTTTAGGGATTCTATAGCTTTCTTGTTATGTTCTGATCTATAACCTCGTGCTCCTAGGATCAGTTTTTATAAGAATGTAAATGTCTTTTATGTCGTTCAGTTGGGAATTCAGATGTACCAGCCACAAAATTAGATAAAAGTTTTAACATGCAAATTATAACAAAACATAAAATGAAAGATAAGAAATTAGAAATTAAAGAGTGATACACACAACACAAAACAAGCGCTATGCATGTTTTGAAAATTCTAAATAATAATCAACTGAACATGTGTATTTAGAAAAAAAATGTTAAACTGTTCTTTTTCATACTGTAGGTTTCATAGGGGTCACAGAGGACCAGTGATGTAAGAACTTATATTTTAAACATATCAAAAGGAAAGCAACATAAAATAGGGAACAGTTAAGATCAAGAGATTCTCTGCTATTGTAGATGTTTCAAATGTACATTTTGAAATAGTAACGCAAGTACACATGTCATTTTCTAGTTTGTATTTCATTATATATCTACACTGACTAGTCAATGCCTCACACTTCCTCTTTGACAGTAAGCACAATCCTGGGCTGGCAAACCTCTACCCTGCTTTCCAGCTTATACAGGGCTTTTAGCAAGGGATCTGGCTGTGCAGGAGTGGAACCATCCAAAGATATGGCTGAGTTTGAAATTTTGTGTTTAGGGTCCTAAAGCCTGGTCCAGATTCAATGCAATGTCTTTGATGCTGATCTTGCTGTCTCCTTGTCCCATCCCTTGTTTCTAAACAAGGTTTTATCTAGGTGTCATGATGGTTTCTCAAAAGAGACCCAAATATGCAGAACACCACTAGACGGAAACAGGTGTAAAAGTTTAACAGAGTTTATTGTCACAAAGCTCAATGAATACTGGTTCTGGTTCTGGTCCAGGGACACGGGTTCACCGGAGTCTTGAGGGTCCACGATTAAGGCTTTGAGAGGAAGGTTGTTGGAACTGGAGAGAGTTTGGTTCGCAGAGTCCGACAGCTGCTTCAGCGTCTTACTTCTTTGGGTTTGAACAGAGCTAAGCTCAGGGTTTCCAGCTCTTGATCCAAGGCTGCATGGAAGTTCAAAGGCAGGCTTCAGGTTTGGCTCAGAGGGCAGGCTAGGCAGGTTAAGCTCTTCCAGAGCTTCACAGGAGAAAGACTGGTTTCCTGGAAAACAGAGACAGAGGTTAGAATCCAGCTTGGATTCAAAAGTCAACAAAAGTTCTCAGAAGGTTCTAGGCTTAGTGCTAAACAACTGGATCAACACTGCGGCGTTGAGGCAAGTTCTGAAGACAGCTTAAGTAGTGGATCCTCTGATGATGGAATGAGCTGCAGCTGTGAAGGAGGCTCAGCTCAGGAGGATCCACGGCGGACTCTGCTGGAGAAAGGTGGTACTTCTCCAGCTTCCAACACTAGGTAGTCCTAGTGTTCCGGTCCATAAGTTCTCTGATGAAGGCATAAAGGTAAACCCACCTTATGTTCCTGTTCCAAGAATATTGATGAAGCCAGCTTTTTCAGCTTTTCTAATAGTTTTGATATATCTTCAGTAGTGGTCTGTCTTGCACCAGATCTGGAAAAAACTTTTGACTGAAGACACTTTGTTGGTGTTTTAACAGTCTTCTGCAGAGGATGCTTACTGTTGTCCAAAATGTTTCTTATTTTATGAAGAATCATAGAGAGGTTCCTTGAAGATAGCTCGCCTTTTTATCAGCTTGTTGACTTTATTTTGGTCATTTGCTCCAATGCTGTTACTCAAGCAGATAATGGCAGAAGAGATCACACTCCTCTTAACAGACTTATAGAAGATATGCAGCATATTGCTGCAAATACTCAGGTCCAAGGTGTCCTTATGAAATACAGTCTCCTTTGTCCGTGCTACTAGACTGCCTTACAGTTGCATTTCTAACCAAGTTTGTTTTCCAGGAGACACAAAGGTTTTCATACTCCTGCACCACCACACTTCTTCTTTCATGATGTTGTTGGTCCATAAACCATGATAATATTTTTACACATAGATAACCAATGTCAATGTTTCATCTTTACATGTTCACTGGAGTAGACTGTGCAATTTGCACCACAGTGCTGCTCTTCTCTGCTCTACCACCCAGTTTAGTCCACAGGACAACCCAAACAGATATGTGTCTTGGCCCTCCCAAAAAGTTTGAGAGGAGTAAAACCCCAGAGCACACAGACATCTTTCTCTTTGTATGAGGCTCTCTGGGAGTTCACATTGGAAGACGGAGCCATCATGGAAAGCCAGACTCAAGGTCAGGATCTCCAGAATGACCAAGACTAAATAGACATGGTTGACATTTCAGAACCAAACTGCAGCAAAACAGACTGTTTGCAACATTCCTCTTGAGTTTTAGGAACTTTTAAGATGTTTGACGAGAGTGGAGGGAGAAGCTCCCCTGATGTGTGGCTGGAGCAAAGGAAACCGACTTTCTTTGAGCCTGCCATGCAAAGCAGCTAACTGCTGGGGCATCTCAAACTCAAAATGGACAGTGGCAGAGGTACAGGGTCTGGCACAGTAAGGGCCAGATTCTCCAGTTGAACAATATTCTCCTGGTGATTTTAATCATTTGATGTGTTTATTAATGTGTAAAGAAGAAGCTAACAGGATGAATCACATGTTACGCTACAGTAAGATGTTTTGGGCTCTTGTTATAAAGCTAGAAAAAACTTTATTTCATTAAGGGTTTAAACACTTATTTTGAGTTTACGTTCATGTGTTTTCTCATATGTTCATTATATGTTGATTGCCACATTATGACCAAATAATGGAATTCCCATGTCTTGCTTACTGCTAGCTATTTCAAAGAGATTAAAGAATCAATTAAATAAAGGTAATTGGTTCCTAAAACTTTTGACCAAATACATTCACTTAATGGATTTGCATTGTTCATTGGTTTGAAAAATCACCAATTGGTAGAAATTAGCCAAAGGCTAATTTGAACACAATTGTTTAAGTTAAAATTTGGTTCTTAAACATAAAATCCTTGCTAATCTATGATATCATTACACCATCTCATTGATTATGGTTTTAACCATGATTTGCCTCCTTCTTTGAACACATTAACTTAGTTTATTTTCACCGCTTTTTTGTAAAGAGTTCTTTTTAACAGAAATATGTTTTACTTGTAGCCAAATGATTTTAGTTAATAAACATCTGATATTTTGAATGGAAGTTGTGGTGAATTTATTCCATATAAATACAGAATTATCTGTATCTACCATGATTCAAGATTGATTTACACTTTCATTTGTTGTTCTAACACACAGCCAGTAGGCAAGTGTTCATAAACAATATATGACTGCCCAAATAATATCTGATTAAACAACATACAGCATTTACCACGCCTACTTCAGTTGCATTGAATTTAACAGTTGTTCAACATATTGTAGCACCCCTTTCGGGTGGACAAAGAATAATTTAAGTACTTCTAAGGTCAGTGCTTGTTGAGTTCTTGTATGGCCAGAAAGTCTGGTTTAGACATTCAGACTTTTTAAAGCCTTAAGTTAAACCTTCAGTTAGTTTAACTTTAGAGATATTAATGAGCTGCTATTAAATGTAAAAACATAAAACAAAAAACATGTAGCTGTGGTTAATTACCAGTACAAATTATTGACTTTTCACAGCAAGGATCTCGAGGGTTCTTCACAGTATCTTAGCTGTCCTAGAATTGTGCATTTCTGGACTGAAATGTCTGATGTTTCTCCAGGTATGTGTTGCAGCCTCTTCTCCAGTGAGGGAGTCCCTGTCCCAAGTGCTGATATCCACAGACACAGGTAGGGGAGTGTTGGTGTAGAGTAACCGGTTTGATCCCCATAGCCTACTCTATGGGTCTCTGAGGAAGAACCTTAACCCCACACTGATCCTCAGGAACCGCAAAGTTGCAGCCCAACTTAAATGCAGAGGCAAATTCAGTGAGTTAAAGTCAGCGTGTCAATGTCTCATTTAATCTTAGCACACTGCTTTATGTCATCCATGCACAGGAGGTTGCTGATAGTGAACCTGAGTCGGTATTCATAGCCATTCTTGTTGATTATTTGGCTGAGGGAGTTCAGGCCTATCGAGAGCAAAAGGGAGGACAGGGCATCTCCTTGGTATTTTCCAAGTTTGATGGAGATCTTTACAATTTGCCTGAAGTGTGGTTTTCCACAGCCCCATGGAGTTTGTAATCAAGGCTCCTAGAGTGCTGTTGATTTTGTACAGCTTTAGGCATTCTTGGATCCATATTTGTGGCATTGAGTCATTGGCTTTCTTGTAATTAACCCAGTCAGTGCAAATGGTTGCTTGTCTTGGTCCCAACTTGTGGGTGACTTGTGGTGTACCCCTTTAAAGGGAGAGCCAAGGCTTGGGGTATTTGATTGGCAGTTTCCAGGGTCCTAGTTTTGGTGGATGCTCTAATATTTAGGGCCCTATCACACCATGCCAATTTATTCAGCGTATCCCTGACGTCCCAGAATCTCCTTGTATATGTTGAACTTTCTATGTATTTTTTCAATTTTGGATGTATACATAGTGTTTTCATAAGGAGTCCAGAGCTTATGTCCAACGACAGCCTAACTATTCATAACCAACGGCAACGTAATGCCCATGAAATGATGCATCAGCCAGCAGTATCGTTTTAGTCAACAATGACAAAATAATTTCGTTGACGCTCATTTTTTTCATGACAATAACGAAAACTGACAAGCTAAACATGGATCTTTGATGAAAAAAAACATGACGAACCATAGGTTTGAGTTTTATTCCATGAAACGAGACTAAATAAATAGCAGGTCGTTGGTCAGATGTTTAAACTGCATCATCGTGCTGTAACCAGCTAAGCAGTATCACTCGTGCTGCTGTCTTCTTTGATACTTCTTTGAGCACATGCTGCAGGAGCACAGATGGATCATGGCAGGAGGAGCGGCAGGGTCTGAGGAAATAGCCCGGAGGTGCCTGATACTGCACGTCCAACTTTGACAAACTGCTCTGATCTTCCATCTGTGCTTGTGCAGATGTGCGTCTTTGCGCACAGAGCTCTGAGTCTGCGATTCACGCTCCACTCTGATGGTCTGCTCTCAGGATACTTTATAAACTATGTGGCTGATCATCCTCTGCCAAGCGTAAAAAAAATACCTTTATTGTTAATATTTTATTTCTTCCAGCTCACAAGAGGTGATACTATAATTTTTGAAGGAATCCCTAAATTATATGCAAATAAGATATTTGATTTCATGCTGTTTATTTTTGAATAAAGAGCCAGATGAAAAAGTCTTTGAATATTTATCTCTGATTGTTCTCATTTCTATCTATTTAAATATGATTAAAATAATTCCTTGTGTTGTTATTAAAAGGTTTTCTATGTTTGCTTTTGTCATGATGGGTCTCTGGGATTAAACCCACATGCAGAACACCACAGGAGACTGACTAAAAGTTCAACAGTTTATTTTGGATTAACACACACAGAGTAAATTGTTTGCACAGGTTCTGGTTCAGGTCCGGGACTGGATTCACAGAGTTATCTGCAGAGAGGGATTGTTTGGTTAGCCAGGTAGCTATGAAGTCATGGCAGAGTTTGTTTCTGAGTTGACCTGAAGAGCTTCAGACAGATCGGTGGAGAGAGGGAACCGGGGTCCAGAGACTGTGGGTTCAGCAGAGAGCTTAGCAGCGGCAGAGCTTAGCTTCAGGCTAGCGAGGTTCAGACCTTGAGTTGTACTCCAAGTTCTCTCCTGAGAACAAGCGGGGAGATTCAGACTGAGGATCTTCAGGTTTGGCTTCTCAGGGCAGGCAGGCAGGTTTCCAAACATGAACTCCTCCAGAGCTACAGACTTCGATCAGGTTTCCTATGAGGCAGAGAAGACAGAGATTGATTAGGATCAGAGTTTCTCTCCAGAGCAGACAGAGATTCTAGGTACAGGCTGAGGCTCAGGTTCTGCTAACCAAAGCTGGTCAACACTCCGGCGCTGAAGGGAAGTCAAGCCGCTGCTTAAGTAGCTGGGCTCCACATAAGATGAATCAGCCTCAGGTGTGCAGGTGGCTTCAGTTCAGGAGACCCAAGGCGCTCTCTGCTGGAGAAAGGTGGCAGATCTCCAGATCCCAACAGCTTTGAAAATTGCAACATTTTAGTTAACATATTCATTCAATTTAGGTCTTGATTGCCATGGCATAACAAGGCAATTATGTAGGTTCTCTCTGTATTTTTTTTTTTCAATATCAAAACCCTGTGAATTTAAATCTGCTTTGACCGCTGAGCAGCGGTAACTAAAGTGCAAATTCTCAGAAATAAAGCCAAAATGACTAAAGTAGTAAGAAGACTGTTTTTGTTATTTGCTTTTTTGGAGCAATGAAGATTTTATTGATCTGTGTGTAATGCATAATTTATAGTAGATGAGGAAGTGTTTGCTTTGGGATGGAAACCTTGTATGTCTAAAACCATTATTTTATTGTACATTTTGTTAGCTTGTCTATCTGCTATATTAACCAATATGATTTCTTGAACTAGATCTGCTGTTTTCACAACCTTTGTAAGACACTTTTTTATACGTAGTGCATTAATTAATAAAAAAGTTTATTTGAATTCTATAAATCAAAGTTTTCTGCCAACAGCACTGATGAACTGCACTACAGCATTCTATACCCAGTTATTGTAGTATCTACACTAGAGCTCTCAGTGTGGTAAATAATCTGGTTGTTATTCCAAACTGTAAAGGTTAACTTTTTTTTTGCAACATAAAACTTACTTAAACTAGACTAAAACCTTTTTAAGTTTTAGTCGACTAACAATATCACACATCATAATGACTAAAATGCCACAAAAACTAATAGTTTTTGTCCTGAAGACTAAGCCTATCAGCCAGTGTTGTGAGTGGGGGAGTGATTCGCCCGGAGGGGCCTGGTCTGCATAAAAAGAGTTCTTTGATTGCAGTATAACCATAGCTACTGTTTACCACCTGCTCAAAAAATGTTGCGAATACGCGATGATATGGTAGCTGTATTTTATAAACCCCTTCAGCGGTCATCTGGAACATGTCAGATATATTGATATGCATTGGAGATAAGTTCTTGATAAGTTACCCATAGGTTATGCTGAAGTTACTCATAGGTTTTGGATTAGCTAGACACCACGACTTATGAATAACTTATACTTAACCTATGTCAACGATCAGATAACTTGTAACTTATGCCCCATGTATGAGCATACACTGGCATATATCACGTATTCACTGTATGTTGACATACAGTGAATACATACAGTGAATACGTGCTTCAGCGTACTTCAGGTTGCTCATAACTTGTACAAAACGTATCCATAACTTATCCAACGTACGTCAGGCATACACTGGTCTAAAGGAGATCATCTGGTAGCACCTAACTTAACTTTGCTAGCTTATGTATGGGTTAACAAGTTCTCCTTTTTTTACCTTCTTTTTTTTTGTATCCCATGGAATGCTTTCTGGGTTTTGATTCACTCAGCTCTCATGCTGAGAGCTAATAATGCTATTACATGAATTTTTCTGTGGATTATGGTGCAATTTTATTATAAGCTATATTTCAAAGATATTTTCCAGCTGAATTAAAAAACTATTTTTGCTAGAATAGTTCACTGGAAAATGGTAATTTTTTTATATTAATTATATTTAAAAGAATGTACTTTATCATGTTATTAAAGCATTTTATATCTACTAAACCTACTTAGTGAAAAGCTTCTTTTAGGCTTGATAGCATTAGAATTCTGGATAAAAGTGTATGAGTTTCCCAGCCCACTACACTGCCATGTGCAGATACTTTCACTGCCTGAGATGTGCCAGTCTTTTCCACTGCCTTGAGTCTGCGTGGGGGTGGTTGGTGCATGACACATTGCTTAAAATAGACATTCTCTCTTTGCAAAAGAAGGTTGACAAAGGAGTGAGAGGGAATGAAAGCTCATAAGGGAGCAGGAGAATGTGACAGTGACAAAAAAAAACAAAGGGTGGAGAAAGAAAGACAACGTTAAAGAAACAAAATCCTCCCTGTGCACCAGGCAACTCCACAAAGGAGTCACATATATACATCTGCGGAAGTTTGAAACAGGGGAGGAGAAATTAATATTTCAGGTAAGGGGAATGCGTCAGTTTTTCCAGGAAAGTAAATGGGGTCATGCTCAAAGCAATGGTAGTGTATATCAAACACCAAGAGCTACATACTTTTCATACTTTGGAAAAACCTACAAAAGTACAGGATTTGATTTTAACATTTTGCAGATCTAAATATGTATTGATAAAAACAGTTTGGACAAGGTTTTTGCATTTTAGATTGTACACCTTTGTTCAAAAGTGGTTTCATTTCTTCTGCTCCTTCTTTCTTCTGATATTTTTCTGCTTTTATTTCTTATTCTGGTCCGTTTCTTCTGGCCTCATTGTGTTAGGGCTTTCCTTTTTACCTTCTGTCTCCCATTCATTCATTCATTCATTCATTCATTCATTCATTCATTCATTCATTCATTCATTCATTCATTCATTCATTCATTCATTCATTTTGTCCTTTCTTTCCTGCCTTTGCACTCACTTCTGCATTTTTCTTTCTCTCTTTTACTTTTACTACTTGCCCTTATTTTTGTCAGGTCCTACCTCAGTTTGTTTGTTGAGTTTTTCTACTCATTGTTTTCCTTTCTTGTATCCATTCTTTTTCCCTTGTCGTTCCTTGGTCACACCTGCTTTCCTCACATTTCTACGTTCATTCTTTCTGCCTTTCACTATCCATCGTGACCTTGCTTGTTTTTAATGCTTTATTCTTGCATTCTTCTTTCTGTTTTGAATTTAAGATATTTTCCTGTCCTATCATGTCCTTTTTTTCATGCCCTGTCCTTATTTTGTTTACCTTTTTTTCCTCCTTTCTTGTGCCCTCCTACTGAAATTTTCCTCCATGTGTTCTTATAATTGATCCTTTTTTTCTTTCCTTTTTCTTTGTTTTCTTTCTGCCACTTTTCATTTCAGTGCAATATCTGCTTCATTTCGACTGAATGTATATCAAACAGGTGTCCAACATTTTTCATTCCAAAGGCAGTCACATCAAAAGATGCTCAGAGACATCTGAACAATGTGTGGACAGTCCCGTTTTATGGGAGAAGCTATCCTGTTTCCTGGTCTCTTGTAGCCTGGGTGCCAGTCCGAACTTAGTCCCGCCCACAAGGTTTGAGTTCGGGGAAGTTCGGTCTGGCTCTGCTGCATAGTAGCGCGAGTATTAAAGCCCACTGTCAGGCGATCCAATCAAATTGTTAGGGCGGGCTTTATACGATGATGGACAGATGATCAAGAGTAACGTTATCAACCACGTGACCAAAGCGCGCTTGGGTGACAACAACAATGGCTGCCGCTGGAGAGTTTGGGTGAGTAGATTCTGCTATTAGGTCTGTTCTAGAAGATATCGACAGCAAATTAATTTTAAAAGAGGAACAGAGAAACGCGATCAAGTCTCATCTTCTTATTCTAGGCATGAAACTGCACGCTTTGATTTTTGTGGACAACAACTATGCCTCGCTTAACATACGTCACACACTCCGTTGCTCTTATTGGTTGTAGGTCTATCCAATTGAGTGCAGAGGCATTTTTTTCCTGGTTCGTTCAAAACACGCCCCATAATCACAGCTCTATGGAGCAGTATCAGACTCATATTCTGACTAGAATTGAGTCGGACTACGTCAGGCTAGGTCTCTTGTACAGTGGCAGATAAAATTGGGAGAGTAGCTTAGCTTCATTGTATCCTCTATTTTGTCAAGGACCAGGATGACTTTGCATATGAGGATAATGTTAAACTATATGTTTGAAACCTGCAGGTAAGACAACAAGGAAAAAACACATACACTGAAAAACTTTGCCACTGCTGACTATGATATGTTTTGATATTATGTCAATTTATTGCAGAAAAAAACATTTTAAGCCACACAGCAAAAATGTTTGTTTTATTATTTCACCGTTATCCTTCTTGACACCTGTCTTGCACTGACTTTTTAAAGCCTTCTTGTAAAATACATGTCAGCTAAGGACAGCACAAGATTTGATTAATCATATATCGACATCAAAGGGCTGATGGCTCTCTGTCAGATGAGAGTTGAGATGACTTTGAATCTTCTGGCATAAAAAGTGAAAATGAATCACCACTTGCGTTGGATAGATGTTAGTACCTTCCGTCATTGTTAATCTGTGCTCGCCAATGCCTAAAGTTGAGCTGTCAGCAGAATGAAGCCCTGTGTCATCTCTCCTTCCACCCTCCTGCAGCAGTGCATGTCTTCCAAGTACTTAAGATAAGTGACAAGACATCAGAGCCAAAGAAGTGCAATAATACCAGTGTAAAAACTCTTTTCCTGTACTTCAGAAGATTCCAGGGTGTGCTGTTAAAAATGTAGGTCTACAGAATGTGTTAATGTGAAAATACTGTAGAACTCTCAGAAGAAGTTGTGCACACATTCTAAGCAGCATTTTTTCAGAAAGTGAGCATATCCATCAACCTTGCCATGACATAACATTATCATCGAACCAAATTGCGCAACTTCTGATCTTCAACTTACCTTATAGTCTGATCTCTGATGGGCTGGCAGGATGCCACTACTTACTGTACCTCCCTGCTCCTCCCCATTTCTTTCCTCCATTCTTGTGGGAGTGAGCCAAAAAAAAACAAATTTGCCACAAGCAGAGGGCCTGACTGGTTAAATGTTTATTAAAACATATTGAAATGAACATAGCCTATTGAACCAAGACCTTACATATAGTTTTTAAAAAGAAACAAAATATTAATACCAATAATATTAATACACTTTTATTACATTAATAAACTTATTTAGATAAATACATAAATGAAAGTGGATGCATAAACGGCCATGGCCTTTTGACCAGTTCTAATGGTAATTAAATATCATTCAGGGGGCCATGGATAAACTTTGACATATGTGGTCTAGGGTGTCTCTAACAGGAACGTCTGTAGGAGAGAAACACAGGTTAGTGATCATGATAATCTGACGGAGGAAGATTATGAACGCATGAGTCACTAACCTGGTTTGACAGTTTAATCTCAGCCCAGAGAATGAGGATGATTCCAGCCGGTCTGCTGACAAGATGCAGCGGACTCTGCCAGAGAGTTCAAGACGCAGAAGCCTAGATGGCTGCAGAGCTGACAGTACATCAGTTACGAGCACATGAAGGAAGGCAGGATAATTCACAGGGCAAAGCCTAGAGGCAGATCCAGGTTCAGTCCACAGAAGAATCCAACAGGAGTTGGTAGACAGGCAGGCAAATAGATCAGACAGGGGCAGGCAGGCTCATATGTCCAAATACAGAAACGGATCAGGATCAGGCAATAAGAACACTACAGAAACAGTAGAGATCTCTAAATACCAAAGGCTCAAAAATACTTTGGCACTGATGGCTGGGACCAAGGAGATTACATAGAAGCAGGAGCAGGTAGATCAGATGACCAGAGGTGAAAAACAGGGCAAAGCTAAATATGTGAATGAAATAAGCCTTCAAGGCAGCCATTTGCACCAAAATCTTGATATGTATATATATATATATATATATATATATATATATATATATATATATATATATATATATATATATAATTGTAGGCAGGTGTGATCCACAGGGGTGGTTCACAACCGTTTGTATGTGTAGAGCTCCATGCTACAAACCAAATAACTTTAAGTTATTTTATGGTTGTATTTTTATGGAGCTTTGTTTTTTTTTTTTTTACTCTTCCTTTGCAGACTAAAAGGGGAACACTGTTTTTTTACATTGGCTCCTTGATTTTACATTATTACATCATATTCTACTCAGCCATATTAGTTTTGTGTCATTTGGAGCTGTTCCGAAGATATCCGTTTTTGTTATATCCGAATATCTTCGGATATGAGTTGAAGGCACAAACTAAACTGTTTATGATTTATTCTGTATGGTATGTCAGCATTCATAACATGTAGGCGAATTCCCCAGACATCCGCAGTTATATTTTTTATATTTATATTTTTTTAAATAAAGCGGAGTGTGTATGACGTCATCCGCGTGCCGGACTGGAGTTGTGAGAGGCAGCCCGGGCCACAGGTGGCTACCCCTTCTTTTCATTCGGCTAGCTAATCTAAATCGTTCAATTCCATTTCGAGAATGAGATCATCTCTGGTAGTAGCACTAGACATCTTCCAGGCGTGTGAGTAAAACTAGCAGAGGTTCAGCTGACAGAATGAATGAATGCTAGCCGGCGCACGCAGATGACGTCATACACACTCCGCTTTGTTTTAAAAAAATATAAATATAAAAAATCTAACCGCGGATGTCTGGAATTTGGCAGCTGGTGTAAGGGTGACCTAATGGCGGGGGAAACACATGCATCAAATATAAGTTCCTCTGGTTAGCTGTATCTTTGTCACACTGACAGAATCACAAGTTAGTTATTAGAAAAAAGACATTATGAATTTCAAAAGGGAAGTTCCTCTATAAAGTACTTTTAATTGACTTACATTTATATATACATATACATTTATTTTAAGAAAGGGGCAAATGTTTAATTTCATGTCAACCTGCAACACATAGCTACATAGGGTGTCACTGTGTTGCCATAGAAAAAACTGCTTTCCTTTTCCATTGAAGGGAAGAGGCTATTCTTGTATATATCCCCCACCTTCAATCAATGCACCCTCCACAGCTGCAAGTGTTCCTTCATGGGGAGTGACAATCGATGGTTAAGGGGTAGTGCAAAGGGGCGGTTTGGGATTCAAACTTAGACAGATAACCTTTATTGTCATTGAAATTTCTTTTTGTATAGCTTTCAGAACATTTCCACTCCTTAAAGTGCAGCAGTGATCCAATCTAAATGTAAACAGTGTGGGAGACAAAAATACAAGGTGCAAAATATTGATTCAGCCTAGGAGGGTTTCCACATGGATAAAATAAACTGACATCTTCAGTCAGAAATCCCATGTGATTGGCTGTTAGAATCCATCAGATCAGTTCCTATTCAGCAATCTAAGGGTTAGGGTAAAGGACAGCACAGAGCCACTCATCATGGCAGCACAGCAGCAGGCCCTGAGCACCAGAACAATAGAGGCCCAGATACACCACACTAGACAGGACCCCAGGTGCATACTGTACAAAGAGGGTCCCTGATACAACCCAGGACATAACTGCTCTGGGTTAGAAAGTAGTTAAATCTGAAAAAACTCACACGAAGAGAAAAGACAATTGGAAGAAATGTTTTGACACAATTACTTTGTCTTTGGTGCTCAGACCTCAGCAAGAAACATAGTGCTTAATTTTGATAGATATGCATGAACAGGAGCACTAATGAAGATTCTCAGTATCACTATTGCGTTACTTTTGCGTTTCTCGCCCCCGTAACCCTCACCACCCAGCCCCCACCTTCTTGCCATGTGTTTCAAAAGCAGCTGAATAGAGTGGACGACAAAGACAAGAACCTGCAGAGAGTTTTGCATTTATTGCAACTCAACGTAAATGACATCAGGGGGGAACGTGATGTGAAGTTTTTTAACAGGGCATTCAGATCTGGTGAGTATATGAAATTAATAACTGGGGATGTCTAATTCTGAAATCCTGTGTGTTTGGGTTGTTATAGATACTGCAACATCTATCCATCCATCTATCTATCTAGATGTATACTCTGTGTGTGACATAAAATATGGATCTCAATCCCTGCCACAAAGGCCATCAAATAATGTTTCAAATAAAAAATACAGTAGGTTGAAAAGGCAGAGTATCCATCCATCCATCCATCCATCCATCCATCCAGATTTCTCCCTTTCTCCATATAGGCTATCATTTGCTCGTTCACGCTCTCCATAGTTCTCCTGTGGCGCGAGCACAGGGCAACTGTTGTGCGCCTTTAGCGAGCATGCACGTTTCCTGTCGCTTGCGCGGTAAATCGTGCCGCCTGTGCTGTGCAGAGATGCAGGGAAAACCGTATGTGATGGGGAAACGCAGCTCGACGTAACACCAGTATTTCCATCTGGAAAACGCTGTTTTGCTGCTGAAATCCTCCTCACTCTCCATCTCTCTGTGCGTGCTGTACGTTAACACCTGCCAGCGGAAACACCCACTTACCCAACTGACAGACAGAATCTCACTATACATCAGCCAATCTCATCCTCCCCTCTCTCATGACAAGGCGCGCACAAGTCCTATCATGAAAAAAGGCGACCTGAGTAACGCGCAGTAATGGGGTGTCTGCAATGGTAACTGCGTTATAGTTACAGTCCAAGTAATTAGTTAGATTACTCGTTACTAAAACAAGGTAACAGCGTTAGTAACGCGATGGTTAAGCGTGCTGTTTTAGTTGAGATATAAAGCTCCTTCGTGATGGGAACGCATAGATGGGTTTGAGGGTGATGCGCCTGGAGCAATGAGCTGAGGGGCACCTGCTGAAATGAAACAAGAGCGCCATAAGCACTGCTGCGATGGTTAAAAGCGTGATGCGCCTGAAGCAAAGTGCTAGGGGGCTGTAATGCACTGGCTGCGATGAAAAAAGGGTGCCATGTGTGCCGCTGCAATGGGAAAAAGTGAGATGCTTCTGCCGCACTGGATATGGGCGCCATGGTGCACCTGCCATGATGCTAGAAGGTGGCATAAAATGCCTGCTGCGATGCTGCCACCATAATGCTCACAATGATAAGCGCCACGAGGCGCCCACCACAAAGATGGAAGGCTCCATGAGGTGCCTGTCGCAAAGATTAAAGGTGCCGAAAAAGGGGCGTCATGAAGAGGAGAGCTATAAAAGTGCCATAGCACCTGCAGCGAAATAGAACATGGTACAGTGAGCGCCTGTAGAAATGGGAAGAGGGGCGCCATATGCGCCGACGCGATGAATAAAGAAAATCTGTGTCAGCGAGCTGGACGCAGACAGAGCCAGCTGACTGCTGATGGCTAAAACACTGAAATGTTTGGAGACGGGGGAACAAGGTGTGGTGGAGCAGCAAATCTCTGCAGCATTGCGTAGATCAACAGGTGTGTCAGAGGATAGGATCCGAGCAGCAGCCAGGATGGAGGATCCAAAGCTCACATTGTATTGAAACGGGGATATCTGAATGAAGTCAGACAGTGCAATTACCACCTGCACACTAGGAGCAGATAATTGTGTATCCTAGACCTTTTAAGATGAACTTTGGATGCCGATTGGCTCTGTGGAGGTGTGGTTCAAAGCTGATTGGCTGTGTCGCAGGTGCATGTAGTAGAGCCATTAGTTTCTTCAGTTGAACTTCAGCCTAGGCTCCATTTAATACAAGTTCCTGCAGATTATGAAGAAATAACTTTGGGTGTTGTAGTTGAATGGCTG
Organism: Cyprinodon tularosa; assembly: GCF_016077235.1. NCBI lineage: Eukaryota > Metazoa > Chordata > Actinopteri > Cyprinodontiformes > Cyprinodontidae > Cyprinodon > Cyprinodon tularosa. The sequence goes on from NW_024039662.1 coordinate 121,990, forward strand.
TAAAAGCATAGAGGACATATTAATCACATTTTGACTCTCTTTACAAAGAAATCAGTTATTTTTCCAAATTTTAGCTTTAGTAACTTTCATATTTCTGTGGAAGGCTTAGAGACCCTACTGTGTTATGATTTCAGTGTAAAGACACTATGTGCTTAATCTATTGCTAGGTTATTGTATGTCGCTCAAGATGATCACTTGAATGAATATAAACCATAAATATATGTTTTGCTTATATTTACCATAAACCAAGACACCAGAGTAAAATTAAAGAATGTGAGTTGGCATAAACTTCCCAGCTTTTTAAGCTTTACTTGATCTTTTATCCTATTGTAAGGTGTTCAAAAAAAGGCTGGCCCAAAACTTTCTTTTGTCTGTTACTGTATAGTCAGTATTGCTAATATTACTAAACCCAGAACGCTGTAATTTGAACACCATAATGTGGGACTATTCCATTTCCATTTACCGAAACATTAATAATGCATTTTTTCCTCCATTTATAAATTCAAATAGAGTTGCAGGGTTTTAAGTTTTTGGTTGAGAACTTTTCATAGGGAGTAGACATGATTATTTTTATGTAACTTATATTATTATGCATACTGAATGCAGAAGCCGCATTATCCTGGAAAATGGCAGAATTTATCAAAGTAATAAGAGCTACCCTTTTTGCTGCTGCTTGAAATTAAGACGCTAAATAGAAGAAAAGACACTCAGGGTTATGACATAATAATGTATTGTTAGTAAAATTCCTACCCTCAGTAAACCATGTAATGGATTAATGACTCCTATCAGATCTTTCAAAATGCAGAACGTGTTATGAAATGTTGCAACTTATTTAGATTCCATGTTTATCTATATGTTTTTCACATCTTATCTGTAATTCAGTAGTTGTGAATGCTGTTTAGTGTTGGATTAGATGAGTGCTGGTAACAACTTGCTGCAGTGGTCTGGAGTTTTAAATGTCAAGCTACATACATGATTGTTTTGTGAATGTTGCCAGTTATAATGGGGTGCTTGCATTCAGTATTATGTTTATAATTATGATAGTCATAGCTCGTTAACTTAATCATGGCTGATGAGATTAATATAATAGTGAATATGCCTATTTTGATCCTGTGTAGTAGGGTTTCCGTTTGACTTATTAATTAGCAGTGGTGTCAGACATTTTCTATCAGGATACTTCAGCATTATCTGGTCTTTAAAAGGGCAGCTGTATAAATGGAAGTCTGATTTCATTATTTCATTTTCAAAGAGCACACTGCTTTGTATTATATCTTTGCTCACATTTTTTCAGCAGTTTTAGCCATATTTCTACAACTGAAACAAATATGACTTTATTTTATAACATAACATGTTTTTGTGTTGTTTTTTTTAACCAGTTTAAGAGTCTGATGCTGACTTTGCTGATAGAGAAGTGTGTCTTTTCAGCGTGTTAAAGAAGAACCTGTTTGGAGAAATCCACTAAAAGCAAAACAATTTGTGAAGAACCTCATTTCATAACTTAATGGGCCATATCATTACATTGATTCTTGATTTGCTCACACACTGAACTGTTTCCTCATGGTTCAGCTGATATGATTGTGCACAACAAGGAAAAAAGTAGGGAATGTGTAAACGGTTTCCTTTGTTGGATCTGTAAAAATGGTCCACTGCTTGTTCTCGCAACGATTTTAATTTTATAGCAATGAACTTTATTAATCTACTCCATCATTATATATGTAAAGGGCAGTAAATTGGAAAAGGACACTCTTTTTTTCTAAAAGTCTAGACGTTGATCCAGAACCAAACACACACAATACAGTAAATTCACAATACACGATTAGGGCAAGTTCATCCTAGGTTTAGCCAACATTCATAAAAGAATGGCTTCAACACTGTTGCTGCAGAATCAGTAGATTAATATTAAACGTAAAAAAATATATAAAATAAAAAAACATTTACAAAGCACAATTACATCATAAAAAACCCATAACTGGAATCCAGTAGCAGCTGGTGGAGTCTTCTCCAGGGGGACTATAAATTCAAAATTGGCCTATACCAAAAACCAATCAAACGTATACAAAGTTTGATTGAATTAAAAAAAAAAAAAAAAAAAAAAACATTATCAAAACACTTAAACACATAACACAATATCATTTCATGTACAGGTTTACGTTTTGTACATACTGTAAATCTTACCATTCGGAGGCCTTGTGAAGGCAAATCTTTGTTTTGCATGGTTCAATATTGTGTCACAAACCTAAACAAATAATGTACCAATTTAATAATGGAGAAGCTATTAGCCAGCTTCATATTTTTAATTATATAAAAACTATTTATTTTCATAGAATGTGTTTATTTACAAGCAACTATGCAAATTCTCAAACTTCTAGAAAAAGTACACTATATTATATTATTTTCCATGTAAACCCAAGATTGTTCAAGCTTCTTTGTCTTTTCTAAGAAGTGCTTTAAATCAGTCCAAGCTTTCTTTATCCATGCTGGGTCAGATCCAGATGTTTGAAAGAGAAGGCAGGGAAAGCAGAATACAGCTTTAGCCTCGCTACATGCAGTTATCCAAGACCTGCTGCTAAACCAAGTCCTGGAAATTGATTTTTCTTGAGCTATTTCTCTCTCTCACTCTTTTTCCAATGCGTCTCCAACTCGCGGGACACTACCTGTTAATCACCCGCAAAACATCTGCACTGTGGTGGGAGGTGATTAGCAAATAAACTTCCTGTCACCCAGATCACTGCTTAGCTGCACCCTGGGCCTTCCAATATGTTTTTATCGCAGAAGAACTATTGCACATTCCCACCCTGAGAGTGGAATGAGAGTCATAATAGTTATAATAAGTAAAATTAGTTTCCACACTTCTGCATTTAATTTCAAGTTCTATACTATATCTATAGTTCATATAATGCTTACACTCCAATTTATAAAATGAATGGCATCTTTTGCTGAATGCAATGCAATACAAAAAGCCCAGAAGGGTACATAAAAATATGTCAAGTTTTTAACCTGGTCTTTTGTTAGGGCCTTTATCATGCAAAATTAACTTTAAGAGCCTAAATCTTTTTAAGACTAATATTTTAATGAATTAACTTTAATCAAGTTGTCTTCACAGTCAGCAGAACAACAACATCCAACAAAGTAACAATGAAATGAGCTAGAACAGATTTACATCATGGTTGTGCAATTATCCCATCTACGTCAATTTTGTGAGGCCTTTCTGTCATTTCAACATAGAACAGGGTTTGGACTACATGTTATAAAGGTCTCAGTCAAGAGAAGAACCCAGCTTGTTTTGCCACCACTCAAAGTCAGAAGGATTGTAAGAGGGTAACTCTCACTTGCTAAAAGACAACCACATAGCCTTGGGTTCATCCGATTACCATAACAAGCACTGGTATTATGGGTTTTATTAACATATGTTTTTGTACTTATGGTAATTTTGGAGAGCACTGTATAAATTCTAAAATGAAGTCAGCCTCTACTTGTTTTCCTTAACAAAAAAATCTCCAGCCTGGCCCCAATACTCTGTCGTATAAATGCATAGAAAATAGAAATAGAAAATGGATTATTGACAAGTGGTGTATTACACTTACATGAGATTTGTTTTGGTGATAAGGTTCTGCTACATATAGAAAATTAAACATACATTTGACATAATGTAAATAAATATTATAACATAAAACTTAGAAACAAAACAAAGGGAACTTATTTATGAAGACATATATTGCAAATTATTAAACAAAATTTTAACATTTGATAAAATATTGCACATAAACATATATTGTGAAATTGTTTTTCTTTGTACACCAATGAAGGGTGTCAGTGGATATCCCAGACTGGTTTTATGAGGCTATAGTGGGACAATGGGAAGTGTTTGTCCAGGGTGGGAGGGATCAGGTGCCACTTCACAGAACCTGCTTACCTCTGGATGGTTAACCCATTTAGGCCGGGAAAGCATTACCGCATTTCTACCATTCAAGCCGGGGGTGCTGTTGCGTCATTCTACCATTGACGCCGGGAGAGCATATAAGTCAAGCAAGAAGAAAGAAGTTTTTTTCAAGCAAACATGGAGGAGTTTGACAGAGAAGAGTTGTCGGAAGGCAGTGATTTTGAGGAGTGTGTCGGCTTTGATGACGGTATAGATGAAAATGATGACTTTGAACGCGCTGAACCAATCGAACTACCACCGCAATGCACGGAGTGTTTTCAACCGCACACCTGGAGTGAAAGTTGATTTGCCTGCAGACGCCACACCGCTGCAGGCATTTGAGCATATTTTTAATGAAGAACTTTGGATGCATCTAGTTACCGAGACGAATAGGTACAGTGACCAAACAAACCAAACTCCAACAAGAGCAAAGATGGCAAAGTGGTCACCCGTGACTGTGACGGAGATGAAGACATTTATTGGGCTGTGTATGTAAACCTCTCTTCAGGACGCAGTTCCCCCAAAATATGTCCCGGGACAGATTTGTGGCCATCTGGAGGTAGGTTGTATGCAATTTATAACACAGACATATGCATTATTATGCATAATAATACTGTTAATAAGTAATCATCAGATAGTTATTTATGTAATGTTTGTTCTTTATTTTGAAAACGTTTTATATTGCACATTCTCAATGAAGACATGATCACATATGGAAAAAATAAAAGGTTGAATTTTTTTTTTTTTGATTACTGCTTTTCACATTTTTTTTTTGGAAGAATTTCAAAGATAAAATATATTTTGAGTTCTATCTGCTACAGAAGCTGAGATATCAATAATTTAGGCGTTGACACAGTTGCTGAATTTACAGAAAAACTTCAGGTTTTAGGGGTATTTTTTAAAATCGGCCATAGGTTTTTAAGGTGTTTTTTCCAGGCGTTTTAGGCCTAAATGGGTTAAAGTGTTCAGTTCCTGGAGAAAACTAATATTGGAGCCTATCAGCCTCTCTGTAGAGTGGATGATATGCTGCAGCCTTTTCTTGTCTTTGATAGAGGCAATACAATACTAGTTGGTGACAGAGAATGAGAGAATGCACTCACACTGATGGCAGAGTACGGCTGCATCATCATAATCTTTGGCAGGCTCAATTTCTTCAGTTGGAACAGGAAGAACATCATCTGTTGGAGAGTCACACAAGATAATGGGGGAGGCTTTAAAGGCAAAGAGGAGACATTCTGGTGGGGAACAACTGAGAGAGGCTACTATAAATAGGTAGAATAGCAGTTGGGAGGAATAAAGGTCACTGGGTGTTGAGCTGAATTCATGCCCCAACCTTCTCTGACAGAGATAAGTAGGGGTGTCTCCCAACTTGGAGACAGCAAACTTCAGGTAGAGATAATCAACTTATTTATAGGGAGATGTTCACTCACAGAACAGAAATGAGCACTTTGACCCCCATAATTCACTACTCCATCAGCGCTCCGCTCTGTCCCACTCACGTACATCGTGCGGAGTACTGGTCTGTCATGTTAAACAATTAGAGCTGTTCCACCTTCACCGCTACTCCTCCGCATGTCACCATCCACATACGTCTTCCCCGTCCGTCACCGTCAAAATATGGAGCCAAGCTATTTTTTGCTCTGGTCCGGTCTGGCCAGGTCAAGTTCCGCAAATGCAATCGCACCAAACAGGAAAAAGAATGGCGAGAAGATCCGGTTTGTCAAATTGATATATAGTAACGACAGATCGGTAACTAGAAATTATAGCATAATTCTTACATATTCCAAAAAACACCCTTTATTTAGAAATTTGGTTGCAAACTATTGGTTCTTCAACATATCAGGAAGCAGATTTCTCATCTCCATCTAAATATATATTTTATACCAGGGGGCTTAAAAGTTTAATCAAATCCAGTCAAGAGAAAGTTATTATTGTGGGAATGGATGAAGTGATGCTGAGCTTGGGAGTAGAGAAAAAAACTAAGTTCATAGAAGGTAATTTTGGATGATCCTAGTTATCGCTGTAACAAAAATGTACAACAAAAAGAAAATATTTGGGCAGAAACTGAACATTTGCTGGATGATGATGGGGATTTTTTTAATGCGTCATATTAAATTAAGCGCTCATTTCGGCATGTTTTGCTCCTATGAATTTAATAATAATATCGGGCATGCTCTCCTCAAACTCCGAGGAAGTCAGAGCGGAGCAGGATGGGAGGAACAGCGGAGACTGTAGGCTTTGCTTTGCGCAGGCGGTCTGGAGCACAGCGAGGCAGACCGGGCCGGTTACGGAGGATGTGGGATTTCGGGGCGAGGGTGGCTGGGAGATAGCCTGGGTGCCAGTCCGAACTTAGTCCCGCCCACAAGGTTTGAGTTCGGGGAAGTTCGGTCTGGCTCTGCTCCATAGTAGCGCGACTATTATCGCCCACTGTCAGGCGATCCAATCAAATTGTCAGGGCGGGCTTTATACGATGATGGACAGATGATCAAGAGTAACGTAATCAACCACGTGACCAAAGCGCGCTTGGGTGACAACAATAATGGCTGCCGCTGGAGAGTTTGGGTGAGTAGATTCTGCTATTAGGTCTGTTCTAGAAGATATCGACAGTAAATTAATTTTAAAAGAGGAACAGAGAAACGCGATCAAGGCTCATCTTCTTATTCTAGGCGTGAAACTGCACGCTTTGATTTTTGTGGACAACAACTATGCCTCGCTTAACATACGTCACGCACTCCGTTGCTCTTATTGGTTGTAGATCTATCCAATTGAGTGCAGAGGCATTTTTTTTCCTGGTTCGTTCGAAACACGCCCCATAATCACAGCTCTATGGAGCAGTATCAGACTCATATTCTGACTAGAATTGAGTCGGACTACGTCAGGCTAGCTGGGAGAAGACACTGCAAGAAAGTTTGTTCAGAAGAGAAGGAGCAGATGAGCCACAAATTGTTTGAAGTGTGGAAATGTTATAGATGTTATGTTATGAAATGTTAAAAAAATATTTATGTAAAATGTGTGCTTAAGAAAAAAGTAAATAAATACTAAAATGTAAAACATCACTGAATGATTCTTTAAATAAGTTTTGATTTGGGGTGCTTACTGTAAATCTTATGGTATATTTTGTTCGAGGATAATTTTAAGTTATTTAATTTGAATATGTGTGAGTTTATTACACCTTATTATTAGCTGTCTGTTGCATGTCAGAACTGACGTTTTCCACAATAGTTTATCTGGTTAAGAGGGTCTTCTGTCCGGATATACAGTTATAATCTTTATTCTATACGTGGAAAATATTTTAGAATTGTATGGGAGCGGCATCCTTCACCTAAGAACAAAGTGTAATTTGTTAATAAGGCTGGAGCCATGATGTCTCCTCACGTGCTGACATGTATGATGTAGAATGTAATGACAGACTGGAGATGCATACACAGTGCCTATTTTGAACAGTGTTAATTATCATTTTCTGTTTGTTTAAGTTTAAAGGTTTTTCACCTATTACTACTACCGTTGATTCAACGGTAGTAGTAGGTAAAAAAAAAGAAATGATTTTTGGGTTTTGAGTGAAATCCTGTATGATCTCTGGAAACAAGTTGCCTTCTCAAGTGGGGGCAACCTGCAGTTTGAATCCCAAACAAAAACGTGGGAACCACTGGATGCTGAGAGAGTAGTAGTTATATCTGTTTACTCAAAATTAACAAAGTGGAGTAGAGTAGTGAAAGGCAAAGCCAACCAACCAAAATAAATATTTAACAGACAAGATTTATGAAGACAGAAGTGGATCCAGAAGTCTGTGATGGATTTAATGTGGGTTTGCAAAAGACTTCGTTATCATAGTGGTCAGGTACAAAGTCTATGTCCATCTAATCCTTACTTTTTTTTGGTACAAGGATGATGGTGGAGGTTTTGAGGCAAGCATGTCTCCAGTAAGATGTTAAAAATGTTTGGGAAGATCAGAAAGAGCTGATCAGCACAGTGTTTGAGGTTGGATGGAGAAACACGGTACAGTCCAGCAGCTTTACAAGGCTTCTTTAAGCAATTAATTACCTTTAGGGGTAGTTCTGAGTTCATTTCAGTTCCTGAACATATTTTCCAACTAGTTACACCTGTTTTGCACAAAGAGAGAGGTTCTAAAGCACAAACTCTGTTTCCATCCAGCACCGCAAAACTGCTGGTTTTTCAAAGCAAACCAGTGATTTACCAGTGGTCACTTGTGGGCAGTTCATGCAGGAGTAAGAGAAAAACAAGGAACTTAAAATACTCATCCAGCAGATCAAAAAAGCTGGATTTCATAAAGAGGAGTAGAACAACAACAGGCTCAAAAACCTGAAGAGAACTGGGAGGATGTTGCATCCAAATGAGTGGTGGCAGCTGTTCCAGTTTGTCTAGCGACAGAACCGCTCCACTGACGACGCCAGCTCCTCTGCTCTTGACCTGAGCCTAGCACACCCGGAGAAGAACAACCACATGCACATGCTGTTCCTGGACTTCAGTTTAGCTTTCAACACCATCATCCTACAGCATCTGATAAAAAAATGGAATGCTTGGGCTTCAGCAACCCCGTTTAAAATTGCCTGCTAAACTTCCTCACCAACAGACCTCAGTCAGTCAGGGTCGGACAGAACACCTCTGATGTCATCAACCTGAGCACAGGCTCCCCTCAGGACTGCATCCTGAGACCCTCTCTGTTCACTCTGTTGACACACGACTGTGTCCCCAGGTTCCCCACCAATCATATTGTGAAGTTTGCAGACAAAACTATGGTGGTGGGCTTTATCAGAGAGGACAACGACCAGGACTACAGTGAGGAAGTAGAGCAGCTGTAGGCTGGTGCAGGGACAACAGCCTGATCCTGAATGTGGAGAAAACAAAGGAAATCATTGTAAACTACACAAAGAACTGTCCTAGCAACACTCCACTGGTCATCAAAAAGCTCCGCTGTAGAGGTAGTCAGCAGCACCAAATTCTTGGGGTGCAAATCACAGACAACCTCATCTGGTCTATGAACACCATCTCACTGGTCAAGAGGGCACAGAAGCACATGTACTTCCTGAGGAGAATGAGGATTCTGACCACCACCTGTCACACTGTGTGGTGTGGAGGCTGCAGTGCCTCCGACTGGAAGAACTTGGGGAGAGTGGTAAGGAGAGCAGAGAGGAGCATTGGTTCTCCTCTTCCCTCCATTAAGGACATCTGATCCCAATGCTGAGTGCCCCAAGCTCGTAACATCATCAATGACCCCCTCACACCCCCACCATGGACTGTTCTCCCTCTGCCCTCTGGAAAGAGGCTAGCAGGATACGCTGTAGGACCAGCATGTTCTGCAGCAGCTTTTTCCCTGCTGCCATCACATTGTTGAACTGTTGAACTCTCAAATGGTCTCTGCATCACACTTGCATCATTATTTTGCACTACCAATGTTCTACTGCATTTTGCAACACACTTATTTTGCAATACACTGAACTTTTTCATATTAATGCCCTTTTGCAAAATAATTTCAAACTGTTTTTCTTTATTGATTGCATTGTTATACTCTGATCACTGCTGCACTTTATATTGGTGATGTTATCTTACTCCAACTGCATCTCATAACGCTGTTGTAAGCTGTATGCAACAAAATTTCGTTTTGTATACACTCTGTGCATACAAAATGACAATAAAGTCTATAATAGTATGTGAAGTTTACTTCCTATGGTCACATGTTGAAATGGTCACATATAATCTGAGTGAGTACAAAAATATATAGGCTTTGTATAAATAGCCAGTGATACTGTAGTTGCACCTAAGACATTTTAATGTGTATACCCAGCATTCTGCTAAAAAAAACAAGTGAGTTATTTATCAGCAGAAGGCCATTTGATGGCTTTCTTTTTCTCAAAAAAATCAGTCACTCTCTTGAGGTGCTGCATTAAAATGCACTTCATAAAAGCTGCTACCATAGAGGACTCTGAGAAAGAAGTCGAAAGCTCTGGACCCTCCACTTTCCAGCAATAAAATCATCTTCTGCCTCAAGTCATTTCATAAAATGGCAGCGATAAAGAGATAGACTGCTCTTTATTGTTTTTAGATTGCGGGCACTTTGCGAACTCTCCTTGCCTGTGTCTAGAATAATGTAAATATTTCAGAGCTATGTGCCTGCTAATACATAAAACAGATATATAAGTCCAATAAAGCTCCATAACTGTTTGTGCCTGGCTTAGCCAGAGGGGCCAAACACTTTAACAGGAGGGAATTTCTTCCTCTTGGCTGACAAAGAGGACACTGAGGCTTCTTTGATTAATGGCACAACCCTGCTGGGCAGAGACAGCTTGCGGCACCATGGCCTTTTTCTTAAAAGTATGTAATCTGGAAGCACCAAATATTTAAGATACTTAATCATTAATTTGAAAGAACTTCTTTCAAAGCAATGGCTACTTTCCCATGAATTTAACTGACTCTTATGTTATAAAGAAAGACAAGAATGTAAAAACTCAGCTCTTTGTTGAAGAGGGATGTGCTTTATCAACAACAGGAGCATGTGCATGTTAAGACTTAAATAAAGGAAGAAAAATGCTTTATCCACTCCTTATGATATAACAATCAATGATGGTATTTCAGGAAAGTTTGCTAATTTCAGTACCTCAATTATAAAAATGAAACATATACAACAATTATTATTATTATTATTATTATTATTAATATATTTATTTTGTGAATTTCAATCTAAAGGCCACATTGTTTTCGCTCTGAAAATGAGAAATTGCATAAAGCTAATCCAAAAGATTAACTTAATGGTAACTTGTCTGTACTTGCCTGTACTGTAGTGCTTTATCAAGCCCGAGAACACCAGAGCACTTCACTTCAATCAGTTATTCACACACTTCATGGTGGTACATGTACAAACACACTCTATCTTGGGGCGAACTTTCTGAAGTGGGGCCACCATCCAAAAGAACAGAAAGCAAGATGGGTGAAGTGTCTTGCCCAACAACTGAAAAAGACAAAGCAAAGACTGTTTTTCACTTTTCAAAGGAGGTAGAAACAGCAGCTAGGGACTACATCTGGATGTATTCAGATTCAGTCAATCCATATTGCAAGGTGCATATAAGGTAAATATCCTGTATGCTGTATAATTCCTTTTCAATTCAGGGGACTCCAAATCACTTTACATTGCCTTCAGTAATTCATGCACATGTTGCACCCTGAACATATTTTATTTAGATATATATTTGGTCACTGTGTTATTGATTTGTTCGATGTGACCGTTATTTTTTTGGTCAATGCTGTTATTTAGAACATCGCATCTAGTTACTATTGTTTACGCATATCTGATCTAGGCTCTACGTCAGTGTTAGTGGCGGGAGTTTTCAGAGAAGAAGAAGAAGAAGGCTAGAGTTTGTGATGGTTTTGATCTGCGTGTTCATGCCCGGCTGCTCCAGAAAGAACAATCAGAAAAAGAAAAACGTGTAGCGTGGGGCAAATAAAGTTGACAAAAACGAAGAGGGAGTCCTTTCTGTTTCGGGAGTGCAACATAAAATTGGTGTTTCCGCCCGGTTTGATTGTTTTCTCACGACGGAGCAACCAGAGGAACGTGAGTGACGCCATTGCTTCTGTATTACCCACCCTGATAGCCCGGAATGCTAATACACCAAGCTAGATACCTTAAGTTTCGGAGGGAATAAAAGTAGTCACGATGCCAGGTGATACTAAAACTATGTCCCCTGCTTGGGAAAGTGCTTTTGAGGAGATAGAGGAAAAGTTACTGACGCTGTCCGGACCAGACTTAATTGACGTCTGTGCTACCCTTGGTGTTATCATAACAGAGACAGAAAAAAACTTACCCCGCAAATTGAGAAGGCTGGTCTTGCAGTTTATTGAAAGTGAAGCTGTTACATCACTAGAGGATGAAGGTTTGTCCACACTGCTTACAATAATTGACAAAATGGATGAAATAAAGGAAAGAAACGAAAACACTGATAAATCCCAGCCACAGCAAATTGAACAACAGCACCATCTCCGGACAACAAGTGGTACTGCACTCAAAGATGCTGACGGTGGATGTGACTGTAGTCATATCCATAGTGGGGGAGAAACTGTTACCATGCCCGCATCAAACCCCAGCTTACTTCAAACACTTTACAGAAGAGATTTTAAGATTATTGGACAGATTGGGGAACCAAATCAAAGGGATAAATTAGGATATGCCAGCCTGGAAAGACAAATTCAAAGAGCCCTGAAAAAGGTGTATGATGAGAGTGAAATTGTGGAGGCGGTTATTCATGCCATAGTTCCTGGAACAAAACTAAAAAGTTATGTTGAGAGCAGAGTCGACCTCACATTACAGGCTCTTAGACAGATACTGCGAACACATTACATTGAGAAAGATGCCACAGAGCTGTATCATTCCCTCACTCGTGCTGTGCAAGATGCAAAAGAAACACCAATCCAGTTTTTGATGCGGTCTATGGATTTGAGACAACAGGTTTTGTTTGCCTCAGAAAGAGTGGAAACAGGACTAAAGTACAGCTCAGAACTAATTCAAAATCAGTTCCTGCAAATGGTCATGACAGGTCTGCAAGATGACACCATTAGAACAGATTTAAAACCCCATTTGCAAAACCCAAATGTTAAAGATGAAGATCTTTTGGAAAGGATGACTGCTGCTTACACTCTGGAAATGGAGAGAAGAAACAAATTATCATCCGCTATAAAATCGAGGACAATTAGAGTTGCATCGGTAAACAATGAAAGTGAAAATACTCCTCCATCTGAGCTAAGCACCACAAGCAAACAGTGTGAAACACGAAAACGTGACGGGCTGATGGAAAAAATGGATCAGGGTAACAAAGCAATATGTGAAGCTATTCACTCCCTTTCCACACAGATTGCAAGTCTAAACCACAACCCTCCACATGAAACAAGAAGAGTAGGTGAACAACAAAGCAGGAATTATCGGCCACAACCAAAACTGACAGAGAAAAAATGCAAACAGTGCCAAATGTCAAACCGAGAGGGAAAATGCAATCACTGTTACAAATGTGGCAGCATGGAACACTATGCAGCTGGCTGCCGCTCTAAAAATGTGTCGGCTGTAACAAACAAGATTGAAACCATGCTCGACCCTGGACAGGAGATGAAACACATTAACCCTTTGTGCCTGAAAAACCATCCTAATGAGAAGCAAGAGAGAACGGCTCAACTGGTTGGCAGAAGATGCTTAGTCCAAGGCTCTATAGATGGTGTGGATACTACAGTGCTTTGGGACACGGGATCTCAGGTGTCTATTGTGGGATCAGACTGGAAAAGAAAACACCTCCCAGATGTTGAGGTGAGACCAGTGGATGAACTATTTGGAGAAGGAACACTGGATTTCTCTGCAGCTAACGGAACAGCAATTCCATATGAAGGATGGATAGGAGTTAACTTCACTCTGTCCCAAAAAGATGTGTCGAGGACGATAGAAAAACCAGTACTGGTCCCCATCCTGGTTGCAAACAGCAGCCTGGAACGCCCTATTATCGGCTTCAATGTAACCGAAGAACTGGCCTTGAGGAAGGATGATCACACACCCTCAGCGCTTATGGTCCAGAAGCTCCGTTCTGCACTAGATGTGGGACACAAAACTGCAAGAGCTGTCCTGTCAGTCTTAAAGAAACAAAGTCAGGAAAACGTTCCATGTATTGCCAGACTGGGTAGACGAGCACTAATCATCCCAAGAAAGAAAATGATAGAAGTTGAATGCGGGCACCCTAAAATGGAAACCATGAGTGGCTCACAGTTAGTACTGGAACCGAATCAGGAGGCACCATGGCCTGAAGGACTAGTTATCAGAGAGCAGCTGATCCAGATCCCATGCCAAGATAAGTGTAAGGTGACAGTGACAGTAGAAAATTTAACTGACCATGATATTACTCTGTGTGGCCGAACAACACTTGGCTGGTTGTTTAATGTTGATTCAGTCTCTTCACTAGAAACCAAGCAGGTGATGAGCCAGAAACTGCTGACATTGGACAGTGGTGCCACCGACCAGGCAGAGCAGATTAACCCTTCAGCACAAACCGAGCCATGGGATCCACCTGTGGGACTGAATCACCTGTCAGAGAGTCAACAAGCACAGGTAAAACAGATGCTCAGAGAAGAGTGTGATGTCTTTGCCAAAGATGAATGGGACACGGGAAGGATCACAGATCTAGAAATGGACATTCAGCTTAAAGACAATATACCAGTCCAGAAAACATACAACTCAATTCCTCGACATCTCTACCAGGAAGTAAAAACACACATACAAGATCTACTTAACAGAGGCTGGATCCAGAAATCCTACTCCTTATACTCATCTCCTGTGGTGTGTGTGAGGAAGAAGGATGGAAGTCTTCGTTTGTGCATTGATTACAGACAGCTGAACTTAAAAACAATCCCAGACCGTCATCCAATTCCTAGAATACAGGAAATCTTGGAAAACCTTGGAGGCAATTCCTGGTTCACAGTGTTGGACCAGGGAAAGGCCTACCACCAAGGCTTCATGAGTGAGAAAAGCAAACAGTGTACAGCCTTTATAACACCCTGGGGACTGTACGAATGGGTTAGAATCCCATTTCGGCTGACAAACGCCCCAGCTGCTTTTCAGCGCTACATGGAAGGATGCTTGGGGGAGCTCAGAGATGAAGTTTGTGTCCCATACCTGGATGATGTATTGGTGTTTAGTCCCACATTTGAACAGCACATCAAACATGTAAGGCAGGTTCTACAAAAACAGAGAAAATGTGGGATAAAATTAAGGCCAACAAAATGTGACTTCTTTAAACAAGAAGTCTGTTATGTGGGTTGCATCATCTCGGCAGAGGGATATAAAATGAATCCCAAGGAGGTGGAAGCAGTTAGAGCCCTGGTGCATGAGACACCAGCAACAGTGAGAGAGGTTAGAAAACTCATGGGCTTTCTTAGTTATTACAGGGCTTACATTCAGGATTTTTCAAGGGTCGCAGCACCTCTGTATAACCTATTAGCTAAGCCAAAGTTGGAACAAAAAGGGGGAAAAAGAGCAAAAGGGATGAAACAAAAACAAAATCAGTTGTCACCATCCCATCCAGTACAGTGGACAGAGGTCCATCGAGACATCCTCAAGGGAATTGTGGATCAGCTGACAAACCCACCTGTCATGGCATATCCAGACCTGGAGAAACCATTCGAACTCCACGTTGATGCATCGGAGGAGGGCCTAGGTGCAGTTCTTTACCAAAGACAAGGGGGGGCACTCAAAGTTATTTCATATGGGTCCAGAACATTGACAGCTGCTGAGAAAAATTACAAGCTACACTCTGGCAAGCTCGAATTCTTGGCGCTGAAATGGGCCATAACAGAGCGTTTTCGTGATTATTTGTTTCATGCACCTCATTTCATAGTATACAGTGATAACAATCCGCTCACCTATGTCACTAGAACTACCAAACTTAATGCCACATCACACCGCTGGGTGGCAGAGTTGTCAGACTACAGATTTACCATCAAGTACAGGCCAGGCTCATCCAATGGAGATGCAGATTTTTTGTCCCGCCGACCAGATTCCATTGAGAAAATCATTCAGGAGTGCAAAGCTGAATGCCAGCCTGAAATCCTAGAGACCATCAGTAAGACTATAAAAGGAGAAAGTTTGGGACAGGTAAACTGGATTACCGCTGTCACATGTAACACAGATACCTTACCAGAGGAAAGCTGTATGTTAGAGCTGATCCAGCCCCTGTCAGAGGAGTTTATAAAAACAGCCCAGAACTCAGATCCAGCTGTAAACAGAGTTCTGACCCTTAAGAAAACAAAACTGCCTCTAAAGCACAAACAAAAGCTGAAAGAGGATGAAACTGTAAAGCAGCTTCTGAAAGAATGGTCTCGCCTCCAGATTGATGAGGACGGGATCCTCAGGAGAGTGACAGCATCGAGAACACACCTGATTGTCCCAGAATCGCTAAAACCAACCATCTACAAACACCTACATGAAGACATGGACATTTGGGTTCAGATAGAATGGTTTCTTTGGCTCGAGAACGTTTCTTTTGGCCAAAAATGCGAAAGGAAATTGAGCACCATGTAACCCAGGTATGCCGATGCATTAAAAGAAAGAAACCCAACAGAGTGATCAGAACGCCCATCCAGAGTATTCAGACATCTGCACCATTTGAGATGATCTCAATTGACTACTTGCACTTGGAGAAATGTAAGGGAGGTGAAGAATATATACTTGTGGTGGTGGATCACTTCACTAAATATGCACAAGCATATGCAACCAAGGATAAATCTGGAAAAACTGCAGCCAAGAAATTCTTTGATGACTTCATTACACGGTTTGGATTCCCATCCAGGATACACCATGACCAGGGAAGGGAGTTTGAAAATAGGCTCTTTACAAAGCTCCAAAGTTTCTGTGGCATCCAGCCTTCTCACACCTCACCTTACCATCCTCAAGCCAATCCTGCAGAACGCTTCAACAGAACCCTTCTTGGAATGTTGCGAACACTCGAGGAGACACAGAAATCAAGATGGAAGGAACACTTAAACAAAGTGATCCATGCCTACAACTCCACTGTTCATGAGGCAACTGGATTTTCTCCTTTTTTTCTTCTCTTTGGTCGTGAACCAACGTTACCTGTGGACCTGATCTTTCCAAAGAGAGAAAAAGATGTAACCCAATCACATTCCAGCTATGCTGAGAAGTGGAAAGAATCAATGCAGGAGGCATATTTAATTGCAATGGATAACATGGAAAAATGTGCAAAAAGAGGACAGAGAAACTACAATCGGCACGTTTGGAGCTCTACCTTGAGTCCAGGTGATCATGTTTTGGTGAGGAACCTAACACCAAGAGGGGGGCCTGGAAAGCTGCGTAGCTACTGGGAGGATGTTATCTATGTTGTCAAAGCTCAGAAGTGGCCAAACAGTCCAGTGTTTGTTGTAAGGCCCCTGCATGGAACGGGAAAGGAAAGAGTATTACATCGCAACCTGCTACTGCCATGCCCTTACCTGGTGGAAAAGACCAATCTCAGCAGTTCAGATTCTAAGGAGAAAACCAAGAAAAACAAAGTAAGGAAAGCAAAGAATCACAGAAGTGAACAAGTTGCTCATGCATCAAATACAGAAGGTTCCAGTGAGGAAGAATACTACGGATGGACTGCAGTGAAACAACTTGAGTCAACCTTAAATGTAGGAGCTGAAGAATTCCATCCAAGCACTGAGGAGAACATTGTGCCAAATGACATCATGGAAGAGAATGTGGAGATACAGCCTGAGGGAGAGGAGGCTGATTCAGATGCTGATGAAGCTACTGATGGCTGGAGGAATGAAGAGGCACCTGGAGAACACCCAAGAAGGGTGAGACGGCCCAGAAGGATTTACACTTATGACCAGTTGGGTCATCCGAGCTTTCAAGTCCTGAGGAACTGTTCCACCAGAGAAAAGGGACTCCCAGAAAACCACATCAACGCTGCTAGCCTGTCCTCATCCATGTATCCTTTTTATAGCAGTGCTTACTAAAAAAACAAACTGTTGATGTTCATTCCTAGTTGGTTATTTTACAGGCTAGTTAATATTACAGTTCAGTCTAATAAGATAATAATCTGTTGAGACTTGTAAATACGGTAAAAACTGTAAATTTGTACAGTTACTGGCGAAAACCCAGTTGTGCTTAAACGTTCAGAGTTTAGCTGTTAATGTGGACTTGGATAAAGACCGGAGAGGATAGCTATAGGTAAACAAAAGTTTATTAGAAATAGTTGTTTAAGTAGCAAATTCTTATTGCATGTAATTCAAAGGTGTGAAAACACAATTCTGGGTGTATGGGGTTATTTCCTTGTCCCTTGGTGAAGATTTTGGGGGGCCCACCGATTCTTCTGTGGACTGCTCACCCTTCAGTACTAATGGACTCTAGATAGTTCTGTATGACACGCATGCAACACTTTTCGTCTGGGAGACAGGAATGAAGATGATCTCAGCTAATGAGGACGATACAAACTTTGTAATATTGTAATATTTGTTAATATACTTGCCTGCTAACTTGCCATAATACTAGGTCTTGGATATATATGTTGCTTCTGTATTGAAAAAAAACATGTTTAATGTTAGACAATTGCATTTTTTTTTTTGTGGGGGAGGGTGTTGCACCCTGAACATATTTTATTTAGATATATATTTGGTCGCTGTGTTATTGATTTGTTCGATGTGACCGTTATTTTTTTGGTCAATGCTGTTATTTAGAACATCGCATCTAGTTACTATTGTTTACGCATATCTGATCTAGGCTCTACGTCAGTGTTAGTGGCGGGAGTTTTCAGAGAAGAAGAAGAAGGCTAGAGTTTGTGATGGTTTTGATCTGCGTGTTCATGCCCGGCTGCTCCAGAAAGAACAATCAGAAAAAGAAAAACGTGTAGCGTGGGGCAAATAAAGTTGACAAAAACGAAGACGGAGTCCTTTCTGTTTCGGGAGTGCAACACACACATTCCTACACTGATGTTGGCACGCTACACTTGAATCATTGATTCAATCACTAGTTGTGGCTACTGTCAGCCACAGCTACCTTGGAGCTCCCACACAGAAGTGAGGCTGCCGTACACATTTGGAGGATTTTCAAGAATATTATAGAGTTCAAGGGAAATCCAACAGCCATTGACTGCAGCTGGATGCAGAACATTATGTATATTGTTTCCTTGCTTAAAGCCTGTACTGCACTGGATAAAATACCAGAAGTGGCTTAATCAGGGCAAGAAAAAAAATTATAGACTTCATTTAAAAAATTTTACCATTTAAGATGCTGAAACAGATGTTTGAAGGTATAAAACCTACTATGTGTTTTTTGGTGGAATTTTTGATTAATTTTCTAATAAAGAATAAAGTAAATATCTAAAATACAGTCATTATTAAGGTCAACAATATAAGTCTAAAAGATGTGAAAAATTATGAACACAGTAAATAGTCAAAATGTTAAGAAAAGTGGAAACGATAGAAGAATAAACAAAATCCTTAATCTGTAGATATGATATGCCTCATCTATTGCATATGACCACATCTATTGTATTTATAAGCTAAAATAGAAAGAACATAGCCTATTTTTTATTAAGTCCTATACTAAAGCAATAATAAAAAAACTACAGAGAAGTTAGGTTGATATACAATGTTACCAAAAAAAAACATAAATCGCTCTTAATAAGTTGTTCACAACTTTGATTTGTGTGTGTGCGAGTGCAATAGCTTACAGTAGGTTGACAAATGGATTTCTTTAAATCCTCTTTATTCTTGTTATATATTATTGAATGTATTTTCGGAAATATATATATATATATTTTTTCCGTCAGCATTTATCATACAAATTAATGGAAATTATAGTAATCTAAATTATAATTTTTTATTTATTTCACTTTTTACTTACTTATATAAATGTAATTATTGATGATACTTTAATACCATGGGAATAAACTGTTAATCAGCTCCTATCACAGCCAAAAAAAACAACGTACACAGAAAGTTGGAAATTGGTTAATTCTATACAAGCAGTGCCGCTTTAGACATTTACAAGGTCAAAACACAAATGGGTTGCTTGATGTTTTTGCATTTATCAGAATTGATGGCATGTCTTGCTATTACTTAAAATGCCAGCAGCAGACAACATGCTCATTATAAAGATGATTACAGAGGGCGGGGGTGGGAAGTTCAGATAGGCCCTCAAATACAACAGCAGACAAAACAATAGATGTAAATTGAGAGATGATTATCATCATTATCAGTGTCACTCACTTTGTTTAGTAAACATGACAAGGACAACAATTTTCAAGAACTCAAAGACATCTTAAGGAGAAAAAGTGACAATAGGCGATATTTGAACTGTGGGCACATATTGCTATGATTTTTTTGCCTCTGAGATACATCTCTGAGTTTTATGATTGTGCCTGAGGAACTCTGATTTGGTTTGTTAAAGTTAAAGACCTTGAAGCAGTTTCCAGTAATATTCTTCTAATCTGCCCATTATACATAATGTTTTGTTTTCTAAGTGACAATGTGTACCCAGGTCCAGTTTATGGGACCATTGTGGGTAAGTTTACTCAAGTAAATTATTATGTGGTATTGCTTTACTCTTAGTTGACTAAAATGTCTGGCTACTCTGCCCATTTGTGTTAACTTCACCATATAAATATGTGCTAGGCACGCAATAATTATAACTAAAATAGGGTGGAGATAAAGAAAATAATTTGGTTTGTACTTGGTGCAATATAAAAATTAAAGGTTTAGGTAAAGCTTTTGGATCATTTAGACAACTTAACTACGTCAAAACAGTCCAAACATAATCTTTGTTCTATATCTGCCTCCACTGCAGCCTTTCCTACTGATGATAATTTCAACATATCAAAGGAGAACAATGCTTTTATTTTTAATAGAATTAATACAATCATTGCTGGTAAGAACTTGGGATAGATCTAGAAAGAACAACAGCGCTTTTATGCATTGTTTTTAAATATATATATATATATATATATATATATATATATATATATATAATATTAAGGCTGGGCAAGTTAACTCATTATTATCACGTTAACTCATCATCAATCAATTAACGCCGACAATTATTTTTTCTGTTGCTCCCAGGCTTTTATTTGTTAAAACTAAAAGTACCGGAACCGAAAGTACAGGAACCGAAAAAGAAAAGAAATTGGCGGATAAACAAACCAACAAACATGGAGAAGGGTATGGCACTTTTACATGGCCATTTTCATTTTAAAGTTCTTTCAGACGGCGCAGTTGACAGAAGCAAAGTTATTTGTAATCACTGCAAAGTTGAATTGTCTTATCACCGGAGTACTTCAGTCTAAACTATCACCTAAATGCAAAACACACAGTTGATACCAGCAAACCATTTAACGAAACAGACAGTGGCGTGAGGCTTCAGTAGACTACATTAGATGGAGCATGTGGGAGAAGCATAGATAAACAAAGGCAAGAGAAGCTAACAAATGCCATAGCGAAGTGAATAGCTACAGACTGCAGGCCGATTAGTATATTTACAGACTATTTCCCTGCACAGAAAATCCCAGCAGTGAATTTTTTTTGTACTTCACCTCACTCTAACATGGACATTTGGTACTAGACTGTTTATGCTGCTCCCTGATAAAAAAAATAAATGTTTCTGCTGTTACCTCAGAAATGGACTGTTTTAATGTTATGATTGTGACTCAGGATTTTGTGGGCAGCTTTTATTTAACTGCTACTGTATAAACAAAATGCTGATGTTAAGTGTTTGCAGAACAAATGTTATGCCACTTCTTTTAATAAACTTTTTTAACCAGCTACCTACAGTAACAGCTGTTTCTGCTACATGCTCACACCCTCTTTCAACTGCAATAACAATCTAAAAACAACTAATTCATAAAACTGTAAAATCAGGGACATTTCCTGGGCCAGCTTTAGTCGGGGACATGTAATCCAAAACAGGGACTGTCCCCATTTTCCCAGGACAGTCCCCGTCTGGTCACCATAGGCCATCCACTTAACCTGAATCATTTGTCAAAGCATCAATCAGAGAAGCAAACGAGGACTTGGATAACTTTGCATGAGATTGAGGCATTCATAGCTTATGGTGGAGAATCTGCTCAGAAAACTACTTTCAGCCAAAAGAAAAGATTAAATTATGCCCAAAGAACTCAAATTTGAAATTTGCCACATGCCACGGGGAGATGGCAAACATGGTGTTTAATTTGGAATAAACCAAAAGGTAACTTTTTGCCTTTATAGAACTGTAGTAATACTGCAGATCACTTCAAACAGACAACTTCCACAACAAAAAAAGAGCAATGTCAGGATAATGCTGCTAGTTCCCTGTTACCAGTCAGTGAATCTATGTTTCTTTTGTGTCTGTTTCTATGTTCTTTAAACTCCAGTTGGCAACTTCTGAATTGAGCAGCCGAAAAAACTCACAGTGGCCCAGTCTAAGTTCCTTTCATTCCAAAGGCTTGAAAGGGTGTGAAGAGTTTATTAGGGAGTGAACATTTTTTAAATACAAAGCAAGAACCATTTTAAACAACCACTGGGACAACCACTGTATCCCTAAAATATCCAAAACAGGAGCTCAGTGGGATATAGAACAGTGGAGGAAATTGTTCTAAAACAAAAACCACAGCTGTTCACTTTTCTTGCCTCTAAGAGACAGAGGAAAGTGGGAAAAATCATAATCTCACGCTGTCTGATGTTGTCTTAAATGCTCTATTGCTTTGCCGATCACGTTGCACTCCCATCATCTTTCCCTGGCGTCTCCAAGACAAATCTGGGCTGATGCCAGGGACACACACGTAAACCACTATGCACAGCAACAACAGCAGCAGCTGAGCCGTGATGAATGACGCTCTCGTCCCGACGGGCCGCTGTCGATGCATGTTCAAGTGGATGGGATTGAATTTAACCATAGAAATGACAGGCCATTCTTTTTTAGGGCACAGGGCAGGCAACATGAATGGTTTGTGGCAATGAGGAGGCTCAGTGATTGATGCCCCTTGAGGATGAGCCAGCGAAATTGTGGAGAGAGACAAAGGAAAACCATCCCTGTCATAAAAGTGAGCGTCTGGAGAATCCACGAGTTCTGGTGTGCATCCTGAACCTAGCCACTTCTTATCCTCTTTACCACCTGATCCCTGTTTGAAGGAGCTTATACTTCTCACCACCCAGCTAAAATGGCCCTATTTATCACACCCTTATGTTTCTGTCATCGGCGGCCTACAATGTTGTTGGATAAGACATTTGAAGTAAGCCCCAGAGAGCCTCTGGAGGAGATGTGGCCCCTTTTGCGAGGCCACTGAAGAGAAATACAGAATGTATTTTAAACCACATTCCAGCTCATAGTTTCATTTGTTTGCTGTCAAAGTTCTCTCCCTGTAGCCCTATATTGAAATTACTGTCAGGGTCCAACGGCAGCTTCATGGCTAAACTTTCTTGCTGTTTATCAGACCTGGGAGTTTTGAAACTCAGACTATTGGAACAATTTGAATTGGAGTACATGGCTCAGATTTAAATTAGGTCAATATACTGATTTGAATACTGAATTGGCAGTATATAAATTGAACTGAACAAAACAAAAATTTACATCCATAATTATAAAATATAACTTCAAAATCAACACTTAAGTTTAATTTAGCTATGTTGTAACGAGTAAATAGGTCCATCCGCTGCATATTTCGGTTAATGTCCCTGTCCTCCAATTAATATTCCTGTACATTGTGAGCTAGCAATGCTCATTGGGGGAGTGGCAGCCTAGTGGTTTGGACATAGAACTTGGAATCCTGAGGTTGTGAGTTTGATACCCACTGCCACTCTAGCTCTTTGAGCAAGACCCTTAACTCCCGATTGATGCCTGGATACCCCACGATGGCAGCCCACTGCTCCCCAAGGGGATTGGTTAAATGCAGAGGTGAATTTCTCTAACTTTAAGTTACCTTTATAAATAAGTTTCAATTTTTTTATACCTTTACCTTTATAAATAAGTTTCAATTTTATTGCAACCATGGAAAAAAATATGACATACACTCCCAGAAGACACACCATAGTGGACAGCTGGTTTAATGATGCCATTGACTATGGAATGGATACATTTTAGAGTTTCTGTTAAGTCTATTTTTAATCCTACATGGCCTTTACTTTTTCAAACTGCTGGCCTGAATAGAGGTACTATTGCAGTTTCATACACATTAGTATGCTCACTGAGGGCAGACAGACATAATCATGAAATAAAAATTTAACATGAACAGTCTCCTTCGGTCTGTGTATTTAATACTGGGCATAAATAGGCTATTTCTTTCTAAATGAGTTGGTTCCGAATAGGGTTGTCAAAAGTATCGATACTCCAAAAAGTATCGATACTGAAACGTTGTATCCAGATACAATACTCATTTTAAAAAGTATCGATACAGCCATCTAAAGTGCAGAATAGTGAAAAATGCACTTTCTGAACACTGTGTGATTGAATAATTCTGTGCATTTTTAAGTTTCAGACTTTTTTGTAACAGGTGCAGCTGCTGAGAATTATTATTGTTTAACTGGTTTGGCCAGTGTCATTGTTATGTCTGCAAAACAAAGCCAACACTTTATTTTAATTCTAAGTTTTCTATCAAGCTTGCTTAATATTGTGCAAAGCATACAACCTCAAAATATTATTCTTATTGTTTTTTTATTTATTTCTTTTATTTTTTTAGAAATGAAAATATTTCTGTTGATTTTTAGAGTCTTTGTTTTTATTCTTGTGGTATCGAAAAGGGTATCGAGTATCGAATATTTTACTTAGTATCGGTATCGAGTTGAAAAGTTTAGTATCGAGACAACCCTAGTTCCGAAAGCAGATGCAACAAGAAATTAACTCGTCATTAGAAACCAAGGAATTTCAGCCTGACCGGCTCTAAACCACCTAAAACCAGATATCCCCCACCCCATCACTGTAGGCACTGTATCTAATCTAAACACTTTTCATAGCTCCAAAACAGAACAACATTAACTGAAGGAAGATGTTATTGTGAAAGACTGTTAGCGTGTTCTGGATTCTGGAATTTGGGCACTATCTGTAAGCTTCAACAGCAGTTCTTGACAATAGAATAGTTAGAATAGAAAAAATAAAAATACTGAGACAGAAAGAGAATAAAAAGTAAAAAAGCAATTCAACAATTTGTCATTATTCCTGGCACTAGTGTTGGTGTGATTCAGGATTCAACATACCTGTCAACTCGGCCCTGTTCCCAATCAACCTCCATCAGATTCACCTGCTTACCTGACTATATAACGAGCTCTCAGCCCAGTCACTAGTGCCTGATTATAATGAACCATCGGTAAGTTTAGTCCAGTATTTCAGTTACCTGTCTGCATGTCTGAATATGATCTGATTCTGCCTCCTAATATTTTGAGCCTGCCTGAAATCTATTAGACCTGTCCTATTGTGTTTTTTGATCTCTGGCCTGTTTTTTGTGCCTGGACATCATGCTCGTATTCTCTCCTGGTTCTCAGATCAACTGGCTCTGACTCTGAAGCGGCATTCAGATTCCAAACTCTTGTTTGTCCCTTTGATCATCCTGCCTGTCTGTGCTCTCAAAGATCTGTTGCTGTGCATTCCCTTGGTCCAATGAGTAACTATCAATAAAGGACTCCTCTAAACCAACCTGGGTTGATTCAGGAATCTTCAGAGATTCACCAGTGATGTCACATGCCAACAGGCTTCTTCAGAAACTCTCATTTGTCCCCAAACTCCAGGAAAAAGTTCTGGTTGCTGACTCTGGTGATTACTTCCCGACCTGCAGCAGTTTTATATTCCAACAAAGTGTTTAAATGTTTCTTGTTTTATCTGGTTGAATTGTGGCTCTTCAATTTTCTGGTCATGATACAATAAAATTTTTGCTCAACAAATGGAGCATAACAACTAAATGCTTTTTTTTTCATTTCGGGTTCTGGGTATACAGAAGAGACTTGAGCCAGAAGTCTTGCATAGGGATTTTACCACATCTGGTTCTTTTCACTATACTGCAGTTTGAATTTTCTCATTACTTCTGAGTACCTATTCATGTAAAATAAAACTACACAATATGATGGTACTTAAATACATCACTGTAACACAGGCAGTCTAGAACTGTACCATTTTACCATGCTGGACATGGACACGGACACATAGGGAACAGCCATTTAAATCAAATACAGCCATCGATTGACTTTTTGGGCACACCTTGCTGATAAATCTTTCATTTAATACTAAAAATACTCTTCAGGTGATACAAGGACGTCTGTGTTACTTTATGTGCTTCTGAAGATTCAGGTCTTCATCCTTCACTACACTTTTGTGGCCTGATCAATGTTTTTATTGAACACACTGAAGCTTCATGTTACCTTTTAATTGCTCGTCTTTTTGTTCTAAAATGATTAGGTTTTGTTTTAATCAGTTTAAGAATTTATGTATTTATCAGCACTTGAATAGCTTCAAGTCTACATTTATGTGCATGTCATTGAACACCTTGACAAGGTCAGTTTTGCTACTGTTGTGCATGGAAACATCACTTAGAAACTGCAATGATGCAAGAAACTATTTCAAAGCACATTTTAAGATGCATTGCTTTTTAAAACATTCAATTAAATTAAATTCAAAAATAATTTGCTGATTCCAAAGTAAAATTATATAAAAATGGTTCATCAAAGCTGCAAGACGGCCAGCTGTCATGAACCGAGGACAGATGGACCCAGTATTCAAGGACAGACAGTCAGTAGGAAAGTTCAAACGTTTATTAAATAAAACAAAACAAAAGTGGAGCTGTGGCTCACGGACACTGCAGGCGGAAGGGCTGGGCACCGCCCAATCTCAGACATTCTGTATTGGGAGAAACACAGGTAAGTGACCACGATCATCTGACAGAAGATTATCTGAGTTGGTCACTTACCTGGTTTAACAGTCTAGACCAACAATGTCCCCAGTGCTGCAGTCCCAGAGGTCATGCTGGAAGCCGATCCTGGTCAGGGATCCAGAACAGACAGAACAGGCAGGATCCAGATCAGGCAGGAACAGAAACAGGTGGCAGGATCCAGATTTCCAGGCATCCACAGGCTCCCAGGAGGGTTCAGAGTCTGACTGGGACCAGAAGCATGACCAGGTGGTCACGCACAGGAGCAGACAGGATCAGGTGCAGACAGGCAGGCTCAGTGGAAGAGGGTAGCCGAGACAGGACGTGGAACCGGAACTTGAAGCAGGACTTTAAACTGGTCTCCTCCCTGGAGCCAGGCTTACTGGATAAAAACTGAACCTCCCCACATAATGAGCCAAAACCCAGAGGACTCCGCGGGGGAGGAACAGTGGACGATTAGGAGACGAGACAAACAGAAAAACCTTTCCACTGGCTGCTAGGATCCAGGACATGAACCAAGGAAATACAACTGAAACAACAGACTGACAGAAAGACAAGAAATGATCTGGCACTGAATGCTCAGGCTGAACTGAATATAAACCAGAGGAAACAGGTGAGAGGAATAAATTATAATTGAGGCAGGGAGGGAAAAAAGGTGAAAGGAATTACTAATTAGGGAGGAGCAAACAGGCCAGATCATGACACAAGCAGAGAATAAGAAGGCTCAACATAACTATTTTATCCTTCTGGAGTGTAAATCTTTGTTTTTCTTTGATTACACATTTGGCACACACAAATGCGTGCAGAAAACTTATGGTAAAAATCTACAATGCACAGATAATAAGTACACTCTTCTATAACAATAATGATAGCCAAGCCTAAAGGGTGGATGTACGATGAAGTCTGAAATGTCTTTTTCTAATTTTTTTAAGAGTTAAATCCTATTTTATACCAACTTCTTTTTTTTCTTACACACAAAATGCAATATTGTCCTTGGAGTTATTACTAATGACATGAAACCATGAAATCAAAACTGTCACACTTCAGACACAAAGGGACACAGGGACTGAGCAATTGGCACAGATAGGGTTCAAGTTTATTTAGGAGGCTTGCTCATAGGCGGAGTTTCACTTTTGCGTCAGGGGGGGCAAAAATATATATATATTTTTTTTTTCCACACCAACACGCTCTCACAACGATGCGCGTTAAAGCGCATTACGCATGATGGCACAAGTGATTAATGTAACATTAATAATGTTCAACATCAGTTGTTACATTACTGCATACAGTACAACATAGTTGCTTGTATTAATTTAAAGAAAGTCTTACCTAGTGCAGAAGTAACCGTCTTTTTTTGCGTCCTGCGTAAACGTCCACAACCGTCTCAGGTGACAGCCTGGCAGTGATGTCGCGCTCGATGTGAAGCACAGAAAGGGATGAAAACCGTGCAGCTCCTGTTGTTAAGCGTAGCCAGTTGCGAATCCTTCTCATTGCAGAGAAACTCCTCTCGGAAGTGGCAGATCCAACGGGTAGAGTCAGTGCCAACTGCAGCAGCTTGTATAGATTTGGATAAACGGCCCTGGTTACAGTTTTTTGAAGATTTTCACGTGACACAGATCCGACAATAGAGGCTTTAACAAGGTCCATCTCTGCCCCAGCAAGGTGGTGGTTGATTTTCAGAAGCTGTGCATACTTTAGTACGAGAGGCTCAATTCCACTTTTGTTGCATCTTAACACTGCTGCGCAGGCCTGTGCGAGTTCAACAGCTTCTCCCGTGAATCGTCTGTCCAGTTCGCAAATTATGGTATCCAGCACTGGGAAATACAGGTGCTGTTGGAATCCAGGGGTCTCACTCTGGGATATTTGTACAGTATTTAAATCATTTTCTTCTTCTCTGTGGCCCAAAGTCGTTGTTATCAGGAAATTATCGAGGGAGGTGGGGGGTTGTGCGGCCCGTTTTCTTTTCAGTACAAGTGGTCCAGGACCAGCAGGTGTCTGACTCTGAATATTCACATCCTCGGGTACGGTGATGTTTTTGTCTCGGCAGAACTGTTTCACTGATCCCCATACATCATTCCATTTGTCAGTCTGTCTCTGTGACACAAAGTGCGCTTTCAGGTTGTCGGTGAGCACAGCCGCTTCGGAAAGTGTGAGACTTGAGGACTGAAGGGCTTTGTGTGTGACATGAATCACACGCAGTATGTCTTCAAGTACAATGAGACATGTAATAAATGACAACCTGCCCATATGCTCACATAGACCAGTGGCCTCCACTGACCATTTTTCTCCCTCATCACTCATTTCTCTCAGGCACTGTGTAATCGCAGAGTAGTGTGTTTTAACGGCATGCAGAGCACGCCAATTGCATGCCCAGCGCGTCTCGCTGGGCTGTGCAATTTCGGTTGGCTTCATATCCAGAGATTTCTGGACTTCAATAAAGCGATGGTGGTTTGCAGGCTCTGCAAATACTGAGTACAATTTGTTGATAACATTCAGGAATGTTTTAACACTACGGTTCACAGTGCAGCAGTCCACAAGTACGAGATTCAGTTTGTGAGCCAAGCAGTGTATGTACGCTGCGTATGGATGGATCTCTTTAATGCGCTGCTGCACTCCAGACACTCGGCCAGACATTACAGAGGCACCATCGTAGCTCTGGGCAACAATTGGGATATTTTTCAGTCCGCACATCTCCAATCCACTGTTTATGGCATCCACGATCCCAGCTGCATTTCGAGATGCGGAGCAATCAATAAAACACAAAAACCGCTCTTTGATTTGAAGCTGCTCTGTATATCTTAAACAGACTGACAGCTGCTCAGTTTTGGATGACCTGGCCTCATCTGCGATAACAGCAAAAAACCCTGCTTCCTGCACTTTCTCTGCAATTTCTGCATGAACCAAATTTGCGCATATCTCAATTATTTCGTTCTGAAAATCTGGACTTGTTGCATTGAAATAATTAGACTGCATACTTTGAAAGTCAGAATCATATTTTGAGAAAAAATTGCAAACCTCAAGATAATTCCCCCGAGAATCTGAATCGATAGCCTCCCTGTGTCCACGGAAAGGCAATCCAAGTGCAGACAGCAATCGCACTATATCCACGACTTTACAAAGATAAGATCTGTTCTTCTCAACTGTAGCGTTGTGGCTCTCCGACAATTTGGCAGCTATCGATCCTCCAGATGTGCTCTGTTTGAAGTTTTCCCATTTAACCATACAGTTCTGATGGGCCAGAGAATTTGCATGTTTTTCCAATTTGATGCTTAGTTTTTTCCAGTCACTTATGCCCTTTCGGAACGATTCCTCCACGCTGCTGTCAGTCTGGAAGTGGCGGCAGGCGAAACAGAAGACGGCATCCTTTAAAATTGAGTATTCAAGCCAACAGTACTTGTTGTAGTAGTACGTGGAAAAGGCTCGTTTAGTTTTTCCAAACAATTTTAAAGGAAAATCTGGAAGAATAGGCTGCTTAGGAGAGCAGTGCTTGTCGCCAAGATCATTTGGTAGCTGCTGCACCATAGTAGAGCTGCTAGGCAAGCTAACTGACCCCGACGATAGCCCCGCTCCCGATGGTGAGCTAGCTGGGTTTGCCGAGCTGGTCCCAGGTGTTTCCAGATCAGCATTTGTTGGTTCTGGCTCTGCTTGGTCTTCTTGCTGAGTGTTGGCAGAGGTCATCGGACGTTTTAAAAAACGTCGAATATCCATTTTCAGTTTGCAATCACTTACATAAGGCTAAAACTGTATGCTAGCGAGATAAATACTGAGTGGGAAACCCCCAAGTAGCGGGAAACAGTATTCAACGTCACTATGTCACATGATTGCTGAAAAATAAATCTATAAAAAAAAAATGTACTAAGATTCATATTAATTTCATACTACCATGTATTTTAATCAAAACATTAAACAATCAGTACGTATACATTTTTAACATTTATATTTTGCCATTTCCTTGACTTAATGTCATTACATGCTTCAGCCACCATGGGGGGGCAGTGCCCCCCCTGCCCCCCCCCAAACTCCGCCCATGGGCTTGCTCTTGGTCAGACAGGCAAGGATCAGGTTCAAGTGATCAGTCCTTACTGAGGGACAGCTAAACAGGAGGTCAAAGACAGCACTGGAGGGAAATGGGTTTGGTGAGGAGGGCATCAAGACAGTCAGAAGACGTACCTAGGCAAAGGAGAAAAAAAACCCATTAAATCTCTTGTCAAAACCTGATCAGCTTTTCGAAGGCTTAAAAGTGTTACCACATCGATTTTCACCAAATCTGACACTGTACTGTACCTGCTGCTCCAGATCAGGTCGATGCCGTCCAAATGTGATGGCTATGGCTCAGAAGCAGGCGTGTTATAAAGAATAGAGATCTGAATGAAGGGTTAAACACAGGTTAAAGTAAAAATAGTTGGCCAATTCTTGCTATATAATATAAATGTTTTGAATTTTTCCTGTATGGGTATGTTTATGACTTATTACAGTAATTCATAAAAGCTCTTGATGTTTAAAACTATATAAAAAAAACAATGAGTTTGGATTATGTGTTTCAACAGATGATCAAGTCTTTAAATATATAAAGAGCTAGACTTTCAATGTTTGACATATGTTTTAGGTTGGTTGTGCTTTAGGCTTTTAAAGGCTTTAAATATTTTCTCTTGAGCGTTTCCCATAAAGCGATATGTCTTTTCCACTCAGACCCCAGAAGAAGATGTTGGTGCTGAATAATGCTTATGCAGTAAATCTGCATAAGCAGGTAGATCCAATTTACAGACATCTTTCCCCTTGGGCTCTGACTCTGGTGGTGGAATGGAGGCTCGAGAATGAGGGGACCCATAGAGATGCCAGTGGAATGAAGGTGGTGAAGGGACCGAATGAGATGTTCGGCTGGAAAGAGAAGACATCCTTGGCTATAGAAGTTTAATGATGATTGACTGAGAGAAGGGCATGGTGGTTGCACCAATAGGATGGAGCAAGGGCCCACAATTAAAGCTACAGTGTGTAATTTTCAGCGACATCTAGCGGTCAGACTGCAGACCGCAGCAACATGAACATCTCCCCCCCACCGCTTCTCCCCCCCAACAGTACGGCGAGCGTTACGGGACAAAATGTCTTCCACGACGTCCGCATCACCTACCCTCTCAAGTGATGAGGTTTGTTTACATAGATAATTTTACAGATAGTATTTCATTAGTCTGTGTAGGGTATAGATTTCATGTAGACTTAAGATAATAAATATACCCGTTATTTTTTCTACATCGTTGTGACGTTTTGGTGAGCTGCTTTGCATGGTGATATAAACAGACGAAGTAATGGTAGTCATTAGTTTAACAGCGAGATTGTGTTCGCTGGAAGAATATATATTCCCCGTTTACAGAGTCCAAGTCATTTTGGTGGCACGGGGGTTACAACGCGAGGAAGAGGGAGAGGACGAGGGCGAAGGCAGGGAGGCCGTGCTGCTAGGGCCAGGCGAGAGAGGGGTGCCAGCGGGGTGAGAGCAGAGGAGGAAACGCTTGAAGATCTCCAAAGGAGCCGGAGAGAAGTAACCGAGGTATATATCCAGAAAATTATTTTACAGAAAATTACTGAATCATTACCTATGAAACGTCAGGGACGTTGCTGAATAAGTATACTGGAGAGGAACAGCATCATCACGCCGCAGCATGTTATTGTTTTAGACAGGTCTGAGCATCCTGTACTCCAAAAACTGCAGTGACATTAGACAATTGTGTGTGTAGGATTAATTACCTGTCCAAGAGAAAACTGGCAACTTGAGCGTCACTTTGAAAACCTTTTTCCTCCATCAGTGACTTCCATCGTGTAAATGCCGTGCCAATGTTGATCCGTGTTTTTTGTCGTTTCTTGTCACGCTTGCGTTTATTCTCGTCGTGTTTCCGCTTCTTAGATGACGGGGGTTCGGTGTCCGCCGTTTTTTGTTGTGATACAGAGTAGGCATGATCCTCCATTCGTCTGATGTTTGGCCAAACAGTTTGCAAAGTCACTCACGCCTGCCGCCTTGTTCACCTTTCTTGTTACTGATGCGCAGTATACCTGCTTCTTCTTCTTCTTTGGTTTCAGGCAGACTAAACGCTTCTCAGGCATAATACTGCCATCTACTGTTCAGTACCGTCTCAGTTCATCTCTCTCAACTTGCCGTAGTTATTTTTGAGCGTCATGGGAGATCTCGCAATCGATAGTTTGTTGCCTCTGCGCTTGCCGTAGCGCAAAGATGTCAGCCTCCATGGCTGCGAGACCCGCTCCTATGTAATTATAAATAACGAATTCTAAGGCAACGCAAATATTATGGTTAAAAGGCTGAGCTCATAGGTGATGATAAATAACATAGTTATGTATAATATATTAAATTTCTGACTTTATATGCCTGTAATTATTACACACTGTAGCTTTAAGCAATTGGTAGGCAGGTAAGAGTCTTACTGTAAATTTTTTGCCCATTTAACAGTAAAATAGTTTAACATTGTGATGTACAGTACAATCGTTATTTGTGAGCATGTTTTTTCTTTTCTATTTTAATACTTAAAATGTGGAGAAACTCGTGTTAACAGAGTGCATTACTAGTTATCAGGACGTCAACGTTTAACAACTTCAACTTGCAGCTAGAATCCACTCAAACGTTACTAACGCCGTTACCTTGTTTTAGTAACGAGTAATCTAACTAATTACTTTGACTGTAACTATAACGCAGTTACCATTGCAGACACCCCATTACTGCGCGTTACTCAGGTCGAACAATGAACCTTTTTTCATGATAGGACTCGTGCGCGCCTTGTCATGAGAGAGGGAAGGATGAGATTGGCTGATGAATAGTGAGATTCCGTCTGTCAGTTGGGTAGGTGGGTGTTTCCGCTGGTGGGTGTTAACGTACAGCACACACAGAGAGATGGAGAGTGAGGAGGATCCAGCAGCAAAACAGCGTTTTCCAGATGGAAATACCGGTGTTACGTCGAGCTGCGTTTCCCCATCACATACGGTCTCCCCTGCATCTCTGCACAGCGCAGGCGGCACGATTCACCACAGGAGAACTATGGAGAGCGTGAACGATCAAATGATAGCCTATATGGAGAAAGGGAGAAATATGGATGGATGGATGGATGGATGGATGGATGGATGGATGGATGGATGGATGGATGGATGGATGGATGGATACTCTGCCTTTTCAACCTACTGTATTTTTTATTTTAAACATTATTTGATGGCCTTTGTGGCAGGGATTGAGATCCATATTTTATGTCACACACATCTAGATAGATAGATGGATAGATAGATGTTGCAGTATCTATAACAACCCAAACACACAGGATTTCAGAATTAGACATCCCCAGTTATTAATTTCATAAACTCACCAGATCTGAATGCCCTGTTAAAAAACGTCCCCCCTGATGGCATTTACGTTTAGTTGTAATAAATGCTTAACTCTCTGCAGGTTCTTGTCTTTGTCATCCGCTCTATTCAGCTGGCTTTGGAAAGACATGGCGAGAAGGTGGGGGCCGGGTGGTGAGGGTTACGGGGGCAAGAAACGCAAAAGTAACGCAATAGTTACTTTTACTAGTAACTAGTTACTTTTATTGTGGAGTAACTCAGTTATTAACTCAGTTCCTTTTTGGGAGAAGTAACTAGTAACTATAACTAATTACTTTTTCAAAGGAACGTGCCCAACACTGTTCCTAGATCAGAGTTTTAATGTTTCCATTGGCAAATTAAGTATTATTTAAAATGGTTTCAATATTTATTGTATGAAGAAATGGGATACTATCATTTATGGGAATGGGGTGCGGTGGATTTAACTTCAGCTTATCGAAACACTTGGGGACAATGTAACCTATGTATCCTACTTTAAAACATATGTTTAAACAAGATTTGCTTGTTTTGTATGATGTTTGCTTAATTATATGAAGTATTATGTATATTTAAAAAAAATATGTTAAGGAATGTACTTTAAAAAATCTCAATTAAATCCCATTATGCCAAAATAATGCATCAGTAGTAGATAGCAACATAAAATTTACTTACAGAAATTCTCTATTTTAACAATAATATCTAAATATAATATCTATAGCTATTTCGGAAGTGTTTTCAAAATGCCAAGATTCTATCAAGCTCACATGCTTGCTGTGGGAGTTGACAGAAATAGGTTTCAGTACCTTATAAATGGAAGGAAGATAATCAGTCTTGTGAATTGCGACCACATTGTGTCAATGCTGGGACCTTTCTATAAGACATAAGCTGCCGCAAACGGAGCAGAGCAGAGAGAACGAATGACAGTGGGGGCCAAGGAGCAAGAGTGGGAGGATGAAGGAGGCGGAGAAATTTTGATAAAAAAAAACCTGCCAGCTCAAAGTGCGATAAATTGGACGATGACACAAGCCATGGCACAACAAAAGGGAAGAACATTGGATGGGGACCCTTTCATGAGAAGTTGATGAAATCAAGTTTGAAAGAAATGTCTCTGTGAGCCAAAAGTATTTCTTATCCTCCCAAAGCATTCAATGATTACATTATTTTATTGGAGGTGGAGATGTCATGGGCTCTCTTGATTTCGCCCAACTTTTTGAAGTGACGAATACCTTGCTTCATTCCTTTTATCGCAGTTAAAATAAAAAACAAGAACAAAGTAACTGCTTTAATAACTTTAGGAAACATTTTTATTTTATTTCTCAGAGGTGCAGTATTTTTGATAAATGTCTTACATTTTTTTATGTTAAAAAAACCCTCTGATAAAATGTGTTATTTCTCTCTGCACAGTTTGCATGTCTTCTCCCTCAATATTTTATGAAAAAAGCGTTATTTATACGACAGAACAAATCTTGACATTAGACAGCGACAGCTATTTAAAATGTCAGTTTTTATGATGCTCTTGGCAGAAAAGTTTTTTTATATCCTCCATTTTGTGTTGAGTAAATGCTGTAAGATCATTCAGCTTTTATTAATGGAGCAGTTTTTTTTTTTAAGTTGAATAAAACACAAGGCACTGTATAAAGGTTAAAAACAAAGGGACAAGCCTTCAAGCAGCAATTAACTAGTGCACCAGAAAATGCTTATCTGCAGTAGCTCTTTCATGTTTAAATCCAATGTTGCTTAAATGCCAGGTTTTTGTCATGTACAAAATTGGATAGTGAGAAACTCTCTGTTAAATGTAACATGCAATAATAAAAAATAAAAAAAATGCTCCAGATCCTGTATGCTATTTTTAAAATATCTGGATATACTGATGTCATTTTAGCAATATTTAAAAAAAAAAAGCAAGCATTTTTTTGAACCAAGAAAAGACAACTTTAAATTTCCTGTAAAATGTAAATTTGAAAAGATTTGGTATCGAGTGGAATAACCTAAATGGCTGAAATGATGTCCAGCTGTATCTCTTAAGTAAAATATGCTCACATGTTGTTACTCTGCATTTTAAATGTTTGCCCTGTTCCCACTGCAAATATTTCATGTGAGTTGTGAAAAAGAAAGTTTTGCTATTTTGAAACACAATGGATTATGGACTGAATTTGCCAGAGAGGCAGAAGACCAGTGATTCTGGAATTGGATTTTCTGGACAGGTGCGTCTAAAAACAACCATTCCTACACTAGGAAATAGAGTATATTTAGTGTTTTGGTCTTCATAAAAATGTAATTTTTGTCCTAAGTTTTTTCATGACTATACTGACATATTGATATTTGCTGTTTTTATAAAAGGATTCTGCCATATGCCTGATGAATTTAATTCTGTAGATGACTTTATGAATTATGTTTAAATTGGACTGTTTGCAATTGAACATGTTTTTTTGTCCTAAATTATAAAGTTCTTTGGGGAAATATTTGTTTGTAGTGCACTTTTAAAAAAGCTGCTTTAAATTTAACTGAATCAACTAACTTTTTAATAGATAACATGATGGCTTTCTATCTTGGATTCTGTTGTGGAATACGTCTTTTCTTACTTGAGATTATAAATTGCCTGCTAGTGGGCATTTTTTTTTACTGTTCTTTGTTTTCCCTTTGTACATAAAGCCCTTTAAATTGTCCTGTTACTGAAATGTGATATATGAATAATCTTTACTGCCCTTTTGTTGTCTTATCTTTTTAGATGTAAAAGCATCTCAAATTAATGTGTTGTCCAAGCATAAACCAGAGTGTTTTATGTCTACTATAAATGTTGTATACCTAAATTGATTAGTTGACTTACGGTGAAGCTTTTGGGTTTTGCAGTTCAAATATGTCCGAGAGCAATGTCTTTTCCCTTATTATATAAATGCATTTAAGGAAACTGCCACCAAATCTGAGGATCTGGTTGTAGGAATATTTTGGAAGCCAATGAAGCATTTGATTCGCAGCTGTGTGTGGAGAGGCACTGTCAAGAGGTCAGTGTCTGTACCACATCATGTAGTCTCACCCACACAGCATGAGCAGCACACCATCTGGTGATAACAAAAACAGATTAAGCCTGAAGAATTTACTAAGATTAACAAAATAAATGTACTTATAATAATTTAAGAGAGAGCATTGCAAATTTATGTTTAAAATAGTCAAGGAGAAGTGACAGAGACTTCTATTTTCCCAACATAGATTTTCATATATCCTTCAAACAAAAGAACTAGTGCTGAAAAAAAAAATGTTGATATTTTATAGATTTGAGATACATGACAATAAAGGAAGAGGTCAATTGTGATTGAGTGCTTATCAGATGAGGGTTTGTACCATATATTCTCTACAATGTTATATAGAATGGCTTGAATCAGCAGAAAAAACAGCCCCATTAATGTGTGGCTGATTTATGATCCATCAGACAGTTAATTAATTTGATGAGACACAGCAGAGTGTCACCATCAAGGAGAGTCATTTGAAACACTGCATTTTTTTTTTCAAGGAGAAAATTATGAAGTGTTTCAGTGTGGAAATGTTCTTAAATCAGGTCAAATACAAGAGGAGGAGGAAAAAAAAAAGATTGTTGGCACAACATCTTAAGAGAAACACAGTTAAATAGATGAAATGGGCTTTCAAATGGGTATTTTCAGTCAATCGCAGCCCTTCAATCAAATTAATCAGCAGAGGAGAGCAGTCGTATTAAACAGCATTCTCTAACATCCCTTGGCTGTGTGACAGCTTCAACGACGTAGATTCATTTTGTCAAAAATATGATGGGGGGTCTTGAAGCCACAGCAAGAGGAAATGAGGATGTCAGAGTCAATTTTTCTGCCAAATAGAGTGGCTATCATTGCATGTTTCAATCTTTTTTTCTTTCCGCATAAAGTGCTTTTGTCATTTACTATTTTATTCAAATCAATTGAAAAAAATCAAGTTCAGGTGTGGGCTTTCTATCTCTGTACACGTAATATGAAGAAGTTATAAGTGGAGAAGATATGGAAAACTGTACTTTCTCTCTTTCACAGTCAGTTGCTCTACATACACCTTCAGTCCTTCAGTCCTCTATCTCTTCTTGTGTGTGATTTATCTATCAGTCTGTTGTAGGATTGACTTTCTGCTGTACAGCAGGCCATTAAAGCCTGAGGGAGATTCACCTTGCCAGGCAGCTGGCTCAAATGAAAAGCTAAAAGAGCACATTAACTCATCAATATGAGGGCATGAAGATGAAAACAGTTGTCAAAGGCCTGCCAAAAATAACTGATCACATAAAGCAGCTCTATTGTAGTTAACTAAGGTCATGGGAGTCAAACAGCTGGTAAAGACACAAGCAAAAAGGAGATACTGTCCTGAAAAGCTGTGATACATTTAAAGGCCTACACAACAAAATAAGATTTTTATACAGTATAAACTTAAAATCTTTTGTAAACATTTGACCTCCTGGCTGGACAGGACTCCTACAGTAGCGATTTGTCATAGAGGCAGATATTTATTAAGGGAGAATGTTGGTCATATTCAGAATTCAAATTTCGGAAAGTACTTGAAATATGAAATTATTACATACATTCAATGAATAATACGTTTTTTTTAAATTAAGAGTAAATGTCATTGGAACGTACTTTACTGGAGGCATCCATGTTTGTCAAATAACACTACTGCCACCTACCTGTTTGTGATGTCACAGTGCAGTATCGGCTGTTGAACAAGTCCCAATACTGTATCTGGTGTTTGTTACAACATGCTATTATACAAGTCATCTTGAAAACATTCTTCTTTGAAATGTTAGCTACATATTACGTGTTTTTTTTCTCTGGCCAGAAGTTTAAAGGCAAATCCTCCGTCTTCAAGCTGGCAATCATACAACGAACCCGTCCATGATGGATCATGAATTGCAAAGGGGAAATAATTATTTTTTTCCCTTTTACCCGATGTATTGCAACATCCAACTGTCATGCACTAGGGCATTGTCAGTTTAACTATAGCGCAGCAAATTTCAATGGTGAAGTCTTCTCGACATCTTAAATAATTGTTGTTGATTGCAGATGTGTCTAGTAGTTCCCACTGATAACTTTACATGTAACTTTACATGTATATCAGAGCATTGATTTAAACCCCCACCCCCTACCACCAAAACAACTCCTGCTATTATGGCAACTCCCACCTCCAGACAGGGTACCAGAAAGTCCAGTGGATTGTTTTTTTTTTTTTTTTTTTTTTTGCAAAGACAAAATGATTACTAAAAAACTACAAACCACGCCAGACATTTACCAAACAATCCACCTAGCACCCGGTGTGTTCTTGATTACTCAATCAATGGGAGGGTGTAACAATAGGGGGTTTTCAGGTGACGTCACGCTCACGTGACTACTCAGCGCGTCCGCCATATTGGGTGGCAGTCGTTTCGCACCGTTGACCCTGCATTGTATGACGCCTTAGGCAGTATTGACAGTGAAAAATGGTGAAAACATGTTTAATTGTTGGTTGCACGGCCCGTGGAGGTGGAGATCAACGCTCTTTCTATCGCATACCAGCCGTAATCGTGAATCAATGTGAAAAAACAAAACAGCTATCTGAACAACGCCGTCACCTATGGCTGACACGGATATCCAGGTCCGATTTGGACGGTGTTAAGCTGGAATACGCCAGAGCCTGCAGTGCTCACTTTGTCACAGGTAATTAACTGTCAAGCATTTAAAACATGTAAGAATATATTAATAATAGGGCTTGGGCGTCATGACGTATTACTTTCCGTGGCCGCAATGTTGACTGCCTCCGCCGCCGCTACTCAGACTACTGCCTATGACTACCGCGTACTGGACTCCCTCTCTCAGCCGTGTTTTAATTTGATTAATTTCACCTTAACTTGATTTCAACCAGCGGGAAAAGGCTCAAATATGTGAGAAACCCGGAGGATTTAGGGAGGTTTGGCAGTTAACGTTACTAACCAAACCTTTGAAACACATAGCAGCTAGTTAAAAGTACATTACATGCCTGAGTGGTTGTTAGCACTAACGGTTAGCACTGTTTGCTGGCTTTATGAGCTGCAGCTCCTGAACCCATTCATTCATGAGCTGCACATGAGACTCCAAGGACTTGTAGCTTTGGAACTGTTCGCGCACCG
Source organism: Cyprinodon tularosa (assembly GCF_016077235.1). Lineage (NCBI taxonomy): Eukaryota > Metazoa > Chordata > Actinopteri > Cyprinodontiformes > Cyprinodontidae > Cyprinodon > Cyprinodon tularosa. The sequence continues at coordinate 161,744 of NW_024039662.1, forward strand.
GCCGTTAGCCACCTAGCATAGCGAGCCCTGCGTCGGATTGTTTACATTTTTACCATCTTATTAAAACTCACCCGTCCACGTATGATGGCGATTTCCTTCATGTACATCACTTCGACATCTTGTACCCAACCAGATGTGAACTGGTTGTGAGCCTCTAGACCCTTGTACGCTCTCATTTCCTCAAGAGTGTGCAGAGGGTTTTCACTGAACACCAGGTAATGAACTATATCGCCGTGCTGTACATTTGGCCAATCATCTGGATTAGTGCTAAACAAGGCACCGTGGAGGGCATAGGGGTCCATATGGTCGATCACGGAACATTTCCTCAGATATGTTCCATGATCTGGTGACTCTAGCGTGCTGGCGTACTTATCCATTCGCGACATGATATATATGATATACGATAATATGCCACCCAAGATGGCGGACCGGAAGCTGGCCAGTGACGCAACTGAAAACCCCCTATTAACAATGTAATCTAAACAATTGACAACAATTGAATGACAACTTCCCCTCACATGATTTTCTTGTTGTTTTGCTTTGTTTAAAGATTTGTGTGGTAGTAGTGATTATTGTTCAAATTTTTCAGAGATAAAGGGAATTAAGACAGAGACTTTTTTCAAAGATGATATACCGAAGTAAAGATTTTAAGCCCAGACAATCGTCTTAAGGACTAATAGTCTGCATATATAAGGCACCTGCTTAACTGCTACACTAATACTGAAGTGTTGTTAATACACCCTCTTGGCGACCTTAATGCTTAAGGTCACAATTTTGCTGTTTTTGAGTTTCAGGTCACCAATGAAGATTATCCTAAAAGATTACTAAATCCTAATAGTTCCATCTTATTAATTTTCATGAGTATTTTAATCTATATTAGTATTTGTCATGATTTGTACAGCAAAGGTAGAAAAAAAAAATCCAACAGCCTATTTATTTATTTATGTTTTTGAGTAATGTGTCTATCCATACCTTTGGTGCTGTTTTTCACACACAAAAGCTTTTTATAATTATATTTTGTTATTTTGCAGCATGCAACACTGTGCACATCACACATGAACTTTAGCAATCTTAAAGTGGCTGCATCACTCGGTACCAGTCACAAACCATGTACCTCATAGGGGGAATCTACTTCCATTCCACAGTACCTCATATATCCTGGAAAATCAGTGCACAGCGCATCACAAACTGCTGCAAGGAAATGGTAAAATGCATGCTTCTGTTTTTTATGAAATCCTTTTAATTTCAATCTATTTTACATTGTTTCTTGTCAGACATGAGTAGAGTCTTCTGGGCAGCATTTAGTTAATGTCATGAATCCTACTACGTTAAGTTTTTTGGGGGACTAGCCAGCTGTTTGTTTCTACCTGCTAATTAGAGTAAGCAGATGCACCTGCCAGTCTCCCAATCACTCTCGCTGCTCCTAGCTGTTACTCCTAGAACAAAATAAAATCAGTCATTAGGTTTGTGAGACTCATTAGGTGTTGTGAAACCGATCTAATCAGAGTTAAGGGTTTGAGATTGAGTTTGTTAAACCTGCTTTGTATCAAAGACCTCCGGTTGAAATTTAAAGTAAAAATAAGCAATGGTAATGGGAGTTTAGTTTCCTTTTCACTATGGAAAAAATCAGAACTGCTTTCATAAAGAGAAGACTTCACATTCTTACTTTTGATCCACATGCATGGACTATTTTCATCTAAAATAAAGTAGAATGTTTTAACTCATGCTTTAAACTAAAATAAAACAAGTTATATATACCATATTTTATACAATCTGGCATTACATCTATGAAGAAAAACACATCTGTATGATAATTATTCTGGAACCAATATAAAAAAAACATATCAAACATCCACTCACTCTTGCTAATACGTGGTCATTTAGCCTAATGGGAACTGTGTCAGAATAAAAGAAGAATAAAATAAACACTAAACTAACTACAAGCTTTTTTTTTCTTTTTTTTACCTCACAGTTTTTATTTAAATTAACCTGTCCGATTTGTTTGGTTTCTAGATATTATTCAGAGATAACTGTAACAAAATGTATTTCTTTCACTAGATACAATAACATCCGTTGCTCAGACAGTATGCAAGCAATTCCAACAAGAGTTACTTTTCTTACTGTCAAATGTGGACACACTATATACTGAATATATCCCATACACCTTTTTTCTTCCTTTGGCATCTTCTTCTTCTCCTTTGACTGTTTGATCTGATGTAACAAGTAAATGTCTCCACTGTAAGATCAATAAAGTCAATCAATCAATAAATTAAGCATATGCAGGCAGAAATGCATTACTGTTAACATAAGATTAACTTTTTTGATCTCACGGTGAAGAAATTCACTTGTTACCTTTGCTCAATAGTCAAAAAGAAGGTGCCAAAAGGAGGAAAAGGTGTATGGGGTGTGTGTATATATATATATATATATATATATATATATATATATATATATATATATATATATATATACTGTATATATACACTACCGTTGAAAAGCTTGTCACATTGGAAAAAAGTTTGTCACAAAGTCACATTGAAATGTTCTTATTTTTGAAGGAAAAGCACTGTATCTCTCGACAGTCTATTCTTGTTCTTAGAAACGAAGGCTATACCATGTGAGAAATTGCTAAGAAATTGAGGATTTCCTACAACGCTGTGCACTACTCCCTTCAGAGGACAGCACAAACAGGCTCTAACCAGAGTAGAAAAAGAAGTGGAAGGCCGTGGTGCACAACTGAGCAAGAAGATAAGTACATTAGAGTCATTAGTTTGAGAAACAAATGCCTTACAGGTCTCCAACTAGCATCTTCATTAAATAGTAACCGCAAAACACCAGTGTCAACATTTACAGTGAAGAGGCGGCTGCGGGATTCTGGGCTTCAGGGCAGAGTGGCAAAGAAAAAGCCATATCTGAGACATTGGACAGAGGAAGACTGGAAAAATGTGTTGTGGAAGGATGAATCCAAGTTTGAGGTGTTTGGATCACAAAGAAGAACTTTTGTGAGACACAGAACAAATGAAAAGATGCTGGAAGAATGCCTGACGCCATCTGTTAAGCATGGTGGAGGTAATGTGATGGTCTGGGGTTGCTTTGGTGCTGGTAAGGTGGGAGATTTGTACAGGGTAAAAGGGATTCTGAATAAGGAAGGCTATCACTCCATTTTGTAACGCCATGTCATACCCAGTGGACAGCGCTTGATTGGAGGCAATTTCATCCTACAACAGGACAATGACCCTAAACACACCTCCAAATTGTTCAATAGCTATTTAGAGCAGAAGCAGGCAGCTGGTATTCTATCGGTAATGAAGTGGCCAGCGCAGTCACCAGATCTGAACCCCTTTGATCTGTTGTGGTGAGCAGCTTGACCGTATGGTATGCAAAAACTGCCCATCCAACCAATCCAACTTGTGGGAGCTGCTTTTGTGTATATATATATATATATATATATATATATATATATATATATATATATACACAACAACTGAAGTCACTTATCTAACAGGATTAATGCACAGGGTTATTTCACAGGGTATTAAATGGAAATTTATATAAATACGTATTATACATATTGCTATTGCACAGGGTTTTAAATATTAACAGGTGATTGCACATGGTAATAAATAGTGGTTGCACATTTATTAGTGTAGTTATAGTACTGCATTGTAAAGTCTGATGGCAGCAGGGATGATTGACCTGCGATAGGTCTCCTTTTTACAAACAGGGTGTACGTTTTTCACAAAAGAAGCTGCTCAGCTCCGCTACGGTCTGGTTCAGGGGGTGAAAGTTGTTGTCCATGATGGATGTAAGTTTGGACAGCACCCTCCTCTCAGCCAATTCCTCCACAGAGTCCCGAGTGCAGCACAGGACAGAAGTGGCCTTTCTAATCAGCTTGTTCAGTCTTTTTCTGTCCCACTCTGCGCTGCCAGGGGCCCAACAGACAACAGAGTAGACGTGGGCTGATGCTGGTTTTAAGCAGGGGCCTGCTCAATCCAAAGGACCTCTGCCTCCTCAGGAGGTGAGAAGGATGTGGCTCTTCTTGTACGGGGCGTCGTCGTTATGAGTCCAGTCCAGTTTATTTTTGACATGAACACCCAGGTACTTAAAGCTCTCCACAGTTTCTATGCCCTGCCCGTGGATGCACAGGGGAGTGAGGTGGGGGTCTTCTTCTGAAGTCAATTACCACCTGCATGATCTTACTGGTGTTAGGACACAGGTGGTTCTTTTCTCAACAGTCCACAAAGTTCATGCTGACCGACTGGTACTCCAGCTTGTTTCCCTTAGAAACACATCCTAGATTGGCTGAGTCATCGGAAAACTATTGGAGATGGCAGGAAGCCGTGCTGTGAAGTCCCAGGTGTAGAGGGTGAAGAGAAACTGAGACAGAAACGGTGTCCTGGGGGGGCCCCATGCTGTAGACTGCCACCTCTGACTGACAGCCGTGCAGCACACATGTGCTGAGGGTGGTGGGTGAGGTAGTTGAGACAGCAATATGTTTGTCCACTCCAGCGTCCTTCACCTAACCCCTCAGCAGCGCTGGTCTGATGGTGTGGAAAGTACTTGAAAAGTCAAAGAACATGACTCTCACAGCGCTCCCGGTGGTCTCCATGTGAGTGAGCGCCACTGCAGTAGGCAGATGATCACATCCTCCACTCCGATGTAATTTATTTTGTCACATGAATGATGGTCAAATATATTTAATAACCAGTAATGTCCTATATCTTTATTTTTATAGCAGGCCCTTAATTTGTTGTTTCTTCATGAAATTAATCAACGAGGGAAGGAAATGTATTCCTAATGTAAACAACTATACTTCCCAACTGAATGTAAAATCAACTGCAACCTTCATGACACTTTCTAAGAACTTGGGTATAAAGGAGAATTAAGATGAGGGTCGTTTTAGGACGCTTTTCCTCAAGAAACATCTCTAGAGGGATTGATATGTGAGGGGGAATCATAACGACTTGCTAAATAAATAAATAAATAACAAGTCTTGAAACTCTGCCAATGCCCATGCACAAAGAGACAGAAGGTAGAAAGAGACAGAGGGGGTAGAAAAGAGAAGGAATGTTAGCGAGAGAAATGAGGAGAACTTGATGTAAAGGCTGAAGGAAGCCTGGGGCTAGGATTCATCTTGTCAATGTAAGACTTTTAACTGGGTTCTGAATTCTGTCAACACGATTCTTTCACAGTCTTACACCATTTCCATCTGGGAGAGGATTCGGAGAGAGTGTGATACCGGACATACGGTCTACAAATGCTGACTCTGATACGGACTCCATCTATTTGAAGCATGAATATTGAGCAGAAGATGTCATGAAGCATAATCATTTTTATAAAATTAGTATTTTTCCTTCACTGAACTGTACTTTAAGTAATTTGCATTGAGAAAGCTTTTATGGTATGTAATTGCAAAGACAGATTAATAAACATGCATACTTAAAACATTGGTTAAAGCACTACATCAAACAAGGACAGATACTCATGTTATTGTTCAATGAAATGTATGTGCCAATCTAAACTGTTAATTCATTGGTCCTCTAGTGTCTTTCACACCTTCTCCCAATACATTTGCAACATTAAATTGGATGAGCGTGTGATCATATATGTCAATGGCATTTTATAAATGTTTAGTTGAGAGAAAGTGAAAAGAAGGATATTGCTCATCTCTTTATGTTTGTGTTTCCTCGGGTTTAAAATAAACACCTTTATTGTCAAATGATCAGCAGATCCATGGGAAAACACTATCAGACATTTGGCATTCTAGTTGTTAATTTGTTGAGGTAATCTGGAGAAATTGTACCCCACGCTTCCAGAAGCAGCTCCCACAAGTTGGATTAGTTGGATGGGCACTCCTTGCATACCATATGGTCTATTAAAATTTTGATCTTAATTTACTGGTAATGGAACACTATGTTGTATTTATTAGAGCAATCTATGTTTGTTTTTCCTCTTTATTCTGTGTATTTTGGGAAAAATCACTCCTGAATTTAAGTGTGATTTGGTGTTTAGATGTTTTTACTCATTAAATAACTATCAAAGCATTTACTGTCATTAACTCTTACTTTTATTTCAGTGGCTCAGTGTTTCTGTGTTAAGTTGTGCCTCTTCCCTTGACTGACTCATTGATGAAGCTATTGCTATCTTTACTCTAATTGATATTTTTTCACATAGATAGTATTACTGACTCACTGGTTATATGTGTCTTCTTCCTATACAATCACTCCAATGGCGACATTGCTGCCAACTTTTAAAGCTCCTTATCTTTGTCTGTCTCTACCGTTCTAGTCAACTGTTTATTTGTTTTATTTATGTCTCTTTTCCAGGACAAAGAAATATATTATTCACTTACATAAAATGTATACACTCCCCAGGGTGGGCTCAAGCCTCCATGGGCCCCAAGGCAAAATAAGATTTCGGGGCCCTCTATTTCTGTTTATAATATGGATTTTTGCAATTACCAGTCAGATGATTGGATTAGTTACACACCTACTATAAACTCATTGCAGCTCTGTTATTGACGTTAACAGTCTAACTGTATGCATCATTGGAGCTACCAAATGTAAAAAAGAATCAGCTTTAAATTAAGTACAACTGTCATGCTACATGTATTCTGCAAAAATAATCTTTTGTGCGAGAGAAACAACAAATAAATAAAATAGCTTAGATAAATAAAATAAGACGACAAACAGACATACATCCTCAGCTAAAACTCGCACATGATCTGGATCATTATGAAATTTTTGAATTGTTACCTAATTGGTATGAGGCACATCTCGGGTAAAAAAAAAAATCCAGAAAATCTATTTTTCATTTTATCCTTCTAACAACCGAACACCATTCCCTTTTTTTTTTTTGTATTTTAGTCTTCTGTAAAATACCTTCTGACGTTTTTTAGTCCAATGTTGAGGCTGTCAATAGTCCCTGCTGCCACCCTCTGGTTTACAGTGGAACTGCCTTTTCTGTCAAATATCTCTACCTCACAATTTGTTTGTTATTTCAGCGTTTTATTGTCATTAAACTGTAACAGGTACAGAGCAAAGACATGAACTATCTGCATTTAACCCATCCGCTTGGGGAGCAGTGGGCTTCTTAAATAATACAAATAAAAATAACTTTTAAGATGTTCTCCACTCACTCCTTAAAACCTGTCCTTCCCATCTTCTATTACATCACTTTAAGAGATCTGACAGCCAACTTTGTTGCTAATACTAATCCCCACCAGCCCATCCCAACATTCTTCCACCATGGAAGATCTCAGCTAGTTCTTTATTAAAATGTTTGGAAAAGCTCTGCAATGCCAATGCAATAGTCACATGAATAGTGCATGCCATCCCCAGAGCTACTCAAAGATTAAGGTAGAACTCAAATTTAATTTTGAGAAAAGTAAGAGAGCAACTCAGATCACTTGTGCTTTAGGATTTCTGGAAGATTTTCAATTTCTAAAATGAGTACATTGTCATCACATTGCACCATCTTTTTTTTCTCCCACTGTGTTTACATTTGATCACTGCTGCACTTTAAGAAAAATGTCATGAGAGCTGTACAAAACAGAATTTAGTTTTGTATATACACTACCATTCAAAAGTTTATGGTCACCCAAACAATTTTGTGTTTTCCTGAAAAGTCACACTTATTCACCACCTTACGTTGTAAAATGAATAGAAAATAGAGTCAAGACATTGACAAGGTTAGAAATAATGATTTGTATTTGAAATAAGATTTTTTTTTTACATCAAACTTTGCTTTCGTCAAAGAATCCTCGATTTGCAGCAATTACTGCATTGCAGTCCTTTGGCATTCTAGCTCTTAATTTGTTGAGGTAATCTGGAGAAATTGCACCCCACACTTCCAGAAGCATCTCTTACAAGTTGGATTGTTTTGATGGGCAGTTCTTGCATACCATACGGTCAAGCTGCTCCCCCAACAGCTCAATGGGATTCAGATCTGGTGACTGCGCTGGCCACTCCATTACCGATAGAATACCAGCTACCTGCTTCTGCTCTAAATAGCTCTTGCACAATTTGGAGGTGTGTTTAGGGTCATTGTCCTGTTGTAGGATGAAATTGCCTCCAATCAAGCGCTGTCCACTGGGTATGACATGGCGTTGCAAAATGGAGTGATAGCCTTCCTTATTCAGAATCCCTTTTACCCTGTACAAATCTCCCACCTTACCAGCACCAAAGCAACCCCAGACCATCACATTACCTCCACCATGCTTAACAGATGGCATCAGGCATTCTTCCAGCATCTTTTCATTTCTTCTGTGTCTCACAAACATTCTTCTTTGTGATCCCAACACCTCAAACTTGGATTCATCAGTCCACAACACTTTTTTCCAGTCTTCCTCTGTCCAATGTATGTGTTCTTTTGCCCATCTTAATCTTTTTCTTTTATCGGCCAGTCTCGTATATGGCTTTTTCTTTGACACTCTGCCCTGAAGCCCAGAATCCCGCAGCCGCCTCTTCACTGTAGATGTTGACACTGGTGTTTTGCGGATAGTATTTAATGAAGATGCCAATTGGGGACCTGTGAGGTGTCTGTTTCTTAAACTAAAGACTCTAGTGTACTTATCTTCTTGCTCAGTAGTGCAACGCGGCCTCCCCCTTCTTTTTCTACTCTGGTTAGAGCCTTTTTGTGCTGTCCTCTGAAGGGAGTAGTACACACCTTTGTAGGAAATCTTCAATTTCTTAGCAATTTCTCGCATGGAATAGTCTTCATTTCTAAGAACAAGAATAGACTGTCGAGTTTCAGATGAAAGTTATGTTTTTCTGGCCATTTTGAGCGTTTAATTGACCCCACAAATGTGATGCTCAAGAAACTCAATCTGCTCAAAGGAAGGTCAGTTTTGTAGCTTCTGTAACGAGCTAACCTGTTTTCAGATGTGTGAACATGATTGCACAAGGGTTTTCTAATCATCAATTAGCCTTCTGAGCCAATGAGCAAACACATTGTACCAGTAAAACACTGGAGTGATAGTTGCTGGAAATGGGCCTCTATGCACCTATGTAGGTATTGCACCAAAAACCATCAGCTAGAATAGTCATTTACCACATTAGCAATGTATAGAGTGTATTTCTTTAAAATTAAGACTAGTTTAAAGTTGTCTTCATTGAAAAGTACAGTGCTTTTCCTTCAAAAATAAGGACATTTCAATGTGACCCCAAACTTTTCAACAGTATATATACACAAATCGTCATAAATGTTGTCTAGGTCTAAGTCACAATCAGATTTTATTCTTTCATTCAAAGATAAGTTCACACTAGCCCGACCTCTTCTTTGCATCAGTCTGTCCCCAAAATAATGATTTCTACATAATTAAATATATATATATATATATATATATATATATATATATATATATATATATATATATATATTAGTGCTGTCAAAATTATCGCGTTATTATCGCGTTAACGCAAGGCCATTTTAACGGCGATAATTTTTTTAATGTGAGATTAACGCTATGTGGTTTTATGGTACAATTTTCCAAGTACATCCCGCTGCAGCCTGCGGGAAGGCGGGGCTATTTTCCCCCAGTGTATGCATTTCTCATAGGCTTCCAGAGCGGAGCTCCTCAAGGAAAAAGACGCTCATACACTGGGTGACGCTAGTGCCTTTTCTTTAAGCCCCACCACCAATAAACAAGTTGAGTGTCTGGTAACTAGTAGCAACCTGAAATACGCTGAGAAAACTGATTACTGAGGTGAAATGGGATCTGCTACGACACTCTTGCCATCTGTGTACGCAACAGGTCGGTATCGTGTGTGTGTGTGTGTGTGTGTGTGTGTGTGTGGGTGGGTGTGTGTGTGTTCTCATTTTTGTTAAGAGGCTGAAAAGTAACTTTCTAGAGCATAGACTACCTCCATGATGTTGGTCTATTGATTTTGATGTATTGATTGAAAATTGTTCATTATTATCTTGGTTAATTAACATCTAATGTTAACTCTACTAAATTTTATAGCAGTAGGGTAAAATGCTTGTCTTTGTTCAAAAGACTGTATTAACTGTAAAGACTGTCTTTTACATCAGCCTGTTTTCAGGGCCTTTTTTTTGGCTACATATTTGTTATTTTTGGCATAAATCAGTATCTGTGACCTGTTTTCATTTGAAAAAAAGAACATTGGCACAAACCTAGCCTGTATGTATTTTTTTGTATGTCATCGAGAGTATTTAAATGATTTTCAATCAGGAAAAAAATGTGCGATTAAAATGCGATTAATCGCGAGTTAACTCAGGCATTGATGCGATTAATCGCGATTAAAAAAATTTAATCGATTGACAGCACTAATATATATATATATATATATATATATATATATATATATATATATATATATATATATATATATATATACTATCATCACATTTTGGTGTTAGTTAATATATTAATATAAAACTTATAATAAATTCAATGTAGCCCTTTGGACCTAAGCAGTCGTTTGGTATACTTATGACCTGGGCAGCGCTGATACTCCCATAGAAACTAGTTAATGTTCATTGCTTATGTATTTTGTGAGAAGAAATTATGCCACTACTAACATTGCCTCTTTTTACTCTCTCCAGTCTGTCTTTTACATAAAAGTAGCACTGGACCAGTGATTCAGTGTTTAGCCGGGTCTCTTCCCACGATGAAGGCATTGATCGACTAAATGCTGTCATTAGGCCTGAGTACTCAGGCCTGAGTACTGAGGGTTTTCTTATTGAAGGTAAATGTTGAGGAAATGCTTTTTTAACTTTATGTATTCTCTTTCCTTTTGTTCCCATATAAAGTCCTCCTTAAACAGTAATTCTGTTTTTTTTTTTCTTTAAATACCTCCTATGCTCTCAATCCCTAGCTTGTCACAGGCTTCTGTAGATTGACAGCTTTTTATGAACCGGCAATAACTAATGCACTAAAATTTGAAATATTGTGTAATAAAAAATATTGATCTGGAAAATGTGTTTAACCAGATCTTAATTTGACTGTATAATTATTTTATATTGAAATTCATTGTATTTTATTCAATTAGAATCATATTATGAGTGTTGGTCTTTTGAAGTGCTGTGAGATTAATGATTACAATTGAATTACCTCTTTATGCATTGTTTGCGCATGGTAACTTAATTTCAATATTTGAGCTGCATGCTCTAATTTAAATCAATTACATATTTTTAATTGCCAATTTACTATTTATAATCCTTTCTTTGGTGTATTTTTATTATTTTATTATTTGAAAGTAGATGGCTTTGTTTGTTATCTGAAGTATTTTTTTAAACTCTTCTTTTTTTGAATGGATTGCAGATAAAAAATAAAAATACTTGTTAAATTATGTCTTAATCTTTAACTGTTTTAAAACATCCAACTTTCCAGACCTTCTCTGGTAAACAACCTCATTATACTCCAATAAAAGCACCATCTGTGTTCTTCCACAACTGCCCTGCAACACATTAGTTACTATATTGTTATTTTCAACCCCACAGGATACAGACTTAATTTGGTGTATTTTTTTAAGTCTCTCTCTTTATCAGTACCTAAATGCGAAGAACCTCCAATTTAAAAGTGCCCATTTGTCGCGAAATGCATAAAGACAATTTTTGAAAAGAAAGCAGATATGAAATCTTCAAAATTAAACAAATATATCATGCACTCAGCTCTCGGTCTTTTTAAGGGGAAGAGGAGAAAAGAGCCTGCCGAGGTCTGATAAGGTTCTGTAATAGTAATAACATTTTCATAAAGCTCATTAATCGAGAGTCTAGAGGTAATTGCTCCGTTTGCTGCAGGCTGACTATGTTGGTAATGCTGACGACTGTCAAACTGACAAACAACAAGTTGTGGAATATGGATTTTCCACCTCTCAGCATGTGTTAATAACCTACCATCTGAGTATTGCCAAGGGAGACTGTCAAGATGGCATCAGTGATAAAATGTTAACATGTGACAAAACGCACCTGCCGCAAGAAGAACAATTCAATTTAAAATTGAATTTGTATGACTATCAGGAAAACCTTTTTCTTAATCCTCCCCTGAGGGGAAGTAATATTGATTAAGAAGAAAAGAACAGAGGGAAAGTGTTTTTTTTTCCAGTTTTTTTTTTCTTTTTTTTATCACTTGGTGTCTGTCTGTGAGCTGCCGCACAGAATGAGAACACTCGCATCAGTTAAACTAACTATACGCATATGGCAGTGGCCATGAGTGTGTATAAGGTGAAGGCATATGTTATGACTCCAAATTAAGAACCATGAGCCCTCACATGCTGGGAACAGGTGCAGAGTCCAGTCACACAGAAAATTTAGACAAGACTGTTCGGGATGGAACATGTCAGACCTTTAAATCTGTATCTTTTGTTTGTTAATTAAAAAGAAAGAAAACAAATTTTTTGTGTTCTCTTTATTTACAATCAAATATAAGTTGAAACTCATGTGTTAATTTGTATTCTTAAAAGGAACATTTGTAACATATAGTGTTTAAAAGGGTAAATGTTGAAGGAGGTGAATCAATGTTTAGAGGAAGAAGGAAAGGGTTAAATTAATATTGCACAAATAAAATTTTAAATATTTAAACATCTTATGAAGTAGAGTAAGTATTAGCTATGTCATTTTCCATTTTATGTTCTTTCTTAGCAAAGATTCAACACATTTATGCAAGTATGCTTTCTAAACGTGAGCTAAGGAAGGAATCAAAAGTCCAGTGCAGCAAACATGACATATACTATTGCATCTCACTAAGCAGAGGGAAACAAATTGTATAATTACATTGAATTTCAATAAATTTCAAAAATACTTTATTAATCCCAAAGGAATTTAAATGTTGTTTGGTACAGAGTTGCACCAATGCAAGTTCCATTGCCTCCAACTTGTAAACAGGTAGAGCTTGCATCATGACTGACCATGAACAATGCCAATTTGTTTTCGGATTGGATTTGTAAATGTTTTTGATCTTTCATGTTGGAATTATTTGTGTTTTGTTAAGGCTTATCCCTCCCACTTTCTCACTAGCATGTGTCTTTCAGTAAAGGAGGATATAAAGCATATTTTATCCTTCCCCCATCAACTAAGCAAAGTTATTTTGCACAGTTAAAAAATAATTAAATCAAGAGTTTTGAATAAAACTATACTTTAAAAAAGTCCTACCCTTATCCAAACTACTGTAAGTGTTAAGAACAATACAAGACATCACTAAGTCCAGTGAACCATTTCATTGAATTCTTTTAACTCTTATTTTACTTATCTCCTACCTAGTATGGAAAGCACTCCACTAATTAGGTCATCACCAGGGTCATCTCTGCCATCTCATAGAGCGCTGCCTTCATCTCTATCATTCTCAAAACACCGGCTGTCACCTGCTAATGCGGCGGGCATCAGGCAATGGGCGGTGACACTGCTGCTTTCATGACGTCTGAGGTGTGTTGATGAGTGATGCCGTCTGACGGTTGATGTTGGGTGAAGCATACAGTAATGGGGAGACAGAGGTCAGAGAAACCATTACCACAGCAAGGAAGGAGGAAAGGGGGAAGAGAAAGTGGGATGTTCGTTGTTGTCTTCTTTCTAGGACTGTAAGGCAGGACTGTTGTCCTTCTGCCATGACTGAACGTCTACACGCTGGCTTTGAATTCATTATGTTGGCGGGGTGCTCATAAATACATGACAGAGGGTGGCACAGCATAAAATGCTTCTGTCTGTTCTTGAAGCAATGGGAAAGGGTACTCATGAAGAGATTTCACATTGCCCGACTGTTTTCCTTACTTTCCATTAATATTTGACTTGTGCTGTCAAAGGTGTTGTTGCCCACCCCAGAAGATAACATGGAACATGTCTGTAATTGTATATTAGCAACAGACATGGGGGAAGCACAGCTATGTTTAAGATGAAACACAATCACCAAGGTCCATCCTCTGCTCATAGGATCTACTTGAATACCACTATAAATTGGCATTAATTTTCTCTACCATCTCTACTGTGACATAAGTTGACCCCAATCCTGTCATGCAAATAACTCTAGCGTGGGAATAATAATAGCTCTTTAAATGAGGTGGCACATAATTACAATCCCTGACCTATTCTAACTGTTACTGACTACCCACCACATTCATGAAACCATTTAGCATGTTCCATCTATCAACATGTGTCACTTTGTTGTCCCCATAACAAAGGTACCCTCACGACCCACTATGGTGATATCATATATTGTTGCAGGGTTATAGCTCAATGACAGTTGACGCCAATTGATCCCTCTTATTATAATGAGTTGGAACACCTTGATATCAAATGGAACATTAGCGCACCATCTGGAAGGATAATGTGACATCCTCCTGAGTTCCAGCTTGGAAACTTGCTGTAAAAAATGTTGGGACCAATATCTTTATGAAAAAAAAAGAAAAAATAAAGAGGATGAGGACATTGACAGGCTGAAAAGGAAGCAGGACGGGGTAAGGTTAAACACAATGATGGCATAGGAAAAGGATGGATTTTGAACACAGCGAAAAAGCCTTTTTAAGATCTAATTCTGGACCCAGAGCTGCTGATAATCAGTGTTATCTATAACAAATGAGGGAATCGTAACAGTTGAGGGATTGTTGATGACACATTTCCATGCCAGCAGACTGCGGTGACACCACCTGTTGTCTGGAGGAGGAGAGGCGGGCAGTGGGGGGACAGAGAAAGTGTATCTCTAGGAGTGTGAATTACTACCAGCCTCACCCTATGAGGCTTTTCAGTTGGAGGTTTGAGCATTGGGGTAAAAACTTTACTCATAACAAATGCTGCAATAACTTATGTATTAGGTATCCTTGGAGCTGTAATGCAGAGTGATTTGGAAAGCCATCACATACAATTAGACGTTGCCGTCATTCTCAGTTTCTGAATTTTCACGTTTAATATTTTAAAAGTTAGTTATCCTTACCTGGCTATTTCAAGTTCATCTAGATCAGCTTTTTACTTAAAGTCGTCACTTTAGCTGACTTTTAACTTCACTATTTCCCATATATATTCTGAAAGAATTTCATATACTTTTTAGTATATGGGCTTTTTGATGTAACTGTTAAAAATTAATGTATTAAATCTTTTTTTTTTTTTTGGCATTTAAAAGTTTCATGGTTTATTAGAATTTGTGTAAATGATTGCTACAATTTAAATAGCAAATTTCATGGTACAATTGTTTAGTTGATAAATTCTAACATATCTTTATTTTAATATATTTACTTGATTAATTATGTCCCTTCATGCACCCCCCTTGGTGTCTCACGTGCCACCAGCAGTTCTCTTCACTGCGTTTGGGAACCCCTGCCTTAGTGACATAAAAGAAATCTTTACTTTTTTTTCTCTTTTTTTTCCATTAAATATATAATAATGGTCTACAAAAACAGGTTGCCATAAGTACATAATAAAGAACACTTGCTTCAGGATATAAAGCATTTTGCTTTAGTGCTAACATCAGAGTATTAAAAGCAAGCTGTTGAAAGGAGGATTTCCTTTCATATAAATTAGTAACACTGTTACGTTACTTGAAATCTACTTGAAATCTAATGCAGAATATTACTACAACTCAGTCAATCAAAGCAACGTCTCATAAGAGTTCTCTCCTCTGCAGGGACATATTTGTATTGCTGGGATGAGCAGTAGGGAGCTAAGATGCAGCATGCATACGTTTCTCCAGTTGGCTGATGGTAGCTGAGATAACAGATTACCTGATGCTTATTGGCCAAGGAGCTGTAATATATGCAGGTGTTCAGCATGCCTTTGACACAGATTGAGAGGAGATTTGATGGCACAGACCTGCTGTTTAAATGACAGCATTCCTACAGAAAAGTGTTCACTGAAGTCAAAGGCTAAAAGTTCTTGTGATGTGCTTCTTATTTGGCGGATCAATGATTTCGTATATGTCAGTTAGAAGTACCTCTCATAAAAAAGCTTCTCTCATCATCTAACTGCCAGCAACAGACTGACAGCTGGCTGCCTATCTTGCTATCCTGAATTCACTTGCATTGTTTACTGTTTTCACACAGAAATAATGGAATAAAGTAACCATAAATTCCATTTCAAATTTTTTTTTTTGTTTCTGTTAAATCCCTTCAAAGGCATTATTCTTTTTAGCCTCATGTCTATTTTAAAGGCAGTTGAAGGCTGTAAAAATGTAAAGTTCTAAAACATCCAGGTTGTTTTAATGTTCTTTTATTATAATATACATAACATTAACATAATGGCATTATAACTCACTTATCCTACCATACACTCACCAGCAAGGTGTAGGTGGGTATCAAATATTTTTATTTTATTTTTAGTTATATATTCCTTTTAGTTAATTATTAAATTCATCAATTGATATCAAACATCTTAGATTTCGTAAATAAACTTACAGTTGTATATAAATTTAAATTTAAGGGAAAGTTTTCCAAATTCTTAAACATTTCAGATCATAAAAAGTAACTACATCATTATTCTGCCTTGCAAAGGTTACTGTGATTGTGTATTAAGTGAGTAAGTGAGTTATTGACAGTTACTTTTTTGGAGAAGTAACTAATAACAATAAAGAGTTACTTTTTAAAATAATGTTCCCAACCCTGTTTAAATTGCCCTATAAACATTCACAACATCCACATTGCATTATAAACATCCATTTTGATTGGAAATTTTTTTTCTCTCCACAAAGCTCATTAGACCTATGTCACAACAACATTCAGTCCCAGATTACGGTAGTTAATTAGATGCAAATCACTTGGCTTTTGCTGTTTTCTTTTCACCTCTTTGCTCAGGAATGCACCTCAACATACGGTTACATTTAGACAGGACCCTGAGTTCAGTGTGAATCCACCTCTAAAGATGTGTAATACTTGAAAAAGTGCTAATCCTCTGTGCCCTGTATTACATGGACAATGATGGACTCTTCTGTTCTGGTGTAAATGACAGTTGTTAAGTATTTTGTTTTATTTCCTTGTAAGCACAAAAATCTCCATTCTTATGACCCCAAGTTTGTGTGATCTATCTACAGTACCTGCAAAATAGGAAAGGCTTAATTAAAGCTTTTGGCTGCTATATTTTTATACATTTTTATACATTTTATGATATATATATATATATATATATATATATATATATATACATATATATATATATATATATATATATATATATATATATATATATATATATATATATATATATATATATATATATATGAGCCATACGAGTTGTTTGAATGGTAAGTAGATAATTATGCCTTTAAAAATTATTATTTGGCTTTGTGTTCTTTGAGACAGAGGCCTTTAAGTTTCTCTTCTACAGTCCCAGGCATTGTGACTGTACTGGTACTGGTGGTCACAAGTTGAGATTACCTCTATACATGGTGCTGTCATTTCATACCATTGAGACCAGTGGCATGCTTGATCCAGGCCCCTTTTATTTGCTCCCACATATCCCCTTTTCTCACCCATTCAACCTTGATGGCTCCTTTCACACCACTGTCTCCATGCTCCCCTGGAAGCACAATGGATACCAGTCTGTCGCCCTGTCTGCTAGACAGACTTTTATCTGCTGAGAAGCCTACAGCTCATGGAAAGCCTTTTGTTACCTATCTCTGAGGTGGCTGAATGACTTCTTCCTTTGATTTGTACCTTGCCATTTCTCCCCCTACAATGAACATGTCTCTTTTACACATTTCAGATGTACTAAAGTAATGTGCTGTACTGGAATTTAGAAAACTTGCCAAGATTTTGATTCATTAAATGCAATTTACCTCAAGTGAATGTTACATTAAATAAATATGTAATATAGTTAAATCTAGTTTGAATAAATACCACATGCCTACAGCTATTTAAAAAATCACAATATATTTCAAATGTTCAGAACGGCGGTATAGAGGTGTACATTTTGACAAAAATAGCCTTAAATTTAACTCTGAGTCTTCCGTCACTCTGAAGTTTCCCTTTTGTTACTGTACTGTTAGGAGTGAGGCGACAACAATCTTCTCTCTACAAAGTGAGTGGCCGGGTTGGACAGGATTTAGCCTTTATACGGACTGTAATTGTTTCTTCTTGGTCATGCGTCTCTCTCACTCTCTGCCTTCCCATCCATCTTCCCTTTTTTCTGCGTTGGTTTTAACCGCACAAGGTCATTGCTCTTAGGCAACGGCGGCTCGGCTTTATTGTTCCAGCAGGTCATCAGGGCCAACACACATCACAGCTATTATTCCTCAGGAACAAATGGCCATCCAATGCTTTGATCTATGACTTTCTTTCTCAGACGCTTCCATAGAACATTTGACAGATTTTTTTATTTTTCCCCTTGTCCACTCAGAATCCATCTGTCTGAACCACTTCATACTTTTTCTGTAAGAGACTGTTGATTTTAAAATTAGTCAGCATGATAAATGTAGACTTTGAACAGAGATTAAATAACATTAGCAACATGGCAGCAAACCTCTTACTGTATGTTTTTGAGTTTCAAATTAAATAAACTAAAATGTGTTTTTCACACAGTTACATTAATCACAGAACTGCAAAAAAGTTCTGCTCTGATGTGAATTGACATGGGACATGATTCAATATGATATGACAATACGATATGACCCATTGGAATAAAACACAATGAGATGCAAAACTAGAGGTTTGCTTTTAATGACTTCTTTAGAAATTTGTTTTGAACTTGATGCAGTTCCAGTCATTCTCAGAAAAAGAGACCCTGTCAGTCTAGCAAACCAACTTTGAGAGAATGAACAGTAAGAGTAAGCACAAAACTTCAAATGAAAATCAGTCATTAAAAATAAGAGTACCCCTGTAGTTTTTTAAATATAATATTAAGGCCTTTACCAAGTTCTAAAATTATTCAAATCAAACCTCAACTGTGCAAAACCACTTACCTGAGTTTTAACACCATTAAAATACAATGAAGTTAGTATAAAAAAGTTAACATAGCTATAACAGCACCCAGCTGATGTTTTCATATGGGTAATACATCTCACCACCAATGGCACATTAAAATTCTTTTTGAAAGAATTATCAGTCAGTCGTATCCCTATAAAAGTTTTCTATTTCCAAACTGTATGTAGTCAGTGAGAAATGGCTTTCCCACTGAATTGCAGTTGAGAATCGGGGGATAATTTTTTTTATTTCAAAAACAAAACTGCATTATAGGTGCATTATAGTTGATTTGAGAATTTTTTTGCTGTTATTAAAAGTGAGAAAAGGCAAAATGAAGAGCAAGCCAACCTGTCATTGTCAACAAAGAAAATGAAGCAATATTTATTAACCAGATCAGACAATAAATGTAGTATTGCTAACTGTCTTATAAACTTGATATACAGTTGTTAGGTTTTTGATCATGGTACAATAGTTTTGGTTTTAGTTAGGTTTTCATATGTTGCCTTAGCAGTTAAATATAAAACGATACCCTTGGGACTTATTTTTTCTATTCTTTAAAATGTGTCTTGCTTTGCCAAGTGTTTATTCTGAACAACTTGTGGGTTCGAAACATTTTTATGCTTTGGCTGTTCAGTGGTTATGTTGCAGTTGCAAAAGGGTTGAGACACTTAGATTTCAAGGTAGTTAGAAAGCTCAATGGATCCCACTGGAACATATTACCTAAGAGAACTATTTAGAGTATACCCAGCAATCTTAGGAATTTCAGACCCATTAGATGGTGGGTTGGATTGGATCTACCACTCAGTGTGACGAGTTAGGAGGGGCTTAACTCACATAACAACACATTGCATGTAACTGTTGCTTGAAATGTACAGTAAACCAGTATATAAGGAGGCAGAGGACGTCTCTCCAGTGCCAGAGTGTTTGCCAGTTATGGTTAGCAAGCCTGAGCCAACCTGCCTGTCTGAATCTTTGACTACCTGAAAACCTGAACTTGAACCTGATCTGTTTTCTCCTCTCTGCTTCCTAGATTGAACCTGCCTGAAACCAGAAACCCAGAAGAGTTTCTCTGTCTATTCTCTGAAGAACCCTGGAGATTAATCCCTGTCAAAGACCTGCCTGTCCGCCCTCTGAAGAAACTGGAAGGGAAACTCAAATCAGAACCTGCCAACACTCAAACCAAGCTCTGCCTCCGCCAAGCCCTCTGCCTGCCAACGGCCTCTGGACCCTCCTGGTTCCCCCCTTCTGCCGCTCTGCTCAAACTCCTGAACAGGTACAGACCTGCATACTTCCATCCTGCAAATTACCTGGACATCCACTAACTCCTCTGTCCCCTTCTGCAGTGAACCCACTCGTGACCAGTCCTGGATCTGATCACCCCTGGATCTGTTTATTGATTGTGCTCTTACTTCAATAAACTTGAACTTTTTCCCCAGTCTCTGAGTGTTTCTGCATGTGGGTTAGGCACCTGAAGCCCAACATGACACCTCTAATCTTAACTTGGTAAACTGATTTTAAAAGCATCTGCTAAATTGTGTATTTTTGCAGATATTATTAAATAATATAATTTCTACATGGCTAACCCTTAGGTTAACGTATTTTGTACTCGAAAAACAATAAAAAATTTAATAAAGGTGTTTTTACACAAGAACTATTCAACAATAGTTGATATACATATTATTTTTTTCTGTTCTACATACATCCGAATCCCCCAAATTACCTGACCTCAACTGACCCCTAAATCCACAAGGTTTAAGTAGGCTGAACATGTTACATGCAAACATTTTGATAAATAAAAACAGTTTGTAAAGCAAAATATTAAATAGTGATCTACAACAGAGAATGTTTGATGATTATGCTATTTTTAGTTTTACTCCTTAATAATACTGTACAGAGATTGGTATAGTTAAAGCAATAGTGCAGATGTGCTGTTAAATAAACCTCAGCAAAAAAAAAAAAAAAAAAAAAAATGTTTTTCAATTATTCTATTAAAAGACAATCCCTTGAGATTGCATTTAACGAGCACTGGGTGAATGGAGCCCTGCAATGGACTGGCGATGTATAGCCTGGCCAGCCAGACTAATTTACGCTGTGTAAACGGCATATTGGTTTGAAAAGTGAGTCCGATTTCAAAGGCAGGACTAGCACATTAAGTAGAAACAGTTTAGAACCAATCTGATAACTGTGGATGTAAATGCATAAACTTCTCTTAAAAAAAAAAAGAAAGAAAAGCTCTTACAGCAACCACTTGTTGAAAGTTTTGCGATATACAAAGTTCTTACGGACATTATAAAGGGAATCAATAAAACATCTACTCCTTTGCAGGGGCAAACTTCATTGTTATGGTCACAGAAATTAGCTGTTCTATTTTGGGCCTGGTAATCTGTGATCATTGGTCCTGTCTGTTTAAGAATTAAGAGCATTGAGCCTTACCAGACTGCCTTAACTGTCAATGGTGTACCCAACCTTTTGCCTTTAGACTGCTGGAGATAAACACCGGCCCCCTGCTACCCTGATGGACCAGCAGCAGAAGCTGTATTGATAGATGAATGTCAAAATTCTACTCATTTTGAATTCTGACACCTACTGTACAGACGGAAATGCATGAATAAGGCTTGCTTTATTGGCCAGATAATACAGTTTATTTGAGCAAAGAGAACAGTAGAGACTTATGACAATGTAAATGCTGCTAAAAACAAAGGTTGCAAATAAAATACAATAAGATTTTAACTAATATGCTTTGTGAAAGACATGTATCATTATAATGTATTTTAAGATTGATCAAAGAACAAGAACTACAAAACCTAAAGGTATAGTGGAGGATTTTCATGTTTTGTTTAAAAGACCCACACTCTCATGTACATGCACCATTTGTCCTTGTGCACGCTCTGTTTAAATGTTGCTGTGTGCATCGCTAATCCAAGCTTACATTCCAAAAGAAGATTTGCAATTTTTCCACTATGTCAGACTCACCACCAGTAAGTTAAAATGAGAACGAGCATGTATAATGGCCTTACGTAAACATATCACAAGAATGATTGACAATTAGGAGGACCACTTATTTTTGATGATCCACCTAGAAAAAGAACATCCTCCACTATACCTTTAAGTTTAAACTTTTGTCAGCCGAATTTTTAATACTTAACATGTAAAACACCTAAAGCACAACTCCTTAACAGTTTAGATAAGACTAGTCCTATAGAACCAATTCCTTAGATATAAAAATAATATCAGAGTGAAAAAAACTGAATCTACCCGCTGGAAGCTATAATAAACATTTCATTGTGAGTCCAGACCAGATGAGGTGGAGGATAGCCAATGGCTGAAAATCTGATCCTCATCTGTCATCAAAAAGGTCTGACTTGTTGGCTTCACTGATACCCTGGGTATCTCTAAAAACAGCAAATATTCTGATTACTCAGAATATAAATCTGGACGATTTCAACCATTCTCTGAGAGCGTGCAAGAGGCAGAGTTTTGTGAAATGTTATGATAAAACTTGGGCACTGACATACTGGAATTAATTCAAGCTCTTATGAAGATCAAGGGAAAGCCTTGAACACATTTCTACTCAGGAAGAAGAGTTATTGCCTTACACAGTGAAGTTAGTTCCAGTTACATTATGGAGGAGAGCCTAAAATTTTATGACTGGTGTAGCAAGAGGAAGGAGGACGGCTAAGACCTCTAATATTATTTCACAGCATATATTCTTTCTACTTCTAAAACATAAAACACTGTGGAATCCAAAGAATCTGAAACTCTCTCTTTAGAACTGCTCTTTGATTTGTGATGGGAAACTGTTTTATCTATTATATATTCCCACTGACAATTGTATCTACAGTGTTGCTTGCAGAGGAGTAATGGCAGGAATATTCTTAAAGCACACAACTCTAACTTTTGTTTATCCACAATGCTGTGGACAATTTTATCTGATGTTACCTTGTATACCATTTTATATACACATTTTATAACATATTTTCAGTTTAATATTCTCTTTGATACATTTCTATTAAATGTATTAGTTTTACAAAAACAGCACCAGACCTGCGAAATGTCCATGGTGTACCCCCTCTTGCCCATGGAAAGTCCGAGACAGGCAATGGCCCTACCGTGTCCCTGACAGAATAAGCAGGAGAAGAAAGATAGATTGTTACGACCTGGCTCGACTGGTCGCAACAAAAACTGGGGGGACACGGAAACAGGCAGTGCTTTAAGCCTGTAAAAGGCATTTATTTAGCAGAATCAAAGAATAAACTAGGTGTCGTTATCAGACGGCAGCTCGGAGGGGGCGATCACACCTGGTCCATCCTCACCAGTAAGTCTGGACCCCAACCTGGTCTGGACTGGACTGGATGGCTGTCTGCGGCGTGCTTGCTTCGACCAGGAGACGCGCCTCTCAAGCAGGGAACACCAACATTCCTAAATGGAACGGTGCTCCTTAAATACCAACCAGGTGGCCGCATAATGGAAGCCTCTCCCACTTAGATGACCTTAATTGATAGTGTTAGTTTAGTCATTTTACACATATGCTCACCCGACCGCACAGCAGGGCCGTCACATAAATCCACGGCTTAAAGAATAGGATAGACCTGTAAAGTTCATTAGTTGTGAAGAAATGTCTTATTTACTAGTGGTTCGACTTTAGTCACAGTGGTTTTCAAATGTTTTAATTGAAAGTAAATGTTTTAAATATTTTCAGTTATTAATATGCTCAATAGTGCCAGATTATTTCGAGCCATCGGTGAGTTTAGTCTAGCATTCCTGATACAGCCTGCTGGAACCCTATCGTACCTATCATAGAGTGTTTCTGGATCTCCGACCCTATTTTCTGTGCCTCACTTTGTTTCTGGATTCTCCTCTGGATTGTCTCTAGTTCTCAGATAACTTGACTCTGACTCTGGACTTGCTCTCGGACCCCAAGCTCTGGTTTGTGCCCTTAAACATTCTGCCTGTCTCTGCTCTCACAGATCTGACCACATACATTCCCCTGGACCTATGTATGGGTCCAGGGGAATGTACCCTGGACCGAAACTTACCTTGACAGATTCATTTAACCATTGATGTCATATGCCAACTGGCTTCTTCAGAAACTCTCAAACTTTGTCCCTAAACTCAGAGAAGGTTAGTGAACCACAATTGAACATTGGAAACATCTGTTTCTTCCTGGTCACTCAATTATTCAGTCTTCTTCAAGATGTTCCGGTTGCTGTTTCTAGGGAATCCCTCCCAACCTGCAGCAGTTCTATGTATATTTTAATAAACTGTTCAAATGCCGACTGTTGAATCTAGTTTGATTCTGGGTCTTCTGGTCATTGCATGATCTTTTTTTTTTTTTTTTTTTTTATCTTATTCAGAGGCCGTTAACATTTCTTTTTAATCTATGTTTACCATTCATTCTCACTCAGTCTCCTTGTTTCCTCTGCAGTTGTTTCACATTCCCCCGATTAAGCTCATTGAAATTTAATGTCTTCCTGCACCTTTACCTCTGTATATAAGCTCTCTAGCATTCATTGGTCATCAATTCTTTTTTTTTAGTTTATTCATTTAATCTTCCTGTGCTTTAAAATATCTCAGGCTCTCTGTAAGTTCTTGTTATTTGATTAATAAAACTATGCTAATTTTTAACCCAGACAGATTGTGCTAGGAAAATATTGTGGTTGGCTATATCTGTTTATTTACTAGCTTAAAAGTGCTATGGCACACTTTTAAGCCTTTCAGTGTCACTTATAGAAAACCATATGACAAAATTAGAAAATTCCTGTGGAAATTTTGGAGTGGACAGCATTTAGTGAGAAATCGATGGACCAGCATCAAAGGTTCTGGGGATCAGTTAAGACAAAGGTGGTGGATGTTTAAAATTGGATCAAGTGTAGGCTTGAATGATTTTTGACAAAATCACCATGTAGATACTTCACTCCAGGCTTTAATTGTTTTCATGACCTTGAAAGTTTGCTTGTCCATTGGTGGAAGACTTTACCAGTAGTGTTGCATGAAAGAGTTCCTACTTTTATCTGCAAACATGGATCTGCACATTATTTATAACTCTCTCTTTCCTTGTTTTTGGCAGCAAACCCTCTTAAAGGAGAATTCCGGTTTTTAACACTTTTAGCCCATTTTCTGTAGTGTCCAGGATGAAATCGAATGATCGACACCAAAATTTTGACAATTGGTCCTGTCTCTGCTTTTTGGCTCATTTAGAATCCACCCCTGGCTGCTTTAGAATGGCTTCCATTGTGCATGTCCGATAATGTCCTTAAAACAACCTTAAACGTTCTTTTTTTAAAATATGCTACTCACGTCAGCGCTGTTCAATGACGTTCCAAAAAAAGTTTCGTAAAGAAAAAACTTTCCTGTAGTGTTTTATTTAGCATTTTGTAAATCCCATTGAGTTCTGTTGGAATAGTCAATATTCCCCTGCCACCGGAAACGGAAATGGGGCCTGTTTACACAGTTGTAGTCTTTTCGCTTCACTCTGTGTACTCCGACGTCGAGAATCAAGAATCCACCTTTCGTATTCCATTTTCAGAGTTTTTTAAAGTGTTTAACAGAGACGTTAGCACCTCGACGTCGGAGTACACAGAGTGAAGCGAAAAGACTACAACTGTGTAAACAGGCCCCATTTCCGTTTCCGGTGGCAGGGGAATATTGACTATTCCAACAGAACTCAATGGGATTTACAAAATGCTAAATAAAACACTACAGGAACGTTTTTTCTTTACGAAACTTTTTTTGGAACGTCATTGAACAGCACTGACGACCCGGTGAGTAGCATATTTAAAAAAAAGAACGTTTAAGGTTGTTTTAAGGACATTATCGGACATGCACAATGGAAGCCATTCTAAAGCAGCCAGGGGGGGATTCTGCATGAGCCAAAAAGCAGAGACAGGACCAATTGTCAAAATTTTGGTGTCGATCATTCGATTTCATCCTGGACACTACAGAAAATGGGCTAAAAGTGTTAAAAACAGGAATTCTCCTTTAATGCATACTGTCACACATTATCATACTATTTTTCAAGGCTGCACTTTTAAAAAGATGAAATTGTCCAGTGAGCTGTTTCCAAACAAAATTTATTTTTGTTTTACAGTTATGTAAACAAAATGACAAATAAAATCTGTCTAAAGTCTAAAGGGCTGGGTTGAGAAAGTCAGTTTTTTAGCTGTTAAATGTACAGTAATGTAACCAAACTTGAGGGCCTATTGGATTTTTTGTTAATAATAATAATAATAATAATAATAATAAAGATCTTACACTGGAGATATTTACCTCTGTGTTTAACCCATATCCTTGGGGAGCAGTGGGCTGCCACTGTGCCAAACTTAAAGTGTTCTATGATGTGACTTTGTTTTCATGATTTTTCAACCCTTGGATGTATTCCCCCCACACTAAATTTCCCCATGGAATTTATAAAGCATGTTTTTATTTGATTTAATTAAAGCTTTAACCGATCCAGTCCCTCAAATAAAACTTGAAAAGAGTAAACCAAAGCATTTGATCAACTACAACAGGGGTAACCAATTAAAAATCAGCGGGGTCCGAATAAAGTAAATCAACAACCAGTAAAGTTCCAGAGATATTTTTAGTTGTAATCTGGTACTTTAAACAGAATTTAACACTGAAATAAAATGAGTTTTTTATGTATCCGTGTTATACATTGACTTTTTAAATAAAAAAAATTATAAACAAAAAAAAAATAAAAAATTTCATTTCAAAATCTAAACAGTTTTTTGAAGTAGAGAACAACAATCGTTCAGTTTGGTACATAGACAATTTCCTGATTCACATATTTTATAAAACACCTGAACTGACCATTCTTTTTTTCTTTCATTTTTATGGATTAATAAAAGAACTGGGCTTTAGACTGACCTGCAAGGGTTTAAACCTGGGTCTGATTGTTGGGAGCTGGAGAAGTTCCACCTTCCTCCAGCAGAGTCCGCCATGGATCCTCCTGAGCTGAGCTGCCTGCACACCTGTGACTGATCATCTCATCAGGAGGACCACAGTACTTAAGCTGTCTTCAGACCTTGCCTCGACGCCGCAGTGTTTAATCAGTTTGGTTAGCACCTAAGCCTAGAACCTCCTGAGAACTTTGCTATCTCTGAGTCCAGTTTGGATTCTAACCCTTTTGTCTCTGCTTCCAGGTTACCTGTTTTTCTCCTGTGAAGCTCTGGAAGAGCTTAACCTGCCGAGCCTGCCCTCTGAGCCAAACCTGAAGACTCTCTTCTGGATTTCCAAGCAGCGCTGGATTTAGAGCTGGGAACTCAAACCAAGGTCAACACCCTCACTAGAAGTAAGACGCTGAAACAGTTATCGGACTCTGCTGAACCAAACCATCTCCGGACTCAACAGTTCCTCTCCCAAAGTCTCTTCTACGCATCTCAAGGAACAAACCTGAATCTCTCAAGATCAATTCCAACTAAGCCAACGCTAACTGAACTGTCTCCCTCACAGACTCCAGTGAACCAGTCCTCAGGCCTGAACCAGCAAACTGTACATTTACTACGTGCTTGTGTAACAATAAACTCGTTAACTTTTCCCCTGAGTCCGTTGTGTTCTGCATCTTGGGCCTCTCAGTAAACCTATCATGACACTGATTGGGAACAAAGCCATTCTCAAGCACATATCAAGGTGCTCATTCGTGAGTCTGGAGCATTTCTTTTTGAATCTGTTCATGGTGGGAAATCCTCCTTCACGGCAGTAGGTTGAGCCAACCATACTCAAAATGTGCAAGGTAATCTTTGAGCATGCCATTGCATTTTACTGTCACCACTTCACCATGCCTCTTCCAGAAGTCCACACTTTCTTTCACTTTTTCTCATCATCTTCTCCTTCCTACTCCTTACCCTTCCTCCCGGTTTACCACAAGTTTGCCTTTTGTGTCTAAATGTAGCTAGCAGCAGCTCTGACACAGCTCATTAGCTAATTTGCATCTTATGTTGCCTGGTCCTGGAGGGCTTTACCATACAAACAGGAGATGCGACGCAAAGTGAAATTAGACACTGCAGACAACATCAGGAAATTTAGAAATGTTTTAAAACAGGTTGGGTCGGGATTAGCCAGCTGGTGGGTCCAGTTCTGGACCGCGGCCCGCTAATCCGTGACCTCTGAACTGCAGTAACCTCTGGCCCATTTCCAACTTGCCTGTTATGTCTGAATACCTGAGAAAGCATATGTCTCGCCTCTAATTCATATTTCAAAATATATTGATATATTTTAGGCGTGCAAGATAAATATTTAATCTTTAATGACAAAGCATCATTTCATTTTTTGTTGTATTGGTGACTTATTTTGGCCCTGGGGCGCAAAAGTGTTTTCCCATTGACTCTCGTTAAAAGTTGTACATGCACAGTAGCGCCACTGCAATACAGAAGTATAGCAGAGCTCTTGGGGCACCAAAGCAGCACTATGAGGTGACAGGAACTGTTGTCACAATTGTTGTGTGGGTGGTTTATAGGCCGAGTCTTGGAAGGGAAGCAAACTTACCAAGAGAAGCTGGAGGTGAAACTGTTTGGACCAGATCAGCCGAACATCAAAATTAATCAGCAGTTCAAAAGACAGATGGAGACAGTGACTCTGTCTTTTTCCAGAACCTGGTTTAGCTACAAGGCTTGGCTAACTTCATGCAGCTAGGCTAAGGCTTTCTTCTGCTGCCTTGACTGCCTGCCTCCTTTTTCCAAAGTTAGGATCGGACCCATTATGGATAAAGACAGATAGGACTGATTTAAAGCACTTTTCAGAAAAGGCAAAGAGGCATGAACTATCTGTGAGTCACATGGTAGATAATATAATATATTGTACTGTTTCTAGGTGTTTGTTAATTTACATATGTAGTTGCTCTTAAACACATTCTCAGAAAATAAATAGTTTTTATATTAAAAAAAATATAAAGCTGACTAATAGCTTCTCATTATTAAACTGGTATCTTAGTTTCTTAGGTGTCTGACACAATATTGGACGGGGGTCGATGTTCTTTGTGGTGCTGACATCCTCAATGCATTTGTTGATGTTGATAGCTCTGAAAATTGATATCCCAGAGCTAGCTGATAGTCCAACAGCGTTGCTTTCACAAGCAGACTAGTATGTCTGTTGCCATAAAGTTTTGCTTGATATTTGTATATTAAACTTTATTGAACATTATTTGGGGAGTAAAATCACATACAGCGGACATGGAAAGGGAGAAAGAAAGAGGGTATAAGTACTAAGGGGAGAGATTGAGAGAGAAAGAGACAGGAAAGGGTGCATGAAAAGGGAGAAAATAAACAGCAAAAATAGAAAACACAGAATATATACAGTAACTCCTTAATGTCTGCTTCCATACCTGTATGAGATGAGTGGAAAAGAAAACATAGAGCATAATAGCTGAAATAAGACCACAGAAAACCAAAGTAAACTTTCAGATTCAGAATCTACAGTGATTTCACGTTAATCAGGGTGGTATATATCTGTAGCTGTAGCTTATTATGTAGTTTTAATGGAGCCCCAGACTAGCCCTACAGGGCCCAGGACAGAAAAACGCTATGTGAGCCCCATTATCCAGAGGCACCCCACTGGGGTTGACGTTACAGATTTTTACCACTTGCCCAAAGGGCAAGTGACTTTCACATTTCATTTGCCCAGAAACAATTTTCACTTGCCCAGTATAATGTTTGATAAATATAGTTCCTTTTTGTATATATATCGATGAAACATGTTTGTTTTTTAAATGTTTTTTGTTATTCAGTATTTTTTAAGTTTACAGGTTCCTGGTGTGTATATGCATGCGTCAGATAATGAACTCAAGCCTACATTACTGTGTTAATGTACAGGTTAAAAACAAGATACATCACAAGAAAGAAGTCAATGTCACAAATGAATAACTTTTATTTTAGAGTCACGGTATGTTTATACAAGATAATACTATTAATATAATGTGACTTTTCTAGAGAATCATTATACATACAGTGGGGGAAATAAATATTTGACCCCTTGCTGAGTTTGCAGGTTTGCCCACTTACAAAGAATGCAACAATCTACAATTTTAATCATATGTACATTCTAACAGTGAAAGACAGAATCCCAAAGAAAATTCCAGAAAATCACATCATATGAATTTATAAAAATTGATAACCATATGATGAGGAAAAACAAGTATTTGACCCCCTACCAAACAGCAAGTATTCTGGCTCCTACAAGCCATTTAGTCTTTCTTTAAGACACAGCCCCAATCCCAACCAATTATCTACATCAAATACACCTGCCTCACCTCGTTATCTGTATAAAAGACACCTGTCAACACCCAAACAACCAGCATCCAACATCACCACCATGGGCAAGACCAAAGAGCTTTCCACGGACATCTGGGACAAGATTGTTGATCTGCACAAGGCTGGGATGGGCTACAAGATAATCGGAAAGCAACTTGGAGAGATAAGATCAGCTGTCGGTGCAGTTATCAGGAAGGGAAGAAGCACCACACCACCGCCAACCACCCTCGGTCTGGGCCTCCACACAAGATCTCGCCTCGTGGGGTGTCCCTGATCATGCGAACGGTGAGGAATCATCCCAAAACCACAAGGGGGAAACTGATGAATCAACTGAAGGCAGCTGGGACCGCAG
Source organism: Cyprinodon tularosa (assembly GCF_016077235.1). Classification (NCBI taxonomy): domain Eukaryota; kingdom Metazoa; phylum Chordata; class Actinopteri; order Cyprinodontiformes; family Cyprinodontidae; genus Cyprinodon; species Cyprinodon tularosa. Next base: position 192,172 of record NW_024039662.1, read on the forward strand.
TTACAAAAGAAACGTTTGGTAACACACTACGCTGCCATGGATTGAAATCCTGCAGCGCACGCAAGGTCCCCCTGCTCAAGAAGAAACATGTACAGGCCCGCATGAAGTTCGCCATTCACCACCTGAATGACTAAGAAGAGGCCTGGAAGAAGGTGACGTGGTCAGATGAGACCAAAATAGAACTTGTTGGCCTCAACTCAACTCGTTGTGTTTGGAGGGCAAAGAACAGCGGGTACAACCCAAAGAACACCATCCCCACCATCAAGCATGGTGGTGGCAACATCATGCTTTGGGGTGCTTTTCAGCCAAGGAGATGGGACAACTCCATCGTATTGAGGGGAGGATGGACGGGGCCATGTATCGTGGAATTCTGGACCAACATGTCCTTCCCTCAGTAAGAGAGAGCTGAAGATGGGTCGAGGATGGGTGATTCAGCACGACAACGACCCTAAGCACACCGCCAAAGCAACAAAACAGTGGCTGAAGAAGAAGCACATCAAGGTTCTGGAGTGGCCTAGCCAGTCTCCAGACCTGAATCCAATTGAAAATCTTTGGAGGGAGCTTAAAATTGGAGTTGCCAGGCAACAACCTTGGAACCTGAATGTCTCGAGGAAGGAGTGGGCCAACATCCCTGCCGAAATGTGGAAAATGTGCCAAAATGTGTGTTATAGGATGGTGTCAAACTTGACAAGTTCTATTTGGGGTGGTGTTTTATTTCATGTAATTAATGAATTGCTTATTCTGGGTTTTTTAGGGGTTGATCTTGTCTTTTTTTCCCCTTTGGTTTGTTGTATGTAAGTGTATATATCTAATTTACTTATGAGCTTTTATTGTAAAATGACACTCTGGACCAATAAAGACAGCCCATGGTATCCTGAGCTATCTCTACAGTTATTCTGCTATAGGCTTAGACTACTGGAGGGAACCATTTTACTGGAGGGAACCATTTTCAGTATAGTCCTGTTTCTCTCACTGTGACTAACTGTATGTGCTCTCTTTCAGCCTCTAACATGGAAGTTGACTCGCAGCTAGTCTGCCTGGTTGTGTGTTTCCTGGACATGGCTGACTGTGGAGCTGGTTGACAGTTGCCTTTTGTATCTCTGATCTTTTTCTTTGTCTGCTTCTTTCTCCTTGAACCCCACTCAGCCTCAGCAGATGGCCGCTCACACTGAGCCTGGTACTGCTGGAGATTTCTGTTAAAAGGGAGTTTTCCTCTCCACTGTTGCTACAAGCATGCTTGGTGTGAGGGATTGCCCTTGAGTCAATCAGTTGATGCAATCAGCTTTTTCCTTAGATAGAAAACTTTGAACCAATCTGATTCATCTGTTAGAATTGTCTCTATAGAGTGCCTTGAGGGGACATGTCTTGTAATATGGTGTCAAATAAATAAACTGAATTGAATTCAGTTAAAAAACTTTAGATAAGTACACAATCAGTTTAACCCTGCCATTTTAAGGGTGTGTACTTTTTGTAGTTGTAACTTCATAAATACCAAAGCCATTCAGTCTAATAAGTAATTATATATTTGATTTACCAAGTTATTTACAGTTGTTCAGCTGATATGACATGAAAGAACCAAATATTCCTTTACCCCTTGTTTTTATGATTTCTGCATTGTGAGGGTCAAGCAACAATCCATTTAGGTACAAATCCTCTGCATTTCAGAAACGCTATACCTCTCTTCTTGTCTAAGCACATTTAACCTGCAGCAAAGGCTGCAACCACTTCAACCAATAACAGTAGGATCACCTTGGTCCTGATTAATGATTTTCCTGTGGCATTTGTAACTGCTCTCATCAAAAGTCCAGCCATAGGATCACTTGGGTGACCCTGCTGCTCATGTTTAACAAATGAATGGGAAACCTGTCTTATGTGGTACTGCAACCTGGAAACAGTCAGAGGCAGATTATGTATTAAACAGGGCACTGTGGCACTGCCAAGAAGAGTGATTTCTTTTTCTATTTGTATGCTGTAAAGTTTATTCCAAGGTTGCTGTCAGCCTCCTTAAAATATACTCACATCATGTTTAATTTATGGTTGTTCAAGAGGGTTTTCATGCTGCACTAGTATTTTTAGGGTTTAATTATGTAGAACTTTCCTGAATTAGGTGATGAATGTACCTACAGGTGTGCCTAGTGAGTCAAGTTTTAAAAAGACCCACGGAAGCACTTGCTCCAAGTCTCAGTTAGTTGAAATATAGAACCATCAAACATGCAGTCAATTCAGTAATCCCTTAAAAGTATCTTGTTAACTTTAAACCAGAGGATTTAGATGTGGAGCCATCAGGTCATCTCTGTGCCTTGTATTTTTCTGCCCAGCTATTGGACCAGGTGAGACCAATCTGCACAGTGAATTAAATTTTGCATGTTGGACTCACCTGGTTCAGTGGCTGTGCAGAACAAAAGCATCGAGTAAAGATGACTTCTTGACTCTAACATCTCTTACCTATGCTTAAAACACACACACACATAAAATCTGATTCAAAAAATACCCAAATTAAAAAACCAGCTGGAGCAAGCATTTTGGACTTCTCAACAAGAAGGCTCTTGATACGGCAAACTAAGGATTCTGTGGTCACTTTCAATGTGCCACATGGTTATTTGAGCTTTTATAAGACTGTTATTCCTCCAGTATTATCTTGTTGCACCCAAATTCCCTGCAGCACATCCACATGCATAATAAATCCAGTAAATGTCAGATGTAAGGCTCAGGGGAGACACCTGCTATTTGTTTAGGCTCTGGTTTGTGATACAGCCTGGTGTCATTTATGTTTAGATAGAAGTGAATGAATGAATAAACCATGCCGGCATTTGCGTGTCAATCTGGAATTCACTTGGGAAACCCTAAGCCAATATTCACAGATCAGGCAGAACAATATAAACACCTGCCTACTAGTATGTTAGTTCCCCTTTTGCTGGCAAACCACCACTCACTCATTAAGTCAAAGATTCCTCTTGACCCCTGAAACTCTTGTGGTTTCACACCTCACAAGGCTAATGCACACAACGCTCTTTGGTGGAGCTCATCGACAGACATGTGTCAGACAGATCCTTTAACACAAATCAATCTTGCTTTGATGTAGCAAGACAGAACGGATTACTGGACTCTAGCCTTGCATATTTTCATCACAAACATCCATAGTTTTGAATAAAACAGGTTTAAACAGGACTTTTGGATTACATGTGTTGGACCATCTGCCTCAGACCAGATGCCAATGATTTGGATTTTTCTAACAGTTGTTTCCAACCATTTCTGCTTTGTACCAGTGCATGTCATCCTAATCAATAAGACCAATGTCACCTGGGATGTTATTACCAACTTGTTTAACTATCATAATTTAGCCTTTATCAAAATTACAGAATCCAGCTTGCATTTTTTCTGCTTCTACACACGTTTCTGTTTAAAACATGAAATATATATATATATATATATATATATATATATATATATATATATATATATATATATATATATATATATATATATATATATATATATATATATATATATATATATTCCCCCCTAAAACAAGAGCTGTCATGAAAAGATAATTATTGTTATTCACTTAACTTGTCACTTAACTTGTGATGATAATGTCGTGCTGCTGCCCAGAAAGCCAAGCCCCCCTTAAGGAAAACAGTAATGCAAATAGGAGCAATTTTAAACAATCATCTTCAATGATTTCAACAATGGCATATAATGCATTTTCAAAATCAATATCTGTCACATCAGCCTGTCCTACAAAGTGATTAGCTATTTAGTTAGTGAGAATGACTGATCACATGAGACCATATAGAAAAACCATCCCTGACATCCTCATTTGTGCAGATATATGTTTAAGTTGGAAAATAAGTGTTGATTCTTTCATGTTTAAAGCCTTAATTCTCTGTTGTTTTCAAAGACATTCTGTTTAGCATCTGACAGCATACTGAAAGAGTACCTTAGAGCTTTTCCTCCCTGTCCTACTGACTGACTGTAGATTTTTAGTTGCAGACTCCTGGAGGCCCAGAAGTTTCCATCGGCTTGTTTTTCATTCTCACAATCCCTCTTCCTGCTAGCCAAATCACTGAGCTATGACTACAGCCCTGGTTGGGAGTCCTTATCTGCTATCATTAAAGATGCATTTATTCCATCGCCTCAGGTACTTGTGGGTGTTTGTGTGCATGTGCGTGTATCTGTGCTTTCAAATACTTTTTTTCTTGTTTGCATGTAGACTCGGTTGATGTATGCATGTGAAAAAAAGGGTAGAAAGCCCAAAACAGATGATCAGGGTATAAATGTTTGCATGTGTACGTGGGGTTGGCTTCAAGGGGGTCCTATGTGTGGATGTGGATAAGGCTTTGTGTGTTTCTGTGCATCTGCCTGTGATTTGTGTCTGTTCTCCAAGGTTAACACACTCCTCCCACACTAGAATGATCTAAATACAGACAGAGGTAGGCTAAATGGGGATCAGAAGTCAAGCGCTGGCAACCATGCTAAATTATCGGCGGAAATCAACGCTGTCCTCATTAATTACACAAAAGGCCGTTAGTCATTTCCACCCTCCCCCAGCAGCCCGCCCTCCCAACGCCTCACAAACTAACTGATGCTTCTCCAGTGATTCCTCCAGTTTGGCACACATAGTTCTTACCCACAGAATTCCAGCATGTTTAATATTCCCGCACACTCCAGAAAACAGAACAAGGGCATAGATGAAAGGAGAATCTGTCTTTGCTTCTGACATTGGAGAGGAGAAACCAAAAGATAATGTAGTCTCTGAGTCACGCTCACCTTGAATCCTCCTTCTCTTTCATTATAGCTTTCGTTGTCTCAAAAAAGTAGCGGTATTGTTCTTTTCACTACAATCATTTCAATTATTTATGACGGTGAAACTATAAGTGGTGCGCTCTGCTTATTGTTTTTTTTTTTTTTTTCAGAAGTCCCTGAATTTACCACAAGTGAGACTTATGACTGTGTTTGAAAGGAAATGTTCTTCTCCTTTTTGTACAGAAAGATTTTTTAACTTTATAGTTATTAAGAAGGTGCTTACATAACGTTTGTCTGTTAAATTTTTTTTGTTTGTGTTAAAAAGTGAGATAAAAGTGAGATAAAAAAAATTATTATATAATTATATAAATGCTCAGGAGGCTATTTATATACAAAACCTTGTAAATGTCAGTTGGAGTACTTTAAATTTTATGGAGCTGCAGCACTATAACTGTTGTAATCAATTAAGTACATTTTAAAACCTTACTCTGAAGTTTGTGATTACACAGTGAAATGTAGAGATAATCTTAAGAACCAGGGAGTGTGGTTGGATCTAGGACTGAAACAATCAGATTGTTATTAATCAATTATTGAAATATGTGGCGGCTGGTGGAGTTTTCTCCAGGGGGGCTATAAATTCAAAATAGTCTCATACCAAAAACCAATCAAATGTATTTTAAGTTATCACACCAGTATATTTATATGAATGCCAACAATAAAAAACATTATGAGAAGCTCTCTATTGGCCAGCTGCCACTGATTGAAGTAATTGTCAACTTATTTAGTAATAAATTAATGGTTACGTGGAGTATAGAGACTCTTAAACATGCCTTTAGCTGACAGAGTAAACCACTTAGAGCAGTAATTATGATAAAATTGTTAAAAAAAAATGTCTTATTTTGCATTTCAGAAAAAAAATCGTGTGTCTATGTGCTCTATCCAGAACTTTTAGTTGTACCTGTTTTAATTTAGTAAAAGTTGTACTTTAAGGAACCTTTGGCTATCCGATTATTAATAGATTAATTTAAAAAAAATTATCGGCAGATTAATAGATTTGCAAAATAATAATTAGTAGCAGCCCTAGTTGGTTAATTTCTCTACTGTGATAACTTACCTGTGATTGAGCCTGCACTACGATTTTTGCGACATGTCACCTTCTGCGCCTATACACCCCTAATGTCGTGATCTTTGCACCATAGGCAATGTTTTGCACCTTTTTCACTCATCTGTTTTGCTCTGCCCTACGCTTATTATCTCTCATCACATCCACCTGTTCCTGCTACTACTTATTCCACTGCTCCCCAGCATTTGGTGTCAAATTATTCGAGCTTCTATTGAGACTAATTCCAAGATTTCGGAATGTGTTTAGTTCTGCCTGATCCTGACTGGTTTCTGCCACCGGACTTCTGAATTTTGGTCGATCCTGTTCTGCTCTCTTTTGTCTTTCTTGTGTATCCATGCTGTTACCTGGATTGTGCCTGTTGACGACCTTGGACCTGTCTTCTGACCAAGGCTTGGATTTGGTCATTATTCCTCTTCTCTTTTGGATCGCTGGTACTGGTTCAGTTTCATGATACGAGTTCCTCTCTGCGTGGTCTTCACCCCTTCTGCTCCCATTCTGTGAAAAAGCCTTGCTCTTTAAATCTGGCAGACGGATTCTGTTGATCTTTTGAAAGCTAAGTTAATGACCCACTTGTTAACTCGGTCCTAGTCGTCCTAAATTGTATCTTATATCTTATATTTTCTCTTATTTCCTTTTAATTTTACAAAGTTATTTTTATTATCATTATTAGTAGTATAAGTAGTAATGTAGTATTGGTATTAGTATTATTATTATATCATTAAACTGAATCTATTTTAAGTGCATAAATTAGCTAAAAATTAGCTAGGTAGTTAGGTGTTTGGTAAGTTAATGAAAATTGGATTCAATCAAGGGATGGTCTGATTTAGTCCAGGCTCATTAAAAAGAGTGAAATAGCCCTTTAATGTAAAGTTTAATTGAATCTAGAACTCCCCTATATAAACCTATTTGTCATCATTCCACAGCACTGTAGGACCTTATACATAAACAGCAATTTGAGGCATCCATTCTCCATTGACTCTACATGTAACTAAGCAGGCAATGAGTGACACCCAATAATGACTTGCTGAATTGTAATAAGCTTGATCTGTTCTACTGAATCTGCTGTTACTTACAGGAGAACAGCCTTTATAGTCATAGCTTAGCTAGACCAGTATGTTAAAGGCTGCAACCCAGTGCTAAAGTGTACAGAGAAAATCCTGTCGCGTTTATGTATGACCCAGCTGCATATGAGTTAATTTAAGTTCTTTGCTGGAAGGAGTTAGCTCAAATCTTAAAGAAAGCCATTCATTATTTCCCAGCTGAGGAGGATTACTTGTCAACGGGCGCTGACATTTACCATATGCATTTCATTATTGGATCTGACCTGGAAATTAACGGCAGCTTCTCAGTTTCAACCCACCCCCCTACACCCAACCACCCACCCCCAGTATGTGCAGCTCACGAAAGCATTGACCCTCTCCTCTTCTCTCTCCTGACCTTTCAGTACTGCATTATTTAACACACACAAAATCCCACACAGACTGCCACTGAATGCTAGGAAAAGGTATTGGCAGAGACATATGGCTGCTGTTGGATAACATGCATAATTGAGGGGAAGGAAAACAGGTTATATCCCTGTCTGGGGTGTCTGTGAGTCAAACACATCGACCTTCGTGGGCTGTGCCTACTGCTGTGGAAGTGGACCTCTGATTGAACACCTAGTAGTAATTATTTAATCATGCCAAGCTACAAGCTGCAAAACATGTGTGCATTGACTAGATTTCATCTCTAGGACACATTAGAGACAGTTGTTAGCACTCATAAGCAGTTTTAAATGTTATCAAAACATACAGAACTGAAGGAAAATATTTCCTAAATGACTGTATTATATAAACAGTATCTCATGGACATTAGACAAATTTTATTTGTTTCAATGCAGGAATATAAATGAGGATTAAATAAAATAGCAGTCTTTGATGTTCTTGTTTGCAGGGCACTGTTTGAGACAAAGGGGGTTACTGCCATTCAGCGACAGCACACAGATGATTATCTGAAAAGTGTCACAAGGGGTCTAAAAAAGCAATTTAATAATTAACAAGAGTTTACAAGAAAAACCAAAGAAAATAAATGATAGCATGGTGGTGGAGGACAATGAGTCGACATTAACAATCAGGTCTGCCAGTGAATAACGAGCTCGCCCCCAACATTTTAATTAGCAGCCCGCCGGACGGCACAGTGATTAATGAACACTATTTGATTTCAGCAGTGCTCTGAATTAATAACAAATTGACATTTAATGAAAATTACTTACTGCAATTGGAATTAAAGCTGCTTCTTGCCCCTTTATGCACCACAGAATAATAATAATTACAAATGTTGTTATCCCCAATTGATCATAAACACACTGAAAGAGATATCAAAGGTGATAAGACAGAATTATGGGAGGATTTTTGCAAACAACATTAACACACCAATTACGTTTTCATTGCCTTAGCTCTGGGCAAAACCATGAAGAGTTTCACTGAGTTGTTTATGAGCTTTTCCCTCCATTCTTTGTCGCAGCTGGAGGCTTTTCCAGAGGAATTGCAATGGCACATCTAAGCACTTCTGAGAGATTCAAAAAGAGTCTGAATTTTCCTTTTTGTGTCTGTTTAGTTTTCTTCTTATTCTAACTCACTATGCAGTTAATCTATCCCATTAAACAACAGAACGGTGTCACTGAATTGTCATTTCTGTTATATATTAAGAGCCACTTTGCATACTGGATATATGAAATTAATGAGAAAAACAAAAAACAGAAAAGTTCAGCAACTTGTGTAAGGTAAAGAAAAAGTTGAAAATTATGTATTTGTTTTTATGTCCTGTAGATTTGTAATGTTGCTTGGGGTACTGGTATCCATAAAGGATAAAGTATTTTTTTTTTTTTTTTAAGGAGTAATGCTTAAAAGATCAAGTTTGAATTAAAGGTGAATATGAAAAGGTCACTGAAGGCAAAAAAATACTCTGTTTCTGTTTGTAACCTTTATTTATCCAGGTAGATCTTGTTGAAATTAAAAATCCCCTTTCTAGTAAAAGACCTGGCTATTAACAAGATTATAAACAGCTCCTTAATACAGTTGAATAAATGTAAAAAATATAAATCGATTACAGACAGAAGACTTGACAGCTCAGCTTAGCATAAATGTGACCAGTACAAACCAGGAGCTGTTATTTGGCAATGAGCGTCGGTGCCATACCAAACAGTATGAAACCGTCCTCTTTGTAAACAGTAAGCCTTGCAGCGGAAGGATGTCATCTAAAAATTTGTACTAAAAACACAAAAGCACTGACTCTAAGAAACATCACAATGCAAATTGAATTCCAATCAGATGCCTTTGATCTAATGCAGCCCAGTTGGACTAAACGAGCTGATATAATTGTGTTCTGAGAGAGGGGAGAGGTTTTTGCCATTTTTTTTGTGATCTGTGTCCATTCAAACACCTTTTCTTTTCATGTCCTCCTGACTGGGGTAAAGAAACCTGAGTGCTCGTGTGTGTGGAAGGAGGGGAGGCAGTGCCATACTTCTAGGCAGCAAAAAATGTAAAAGGATGTTAATTTTCTCCCACTCTCTCTTTCTGTAACGGGTACCTGTACATGTAGGTTCATTGTTCAAAGAAAAAGACCTCAAACACTCTCAGAAATCTTTTCCCGCCCATTCTGGCTGTGTTAAAGCACTCAAAATCAACACACTTTTATGGAAACCTTACAACTGAATTACCTGTGGTGCACATAAATGAACCTCATAATTAGATTACCGTACCTGATTTTGCAGGTTTGTAATTTTAGAATATTTTTAAATCCCAGAAAGGGCCAATGAAATGCAGGAATTCTGTTCAGGTAAACATAACTAATTTCCTAATATAATGGCTAATATAAGGCAGCATCTTAAGAAGATTCACAGGTTTCTTGTTGCATTAATGATTATGTATTATGTTTTTAATACTATTTATTTAATAGTAAATCTGAGTTTACTACATACTTTACAGTATGTGTGTCAACCCTGTGATTATGTATTCTCCATATATTCTCTTGCTGGAGATCAAACACTTCATTTGTCTTGGTGGGGGTTTCACTCTTGCATCCACAAGGTGAGTCTTTACCCTGAAGCGTGGTGGCCACCTGTTGGCATCTCAGCCCCTTATGCCTTCGGCACAGTAGACCCAGAAGCCTAAGGTTGTTTCTAACCCAGCCAACTACCAAGCTTTATTTCTAAATGCATGAGCTAACTGGCCACATAGAGCTGAAATCAATATTTTCTCTCTCCTCTGAAGATCAAAAAGGTCTTTGTTGATGTGCATTTGCCAGCTCTCCAGTTGAGGAGCCTTTCTGTGATTGCTGCCCCACGCAGAGTCCAGCCCCTTTCACTTATCTGAATGAATTCCTGCCCTCTTCTAAAACACTCCAGACTGATTATTGTGCCTTATACTCTACGTCTCACTGAGATTTACTCTGTGAGCACCAAACCAACAGAAGTGAATCTGATTGTGTTTGTGTTAAAGAGTTTCTTTGAAGTCCAGTTGAAATTCTGGGGAGGTCATGTCCATTTCAAGTCAGAAAACAGGCTAATTACATCTTCCCTGTGTATTTCATAGACTCATGCTGCTATTTCATTCCAAAGTGAATGCCTGCCAGCCTTTTTAATGGCAACTACAAACAGCCAAGTTTTGTATGGCTCTTATCAATGTCTGATACATGACTAAACTTCAAATAAGAGGAGATAGTGTTTCAGTTTTGCATTAGAAATTCCTCCTCTCTTATTTTCTTTTTTTTTCATCAAAAGGTCTGCACTTTGATGGAAATATGCCTTGTTTTTTTTTTTTTTACATTTTTTTTGTTTGTTTGTTTTATTTTTCTACAGTATTAGTGTATCTCTAAACATTTGCATGTGACACAGTAGTGTCTGTTTGACATCAGTTTTAAGATTGTTTCCTTTCAGTTTTTCCTAAATTTTATATTTAAATCATAATAATTTGGGTAATTTATTAGGATTTTTGCAATGAACAAATAAAGTTCTGTGAAAACATTGAGAGAGAATTTAAGGTCTTCAAATTTCAGTTTAATTGTTAAACGGCCTGTTTGTTCACTCTTCATGAGCAAGGTACTTTGATTTTCTAGGATAGTGTATTTTTTAGAAATATTATTGTTTTAAGTTAATTTCATTTAATTCAAAATCACTACTTTATTTGACTAAATTATAATTTTTGTAATTTTTTATTCATTATAACTTTTTCCATTAGGTGTTATTTGAATTGCTAGTGTGAATTTATAATTTTCTTTAATGGGAATGTAATAAACTTTCAAGCACAACTGTACGTATATAGAAAGACTAGTGGGGAGTTGTGAGTTAGCTTCTGAAGTCAGAGGACAGTATAGGACAGTAGTAATCATGAAGTTATTGGTGGAAATCTTAATAATGTTTCTTTTCTTTAACGCACACCCACAAAAAAAAGAGAGAGGTGGTTACTGAGGCCCAGTATTTAAAATATCTGACAGGATCTAATAATTCAGCTTCTGAGATGTTCTCTAATAATTAAGAATGTTATTGCTTTCATAGTGCACATTATATGGCTGGAGAGCATGGTTAACATTATACCCCTATGTAGAGGCGTGTTTAAGAGTGATGTGAAGGACACGTTTCTTGCAGTTTAAACTGAACAGTTACAGCAAATAGACCAAAGCATGAATGGACATTTCGCTCTGCATTCCTTCTGCTCCCTTTTGAGTTTCAGAACGCCTTGGCAAACTTAATTCTGTTGAGCCCAAAGTGGGATAAGTTCTGATCAGAAGGAAGATTTCAGGAAAGAGACTGTCCATCCATCTGTCGCTCCTGGAGCACCAAAACTGGAAGGCTCTCTGGCAGACACAAGGACTGCGGAATAGAACACATAGAGTCAGCATTTAGTTTCTATGCTCCACCTTTCAAGAACAAAATACCAGAAAACTGGAGAAGTGCTGAAAGCCTGACTTCTTTTAAGTCAAAGTTAAAAGCCCATTTGTTTAGAGCTGCCTTTGACTGTGGAAACTGTTAATTAAGGTATTAATAGTTTGAGGATGTGGTCCAACTGCATTATGTGCTTTACTACCTCCTTTAATATATTTTCATCTAAACTGTTTTTATTCTGCTTTTGTTTTCCTTCTCTTTAACTGATTATTTAATTAAAAGTACTTTGAATTGTTTTTGTACTGATGAATTATGCTTTTCTTTTGATATCCACAACCATCTACCTTGTTTTGTTCAGTTAGGATCAGATTGCTGGTTCCACACCATGCCACAGCGTAGTTAACCAGCTCCATAATCTCAGATTTTTGTCAAACTATGGCTGAGTCGTGTGCATCTATTTCTGCAGATGACAGGACTCTGACTTGTACTGGAAGTCAGAGGTGTAAAATCAAGAATACTTCTGTAAGGAACTGTATCAATATTTAGTTATGTGTCATGAATAATTAACAGCTTGATTCAATTCCGTTTCAGCCTCTTGCATTGTGTTGTTGACTTTGCAGCAAATCCTCACACTGAGCACGCATTTAGGGTGAACAGCCATCTGCCACAACTGACTGGGGTTTTGAGGAGAACATGCGCACAAAAAGACCAAAGAAGCCCTGATCCAGAAGTACTTTCAATGTTTAAGATCAGGAAAAAGTTACAAGCCATCTGTCAAATAGTGGAGGATTACATTACTGTCACAAAATTTAGGCCAAAATCAAACTGTGCATTACATTTTCTCAGAATGCCCATGAAGGTCTTTGAGGGGATTTATCTGCCAACCGGTGATAGCTCATCAATGCTTAAACCGCTGTGGGGAAAGAGATGTTTGAAGCAATAAGAAATTAGACAGTGAAATAGAATGACTCAGATGAACAGCAGATAAACTGTATGAGCCAAGCTTTTCTCATTAATTCTAACTATTGGCTCCTCTGCTGCATTGATCATATCTTCTATTTATTCTGTATTATTCCTGTATATTTTAAAGGATTGAGTGTTATGAAATAAAGATGACACTGCCGCTCCGTTTCTGCACAACACTATGACGACAATAAATAGCTACATTAACAGCGATATATGGCATGTGATACTCATCATATCATCTATATTTATCTCTGCCACCAGCCTGGGTGGTGTGAAATCACTTACAAAAGTTGTTCCCACTCACATCAGTTCTAATCAAGTTGGAAAGGTGTAAACGGTTGGGGTGGAGTCTATGAGAATCTATGCCTAAACATGTCCACTATGATCAGAGCTGAGCCTGAGAGTAATGAATGCAGGCGAAGGGTTGATGATATGGAAGTGGAACACCGCACAGTCAGCCTTCACACACTAAATAGAAAGTTATGAGTATATCAAGATATGGCTAATGTGAGTCCAGCAAGGGAGAAGTCAATATTCATTCAGTGGTGATGACAGCAATAAGAAGGAAAACACTCCCTGCATGTTTTTAGTGATGGGAGTGAAACACATAGCAAAAAAAAAAAAAAAAAAATGTTTTTTTTTTAATACAAAAAGAAAAACAATCAAAAAAAAAAAAAAACATTTAATAATGAACTTAGATTAAAGCAACACCCTGTTAGGTTTGAAACGAGTGGAAATTTAATGCTGAGGGATTTGTTCTGTTTAATAATTATGCATGATTCTCATTGGTAAATATATATTCACAAAAATACCTAAAAAAATACTTCCATTTGTGTGATTTGAGAGTCATAGAGGCAGTCAGTAATTGTAATTTAACCTAATAAGTACGTACAGGTGTGTTCTGTTACATTTCATCCCATCATTACTGTAAAAAGGTTTCTGTTAGCGGGGGTCCTGATATGACTGACTTTGGGTGTGGACCTTGGTCTGAGATCTACATTTGGTGGATAACCTCTGTGGAATAACATGTTTTTGGATGCAGTTCACTGTATTGGATCTACTTCCATCTATATAAGTTTCAAACATCATCATTTGTTGTAAAAAATAAAATCAAATGCTAATTTATGCATTATGTATCTTTTTTCTCTCTTTAAAGATATCTCTAAATATAGATAAATAAACAGTCACAAAATTTAAATGCAGTATTTTACCTTATTTTTGTTCTATTATAAAAGTATAACCATCAGAACTTAGCTGAGGGACGAAGGCTGCAAATTAGCCCATGGCTACAAGCCTTATGTACTTGGACATCGGCCACCTGTTTGGTTGCAATGTTTAATTGTACTGTCCCTGTCAAATAAACAAATAAATAAATAAAATTATTGAATTAGACTATTTCTTCGGAAGAACCTGGAGTTAACACCTTAGTCTGCAGCTTGTAGCTTGCAAGCTGTAAAGAAGTGTTACCCTGCTGACAGTGACATTTTCCAACAGGCAAATTTTTTTTTCTTAAAAGCAATGGAAATAGAAACATTGTTTTAGATAGCTGACAATTAGTACAGACTAATGTGGTTATATATGCTCCATGCAACAAAAATTGCAATTTCTTTTAAAAATATGGAAAAATTAGTGTGAATTTTACATTTTTGTTCTTAGATATTTCACCTTGGTCTGATATTAAAATGAGTTTAATAAACTGAGCTTATTTTAGCACTAATTGCCTTTATATGACAGTAAATGGGATTGACAGGGAAGGATCAGTGGGCTTCTGTTCATAAAAACAAACCCAGGAAAGGAAAAATCAGTAAGAGGGCAAATAACTTTAATTCGGTACTACAGATAAATGAGTGACTTACTAAATTAACATAAAAATAATACTTTCCATACACAATATAAAATACACATCTATAAAAAAATGTATTACTGTAGGTATCATAATTTATATTTCGTCTAAATCTTATCATTTTATTTAATACATTTGTATTAAATTCTCCCCTTTCAGTTTATCATCTCTAATTTGTTTGAGTTTTCAGGTCCTGTTACACCTATTATTTGGGGAGACAATGAATCAACTCATGGCCACCATTTGTGGACTGTGCTTGTCTTTCACAATTTACAATATCCAGGTAGTGAAAAAGCTGTTGTGAGCATTATGTAGTATAGGGCTCAGAAGCCACCTTTTCCATATAAATCCTCCACCATTTATCTCCCTCCTTTTCCTGTATTAAACTTTTTTGTCGTTTTCCAGCCTGAAAACATAAATAACTTTTCTATTTCTTCAGAAGTATGCACTTCTATATCTCTTGAAATGATGTTTATTTTACCTCAATAAATGCCTTAGTTGTGAAAGAATAAGGCATTGAATGCTGGTAATGAATTTTGCCGCTATTCACTCAAAGTAAATCAAGCCATTCACTGCTCATGCAGTGTAAACATCAACCACATATTAGGCCTATTGGGGAAAGTGAAATCAGTTATGTGGAAGTGTGTTAGTGTCTGCTAAACTGCTCTGATAAATTCAGATTCTAACTACTCTTATAGAAAAGTTTTGTGCATTTGGCCTTTCAATAACAGAGGAATAATTAGATGTACTGTACAGGTTAACACATGTAGTTAAAATAAATGAGGAACAATGATAATAATATGCTGTGAACATGATGTCTATGCTTTAAGTATAATTTTAGTTTTTTTTATCTTAAACTTAATACCAACTTGTGCTGACTTTCTTCAGCACTGAAGGGTAAGTAATTGTTTACTGTTCTTCTTTATGAATCTTGTAACATAGAAAGATTACTGAAGAAGCAAGAAAATCAGTGAACCTAATGTGAGTTTTTTTTTAAAGCAAAATTTAATATTGTCTACGTTGTTTCCCCTAAGAAATTTCCTTTTATCTTTATTTTTTTTTTTATTTAGTCTGAATAGACCAAAACAGATGTTTGTTTTGCTTTGAAGCAGAACAAAACAGATACATAATTATACAACCTTCCATTCATCAATTTTCTTCCACTTTATCCGGGGCCGGGTCACAGAGGCAGCAGTCTATGCAGAGATGCCCAAATTTCCAGATCCACACGTACTTCCTCCAGCTGCTTCTGGGGGACCCTGAGGTAACACCAGGGCATCTCAGAGACATTGTCCCTCCACAGAGTCCTGGGCCTTCCATCAGGCCTCCTCCCAATAGGACATGTCTGGAACAACTCCCGAGGAGGGCGAGCAGGAGGCATCAGGAATATATGCCCAAGCCACCTCAGCTGGCTCCTTTCGATGTGGAGGAGCAACGACTCTACTCCAAGCTCTTTACCCGATATTTAAGGGTCATTACCCAGATCTCATGACCATAGGTGAGTGTGGGAATGTAGATCAATCGATAAATCAAAAGCTTTGCCCCCTGACTAAGCTCCCTCTTCACCACGACAGTCTGATACAGCGACCGCATCCCTGCTGATGCCACACCAGTCCGTCTTTCGATCTCATGCTCCATCCGTCCGTCACTCATGAACATGACCCTGAGATACTTAAAGTCCTCCGCTTGAGATAAGGACTCTCCACCGACCTTTAAGAGGGGAGTTAACCTTTCTGTGGTGGAGAACCAAGGCCTCAGATTTGGAGGTGCTGATCCTCATCTCGGCCTCTTCACACTTGGCTGCAAACTGCCGCATTGCATGCTAAAAGTCCAGGTTTGATAAGGCCAACAAGACAACATCATCTGCAAACAGCAGAGGTGATATCCTGAGGTTCTCAAACTGGACACCCTCTGGTCCCTGGCTGCGCCAAGAAATTCTGTCCATAAATGTAATGAACAGAACCAATAAAATGCAGGCCCAGGGGGAGACCAAAATGCACCGGGAACAGGTCTTACTCACGGTCAGCAATGCGAACCAAACTCCTGCTGCGGTCATACAGAGAACGCCCCATACTCCCGGAGCACTACCAACAGGGCAACACGAGGGACACAGTCGAACGCCTTCTCCAGGTCCACAAAATACATGTGGATTGGTTGGGCGAACTCCCTCGAACCCTTGAGCACCCTATGAAGGGTATAGAGCTGGTCCGATGTGCTGGTGTAATAAGGATGTACAAGTCATGATTAGGTTTACAGACTCTGAATAAGAGCAATCACGGAGGCAAGAATCAGTTAAAGGGTTTTTATTGATGGTTTGAGGCTGTACAGAGTGAAGTCCAGCAGGCAGGGTTTCCAGGATACTGCTGGAAGAGGTTGGGTGACAGGTGAGCAACAGTTCGTGCTGGTTTGAAAAGTGAGGGATGTTTGTGACTCACAGAGAGGGTGGCTTGGTGTCTTTCTTGGGAGGATGGTGACCAGAGGTTCAGGTGAATGGTGCAGGTCCGGTGGATGAGATCTGATGGTGGTGTCAGAGGGTGGACAGGCAGGCAAGCTCAGGCAGGAGGGCTTTAATAGTTCAGAGGCCCGTAGCCTCACTGGCTCCTTGAGGCTGACTGAAACGTCTCTGACAGGAGTCCAGAGCGAAGAGGTTTCTGTGGAATGGTTTTAGGCTTGGGATCCTGGGTTCTAAGAAGAGGAGCAAGAGACTATGGGGTTAGATTTAGGAAAAGCTAAGAAGCAAGGCTTGGTAAAAGATCAGTTGTACCACGCTGGGGCATTAACAAACTGACGCCCTCCTCCTGGTTCAAGCTCCTTAAGAAAGGTGGAAATCAGCTTGATGAAGAGCACCTGCCTGTCCAGCCCTGCTGAGAGAAAAAAGGAATAACCGGCTTGCATCAGGACTAGGAGTATGACAGTACAACCTTATTTAACATAATGGCAAAGAACACAGCAGAGATTTCAAGGATTAAGTTGTGAAGTTTAATGTTAGGTTATGAAAATGATATTAAGTTGTGAATGTCTTCCAATCCTAAAATGAAAAAATGCATGGTATGAGTGCAAATATACCATTATCTGGATGTTAATCTGAAATGACAGTTAAAGGCATTAATAAGTCACCAATCAAAAGACCCTGATAACTCAAGAAGAACTGAAAAGATTAAGTAATAAAACCAGTTATCATAATTATTACCAGATAATTATTTCATTATTATCTGGGTATAATTATGATAGTTATGACCAGGGTCTTTAAGGGATACAGAGATAAAGCTAGGTTTTAAAAAAGCAATAAGAGGTTGTGCTTATTGTGTGCCATAAGCCATTTACATGTAGCCAAAATCCAATATTTAGGTTAAACACTAAATATTATATGTGGTCAGCAAATGACTTGAGAATGCAGAGGATGCTGACGTTCCTGCAGCACAGTAATGCTAAACAAAGAACTTTAGTCTAGAATAGCCGACGGAACATCAAGATGTTCTCTATTAATTCTCCTTTGCTTTAAGGTAATTGGCAAAAAAATTGTAGGTAAAATTATCATGTAGTTAAAAAAGCCTTGTTTGCCCAAATATCAATTTAACTAAAAAAAAAAACGGTCTATTGTTTGACTTTCTAAGTGCAGAAAATTAGAACACTGAATGTAAATTCATGGCTAAAAAATTTCAGATCATCAACTTTAAGACCTTGATGCTTTTATTTCAAGCAAGGCTGGAAAAAGTATGAAGAGATAGGAGGTGGGGGGGGTATAAAAGGTAAACCCTGAACACTTAGTTGTGTAGCAACTATTTGCTGGATAGAGTATCACTAATGAGCTTGTGAGATGAAGAGGAAATGAGTCGGAGAGAAACAAGAAGCAACCAAACTGTAATAATAGACAATAGTCTGAGGACCTTTCCCCTCTTTTCACTTTGGGAAATCCAATTTCTGACTTAACCGAGTTTGCTTTTCTGCTTCAGTGGCATGAACAGGCCCGGCCACTCACCTGCAGTGTAATTAAAGAAAAACAAAGTCCATCAATCAGCTGCCATTACTGCAAAGAGGAAGGAAGGACGAAGAGGAAAAGGGAGGAAAACAAGAAGCTGGATGGATTCAGACATAATTTTGTTGGAGAGAAAGATGGAGTGAAAGAGGACAGAAATAGAAGATGGAACATAGACATATAAGATGAAAGGAAAGAGTTGGAGGAATGAGGGGCAGGAGCCAGGAAACAGAAAACGAAACAATCTGGGCAAATCAGGTTTGGAGTGGAGAGTAGTGAGCAGAGTGATTACAGCAACTAGACTGACTCACCCAGAGAGAGGGCCCCGGGGAGCTGACTAGGTGTGCAAAAACGCACACATAGTTACACAAAGAGAGAACAGAGCACATTCTGTAAATAATAACCCCAGTCACATAGCCTCTCTGTAAAATTCACAAAGCACTCTATTAATGTCAGAGGCATTTTACATTTGTAGCAGACGTGTTTCAGCGTTGCAGGCTTTGGATCGGGCAATCTAAACTCAGGCACACACACACTTTGACAATTTTTTGTTTAGTTTACACTGTTACTTTTTGTGCATATTTTTTTGCTTTCCTTTCAGTGCATCTGCCGTCAAATTCAATGGTGGGGGGTGTCACAAACTCTGTCAGTAGTCCAAGCCACTTCTCCCTCTGAAGTGTCAAGCCTCATCTGTGCTCAGGTGTTCCACACTTTATCTTCTGGCTCTCCTCAGCACCCCACTGATAGATGCTATCTTCACTGTTATTGCCCCTCCAGTAATAAAACAACACTTCTCTTCCTGTTTCTGGGTGTCAGAATTTCCTTCGCTCCAGGGTCCCTTTTTTTTCTTTTTTTTTTTTTGTGTCTGTGTTTTTGATCAGCAGCTCACTGTGACTTCAATTTGCCATAACAGAAACCATAAGAGTGGGAAGTTAAAGGAAAGGGATGAGAGATAAAAAATCAGCAACATCTTATTGTTTGAGTTAAAACTATTTTTTAACTTAAATGTGACTAAATCTTAGCATGTTTTCTTATCCACATTGCTTGTATGTTTCATATAAATAAAATGATCCAAATCTGTTAATCTATAAAGAAACAATTAAAACAAAGGATTTTAAGACACTTTACATGACAAAAAGGTGCAATGTATGATCATATAAATTGGATCATGTAGAACAGGGATGGGCTGTTTTTGTCCGGGGCAATTTTTCAAAATGGGCCAAGACAACATTAGATAGATTTAAATGATTTTGTTCAAACTAAATCTCTTCAATACATGTTACTTCAAAAAATGGTTAACCTTTTTTAACCCACACAAAGTTGAAATTATCATATCAACACAAAAACTTTTGGAAATTATATTTTCTAATCTGAGAATTGGGGTTTAATTGTTGCTATAATGAATTAACAAGATACATTACTGTTCCCAGCTGCATTCATCTTAGTAACTGAATTAGCTCGTTTACACTGACATTGGACCGAGGACAACAGGATAATACAGAGAAACATTGGATGAATGACATGGACTGTCGGATTATGGTGTCTCATAACTTCACTTGCATCTACTTTTATTTTGAATAATGCTGTTGATCAACCTTGTGCGAGTGCATCAAAGTCTGGTGTATGTTTGATAACGGCAATTCTCAGAACAGATCTGAAGTGTTCACCTTTCTGCTGGGATTATTGGGGTGTTTTTGTTGATGTTCACAACACTAACAGTTTGCTGAAATCTATTGGGAGAGAAAAACAACACCAACATTCTCTTTAACATCTTCTGCATGTTTGAACATTTGGTTTTATTCAATGCACAGAATTTACCCAGTTTAAACAAGCTAGGCTTTTCTTTTATGATGGGTTCACACTCAGGATTAATTAGTTCCAACTGTGAACCTAGTTGTGCCACCAGCTGAGGTGTCGTCTTGATTTCTTCAAAATCAGAGAAGCAATGACAGAGCTCTCTCTACAGATTTTCTGGAGATTTCCTGTATTTTTCCACATGCCGAGGGGCAACTTTCAGCACTGCAATTGTAAGAAAATGAGCAAAAGATTTATGTGACATTTGTCCGAAAAATTGAGTCAGCTTGGCTTTGGAGGCTTTGAAGGCTAACAGGTTTCATTTGTGCATTTAAGAATGTTGTGTTATTTAGCTTTCATTGTGGACAGCTTTCTCAAGTAACTACATAAATGAAATATTATCCTGTTAAAGGTCCTAGATTTGCTGACAAACTTTCCCTAAACAAACTAGCGGACATTAGAGTGGTAAGGCAGGTCCTGATGACCAGTATTAGCTTCCTCATGAAGGCAACATATGTTTCCTCATAACACATGTAGCTTTACCGCTGGCTTTGCTACATGTTGGAGTTGCAACACAGACTTACATGGCGACTACTGGTGGATTATGCAATGTAAGAAAACAACATCCTGCTCAGGATTCTTCTCTTTCACCTTGTACTGGATTCCTTTCAGCAGCCCAAAGGTTTTTCCAGGCAGATTTTTCAAGGAAGCTTGTTTGTTCTTTTCCATGGACAAAAGTTTCTGAGTTGTTTCAAAACTAGCATTGATCCCACTTATAAAGATAAGAAGCTGGAAAGTATTGTTAAAATCAATTCTTTAGTCCAGTGCCAATGAATATAATGTAAATTACTCATTTTGTTTAGGTTGTTAGTTAAGTCTTCATCAATTAGCTTAGTGCAGCAAGTCAATGTCCTGCGTAATATATATATATATATATTTATATATATTTTGTTGCTCTCCAGTTACAAAATACGAGTAGTGTCTTTAATGCACTCTTTTTATGCAAAATTTGCTGCTTTCAGCCGATTTCAATAACTTGCCTTGGTGTTTTGCTGGGTCTGTAAAATTTCTGCCAACATCTGAACAGTAGCTGTCCTTTCTTTTGTGGACGATTTACTAGCATAATTGGCAAGCATGATGTTGTGTTCTTTAAAACTGCAATGGTTTATTGACAAATAAGATTAATCTAACTTAAGTGAAAAAAATAAATACATTTGTATTAATAGTTTAACACAAGGTAGTCACTGTCAATTTAGGTTTTCTTTTTCCAGTCATTGCTGCAACAGATACAGATAATTTTTCATCTGGCTGATGAATGTATGAATTAATCCCTGAACCAGGTGGCATTTTGCACTGTCACTACCCAACATGTACTAAAGATAGAACCAGAAACACATCCGGATCCCAATCCATTGCATGTTATAAAGAATGGCTGAAACGACCATTACACATTGGGTAATGACGCATAGCACAACAAAAGAATAATGCAGGACAGCTGACGCATTGTTCAATAACCATTCATGAGTGGTCTGCATCAAACATTATGACGAGATGCACAGCAGTCCTCATTTGCACAAATTGTACCATTATTTGTTGGGCCAAATTAAAAAGGTCAAAGGGTTGTATATAGCCCCCGGGGCCTTACTTTACCTGTACCTGATAATGACAGTTTGAAGTTCAGTTATAAACACCTCGATGCAATCATGCTTAAAATAGACTGAAGTCCAATAACTTTACAAAGCTTATTTGATAAGAAGTGATATACCTTAAAGTAACACGGCAGACTTTGTGACCGAAAGAGTTGACTCATATGAGTTATTCTAAATGAATAACTGGTCTGCGTGGCACGGCTTGCCTGCCCCAGCGGTGCTCTCCAGAGAGCAGCAGTTTGCTCTCAGTGTACAGTCATATATCTTTGTTGCTATTTTCAATGTTTAGTAGAAGCAAAATATGGGCAGAAAAAGCTAGCAGGCTACACAAAAAAGCTTACCGCGACACCCCTTCTACCCAGTTGATGTTCACTGGAACTAGGCGGCTGGTCCTCCGAGCCCATCGGTGTGGTCCAGCTGGCCTTCCCCAGCGGAGCTGTCCAGAGAGCTAGACACCTAATGCAATCCCTAATCAAAATAGAGTCCCTGAGGTCATCAGAACAGCAGCTCCTGCAGGTACTGAGGTTTAAGAGTACGCTTCTCTATCGCTGCTCCCTATTGATGGAATAGCCTCCTGCTCCACATTAGGCTTCTTCCCTGCAAAATTTCAAAACACAGCTCATGACTTTGGCGTTTTATTGTATTATTTTTAACTGTTTTCAGCACTTTGTTTTTAGCTTTAGCTGTTGTAAAGGGTTCTACAAATAAAGATGATAATGATGATGAGGAGGAGGAGGAACACACAAGAAGTTGGCCGACTTGTGGCCACCAGGGACGCTAGATGATCCCCTAGAGGCAAAAAAGTTACTCAGTGTGCCATTAAAAAGCCAAGCTAAACATAGACAATGACTTTACAATAACACTGTGCGATATTAAATATCTTCATGTTTTAACTAGTCATCTTTGCAGCTACCCCTGATATCCAGAAAGGATGTGGCAACAGTCAAGACAAACAAGAAAACACTTCCAACAAAACATGGATCAGTATGAGTTGCAAGGCTAGGGGTTTGCATTAAAAAAACATACACACATGCACAGTGGTCTATGTACAGTGGAAATTCATACATTCATGCCCCGCTGGGGAAGCCCACCTTGCATCCCCCAGATACCTCAGGTCTCCACACATAAGTGTGTACACAACCGCTACACTGGAGTGCCATTCTACAAAAATAAAAAAAAATATCTGGAAGGTGGTCTGTTAAGAAAAAAAATCATAAAAAATATAAACATATTTTAATCAAATTGACTCTGGGTGTCACAGTTCTGGATTAAGAACTAGAAACAGTCAAACATTGCTTAGAGTCTTTAAAAACAGTAAAATGAATTTATATTGTAGTGGCAGTTTAGAGTCCGTTAAAATTTTGCTTTGGCATCAATAACAACCCACTTGGAAATATATGTGTTGTGTATGTTGTTGTGGAGTGTTTGTGACTGTTTTTTAAAAAGTGCCCTAAATATATTCAGTCAGATTCAGAGTTTTCCTGTATACCAACTTTTTATTCCCTTATACCATCAACAGCTACATAGGAAAATCTGTCTTGATATCATCGGCAAATAAATGACACGGTTCAGAGTCCAACTCTAACAAGAACAATGTTAATTTAATAGTATAAATGAGAAAAAATCTGATTTGAAAACACTTCGCTACCTGAAACAGTTGAGATATTCCGAGTTTATTTAAGGTTTGAAGTGAAACCCAAATGATGTTCCTCAGTTCACATTTCCTGTTTATCTGGGAGAACTGTAGATGCATAAAATCACAGGTAAAAATTTCAAATTGTGCTGCAAGCAGTTTAGCAGCTTAATCAATAAGTTTGACTTATTAGTTGGCAGCCCATCATTTTTTTTAATCTTATTGTTGAAACAGAAAAGACCACAAAGGAAAAATTAAGAACTTTCTAGTAATCTTCTGTTTTCATCTTTTATGGCTTTATATAAATGAAATTACTGGAAATTTACCTTCTTGCTCATTTTGTCAAAATAAATATAAACTCTTGCAAATAAAAATCTACAACAACTATAATTACATTCTCTGTAATTGTTCACATGAAAGTTATAAGATTCTACTGCCAACCTCTTAAACAAGTTTGCTTTTAAAATATATTAAGTAGTTTAAGTCTGACAGTAAATTCAACAATAGAACCATTTTTACTCATCGTTTGTTTTTGAAATGTATGAGCCATTCCTTCACAACAGGCCTTAAAATGTTAACATTTGTGTAATTGCAACTACTGAAGAGGAGAGTATTTAAATTAATTAATCAGGATGGTACATAAAGATCCTCTAAGGCCAGTTTAATGTTTAATATGCCTTTTTTACAGTTAAGACAAGAATGTCTTCCTTTGTTTACTTACTGTACTTGATGTAGAAGTTGTTATTTAATGGCACTTCCAGAAAAAGAGATGAAAAGAAAATAATAATTTTTCTTCAGTTTTTATTTTTAACTGTATCTGTTGACAGAATTGATTTTTATTGTAAAGTATGGTTCGGATTCTTCAGCTTTAATTTCACTCTCCCATGATTCTCAACATGAGTTTGCTGACAGGAAATGTGACAGGGGTGTGAAAGCTAAATGTCATTATGATAAGGAGCTCAAATGTCATGTCTTTCTTAGCTGCAAGACTTTTTGTAACATAAGCTATTAATCGGATTACATATAAAACTCTTGCCTTTTAGTGGGACCAGCCACTAAGATATGGTTAAAGGTGACTCCATGTTTGTTTGCAATAATAGCTAAACCTATTGTAATTGAGACGTACAGATACTGTGCCTTCGAAGCAGTCAGTCTGTTTTTGTGGCATGTATTGTAAGAGTACAACACAAAGTAACATAATTGTACATAACATAATTGTAAAGGAGAATGATATATAGTTTTCATTTTCCTGTATATTTATGTTAAGTAGCTACTAAGTTTGTTACCTGCTTTAATAACACCCCAACAGGAGGCAGTTTCAGCTGCAAATCTTTAGCCAGCTTTTTTCTTCCAAAATAGCTTAGGCTCATTAAATAAGTCAAAAGTGTCACTATATTACCATTACTATAGTTTAAAGGTGGGAAGATGTAGTTTAGACTTATTTATCTCTGCTTTTTTCCCCAGCTTTTTTTTTTTGTTACAAACAATAAGGCATCATTGGAATACATTGTCAACAAAGCACATGACCATAGATGTGGGTAGGGGCTTAGCTCAAACGGTACATCGAGAGCATTGCCTTTTGGTTCAGCTCTCTCTTCACCACATCCGACCGGTACAGCGGCCGCTTGACAGCAGACACTGCACCAATAAGCCTGTTGATCTCTCGCTCCATCTTCCCCTCATTTGTGAGCAAGACCCCAAGATACTTAAACTCCTCCACTAGGGACAGAACATCCTCCCAAATCCTGGGAAGGCACTCTTCTCCTTCTCAAGACCATGGTCTTGAATTTGGAGGCATTGATCCTCAACCTGTCCACTTTATACACAGCTGCAAACCATTCCAGTGAGAGCAGTAGATCATGCCTTGATGAGGCCAAAAGAATCATATCATCCATGAATAACAGAGATGCATTCCTAAGGCGGAGTCCAACTCTACCCAAAACAACTCCGACATAAGGGCTGGTTATACTCCCACAGCAGTGTGTCGAAGTGAGCTTGTCGCAGATATTTTTGATTTATGCCCAATGTTGAAGCATGGTTATGCTATGTTATGCCACAACTAAATTGGTTTAGATACAGCCGAGGCGGTGAGGAAGTGGGGGCAAGTTTGTGCTACAACGGAGGGACATGAAGGCATAAAACAGCGTGGATCCAGTCATAAAAAGAGTCCCAGCATTCTCGCGCATCTCGCTCTTCTAGCTGGTCCAACTTCATGAGTCGTTTTCCACAATGGCGGTCATACAAACAAAACAAGCCTGTAAGGTACCAAAAACAAATATGCATAGTGTAGAGAAAATGTAGATTTGAACAATCAGATACCTCCTGTCCGCAGCACTGTCTGTGGTCACCTACAATTTTGGAGAGGTGCACCAGAGTGTCTGCCTTTACTGCCGGCTATTTGGACCCGGCTCTGACACGGGTCATACAGAGACCTAACAGCCATACTCCCGGAGTATACCCCACAGGACCCATCTCAAGATCCACAAAACACATATAGACTGGTTTGGCAAACTCCCATGCGCCCTCCAGGATCCTGCTGAGGTATAGCTGAGTGTAGAGCTGATCCAGTGTTCCACGGCCAGGACAAAAACCAGAATGCTCATCCTGTATCCGAGATTGGACTATGCAACGGACCCTCCCTTCCAGAACCCCAGGGAGGCTTAAGGGCAGATTATACTTCTGCAACTGCACACATCAAATGTCTTGTGGGTCTCGTCGCGAACCAGTTTTGCTGGTATGCTTCTGCACCGTCAGCCCGGAATTTGTAGGGATACACAGCAGTTTCCCGCCAAACTGCAAGGGGGAGCCTAATCCAGAACTCGTGAGAACTTTGGTGACGCCAGCGGGAGTGTTTATCTTCCAAAACAACAATGCCGTGTCTGCAACATATCACGGTCACAGAGATGGATCTAGAGTTGCTAGAAATCGAAGAGCATATATTTATATACATATAATTTGTCTGAGGCATTGTATAAATGGTTGTACTTCCGAACATCCTCGACTAACCTTTCATCATAGTTGTTCATTGTTCCTCGGCTTTTAAAAATGGCGCATCCTGGCACTGAATCGAGAAGGACGAAAACACAGACACCCGGAAAGGCATACCAAGGACCAATCACAGCTGCTTTTTGTCTGTGCACTTCTGCTTGAGGTCTGTGTGGGTTTGCGACCGTCCAACACATAGTCCGGATTTTTTTGAGGTGCGTGACCATGATTTACTGAACCTGCACAGAGACAGATTTGACGGTTGCAGAGACTATGAGTCTGAAGCATAAATTGGCCTTTAAGAGTGTGACACCTTTGTAGTTGGAACACAACCTCCGGTTCCCCTTTTAAAATAGGGCCAGCTACCAGCCGAGCCGGCTGTCGCTTTGACTGCCGGTACATATGAGCTGCTTCTGGAGTCCCACAGGCCAATAAAGCCTGATAGGACTCTTTCTTCGGATTGACAGCTTCCCTTAATGCTGATGTCCACCATCGTGTTAGGGGGTTGCCTCCGCAGCATGCATCAACAACCTTGCGGCCACGTCCCGACGAGCCACCTCGACAATAGAGACAGGGAAGATGGTCCACTCAGACTAAATGACCCCTGCTCCATCGGAATATGTCCAGAGCTCTCCCATAGTTTGGTCTGCCGCTTTTTGGAAATCCTATACACTACTGTTAATGCTCTAAAAACATTCTAAATGACTTCGTTTCGAGTAAATTATGGACGCTACCCACTCAGGACACTTGGAATACATTGGACGAGCAGTATGGAGGAATATTGACAAGTTTTTTGTGGACTTTTATGGACCTTTCTGCCTCGGGCGCCATAGACTTCCATTATTTGAATGTCAGCAGACAGCAAGAAGCCTCCCAGATCTCCAGATGCATTTGAGATATCAAAAAAGTACTCCAGAGTGTTGTTCAGCATGGGGGTGAGTAGAAAATCAAGGCTAATCATGTTTTGGGTGTACTATTCCTTTGAGGTTCCATCTAAATTTTCCACAAGGGACATTAGGTGCAATATGGATAGTGGCATCAGTTTAAAGGCCAAGGTGTATGTGATACTTTTCTATTAGCAAAATTCCCTTTAAGAAACATTAAGCTTTTAGGTTTTAAAGGTTAAAAAAAGGTTCCAGATGTCTGGATTTATTTATTGTACCTAATACTTTTAATTTGACTAATAATGAGTAAAGCAAAAAATCGATTTGCTATGACACAGATCTACAGAGTTTTAACATATAGCATTATAATAATGCTGTTTTTTTCTTCAATACAGTTTAAGTTATATTGGGATGGCTTGTGCTTGATCAGCTAAACTGAATGGAAAGTTGAAAACCACTGTTTGCCTACAATTTACTTTGCAGTGTGTTCATTTAGAGGGTGAATATGTTGATTTTTGTGAGGCTGCAATTAAGTCTGTCAGGTAGGTGGACGAAATGATAGACTTAGAGACAACATTTATTGTCATTTTGTATACACAGTGTATATAACACAATATTTCATTTTGTACAGCTTTCAGACAGTGAATGAGCAGCAGCTTAGCAGTAAAATTAAGATTTCCATTTCATAAAGTGTAGCAGTGATCGAATGTAAACATTGTGGGAGACATGAAGACAGTGACGCCAGTATTCCAGGCTAGCTGACAGTTAGACTTGATGGCCTGTCGTAATGACCTGAGATCCTGCGCTCTCGGCAGGGTGAAGCTTACTGGAAAGGAGAAGGGACAGGAGGGTTGTAACTGTGGATGAGACAGAAAAATGGGGGACAGATGCCAGCTGAAACTTTGGGAGGGGAACAAGTTGCTCTCCTGCCCTCGAGCAGCTAACACTCAAACTGGATTAATGTCATACAGGAATCTGTTCTGGCCAAACAATAGCTCGTCATCTACTTTGACTTCTCGCTGTCAAAAAGTGACAACAGTTTTTACTAGAGCCACCTTTCCAGGCTCACATTAATGTCACTAAATGCAGCTCTAACACAATTTCCAGTGTTTGCACAATCTTGACCACTCATGATAAAGAGCTACAGAACAAAAAGTGTGAATCCATTTAAAATGTGCTTGATGCTTAGAAGCTCACACAAACTGACAGGGAAAGAGAGTAGGAAGAGGGGATTGAAATGATCTAAGAAAAGAGCAGGATGTAGACCAAAGAAGCTGCACGGGGAAAATGAGGGAGTGAAGAATCAATGATGAAGCGCCTGATGGATGCTGTCTACAGGGTCATTATTGGCCATTGTGTGTCTTTGGCACAGAATACGAGGAAATGTGACAGATAATTAGAAGGTGGTGATTTAAAGGGAAAAAAGTCAGCCATGGCTATGGAAAAAAGTCAATGGACAGAACAAATAAGTCAATAGAATAAACACAGCAGCCGTGGAGAGTGTACATATGCACCACTACCTTAGAAGCACAGCATGTGTAGCATCCAGCCCAGGGAGTTATCCGTGTATTGCATGCTCCACTTATGAACTGATGACTGCATGCATTACACTAGCTGAAGTTTGTCACCATTATGTGTGCATATTTTGTACCAGTAACTAGCCTCTCTATGATTCGAATCATTTGCAAAGACAGCAATGTGGTGTTTAAAAAAATAGACATGTTGGGTTGAATAAGAAAAATAAGGGGGAAATATAATTATATTTCAGAAGAAAAGAAACAAATGATGTTTAAAGTATGAAATATAATTAAATCACATTTGGATTGGTACTGTAGATGAGTAATGTTGTATCTTACTTTTCTGACACAAATACAGCATTTTGAATCACACCCACCAAATCAAGCTGTACTTCATAAATGATGATGCAGCATCTGTAAATGGAATATTGTCCTGACTAAGCTGACCTTTTGACTTGGCATATTTTCTTACTAACAACACAAAAAATCAATGTACAGAGTGCTTTACGTGTAAAGTTAATTTATGCAGAAAAGGATGAGCAGAATTTAAGAGAGGTACATAACGTTTTTGCACCAAGTTTTTTTTTTTCTCCTGCACTGTTTACCTTCGATCACTGCTGCGCTTTATGGAATGGAAATGTTAATTTCACTGCTAAGCTGCTGGTCATTCACTGTCTAAAAGCTGTACAAAACGAAATGTTGTCTAAGTGACCCAACACAGCTGACTATAATACAGTAAATAGCTCAAGGAGAGAATCAACAGTCAGATCACCAAGTTAATACTAGGTTTTTTTGAAGCATAAACTCCATAAGGTAACAAAATACTTTCTTCAACTGTAGTTTTCCTATTTTGTGTCAATCTATTAATAACACTATCAATTTATTCATCTTTGGAAATACTAACTGTGTCGAGAGGCCTTCCTTGTTGTTTTGTCACTAAAATATTAACCAGTCTGTAAAAGTAAAGGAAATCATTACTGCCAAAGTTTCCTAATTTCATCTTGACAAGATAAATTTGTTTTTATCTACAAGCTGGAAATGTTCCCAGATTTGATTTCAGAAATCAGTCACCCTGACCTCTTACCAAATGCTGTCGGGAGTAGTGCGCAAAAATCTTTCCCATCCACACAGGCAAAAATGCATATTTCTGTTTTTCAAAAATAATTAGAAGGTATTTCAGCTAAAACTGTGGTTGCCGTGTAGATGTCATAAACGTAACTGCATTTCATTGACCTGAAACATTTCTGTATCAACACAAATACATCTTAGGGCTTCTGGCAAGATGTATTTTCAGTAGTTGTGAAGTCAAAAATGCGATCATTTCTTGCTTGCAACATAAATCTTTTCCAGTTAAAGTCTTTACATGGAATGATTATGAAGAAAAGCCCAACCAGAAAAGACCAATCCCTGCTTGGCTCTTTTAATCATCACAAAATAGAAGCTCTTGTTTACATCAGAGAAACAATTCTGGTCAGAACCCAAGCAGGAAATATTATGCCTGACTTAAATAGCGTTAGAATTTCAGTCTCAATCTGTCGTTGCTATTTTTCAGGCATATTAGGCTCAACACAAAGCACTTCCAAATTCATCTATAGGGTCCGGGTTTGTTAGGTCTCCAAACTACAGACATCTTCCTTCTAACTTGAACAAATATCCCTAGTTTTTATTTGCCAGAAGGTGAGAATACCATGAATTTTGGATCAAATGCTTCCCATATCTGTCAATGTGCAGGTTTAAGATGTTCTTTTGTCTTTCTGCTTATCTGTCGATGTGGTTGTATTTTCCTCCATCTAAACAGACCTCGCCCCTGCCACATTGGGCTGGAAGCATCTGGACTAAAATACATATATATATTTGAAGTGGCTTCAAAGCATATGAAAGATTGATACTTTGAATCATCTGCAGGCACTTCAGAGGCCCCTTCCCACATCTTGAATATCCCTCTTGTACCTGTTCTGGAGAAAACATCTTGATTTCAACATTGACAAAAGAAATGTTATGAAGCCAAGAAGAAGCAATATTGCAATATATTGCTAAAATATAAATATGATTATAGAACCCTTAAAAACACATTCATAATGTAATTTAGTTAGACAAACATTTAAAAAGTAATTTGAAAATCTGCACATCCAGAATCAGGTATATTGTTATCTTTGTTTGGTAAAAATAAATCAGCTGCTTTGTTATTTAGTTAATTTCAGAAGCAGTGTTGGAAGCAGGTTTGTTGCATACATATTCATGAGAAATCAACACAATTAAAATATCTCTATTGTTTCTAGAATTAAATCAGTGGTATCTGTCCTTCTTTCAGCAAAAGACAAAACCCCACAAAAATCAAAAACACAAATCTTCTCTAATCGTTCCTCGGTGAATATAGTGGGTTGAACCTGAAAATCCATTTGTTTTTGTATTTCCTCCTGCCAGATTGAGTACTGTGAGTGAGTATTGTAGTTTATCATTGCAGAATATTTAGACTGCGCAGTTAGTACATTCAAACTGATTATAGGTGCTGCCAAATACAAATATACACAAAAATGAAGACAAATTTTCATAGAGGGTCTCAGGGCACTGAGGGGCCACATAAAAAATAATCCTGCATTTTTCTGAACAAATTCGAAAGTAAACATTGGTTCACAGTTGTGTTCAAATTTAAGTGAACCTCCACACAAAATTTCACTTGTATAAATTGGTGATTTACACTGGAGACTGTCCATGGTGGAACACTTTCCCCTTTAAAATAAATCTATGGTAAGCAAAAGGATTGTTTAAGTTGTTTAATAATAGTGCATTTGCAACAAACCTCTAGAAAGACTTTTAATCATGCCAGTGTCCAGTTTCTGGAGCAGATCACGCCATTGTGAATCAAATCCAGGACACAAGAATGAACCGTGGAACCTTACCATAGCATAGTTTATCCACACCGTGAAACGATGTTGCTTCTAATCTGAATGCATCCCCGCCCCAGTGCATGAAAAGTAGGAAGAGGGGATGTGACATAAGAGCTGCTCATCATGAGAGGAGGAAAACCATATAGAGCTTAGAAACTGAGTTACAAATTAGCTATTCAAAAGGCAATATTCTAAGTAACTTAAATTTTCTAAAATATCTTCGGCTATCTGTTCACGAAATACTTTTCAAAAATCAGACCTATTTATTAGATTTTGAGTTCTCTAACATTACATTTTTACTTCAAAAGAAACTTTCGCCTACCTTTTCAATCCACACACAAACAAACATATCTGTACAGCAGAAATAAATAAGTTCAGTAAAAAAAAAAGAGCCATATTTCAGCATAGGAACATTTGCAATATGTCAGCTTAAACCGTTGCAGCTAAAAAATTCAAGATCAAAAGGTGCAACTCAGCTATTATAATACAGATGATTCCCAGGGCTGTCTTACCATTTCTAAAGAAAATCCCTAGATTCAGTGTTTGAAGATTTTTTAAATACTGATAAAATACATTATTTTATATACATGTGTTACACTATTCTCTATTGTAAGCCAGGGTTGTCAGACTCCTCCAGCACCAATGTCCGACAGCAGGTGCTAGAGATAACCTGATGTGTCCCTTGACTAACACTAATAATTAAATGGCTTAATTGCCTACTCAGCATGCAGTCAAGTTCTACAGAGAACTGCATGCTAGCTATTTGATCTGGTGCATTTATGCAGAGATATTTCTAAAGTACTTGTTTAACTTCCATGGTGTCTATGCACCAACTTACGAAAGACTGCTTACCCGACAGTTGTCCTGCTGCCAGGCACAAAAGGTCATTGCTAAAAACACATAGTTATTGGGTGTTTTACCCAAGGGTATTAATGGAAAATTGGATGGAAGAAAAAAAAATTTCTACAAATAATAATTGTAAGCTTCATTGAAATGCTATTTTCATTTGCTAACAACAATGATATGGTTTCAAGCTTCTTATTTACCAAACAAGCCTGATCCAAACAACATACAGAATCTATGGAGCATTATCAACAGGTAATATATGAATTTTCCATAATTTATTAATTTCTGAAACAAATCATCTATTTTTCAAATTTAATTTAATTGGGATTCACCTGTATGTGTGTTTTATTTTAATTTACAAAACTAAAATACATAATTTGAAATATGCTGGTTATGATTCTCAGTCATCCAGGTCATATTCATTCCTAGTCATAGTGAAGTTAAAAACAATCCACTGGACTTTGTTTCCAAGTTTGAAGACATTTTGCTTCCCATCCAAGAAGCCTTTTCCAATCAAAATGTCAGTAAAATGTCAAAATGTAAATTCAAATGAGATTTCCTTTTAAATTTTTTGGGATTATTTTAAATGTGTTGATTTAGATAATATGGAG
Source organism: Cyprinodon tularosa (assembly GCF_016077235.1). Lineage (NCBI taxonomy): Eukaryota > Metazoa > Chordata > Actinopteri > Cyprinodontiformes > Cyprinodontidae > Cyprinodon > Cyprinodon tularosa. The sequence continues at coordinate 225,493 of NW_024039662.1, forward strand.
CTAATATGTTTTTTTTTTCTTTAGCATTAACAGAAAAAAAGTAAGTTGTGGATTTCTTCATTCAATTTGTACATTTACCATTGCAGTGTAGCATAACAAATGCAGGATTAACACATTTTGCAAAAACAACACTCTGGGTATCTTTGCTATAGATTTCCTATTAATCTCTGTGTGATTATTCCCCGAGGAAAATTCACTGGCTTTTTTCTTTTTTTCCACCCCAATGCAATCAGAGCCACTTAAAACTGACATTTCGGCCCAGGCCTCAATCTTTGCCGAAATCATCTCACCTCAAACACACCAATCAGAACGTCTTGTTCAGTGCCTACTAATGGGACTCAGTCAAATTATCCCCAAGGAAATTAGACTAGGAATTGCAAAAGACCAAAATAAACAAATGAAAAAAATGTTTGCTAGTTTTGACGAGGACGCTGATTGTGCCAATTTGCCAAATTTAACAATGCCTGTCAAAACTCTGACTGGAGCCGGTAAAGAGAAGCAAATAGTAAGTTTTGTTGGAGTGTTCGAGGAGCAATTTGCTGTGACACTTAAAACTGTCTTTCCATTAGCCAAAGAAATGCCCTTCACTGGAACTTTGAAGATAATTAAACACATAATGGATATCACTGTCACTCTCTGACTTGTTTGCTCATTTGTCTGAGTATAGCTGCTGCAATTCAGACCCTATTAAAAGGGAATAAATCGCCCGGTTACTAAGTCATTTCACCATCTAGGAGATTGTGCGTGTGTCTGGGGCTGTGTCTGTATGTGTCTAACTATCATGTATTAAGTAGCTCTCTGTATCATGAATAATTGATTCCTTTTCTTCTTCTGCAGTTGCTGTTTGGACAAGTAGCTAAAATGCCCATTTGATTTGACAAGACTAAACAGTGTGAGCCTCTATTATTCATTTCCTGAATTTCTTTTATAAAATCTGTCATCGCAGTTTTGTTGCCATATGACTGCTATGCTGCGTGTCCATCAGGATTTACTATTCCCACCATCCTGTACTCTGTCATCACCTCTCATGCTTTATGTTTTATGTCTTGCTTCCCTTTTTGTCCCCTTGTTTGTGTTGCTTGGCAATCAGTCATTTGCGGTTTCTTCACTTCACCCCATCTCTTGTCCTTCATCTATAGAATACCAGCGACTGTCAACGTCATTTCTCAGAAGCTAATGGAAGGAATAAATCCTTCGGTCACTCTACAAGCAAACAGTATTTGCTGTGTCCATGTCGCTGCACGAGTAGTGAATGCTTTTGTATATTTTACAAGGGCATTTTTTATGACTGCTGTGCTCATTTGTTTAACATATAACTGACAAGGAGACACTTTGTGCTCAAAGTAATGATCTCAGGGCCAACTTGTAAAACTTTACAACTGCCATTATGTGCACTTAAACAAAGGATGGGGGTGCTGCATGTCGTTTACAGAAAGCGGTTTCATCTGGTTTTGGAAGCCGGTGAGTCTTTCCTAATTGGCTTTTGAATGCAGAGTAACTATTTGGAAATGATAATTTGCATTCATCACTTTGTTTACTCAGTAGACTTAATGTGGTGAGAGAACTGAGATGATGCAGAGTAGGTTTCTATTATTAAATCTGATTTGGTCTTTCTCCAATTTATCTTAAACACCGTTATAAAAAAAGGGGGAAATTAGCTTTGAAGATTAACACTCAAACTTGCATGGTCCTCATGTAGCTGGTTTGTATATGTCTATCTGCAGCAAAATGAAATATACCAGCATCCAGGTTTTTTTTCTTCTAAATAAAATAGTGTATCCTGCAAACATGCATTTGAATTGCCATTTAAAAAAAAAAAATTATAAAAAAAAAAAAAAAAAAAAAAAAAGGGTTAAAAAACAAATTGGCAGCTAGGGCATGAGTTTTAAAAAGTGATGTTTTCCAAAATGAGAGGTTGGTCAATATTGATAAAACCTTCTTCAACTTTATCTCAATGTTAGAAATAACCAATTAATTTCTAAACCAATAAAAACTTACTATCTCCTTCCTTTTAAACTATTTAAACCCTCAGAAGTCTTTACATTATACAATGTCACAACATTTTCCATTGCATTTAATTGGATTTAATGTGATAATCAACCCTTTTGACATCATTCTTAAAATGTAATTCAATACAAAATTTATTCTTTCCAAATAAGACTAAACGTGCCCACAATATGTACATACTATCATGATAATTTAGGATGGGCAGTTCTGTTAGTTTTTCCATCACATAGGAATTTGTATATACTGTAGGATTAAAAAACATTTATATTTTGGTCAAATCTAAATACAAGAAATCCTCCAAATGTTTAGCATACAAATACAAAGTATTTTCTTTCAATAACATGTTTCTATTTGCCACTCTTATTAAACGTTTTCAGTCTTACAACTAATCCATCTTGAAAGACTCCCTTTAATACGTCCGTCTGAACAAGCATGTCGGACCAATGACATGCCAGCAGTGTTTTTGGGGCGGGACATGTAAGAATTACAAACATGCTTACACTGGATGACTCACCTGTCGATAGCGCAACTAACTTGGCTTTAGCTTAAACACTGTACTATTAATCCTGAGCTTTTTTATCCATTTTTAGACAAAGCAAACAGAATATTTTTTTGTTGATTCACAAAATACTGTTTACATAAACCTTTATTTTTAGAGTACTTCAACAAAATTGCCACAGTTTTTAGAATACTACAACAAAATTGCCACACTTTTCCTTTAAATGTATTTTACTTTAATACAATTCTCAATCTATAGATGCATTTGATATATTTAATAGTTTATATTCACTAATGTTATTGATATTCCACAGTGTGTTGATGTGGTGGGAACAACCAAACAAATAATATATGCATTTATAGCTTATGGTTGATAAAAATAGGCTTTATTTTTATCTACTGACAACTTCATGAGTTAAAAGAAGCTATATTCATGGGTAACTGTGGATGTTTGAAGGGCTTCATGTCTGGCTCCCTGTCTCGGTCCTGGTCTATGCCATCCCCTGGTGCGGGCCGTGTCCGGATGGGGGTTCTGCATGGTTCGTGTTGGCTGGCCAGCCAGGGTAGGCTGGATGGATGGGGGTTGGCAGTGTTGGCCCTGGTGGCCGGTTGGCTCATGGGCCCTGCCGCCTGTCCCTGGCCTCCAGGCTATGGTGGTGTGACTCTCGGGGAGCGGGGATGCCTATTAGAGTCAGCAGGGGAGCTGGCTCCCTAGGAGTGCAGTAAGCCCCACAGTCCTTTTCTCCCCATCCCCAGACTCCTCCCTCTGCCTGCTCCATCACACTGCCACACATGTAGGATCTTGGGGAGGGGGTCGTTACTGGAGGGTCCCACCTTCTGATGACGTCTCCCACCGCAATTTTATTTTGCATTTTATTCTACGTTCACACCTAAAGCAGCAAGAGCAGCAAAAATGTGTGTGCTGCTTCATTCTTGATGCTTGTGCAAGGAAAGATGCTTCAGCTTTGGAAAAGTGGGTCTGATGAGCGTTGGGCAGAGCTACAGTACCCTATCCTTTCTTTGCCTGTAACAATGGCAGCTATATTTGCTGTGATCAATCGGAATAAAGTAGTTTTAATATGTTTTTAAGTGAGAAAGTCCACCTGAAAACTTCCTCTATGCAGTGAGTTCATCCAGATTATAATCCTGCATTTAAATATGAATTCTGTCAGAGCCGCTCAGACCCCCGTACACCGGCGGTGAGCTGGCTGGTGCGCTGTGCGCTTGGGTCACCTTTTTGGGACATGTGGGCCCCATCCCCGATGGGGCTTTTACCTGAGGTCATCTGCTCTGGGCTTTTACTGGGGGTTATCTGCTCTGGGTTCGGTTTGGGGGACCAGGCCTGAAGCAGGAACTAGATGGGTTGGTGTGGCAGGGCCCCCCGGCGGGGCGTAGGGAGCCCTGGGCCCATGGCCTGATCCACTTTGGGGTGGGTGGCTGCCGGCGGAGCCCGCAGACTCGTCCCTGCAGCTCACGGGGGCTCTGGCATTGCGGTGGTTGGGGGATTTACCTCGGGCACATCTCTCCTCCTCCCTTGGTGGGTTGTCGGATTTCCTGGGTTGGCCCCTCCTGGGCACCTTTGGTCTTGGGGTCCCTTTGGGCATCTGTGGCTTTGGGTCCCCCCACACTCACCTCGGTGCTCTGGAGGATGCGTCTTCAGCTCCTCACAACCACTATTGAGCATTTTTCTTTTGGATAAACTTTACATGCACAATGTTACTCTCACAAACTGCAGATGCTTGGCTCCAGGTACTTAGAAATTCACTTCACTACAGAAAGCCTGTATTCTTATCTTCAGCTACCACAGTATACATGTCAGATTAAATAATACTATTTATAATTCAGTGATTGTATCAAGGTGTTAATTTATTGTATCTCTTATACTATATACGTTGGTTGTGATGTTCTTTTTACATCTCTTTGCAGGTGATGAAGCAAACTGAAGATGTTTTATCGTTATCGCCCTTTTATCTTCTCTTTCTTTTATCTTTTCTCCTTTATTTTCTGTTTTCCTTTCTTGTTTTACTTACATTGCAGTGTCCATATAATCTGTAATACTCCCTGCATGAATTATAATCAAGCTATTTTTATGCATAAATCAAGCAGAACAGTATGGCGATAGCCCTACTGCTTCACTTGCGAAAGCAAAATCTGTTGGGCTCTCTTTTTGGCATCAAGATAATTATTCTTCTTTCGACTTTGCCAGACAGGACACTGTTGGAAAAAAAATAAATAAAAAACATAAATATAAAAAAACTGGGGTAACATTGTAAAACCAAACAAGAACTGTAAAACCTTCTTTAAAACTGTAGCCATAGCCAATACCATTGCTATAACATATAAGCAATATTTCACCATTTCTTGGTTTAGATTTTGCATATTTGTATACGCTTGTAGATGAGCAAAACAAAAATCAGGTCTGTTCCCACTACACTTGGCGTACCATTAACATCATATTGATATCCTGTTTTTTTTTTTTTTTTTTGCCACAACATATCCTCATTCTTCTTAGTTTTTCCTACTTATTGTATTATTGCCAAGATGCAGTCAAGCGGACTTAGAACTTTGTTTTAAAGAATTCCTCCTTCTTTTCATTTCTTCTTTTCATCACTCTCATCTCACTTTCCTCCTTAGTACCCAACCCCCTCTTGTGCTTGCCACATTGCCCCCCTCCCTGGTTTTGGCCTTATATGCTTGGACGAACAGTGTGAAGCTGCACTAGGCTCGGTGCGGCTCACTGATTATTGTAATTCATACACTTTAATTAGCTGCACAAACCATTAGCCACAATTATAATATTACAGAACGTTTTGTGGCAGGAGCCAGACCAAAGATTGGCTTTATCTGTTGAAAGAGAGGTAATAATAAAGGAGAGTGAAAAAGTCTCAGAGAAAGTGTCAGGAGGGCATTTATCAGGATAGTATTTATCTCTATACATTCTACATCATATTTAGCTAAGTTTCAATTTTTATAAAAATTGAAACTACACATTTACATACTCATTAAATCAGACATCAGACAATCTGACATTAAATCAGTACGTAATTTCCTTAGTTGGCAGATCAAATAAATAATATTGTTTGAATTCGCTAAATGCAAGAACATACAGTATATATATATATATATATATATATATATATATATATATATATATATATATATATATATATATATATATATATATATATATATATATATATATATATATATCTATAAACAAAACAAAGTATAAACAAAGTATATGTAAATTTGTGCTGCGATGAACTGGCAACCTGTCCAGGGTTTACCCTGCCTCTCACCCATTGACTGCCGGAGATAGGCACCAGTCTCAGCTGTATGTGTGATAACATATTTTTATTTGTTCATTATTTAACAGTGTTTTCTATCTATTTACTGCAAGGGAAGGTTAAACAAAAACAAGTTTTCGACCTAATCCCATATTCCTATGTGTTTCTATCAGCCTTTCTTTTAGTTTTTTGGTTTGTTTTTTTATTGGTGCAGTCCTGTGACCTCATGAACGATACAGCATTTTTCTTTAAAGCTATGGTAAATGTGAATCACTAGATCATTTGTGTTTCATTGGTGTCTGACACTCTGGGATGAGTTGTGTGGTTAGACCTTTGAAACCATTACAGCACGCTTGACATATCAACTTGATCCTGCAGTAAAGATTGCAAAATATATACATCACCCACACAGGGGCTGATGTTACATGGCTGAATGGACCATGGACATGAAAAGAAAAACACTGCAATGATTTTTTTTCGTGAAACCTATTATGTTGCGGTGACAAGTGCAGGTAATTATGCAGCAGTGTGGATGTTTATAATAAAGTATTAATAATGCTGCATTTATTTGGTGTATATATGAAATATATTGTACATTGGATATAAAATCACTCCCTTTAAATATATGGATCATATTTCAAATTAATGATTTTAAAATTGTTCACTCTAGATCCCATGCTTCCTTATACACCTACATCTAATGCTTAGTTATAGCCCATGTTTTGATGGCTGATAGCACAGTGGTCACACTGGTGACCATTAGTTACAATGAAGCTTATAAACTCTGTCATGTAAGAGGGAACAGCATGGCTCAGTGCCGACTCATTGGCTCTATGCTGTATTTCTGAAAGAGGGCCGAAATCCTCAGGGATAAAATAACAATACTAATCGGATTTAAAGCAGCACTCCACTTCATTAAAAGTAGATCATGTAAACAAGACAATTGATCTGTAAAAGTCTAATAGGACTGATCCCATTTTCCCTTTCTTTCATTAGTAAAAAAATGAATACAGAAAGCCTTTCTTTTATTGCAACCATCCAAAAGTTTATAATTTGTCTACTGACCTTAAAATCATATAACTGCTGTTTAAACACTACCAAACAGAACTAGAACTTATTCTATGCCATGAGGGTTTTTTAATGACTGCCTAAAAGTTGCATCTACATGTTGCAAAAGCCTAGACGTCTAGCTAAACAGATGTTCAGATGCTCTTATTTACAAAAAATGCTCACTGGTGCCCCCCATCTGGAAATGAACAATGTTAACAGTATTTGGCTGTTTTTTTTTAAAATACCTTTTCAATAACAATATTTTGAAAACCAGAGATTTTTGAAGATAACCTAAAATATGGAAAATAAACACTAAAGACAATAGATTTTAAGAGGGGTTAGATATTAGTAAACAAATAAAGCACAACAAAAGAAAATTATCATTATGAAGTGTAATTGTTTAAGTATGTTCTCCCTCTTATTGAATGATCGATTGCTGGAAAACATCCTACTATTTCATCAACATGCTTATTTCAGACACTTATATAAACGTACACTCACCGGCCACTTTATTAGGTACCCCATGCAAGTAACGGGTTGGACCCCCTTTTGCCTTCAGAACTGCCTCAATTCTTCGTGGCATAGATTCAACAAGGTGCTGGAAGCATTCCTCAGGGAGTTTGGTCCATATTGACATGATGGCATCACACAGTTGCCACAGATTTGTCGGCTGCTCATCCATGATGCGAATCTCCCGTTCCACCACATCCCAAAGATGCTCTATTGGATTGAGATCTGGTGACTGTGGAGGCCATTTCAGTACAGTGAACTCATTGTCATGTTCAAGAAACCAGTCTGAGATGATTACAGATTTATGACATGGCGCATTATCCTGCTGAAAGTAGCCATCAGAAGTTGGGTACATTGTGGTCATAAAGGGATGGACATGGTCAGCAACAATACTCAGGTAGGCTGTGGTGTTGCAACAATGCTCAATTGGTACCAAGGGGCCCAAAGAGTGCCAAGAAAATATTCCCCACACCATGACACCACCACCACCAGCCTGAACCGTTGATACAAGGCAGGATGGATCCATGCTTTCATGTTGTAGACGCCAAATTCTGACCCTACCATCCGAATGTTGCAGCAGAAATCAAGACTCATCAGACCAGGCAACTTTTTTCCAATCTTCTATTGTCCAATTTCGATGAGCTTGTGCAAATTGTAGCCTCAGTTTCCTGTTCTTAGCTGAAAGGAGTGGCACCCGGTGTGGTCTTCTGCTGCTGTAGCCCATCTGCCTCAAAGTTCGACGTACTGTGCGTTCAGAGATGCTCTTCTGCCCACCTTGCTTGTAACGGGTGGTTATTTGAGTCACTGTTGCCCTTCTATCAGCTCGAACCAGTCTGGCCATTCTCCTCTGACATCAACAAGGCATTTCCGACCACAGAACTGCCGCTCACTGGATGTTTTTTCTTTTTCGGACCATTCTCTGTAAACCCTAGGGATGGTTGTGCGTGAAAATCCCAGTAGATCAGCAGTTTCTGAAATACTCAGACCAGCCCTTCTGGCACCAACAATCATGCCACGTTCAAAGTCACTCAAATCAGCTTTCTTCCCCATACTGATGCTCGGTTTGAACTGCAGGAGATTGTCTTGACCATGTCTACATGCCTAAATGCACTGAGTTGCCGCCATGTGATTGGCTGCTTAGAAATTAAGTGTTAACGAGCAGTTAGACAGGTGTACCTAATAAAGTGGCCGGTGAGTGTATAGTCATGACATTTTAACACAGTTGCCAAACTCACCCAGAGCCATAGCTGTGTTAATTCCACCTGCTCTTAGCAGTAATGATTTTATGGGATTCTTTATAAATATGATTGACCTTATTAAAAATAAGATCATTAGCACTCCTCTACCTATGATTGGTTTATCTCTGGAAGGTGAGGCAGCATTTGAGGTAGCCATATAATCTGAACCGGGTTTTGATCGGCTTTGATCCAGTTGAACTTTCAGAGTTGGCAAAACTATTGTCTTCATCTAAGCCTTCAAATTGTATATTAGATCCAGTTCCAACCAGGTTATTTAAGGAGGTATTCCCTTTGAACTCCTCCTCTGTTTTAGATGTGATAAATCTATTCCTGTTACAGGGATATGTACCAGAGGCTTTTAAGGTTGCTGTAATTAAACCTTTGCTTAAGAAACTGTCTCTTGATCCATATGAGTTGGTCAATCATAGACCTACAGTACCGTATTTTCATGACTATAAGGTGCATATTAACCTCTTTTTTTTTTTCCTCAAAATGTGCGGCGCGCCCTATAATGCGGTGCGCCCTATGTGTGTTGTTACTGCGGATGTTGTTGAGACCACCATGAGAATGTTAAAGGGGGAAGTTTGGGCGAGGATTGTGTATAAAAGAACAGGTATGTGCTTTATGCAGATCTCCTCATCTCCTCATTGAGAAGATGATAAAAGAGTGGCTGAGGGAGGTGTATGCAAGGAGACTAGGTGATTTTTTCCACGCATCACCATCGCTGTTAATCTGTGACTCCATGCATGCCCATCTCACAGCCGATGTGAAAAACATGGTGAAACAAATGAACGCTGTGCTAGCTGTTATTCCGGGAGGTCTGACAAAGGAACTTCAACCGCTCGACATCGGTGTGAACCGGCCGTTCAAAGTAATGCTACGTTCTCGTGTGTCTGACGCGCGTTGGGCGGAGCTACTCTATCCTTTCTTTGCCTTGCAGCTATATTTGCTGTGATCCGTTGGAATAAAGTAGTTTTAATATGTTTTTAAGTGAGAAAGTCCACCTGAAAACTTAATCATTGTGGTCAGTTCATCCAGATTACCATCCTGCCTTCTAATATTAGTTCTGTGGGAGCCCCCACATACCAGCGGTGCGCTGTCAGTAGGAATCCCATTCAACAGCAGCCTATGTCCGGGTCGCCTCCTCGCGGTTCACCGGGGCAGCTGGTAGGTGTTTTTCATCTAAATGATCTAAACTGCAGGCACCAGGAAAATAAAAGCAAACATATTCTGCCGGCAGATTTCTGCATTTTAAGTTAATTTATGCATCAATTAACTGTTTCAGAGGAGTGATCACAGTGCTCTGTCATCAGCGATGTGTCTGTCTCACGGCCAGCTCCCAGGTTTGATTAATACTTTGTAATAAATACATGAATAAAGCACAAACATACTCAGTTTTACTCCTGCTCTATTTTTAAATATGTAGTAGAGGTATTTAAACGTAGTAGAAGATATGTAACGGTATATAAAACCCGGGCCCTCTAATCCAGTGCGCTTTATGTGTGTGTTAAATACAGTAATGACACACATAACTGAGACTGCGCCTTTTAGTACAGTGCGCCTTATGGTCGTGAAAATACGGTATATCAAATCTTCCTTTCTGATCTAAAATTCCTGAGAAAGTAGTTGCCAAACAAGTGTGCAATCACTTACACCAAAATGAACTTTTGAACAGTTTCAGTCTGGCTTTAGAGCTCATCGTAGCACTGAAACAGCTCTGATGAAAGTTGCTAATGATATTCTCATGGCCTCAGATAATGGACTTGTATCTGTACTTGTCCTGTTAGATCTCAGTGCTGCATTTGATACAGTCGATCATAATATTCTTTTAGAAAGACTTGAATATTTTGTTGGAATTAGAGGAACAGCACTAGACTGGTTTAGATCCTATCTATCTGATCGATTTCAGTTTGTTCATGTTAATGACAGATCTTCAACACGCTGAAAGGTTACCTGTGGAGTACCACAGGGATCAATGCTAGGACCAATTCTCTTTACTTTATATATGCTCCCAGTCGGTAGAGTTATTAGACAGCATAGAATTAATTTTCACTGTTATGCTGATGATCCCCAGCTATATCTGTCTATAAATCCAGATGAAGCAAACCCATTACATAGATTAATGGCATGTCTTGAAGACATAAAAACATGGATGATTCTTAACTTTCTGCTTCTGAATGCAGACAAAACAGAAGTTATAGTCTTTGGATCAGATTCTTTGAAAAAGAAGCTGATTAGTCAATCCCTTCATTTGGATGGGATTAAACAGATGTCAGATAATAAAGTGGAAAACCTTGGTATTATTTTTGATCAGGATCTGTCATTTAAATCCCATATCAAAGAGGTTTCTAGAATTTCCTTCTTTCATCTGCGGAATATTGCAAAAAATGAGAAATATCCTGTCCAGGGGTGACGCTTAAAAACCATGCATTTGTTACTTCAAGGCTGGACGATTGTGATTCTTTACTAACAGGAAGTCCACAAACTATAGTGAAAAGCCTTCAGCTGATCCAAAATGCTGCAGCCAGAGTTCTGATGAAAATTAAAATAAGAGATCATATCTCTCCTATCCTGGCTTCTCTTCATTGGCTTCTTGTTAAATCAAGAATAGAATGTAAAATCCTCTTTCTCACATATAAAGCCTTAAATGGCCAAACTCCCCCATGGTGACAAGTTTACGGGACTACAGTTTCCAGTGTAGTCCTGTTTCTCTGACTGTGACTGGATGGATGTTCTCTCTTCATCCTCTGACATGGTAGTTGGCTCAGAGCTCGTCTGCCTGGCTGTGTTTCCTGGATGGGGTCGCCTTTTGGTTTTTTCATCTCTGCTTTTGTCTCCTAGAACCCCAGTCAGCCTCGGCAGATGGCCGCTCACACTGAGCCTGGTTCTGCTGGAGGTTTCTTCCTGTTAAAAGGGAGTTTTTCCTTTCCACTGTCACTACAAGCATGCTTAGTGTGAGGGATTTCATCCGAGTCAATGACTCGATGCAATAAACTGGTTTTGCTTAGATAGAAAAATCAATTTGACTGTATGATCTGGTGAACTGTAAAGTGCCTTGAGATGACATGTGTTGTGAATTGGTGCTATATAAATAAACTGAATTGAATTGAACGATGCAACTTTGAATCAAATCAACATTCAAATTTGTTCTTAAATAGTTCGTATGAGTGTTTTAGCCAAAAATAAAAAAATTAAATAATAAAAAAAAAAAAATACAAATAATATATATATATATATATATATATATATATATATATATATATATATATATATATATATATATATATATATATATAAAATTGTTGTTACGTATGAGTGTATGTGTGAATGGTTGTGTTTCAAACTGTCCAGGGGTACCCAGCTTCAGGCCAATAGACTGCTGTTGAAAGGCATCTGCCCCAATGTGACGCTGACGGATTGCGCTGAAGGGAAATGGATGGATGGAAGGATGGATGGACAGATAGAAGGATGGATGGACCCACAATAGCAGCAAATATATCATACTTCCAAGTGGTCACCAAATATCAGAAAACACAGAATGTTTTTTAAACTTCAGAATCATTATTATCTAATTTTGTTCTAGCAGTTTTTAGGTACAACAAAAATACATTGTTTTTAAGTAGTTTTTTTTTTTCAAAACATTTTGTTTTACATACCTTAACTTATGAATGTTTCAAGAGTGTAGGCTCAATTAAACAATTTTACTGGTATCAGGGAGCAAATAAAACTAATTTAAGATTAAGATTAACTAATTTAAGATTTTCATTAGTAAAATTTTATTTTGCGTTATACTGTATATATGAGTTCCTTGTAACACAAAATGCAAATAAAACACTTTGAAGTTGGGACATTTAATGTGACAAATGTAAAAAAGTGGGCACAAATACTTTAGCTAGTCACCGTAACTCATCAATCATTGACTCTGATTAATCTTCACCTACACCTCTCATCACTGATACATGCAGTGCACAGCTTCAGACACACGGGATAAAGGTAATTTAAGCAGCAAGGAGCATCCCCATTTCAGGCATTTTTGGTCCTTCATGGAGACTTTGTTCATGTTTGTCCAGCCTTTGGGTACAGTGTCTTCCCCTATCAAAATTGTTGAGTTTTCCATGAGCCGTCAGCAAAAGTGACTCCATCTCGCCCGTTCTCACATGGCTACATTGCAATTGTCTGCTCCAGTGAAGCCTTTTGCCATGTGGGAAAGGTCTGCTCCTTTCATGGACACACATGCACATGCGCTTACACACATACTTCTGCATCTGGTTGATTCACTTTGCTGAAACCTACAGACCTCCGACTGCACAATTTATCTTAGCCAGCAAGTCGGAGCATTCAGGTTGTAAAATCATTTCAGCTTTTCCAACATTCTAGTCAAGAATCTTTTTAGTATTTTTTGAGGGACATTAGCATTTCAAGCTTAGTAAATGTCTATATAAAAATGGTTTTAGTGTTTAAGATCATGATCTAACAACAGTATTTGATTAAATACTAAATTCTATTCATGCAATTGTGTGCATGATAAAATTACAAATGGCTTACCAATGGCTTTTGCATAATCTATCTGCACAACATTCAAATTTAGAGGGGTATGTAAATCAGATTTATGATCAAGTTATCCTAACTCATAGGGGTATTTACTGCATTGTTAGGAGAACAGTTTTATTTTTACTTGTATATTATGGCCATTGGACATAAGGTGAGTCTCAGCATTTTAGGTTAAATTCAATATATTGAATTGAAGGCCTTATCTTGTACACATTCAGGTGCATAGTTTTACTTTTTGCCACACAACACATCAACTAAAGAGCACGAAAAACACAGACAAACCTGGATTCCCTACTTCCTCTGCTGACCATAAACACTGGATAGGTTTGCATTAGCCTTGGAAAGGCTTGTGCCATTTATGTCCAACTTGTTAGGAACTTGGTAGCTTCTGATTTAAGAAAAAATGAAAGAAAGAGTCCACCACTTTTGTCACTACCTTAGTCGTCTGCAATCAGAAAATCAAAAATAATCCTTTACAGGCTATATATATATATATATATATATATATATATATATATATAGATAGATAGATAGATAGATAGATAGATAGATAGATAGATAGATAGATAATATGTACATAATGCAACTCACAATTAAATTAAATAAATTGCGAAGTTTATAACATTTAACATTTTTTTTTCCCTATAAGCATAATTATCAGTTACTGCACCTGCAGCTGGCATGTCGGCATCCAGAGGACACTAGTTTAACTTATTGTAATTTCATCAAAAGAAAGAACAATCAGAGATCAAGCTACTGTTTAAATAAAATAATAAAATAGTATAAATACAACCAGTAAACAAGACTGATGGAGCTCCTGAGCTTAAATTGTTGAGCAACACTTTGAGGCAATCAGGGAGGTCAGTTTTTTTCTTTTTTAAAACTTCTTCTAAGACTTCTGCACCTGTTGACAGGTATGTGGTTCGCTGTTCATGAGTAAGGCGCTTTAATTTGTCTGGGACAGTTTGTTTTTCAGGATTATTTATTTTAACAAAGAAATATAATCAACAATTTAATTTTACTAAATCATCATTTAGGTATTTTATTTTGTTATTGCCTTTTTCAGTTTTGTCTTATTTACCATACTAGTGTAAATGTAGCTTTTAATTTAATGGGAGGCTATGTAAACTTTCAAGTCTGTAAATTTAACATGCAAGTTAGGCATACCTTTGCACAACTGGGAGTGCCAGATGGAAGTAATGGTCTATTGTACATTCAGTATTTAGAAATAATTTATATATACCAGTGGTAGACATTTCCCGCATTGGATGTGTGATGGTTTGAGGCAAATTTACAACATTATAGCCTACTGTAAGTAGGACTTCCCAAGGAGATTTAAAAATATATGCTAACTATTGCTAACTATTGTTAAGCTGATTTGAATACAAGAACAGCATTATTTTGAATGTGATTTGGATTTCTTTTATGACAGTTTTATGGGTAAAGCCTTTACTCTTGTATCCCTTACTAAAAAGGTTATTGTTTTAACCACCCACATTGTATTGTGGCACATTTGATCACAACAGTTCTCTGCACCTCCACATAGATTTGACAGTTCCCCAGTTTTTCAGCTGATATTCTGCTCCATGCAGCCTGTGAAGCAGCCTGAGGGAGTTTGTAGGGACCTGCAAGACGGCTGTGAACTGCTTCACTGCTTCTTACACATAATTCAGCCTCGAGTCTTGAGTAAAAACAGTGGTCACTCTAACAACTGCGACACCTCCTCTGGTCTTTATTGCCCGATGGGCTCAACAAGGCACACCAGAGCATGGGATTGAACTGCTGAACAGGCTGAGGTTGATTCTTTTCAAAATATTTACTGTGTTTAGGAAGTGGAAAGGTCAAACATGTCCGTATTTGTAAGCATTATAAAACATAATCTGCACCCAAATTGCCTTCAATACCCATCATCAGATATCAGGTACGTTTTATGGATATAGCTTCAGTTTTCAACCCAGTGGTGGGCTTGCCACACATTATCTTTGCGGTCATGTGAAGGGTAGATGCTACTGAAGGGGAGATAATTGGAGGCAAACTGTCTGAAATGTATAATTAGAAAGCATCAGACACTCCCCTTCTTTTCTTTCCTTCAGAGCTGCTTTTCTTTTTTTAGCGGGTGATCTGAGTGCCCGCATGAGCTTTGATCCGGGCAAAGGTTTTCTTAGCTCTGCTAGATACAATCAATTTGCTCCAATACGCATCACTCTTTTGCTTTCTTATCTGGAACAATGCTTCTGTTTGCAATACATTGGATGGTGTACAAAGCCTCAGGTGATGTTGTTCTTCTTAATTCTTGCTTCCAGCATTTCCTTCTCATGACTTATACAAAGGTATAATATCTTTGTAGTCCCTGAACTGCATCAGGAATGATCATCATTTAGCATCATTATTATTCCAGAGCACACTAGGACATATGCTGAGACAAGAAACTCCTTGACTTTACTGTTTTATGTTGGGGGTTTTTCAATCTTTGACATGTATAGCAAATAAAGGACTCCATTCAATTTAGGTTATTGTTGATAATAAATAATTGGAGATTTAAAATTTGTTGTGTTGGACTTTAAATATAGTTATGAGTTTGATGTTGGCATATTTTATTGTTTTGTTTATTCGCTGAGCTTACAGGGGTTTGATCTGAAAGCTTGATGTCATCAGCTTTGCCTCTTGTGCCATGCAACATTACTATCTCCGCCTTTCCTTAGTCCAATAACCTGGAGCTTGACTGTAATAAAGGAGAGTTAGGAGAAGTAGAGGTCATTTAGCCTATTATTGGTGGTTACAAGAACATATAACGGATCAGAATAAGGAGATACAAAAAAATTGACTCAGTAGTAAAGTCTTGTAGGAATCATTTTGCATCTTAAGATAAGCCCTCTTGACAGACAGACACAGATGCCATTATTGCATTTGAAAACAATTGCTGCATTTAACAGACTTATTTGGACATCCAACATTTCTCTCACATTAGCGCTACAGATATCTTTTGTGTACTGTACATAAGCATGCAATCGAATTGATGCAACTGTGACCTAAATATCACAGCAATGATCTCCAACACCCCTTTTCCCTTGAAAGCCCAAGGATTTAAAGGCCCGAGATTTGTATTACTCCATTAATAGGAATTCCAGGGATGTCAATGTGCTTTACCACTACCTTGAAAGCTCCAGTATTAAGCCTGAGAGAAACTGCACTACATCTTCTGTTCAGCGGGTGGCAGTAATGACAACACAGATCTGGTTCTCCCTTTGTTTGAAGTGCTGACCAGCATAAAACGTTTAATTATGTTATATTTATGTTTTGATAACTGCATGATTCAATAACTCCTTAAAAGTGATAAATACATGTATCTCATTTACTTAGTGGTGAGTGTTTTGCCCATTTTTGCTATTAATTTTTTATCCGTCGCATGGACTATGTCACACATAGGATTGTGTAACAAACGATAATGAAGAGCATGTAATAGATTGATGTAGTAAGGGAACAATACTGTATGTTTTTCTTGTTTTTCCAGCAGTCTGGATTTGCAAAATTCTCTTGAAGCTAAAACATAAAAATATTAGCTCTCTTAATTCCAGACTAGTGACCCCGTGGACTTGTGAATGTCAGTGTTGTGATTTCAATAGTTACATTAAAGGTAAAAAGAAAAATTACTTATAAAATGATGGTTATAAAACGCCCAAATGTCTCTTAAAACAATTGTCCATGTGGTCTTATTTTTTTTCTGAGTTCTTTCTCTTCTTCTCATAAACTTGTAAGACAGTTTGCTTCTTGCAACTTTATGTTGGGCCTTGGTTGTGGGTGTATGTGCTTTGCTTTTCTCCTCCCCTGGGTGTGTTTTTGCAGGATGAGCTCCCAGCTGATGCCACTTCGCTGCAATCAGGAGGCAGTATTTAGAGAAATGGATTTCCCAGGACGGATGCCAGATGGTTAACTTCCGCACCGTGGTAACCTACCTGCTAGCTCCTCTAATGTTGATACTCTTGGTGAAATCTTATATTCCTTGTTTACCTCTCGTTTCAGTCGTGCTGACTCCAAGTCCTTCTCCCTTGCTGCCTCCTGGATTTATCCTCAAGAGCTTGCCTGCCTTTCCACCAAACAACACTCCCTCTGGGTCATTTGAGAAAGAGTGAGTCACTACCTGTCCGCTACAGCCCAACCGGATTCCCACTCTGCCTGGATGCCTCTAATCCCCCCCAGACCAGTCCCAGCATATGAGAACCAACGATTCAGTCTTAGCCTCACCGTTGCACCTTTTCTAGCACGATAAACTTTCTGTGTTCAAGAAAATACATTTTTGAAAAGACTCTGTCTAACTGAGATTGTGCCTGCTTTAGTCGATCGTAGCATCATGTCACTTTAAGCCATTTTCAAAATATATGGTGAGACTCTAACACTATTCCCATAAAGGGAAAAGAACAGAAAAAAAATGTCTTAGCATGTGTATTTGTTTGATATGTAATCTAATTATATATTGTTGTTGTTTTGAGTGGAAGTTATAGTGGAAGTTATTATAAATGTAATCATTCTGTGTGTAGAGATAACTGTGTGTCATAATTTAAGCGTGAATCAAACTTTAATTTGTTGTCCTATCACAGCAATTTAGGTGCTTGTTCACAGACCAACCCATGATTACCTAACATAAAGTCTTAACAGCATTTACTGACATAAGTGCAATCTGTTAAGAATGTATTGTAGAACAGTTTCCAGGTTGATCTGTTTGGACCCCCTTTTTTTTAAATCTACTGATTGAACTCAATTGGTTAAAACAGTTACAGTTGTCTTTTTTGTGAACCATGTGAACATGTTACCCGTCATCTATATATTTATTCATGCTTTAAAAGCATTAAGGAATCTGCCACCTCTAATAATTGTTGGTTGTACTGTAAACTGTCTCTCTCCATAGATATATTGTGACCCACTAGAAAAAATATTTTTCCTCCCTTCACTCCTCTCTCTCCATCTGTTCCTGGAATGAGGCAGAGTAAGGAGCCAGGGAGGGCTACGAGCTGGAACAAGTCTATCTGCAGCAGCAGGCCTGGCCTCAGCAGCCACAGAGGGACTCAAACTGAATGCAAGAGCCCACTTTTCGTCCGTCCAGCTGCAGATGACTTCGCTTTTCCTCTGCCTCTTTACCACACAATAATACTCTTTTGTAGCACAAGGGCAGAATCCAAGCTTTGTCCAGTCAACCCTAATTTATGGCACACATATTTTCCAGACGCATATATTGTTGCACAAGCTACAAAGGCATAAGCTTTCAAAGAGATGGAGAGGAAGTGCTGGCAGGAGGATTCTAGCAGTTTCTTTGTTTGAGGAATGGAATAAATCATTCACCAGAACATGCAATTCCCAGATTCAACAGTGCATTGATTTTCAGAACTTCAAAGATCTAAAGGGAGACGGAGGTGATTCCCCCCACCCCACCATATTGCATTTCTATAACTCTGTACTTTAACTTAGATGCAGTGCTGATTATATTTTGCATTGTCTTGGATGTTACAGTGATCTTTATTTAGATTTAGACTTCATTTCAGTAATAATTTCTTTCTTCATTGTAAAGTAAACACTAGCATACGTGGTAATGGTGAAAGCTGATAGATAGATAGATAGATAGATAGATAGATAGATAGATAGATAGATAGATAGATAGATAGACAGACAGACAGACAGACAGACAGACAGACAGACAGACAGACAGACAGACAGACAGACAGACAGACAGACAGACAGACAGACAGACAGACAGACAGACAGACAGACAGACAGACAGATAATTATATTATATATATATTATATTATATATATATATATATATATATATATATATATATATATATATATATATATATATATATATATATATATATATATATATATATATATATATATATATACATATGTTATATGTTATAAACTACCGGAGGACATATTGGCCCCTTTGTCGTCATTCTGCTTCATTCTATTTCTATCCTCCCATTCTGCAGAAATTGTTTGTTCAATCTCTAATGTCATGCTCTCTCTATAATTCTCATGGTTGCTTCATCTGTTCTGTCCCTGTTTGGCTGTGACAATGTCCTGGAGAGAAATATCAGCTGTGCTTCTGCCATCAACATCTTTCTTTGTGGATGTTGGACAAAGGCCTGTTTTCCAGTGTAGTCCTGTTTCTCTGACTGTGACTGAATGTATGTGCTCTCAACATCCTTTGACATGTGATCTGGCTCGGAGCTTTTCTGCCTGGCCGACGAGGCCACCTGTGGAGCTGGTTTACTGCCTTTTTTAAATCTCTGCTTCTTTCTGTATGTCTGTTTCCATCTTCTTGAAAACCAGTCGGCTACAGCAGATGGACGCACACACTGGAACTGGTTCTGCTGGAGGTTTCTTTCTGTTAAAACTGAGTTTTTCTTCTCCACTGTCATTACAAGCATGCTTAGTTTGAAGGATTTCCATTGAGTCAGTGAGTCAATGCAATCAACTGGTTTTCCTTAGATAGAAAACTTTTAATCAGTTTGACTGTATGATCTGGTTGAATTGTCTCTGTAAAGTGCCTTGCGATGACGTGTTTTTAATTGGTGCTATGAAAATAAACTGAATGAAATTGAATTGAATATATGGATAATATAGGTATTTGGAAATCAATTTGCAGATGAATGTCAAGTAATTGGAGCTGCCGCAGATGTAACCTCTCAGACCTTTAATGTCAGTTGCAGAAAAAGGAGGCAAAGTGTAATATGGCACTACACACAGCGGCTTCTTTGACAGGAACAGCAAAAAACTTTTAACAAAAAATAATCTAAAATGCAGATAGTTGCTAGCTTAAGTTGGCTATAAACCTTTTGCTCTAACTCACCAATTAGAGGATAGAAAATGCTGACGTTCTGGTAGGCTGGCTAGATAGCCATGTGGAGAAAATCTGAAATCTGATTAGTTGAAGAAACCGTTCCTGACTAATATAGTTAGGTTTAGGCCAGCCAACACTGCTGATTCTGAAGCTCTTGGGCATATCTGATTGACATACCATAGCAACACAGAGGGGCTGAAATCTGATTTGACAAAAAATATAGTAACCACGTGAATACAATGGAAACAGTTAAGAGAAATGCTACAAAATTAAGAAAATTAATTGTGTGGAATAAATTTATATAGTTGGCAAGGAGAACATGAAAGTTTAGATTGTGAATGTAGGTTAGTGTTTCTGATTTATTTTAGGCCAGCAGTGAAGGCCTTGAAGGCCCTCACAGCTCACCCCTGATATATGTATATATTTATGTATGACATCATTAAATATTACATACATTTTATGATCCCAAGAATATAAAAAGAAATGTGAAATGTTAATATAGAGTGGTGCTGACAACTATGACCCTTAAGTTTTTATACAATGTAGAAAGCCAATGAACTTAAAAAAATATCACATTTTGCTCCCTAAGTGCCTAACCATATTCAGGGATTTATAATAAGAAAGCAGAATGTCATATGTGTTGTTTTTATAAAGGGCAAAGATGACTAACAAGGTTTACAGTGAGAATTTGGTCTGGCAGATGGAGCACAGAGACAGTATTCAACATTAAACACTACCCGAGAGCAGTGCATTAAGTATTTGAATTAAGTATGTTGGTGCATCTCAACAGAACTCTCCGAGTTTCATTTTCAATCACATATTGGCCTTTTGCTGGAAACCTAAAATCAATGTTAGCCTTCAAACCAAAGTGCATACATTAAATGATTCATGTTGGATCAAATGGCTCTGTCAGAAAGCTGTGAAAATATGCTTTTAGCTGAGCAAAAACATATTGGCTTACTGTGTCTGTGGAGACCGTTGTTCTGTAAGTAACCTAGGGAACATTACTTTTATCTGGCAGACAGCTTCATCCAGATAACCATCTGGAATAGATTAATAAATTCTGAAACATACTCAACATAATCTAATTCAAACAAATAATGGCATACAGTTCCAACAAATTATGTTTATGTTCACAGGTGTTTATAACTGCTATACCTCTTTAAAACAACTTTGTAAACTTGGAACTGAAGTCCTTATTTAACTGTTCCAAGTTATTCATCTGATGAGACAACTGCAAAGACATTTTTCAGGCTGGAATCAAGAGAGACAAATAGCATGTGAATAATGCCATGAATTATCATACCATCTCCATGGTGATCTAATGGCTACCTAGCATTAATAAAGAAAGGGAATTACACTGGAGCAGATGGTAAGGGTACATCACTGGCTCAGGAGCTATTTATTAAATGCATTATTAATTATTTCTAACATGAAAGGCTCATCTGGCTTCCTTCTGGATCCACTGCATGAAAGAAATGCCCAACCTCTAATGTAATTAGGTAACTCTTGCGCAAACCATCACCTACCTGCTGTCAGGGTATCAAGAAGGTTATGTGTTGCATTTTAGGTTTTAGCATTTTACTTGGTGAGTTTCTGGAGTCAGTTCCAGGGTGACAGTTAGGCATCTTTGTATTAGCTGTTAATTAGATGTGATATTACAACATAGGCTTGAAAGATGTGTCGCATTAAAATAGACAAACGGGCTATAAAATATTGGTAGCACTGAGTCCAAAATTCAAATTTATACTATTATATTTTTTTGCCAAACACACAACTATTTAAGCCATTTAAAAGACACAAAAAAGGGCACCTATCCACACACAAAGTTGATATTTGGAGAGAGGACCATCATGAAGCCAAATTTTCAAACCCAAGTTCACACATTGCTGCTCTCTCAGTTATCTCTTAATAACTTGCACACCTCTGCTGTTCATGATGGATTTTTTACAAGGTGCCTTTACAAATGTTTTGTGTATTAGTGTATAAAAAATAGTTAAATTGAACTTAAATGCCACAATTGTTGCATCTAAATCACTTTTCGTAGTTTCTTTGTATAGAAAGGCATATTATTTGAATAACAAATGTTGTGCCTCAAAACCAAGATGTAAATATAAGAAATGGAATGGAATGTGGATTATAAATAGCCCATAGGGTTGTTATCCATGCTGAAACCCGACGTTTTCAGACTGCAGGTAAAATAAATTTTTTTTAGGAAATGTCCAACAGGAAGTACCCTTAAGGTCATATAAAGCAATTCATCTCCCAAGAAAAAAACCCTTCTTTTTCCCGCGGCCTGCCACTCGGACTGCTCAGGGGAGGCATTGCTGATTGTCTGACTACCTGGTAAGGGATGATATACTTTAAACTTTGATTCATAGTTAAGTACAGAAGGCTGCCTATGCAACAACAACCACAACAATAGATGACACCAAAACAAGCTGTCTGCATCTTTTTCTCTCTCTCTGTTTTTCAGTAAAGAAGCCAGAGAACCAGCACAGTGAGTGAACATGGCTTTCTCTTTCAAGATGTCCACAGAGTGGAGACCAGTCCACTGCTGTGGGTTATCCCCCAGAGCATACAGTGAGCTACTCTCTAAGCCACAATGCCAACCATCTTTTATTGCCTTCAGACCAGCTAGTTTATCTAAGTTACAATTTTCTAATTATTTATTTCTCAGGTCTGATTTCTTATACTGTGTTGTAAAAACTGGACTTACAGTTGGGTTTGTTAATGTATTTTAAGAAATATTTATAAAGTTCTGACAGAAATTATCTCAACAAGGATTTAGACACTGATATTAAAATGCTTGGTGTTGTTACAATTAATCTATTACACCAAAATGCTAAAATATATCTGAACATCTTTTTGAATAAAGCCTACTCATATTTATTAGCTGCGACTGCTTTAGTACAGTAGATAGCCTGCCACTAGGATTTCAAAACACAGCAGGCTCATTAATTCTGCTTGCCACATAATCCTTAAATTACGCATCATAGCATGTCTTTACTTCATAAAACTTCGTACTATTGATTGTGATTAATGGTACACTTAAAAAGTCTGAGGCAAAGTAAGCTATCTGTTTGTGTCTCCTTTCATTTGTTAAGTTTATTTTCACTATTTTAGGGGTTCCTAACTCCTTTATTACCTCAGGAATGACAATCAAAGTATGTAATCTAAATGGGTAATGATTTTTCATTTGGCAAACCATTCCTTAAATTATTATTTTACCAAAATACCATAACATAAAAACTTATCTCCTGGTTTGATTTTTTTTTTTTTTTTTTGTGAAGTAGTACTTTTTACTTTAGTTTTAAAGCTTATTTCACCTAATTTCAAGTTCTTCAAGATACATTCTAGCTCTTCCACTGAACTTTAACATCACTGTATGATTTTAAGGTTTTTAAAAATTTCTATCTGTCCATTTTCATTAAATGTTTTTCATGTGCAAATAATGGCCTTATTTTGAAAACTAACTGTAATTTGGTTGAAATCCAACTTTTTCTTTCCAGAAAAACCATATTTTTTTGTATCCTCCTCAGGTTAAAAAGGGGTAAGACTAAATTATGGTAATCACTTAACAAGGGAACTGAATGCAGCATCTCTATCCTGGGAATTAGCTCTTTTTCGACACTCACCTTCTACTATAGGGATTCCTGTCTGTTCCTGCCTGAGAGTTTAAGAAAAATGCAGTACATTTGGCTTTCCATACCTGCTCCAGTCGCATTTGATCCTATTTATTTTTTTAAGTTTTTACTTGTTTGATTTCTTCTACTTGTTTTACAAGTTCAAATTGGACCCTACAAATGTTTTGTTCAAAATCTTCCTTAAGCAGTTAAGGCTGTGCAGTAGGATTGTCTAATCATTCACGTCCACCGCAGCATTGTTGCAGCCACGGACATGCCATGTGGTCATGTCAGTCAAATTAAAAACTTCTCAACCTCTTAAGAATTTCCTTTGGTCTGTTCTTAATTATAAATTAATCTAGCAAAATAGGGAACAAACCGTTGACAGAATCTGTGAGAAACAGAAACTGAAAATCATTTGCTTATAAGCGATGACCACCTTCTCAGGCTTTGCAAGTGAGGGCGATCTAAAGTCTTTTCCGATCTAAAGCTGTTCCTGCAGCTTGAAGCGGTTTCTTAAGGTGAGAGGCACTCTACCCTTCATGTAGGGTGGCCAGATATTTGGCTTTAGGCCAGACAGTCCGAATTTTCATTGCATTGTTCGGCGTCCGACACAGCATCGAGTCGGACATGCATTTGTCCTCCTTTATCAGGCACAAGGCTTGTAGAGCAGGGTTTTTTTCCATTTTGCTACCCAATATCCAATCATAGAATGTAAAAAAAAATGACTGTCTGGTCTAACAGACAATCGGCTATTTCGAGGATAAAACCATAGTAGTATTTAAAAGGAAAACAGGTTACATGGACAATTAACTGTCCCTGTAATGTCGTGTACAGTACACAACGAATCTGAGCAGCCACACACCATCCATCCAACGGCCCACTAGGTCTGCACTTTGCACCATATACTGATTAAATAAGCTACAACACAATCGTGATCTAGTCTGACCTTAGCCTACATAATTAAGTTTGAGAAATGTCTGCATGGAACAGACTCGCTTACAGGTATTTACGTCATAAAGCTAAGACCAGTCCCAGAGGACGCTTTTCGAGACCATCACATTTAAATCACTACTCTTCCCCGTGGACACATGGGGGATTGCAGCTGGGCTGCTTAAGGTTTTTTTTCCAGTTGAAAAGTGTCTGACTACCTCATCGCAGTGGATAATACCCCCCGGGGACCCAGCAGGGATCTGAAGGGGACCAGCCAAGTGCCCATCAAGGCAATTGGGGAAACTTCAAATGGCTGCTACTGTAGGAGCACTATATATTTATGGTTCTCCGAGTAGGGAACCACCAGATTCTTAAAAGCCATTTATGAGAGAACTGTACAGCATTCCATGTTTCGACCTCCTGATATCAACCCGTCTTGTTTCAACCTTTGTCGGATACTCCTATTGGCTTGTAACCTCTGGACACCAACCTGCCTCTACCATTGTCTGGGTTTAAGTCTGGACCTCAGATCACCCTCCTGCCTCTGTCCCTCTGGAAACCTCTTCCCAGTTATTGTGCCTTCTGTTAGCAATTTTCACACATGGAACCCGGATTCCCCTCTTATGTACCCCTTCTGTAAACCTGTACCCTTTGGACTGATCCCCTGTGTATGACATCTGAACAGACTGCAAATTCCCTGGTATCCTTTGCCCTGTCTAACAGGATTAGAATTAGTAAATCCTAGATCTGAATCCTCGACAGGCAGGGCTTATAGTTAAATTAAGTTTGTAGTGTCAGGTCACAGGAACACAAAGCTCATCTATGGGAACATTACTCAAATTGGGCATAATTTCATTTCTTAGATCTGTGTGTGAAGGAGCTTGAAGCCACAAGTCAGCCTTATCGGGAGAATTGTCCTCACTTTTTGTTTTAAAGTCTGATAATGTCCACTGGTAATATTTCATAATCAAGAATGTATATATCTGCAATTTCCTTGTTGAAACCATGCTACTGCACCCAAATTAGTCAGTAGAATATTTTTGCTCCTTAAACTTATGACATTTTGATCTTTCTCTTTGATTTTCCTCTCATTACACTTAATGTAATATATTTAAGTATGGGCATCATTAAGTCTACTCTAGGAGGGATATGCTTTCTTTAGATGTTTCTAAGCACCAGCATACCAGTAATTATCAACTGATGTATATTTTCAAACAGAAGATCAATGCACACATGTAAAATCATACCAATATCCAAAAGTAATAGCAAGATTGTGTTATGATTGAAAATATCGGGTAATTATTTTTAGCATCATTGTGGGGTAAATTAAGACCCAGCTTAGCATGTAGTTAAACTGCGGTATTGTAGTAATGAACACAAGAAAACACTGAAGCTATGTTTCTTACCATGGTTTAAACACTGCTCTGTTCAGATACTAATCTTACATTTGCCTGCACTTCCTTTTAGATCACGCAATATCGCTATGCTGTTGCCCAAAGTTTATAGTTAAAACTGAATACAGTCTTCCATTATCACAAGTGTTTAGCAGCTGGTTCATTTGTGTCTTTTTGCATTCGTGGAGAGGAGTCAGATTCTTCAGCTACGAGGTGTGGCTAACGTCCAGGCTTGTTGCCGTCCAGTTGTGTAGACTTAACACTTTTACTGTAAAGACTTCATAAGTATTTGATGTTCACTGGAAATGAATGTGATCTACTCTTAGGTCTATTAGCAACTGTGCAATTTTGTTATGTGATGCATTTTTCTCCCTGGTACCTTTCCAGTATTGTTCAGACTCCAGCCTGAGTGGGTTGGCTCGAGTGTTATCACCCTGCTGTTTTGTTTTTTGACTTCTATTTCTTTGATATAGCGTATTCATAGACTCCAAGGCTTGGAGTCTTTGCTTAGCAGTTTCTGGGACTTTGGGTGTAGAAAGATGTTTGTATTTCTGGGCAAATTATTTTTTCTCTTTTGGATGCACCCTTCTGGGGCTCTGAGAATTAGTTTGCTTCTTTTATTGTTGGCTTCCTACCTCCTCCTCCATGATGGTGCAACAGTTGCACCATCATGTTGTCACGGTTCGTACAGGTTTGGTACATGGCTTAAACAGAACCAAAGCCATGACGCCATGTATAGATACTTGGTGTGAGGGATTGCTGTAGGGTCTATGACAAAATGCAAGCAAAAATTCACTGTCTCCTATAGTAGCTATACTGCAAAATCAATTACTTTATGCAATCAGTTGGTTTTACTTAGATAAAACTTTTAACCAGTGTAACAGTTTTGATTAAATCTTGATTTGATTAAATCGTAACTGCAAAATGCCTCAAGGTGGAACTATCTCAATAAATTAAACTGAATCTAAATTGAAACACAACTCTATTATTTCATCTAACATTTTGCAATGCTATGTCTTGGCCTACTGTACTAAAAAAGTAATTTTAAAAGCAAATTTTAGCTGCATGGAACTATTTCTTTTAGACGTGATCTAAAAATAAAAGTGGTAGATATTCTATTGCTAGGCACTGTGATAAACAGTGAAATGCTACTATAATTATTATATATTTAAGACCCAAGTAATATCCATGCAATGTGAATATTTAACTTCTGCAAAGCAATTTTAAAATGTTACGTTAAAATTGCAATATACTCTGGATTTAAAGACTATTAATCATATTCCTTTCGTGAACAGCTCTCAGCTGCACGGGAGCTGGGAGAATACATCTGCAATTATTGGACAAAAAAATAACAGTCTTGCTTAAACTGGACTTACAAATGATCAAACAAGATGGTGAATACTGACTATAGCTCCTTAGTGATTCCTCCCCCATCCTTTTCTGTTTCTCTCCTCCTCTCTCTCTCTGTATCTCTCTCATGCCTTTCTCCCAGGCATGACCTAAACTGGAGTTGAACCGAGTCTCCTGGGTTCTTTACTTGGTCAAATTGTGAGTTGGATGACCCATCAGGAAAGACTAAAAGAATATAAGGTTTCGCATGAAGAAAACAAGATATAAAGCATTGAATGGTGTGTTGAGGTGGGTAGAGATATGCCATTCAGTCAGTAGCGTCGGTGGTACTGCATGCCAAATTACCTACCCAGTTAAATAGCAAGCTCTGACCCCCTTGATACATGCAGACTACTGCATGATAAAATTTGCCCAACTCACGCTGGTCCTCACTTCGTTTCTTTCTTCACTGCACTTCAGCTAATAAATAAACAGTACATTGTTTGGGATTGCCAAGGCCTCCACAGTCATCATATGTTTCAACACCACTGAGCAATTATAATCAAATAACACATGGAGCACAATTTCTTTGTTTCTTAAGCCTGCCCAGACAGACATTGAAAGATATTGAATTGATTAACCATCTACGTAGACATCACACAATCAATCTAATCGGCTTTAATTTGTGTTGCTGTTGGGATACAAAAAAAGAGCCTGGCTAGGGGATTAAAGCATCCACTCAAACTATGCTCTGTCAGTCGTCACATTTATTATTCTTACTCATACTTACTCAAAGGTGGCCTAGATAATTCTAAGATCATTGTAAACATTGTCAACTTTTAATACCTTATTTTTCTTTAAATGTGAAACAATGTAAATTTAAGCAAAGTGAATTTAAAATGGGGGACATTCTTATGCCAAAAAGAGTAGGTAAAAGGCCACGTATTATTTAGGGGTTGTGCATTCTTGTGTTCTCTGTCAGTAACTTATAGTAGAGATGAGATAGAAACTGGAAATCCAAATTTTATTTTGTAATTTAGTATTCAATGCAAGACACAGAGTTGGAAATAATTATATTATATATCGAAAAATGGAAGAGGAAAATTAAAGCATCACATAAAGCACAAAAATCATAAATAACTCTTTTAAAATAAATTATTCACAAATGTATTTTTTTTTAATTACCCTTCTCAACCACACAGTCTGTGTTTTTTACTTTTTTCCAGCATTGTTATTGTCATTACAGTATCACAAGTACAGCTCAATGAAATTCACTCTCTGCATTTAACCCATCCTCTTGAGGAGCAGTGGGCTGCCACTGTGCAGTGCCCGGGGAGCAGTGTGGGGTTAAGGGTCTTTTGCTCAGAGAGCTAGAGTGGCAGTGTATGGGAGGAGATTTCAAACTCACAATCTTAGGATTCCAAGCCCTATGCCCAAACCAATAGGCTGCCACTCCCCAGAATTTGGCCGCTGACAGAACATTCCATACTTTTCTTTTTTTTTTACCTATGTACACACTGTATATGCATCCTTCTATTGTCCTCCCCACTTGTTACTGGTACACCTTGATGTCCACATGTAACAGAGATGCAGCTGTTGTAACAATTTTGGTGAGTACAATGGCAGCAGCATTTGAAATAGATGAAGCTGTCCACCTGTTTTTTTGTTTTGTTTTTGATAGCAACCTGTATGGCCTCCATTACAAAAAAATTAACTTAATGAAAATAAAACAATCATGTTTTAAAAGATATCAACCTATTCTGGCAATCAGAGATATTGTAGATGCTTGATTTGATACTAGACTTTTTCTGGCCCAACCACTGGATGACACCTTGGTGATTTTTCATGCCTCATCAAGGCTACTTAAGAAGTGATTTACTGTATTGGACATAAAACAAGAGTTCAAGAATATCTTATCTAGTATATAATAAATCAGTGTAACACAGTACTAGTCAATTCCTGTTCTGTTTTCATCTATCAATCAGTGTGATGTAATCAACTGAGTCAAAAACAACACTATGGCAGAAGTCTGGTAATACATTTCCTTTGTCTTAAAGGGACCTATGACAGTGACATTTTGTGGTAATAAAAAAAAAAATAAATAAATAAAAAAAAATCTGCAAATACCTGGACTGAAACCTAAGTTGAAATAAATAAGAAAAATCTTAATCTACAGACTCATATTTTAATAAAGGAAATGAAATGAAGTCTGAAAATGTATACATTTGATTATTCTTTTTGTTTTCTGACTCATCTTGACTACAGAAGCGTAAAACTGCCACAGCACCTAGAATCATAACTGAGCTCTACCTCGTTGTAAAGACATGACCTTCCTGTTTTACAAGAACCTTTTGATTATTTGCATATTTTTATGAGAATCTTCCTCATAAAACAAGATAACCATCTTATATAGAAAGAAACCCTTTAAATGCATATTTTAATTACATTTGATTGACTTGAATAAATAAAGAATGTTTGTAAAAATTTTAATTGGGGCATTTATTGCATTTTTACAAAAAAGAAATCTGCAAGAGCAGCATACAGGGAATTCAAGACTGAGGAATGACAAAATAAGTAATTGATTCATTTATATGTGGACAATCCAGCTGATAATATTAGTGTGATGACAACAAACAGCTTTTAGCTAAGTTTATTTAGCAAGACAGCAATTAAGGCAGGTGGAACGAGGTGGTAATCTAAGTCACCAGCAATGAAACCTGCAAGAAGCTCAGAAAATTAGAGAATCTAAGGTGTAGAGCAGGGGACTAAAATCAGTTCCAGAAAGGGCCATGTGGCTGCAGGTTTTATTTCCCACCAAGCAATGGCACACCAGACTCCATTCATCTTATCAAGTCATCATGTTCAGATTGCACTCAGTTGATGAGATGACTGGAGTTTGGTGTTCGAATGCTTGGCTTGAAAGAAAACCTTCAGCCACACGGCCCTTTCTGGAACCAGTTTGAGACCCCTGCTGTATTTTCAAAAATGTCTTTTTAAACCAGCTTCAAATCCCAGATATTCCTAGAGTTTGGTCAGTCATTTTTTCCTATATAGTTCATTTTTGTTTTTATTTTTAATATTGCCAACTATGTATTTTGATGTTGAATATAAAGATGTTTTTAGGTAACAGCAAGGATGGAGGACACAGTCCAGAGGTGAAAGTGTGAAAGGCTGGCATCAGGGGACACAGAGAAACATTGATGAACAAAGTTCAGTTAAGGATTCGTTCAGGCCGGTCATGGTGGGTGAGAAGAGGAAGAAAAGGGATCCATTAGGTTTATCAGCCAGGATGTTTGGAGAATTTGAAAGTAGCCACATTCACTGTTTGCTTTCATTCCTTGTTCTCTGTACAGAAATTCTGCTACCTCTTTCTGACTCCCTTGCACGCTGACATTTTTTTTCTAACCCCCTTTCCCTGGCAGAGTGTTCAGGGAACACAGTCCTCCTCTGTCAGCCCCCCACACCCCCATCTTCTGCTTCACAGGTAATTAAATGGATTTCCTGTCTTGTAGTCGGTGAGAGAACATGACCCTGCACTCTGCCAGAGCGTGTCCAAAGGCACTCAGGGGCCGGCTCCCTGCACCATCTGCATCTCAGTGTCCAAGCAGAGCACTGGCCCTAAACAAACACACTCCACCCTGGGGACTGTCGAGCCACGGGCTCCCGGACTAAACATACTCCACAGATACAGTGAGCAGTAATGAACTTTGGAAAAATTGAGCTGTAAGTACCAAATACTATAAACTGTGGCAATTATGTGTAAATTTATACCAAGAGCAGTGTTTAAAATAAATAACTGCAGTTCTTTTGTCTGGAAGATAACAGACGAACAAACCACACATTTAGTCTTAAAACTAAAACAAAAGGTTTGATAGTAGTCATATACCATATGTTTTTATAGTATAGTAGTTTTAGACAGGTTTACTTTGTTTCATTTATTAAAGATAAAAAGTGGCTTGTATAACAGATCATAATGTCAAGAAATTTGTAAAGATAAAAAAACAGAAGACCCAGAATGCAACCAGAAACAACAGCAGATGTTTAAACAGTTTATTGGAATGTGATCCTGCCACAGCTTTAGAGGGATTCACTAGAGTCAGCAACCGGACCTCTTCTTGGATTTTGGGACAAGATTTTAGAGTTTCTGAAGAAGCTGGTTGGCGTGTGACGTCACCGGTGAATCTCTGAGGATTCTGAAATCTATCCAGGTTGGTTTGTAGGAGTCTTTCTTTAACAGTAGCTCATTAGTCCAAGGGAATGCAAATGGTCAGATCAATCAGAACAGAGACAGGCAGAATGATCAAGGTGAAAAACCAGAGAAAGGAATCTGAGAGCCGGTCCAGAGTCAATCCAGGAGAGATTTCTCTATGATAGATCAAATAGGGTTCAGGCAGGCTCAGAATATTATGAGGCAGACTTGGGTCAGATTCAAGCAGGCATCTAACAGAAATGCTTGACTAAACTCACCAATGGATCATAATAATCAGGCACTAGTGACTGGTCTGAGAACTGGTTATATAGTCAAGTGAGCAGGTGAATCTGATGGAGGCCTATTGGAAACAGGGCAGAGCTGACAGGTGTGTTAAACCCTGAATCAGAGCAGCACTAGTACCAGGAATCATGACAATTATTTTTTTCTTTTTCATTTTGCATTTCTTGAATCAATATCCTTGATTTATCATTTTTCTGGACTTTTCTGTGACCCCGGTTTATAAGGGAATTAAACCCATTCACTGAGTTGCGTGACAGTGGTGTTAAATGCATGAGTTTGCCCTGTAACTGGAGGGTTGTGGGTTCAAGCCCTCACTCTGGCTTTTAATGTTGTGTCCTTGGGCAACACATGCCTACTGATGGCCCAGTGGCACTCGTATAGCGTGGACAGCATGTGTGTGTTTAAATGAGTGAATTACTGAATGTAGTGAAAAGTGCTTTGGTCAAGTCTCCTGACTTGATAAAGTGCTACATAAGCATAGGCCATTTAACCAGTAAAGTGTAATAGTGTGGATGAGCTGGAATGTAGTGCTAGAGAAAGTTGTACATTATTATTTTTTACCTGTCACCATCATCACCCTATTCATCTACCTTGCTAGCTAGATAGAAAATTACTCTCAAACAATAATTACTAATGTGAATGTGAAGTATATTCAGTAAATGTAAACATTTCGATGAGGGATATATCTAATTGCAAGTTGTACTTTCCTTTTCTTGATCTCTAAGTTAAAAAGAGACTGCTATGAAAGCTAGTTGCTTCGAGGTGCAGTATTATATTGTCTTACCTTACACTTTCATTTACTAATCACATTAGCAGGTCCTGAGTTCAGGTCCAAAGAGCAGATCAGTCTGAGCAGATCTTTAGTTTTACTCTGCTCTTGTTCAAACATCTTTGAATTAAGATTTATACGTTATGTCACAAAGATGAATTACACCTGACAGTCTACTTACAGGCATTGGAAATTATGTATGTGTGTATAGGAGCCTGTCAGAATCAATTCAATTGCTGCCACAAGCAATACATGTTTACTGGTAAATAGGACCAGGAATTTAAGATGTGCTGCTTAGGTTAAAATAACAAAGCCCCAGATAACTAATCCTTGCATAGCAAATTTGTAACACAAAATTTTCCTCATTCTTAGAAAAACATAAAATGATACATTATCATAATTGCTTCAGTTAGGTTATACAGTATATCAGCTCCCAATTTGAACATCTTACTAATGACTCTGCAAATTTCATACAAACTATCCAGACACTGCCTTCGAATTTTAATTGCAAAAAAAAAGGTAAAGCCTTATCTTGTGTTTGGATGTGCATATACAAACTAAAATTGCATTAAGCTGTAAACTCATGTTGAGCATATATATATATATATATATATATATATATATATATATATATATATATATATATATATATATATATATATATATATATATATATATATATAATGTATATATATCCCATGCACCTTTTTCTTCCTTTGGCACCTTCTTCTTCTCCTTTGACTAGCGGAGCTGATGTAACAAGTAAATCACTCCACTTTGAAATCAACATAGTCAGTCAATCAATGAAAATGCTCAACTTAAGTGTACTTAAGAGGTCTACCATTGACATGGAAACAAAAATGGTGCATCTGCATATATTTCGATGAGGAAGGATGATCATATTAGCTTCTGAAACTCCTAACAGTGCAAAGTGTGTATGTATGACCATTGCCTAAAAAACTTATAAAGTCATACCCCTAAGTAAGCTTTTTGAGCACATTGCTTATTTTAATCAGTAGGTCTCAGTGTTTGCATTGTCAGCAGGTAAAATACAAAGAGACACACCCACTTTCTCAACAGGTCAGCGGTCAAAGTATCAGCTAGCGGTAACAATCCCAAGAGACTGGAGTTGGACTTTGCTATTTCCTTGGCCTAGCGACCCAGCTATTAACAGGCAATAGAAATGAACCAATAGAAATCACAGCTCGTGCTCAGAATCCATTAACCGCAAGAGCGTGAAGAGTAGCACAGTAATGCAAAGCAGGGTGGCACTGGTTGCCACTTTTTTCTCTTCTCCACCATGTCTCTGAACATAAATCTGACAACGAGACGGTGTCATCGAGACAGAGCACCCCTGGAGTCTTTGTACTAGTCAGAAAGGAGTATGCAAATAAGGACCTTGACCCAAATCAAATTCCAGAGCCTGTTCGTTAATTGCAAATTACAGACCTTGGCACCCCAATCAACAGCCTTTTAAGGGAATGATTTCAGACTCATTTTTGCAATCCTCATAAAAATATGAAAGGGCAAGAATAAAATGCAAATGTCCTAGTTATATGAATCTTACACCAAAATAGATGGAGCTGAAAACCACTTATTGGTAAATCTGTTCTGTCTGTGCAACAATGTAGAAGGGGTTAACATATTCCTATTTGACATAAAATATTTTTTGCCGACTGCCCAGGATGCAACTGACATAAGCTGGGAGTCAGTGGCGTAGGATGCAGGAGTTCATCCTGCAACCCGGAGATGTCACTGGTTCAAACCCCAGCTCTGTTTGTCTCTGCTATTGTGTCCTTAGGCAAGACTCTTCCCCGACATTGCCTACTAATGGTAGTCAGAGCATCTTGTGACATTTGTCAGTGAGCCCCGGATAACCTGTGGCTATATTGTAGCTTGCCCCCACTGTCTAAATATCTTTCCATCAAAGGATGGCAAAGCTCCATCATGGGCTGAAACTGTGGATATATCCTCAGCCACAATGCACTGAAGGTGTTCAAGTAACTGATCAGAATCCCTCCATGGTGCCACTTCAGCCACATACCAGCGGCAGGATTTATATTTCCTTTCTGGCTCATAATGACTTTGGAAGCCCCAGAATGTTCTTAAGTGGAAGACCCAT
This sequence comes from Cyprinodon tularosa, assembly GCF_016077235.1. NCBI lineage: Eukaryota > Metazoa > Chordata > Actinopteri > Cyprinodontiformes > Cyprinodontidae > Cyprinodon > Cyprinodon tularosa. The sequence goes on from NW_024039662.1 coordinate 260,137, forward strand.
GTGGGTGTTTTCCTCCCAGAACTGTTACCCTTCCTATTTTATCCTGTATAAAACACACAGAATAGTTTGATTCTTTTCCAACCAACAACAATCCTCTGACCTGTCATCCTCCTCCTCAGTTAGCAAATGAATCAAAGATCTGCTTTGTGGAGACAGTCATATTACTGGTTCAATGCAAATCACTGCTGTGTTTCTCCATGTCTCCATCAGTGTTTTGTCAACTGCCCTGCAGGCCCAAAGACAGCAGATCACTCCCAATTCATTTTTCCATTGTTGTTTTTTTACACCTCAGCTGTTTTCTAACAAGCAGCAAATAGGGGAATACAACATACACAATTTACACAGTGCCGTTCATGTGGTGAAAGATTTTTCTTGGTTCTTTTAATTTGCAGTGTATAACTAAAGTGTTTGTTACAGGTACTTTCTGTTTTTCTTAATATTATGTATGTATTGCCTAATATTTTTAAGAACCTGTCAGTTTTTAGGAAGCAGACTGCAACATATTTCTTTATTTATTTGCCCAAAACGTTATTGCTGTTCTTTTCTGTTTATTGATTGATTGACTGTACTGATCTCACAGTGGAGAAAATTACTTGTTACATCAGCTGAAATAGTCAAAAAAAAAAAAAGTAGAATGTACCAAATGACGAAGAAGATGCATGGGATATACTGTATCAATATATGAAGTGCATCCACATATGACAGCTTTTTTTTTTCTTTTATCCTTCTAAAACCACTGGCAAAACATGGAATGTCAGGCCTCAGTGGATGTTCCTTCAGTTGTTTAATTTTGTATTTAAAAAAAAGCAGATCACAGAAATGACTCAAAACTAAATTTCAAATGGCATCTGTCTGGCTTTAAGAAACACTTAAAGAAAAAAATAGAACATTTTTTTAGACCAAGCAGAGGTAAAAAAAAAAAAAATGGAATCACTCAGTTCTGAAGAAAAACTTATGGAATCACCATGTAAATTTCCATCCACAAAATTTATACTTGCATCAAATTGGACCTGCTCATGAGTCTACATGTAAAAAGGAGTGATCACAACTTGGAGAGTTGCTGTGCCAAGTGGACGGGCATGAATCATGGCTCCAACACAAGAGATGTCAATTGAAACAATGGAGAGCTTTATCAAACTCCTAAAAGAGGGTAAATTATCACGCAATGTTGCAAAAAATGTTGTTTGTTGACAATCAGCTGTGTCTAAAATCTGGGCCAAAAACAAACATGGGAAGGTTGTTAAAAGCACACATACTGGTAGACCAAGGAAGAAATCAAATCAACAGGAAACGAAAATGCACAACAAAACAAATGAGGATCGGAAGGGAGGAAACTGGAGTCAACGTCTGTGACTGAACTGTAAGAAACCACCTAAAGGAAATGGGATTTACATACAGTAAAGCGAAACGAAAGCTATCATTGAAACCCAAACAGAAAAAAATCCAGGTTACAATGGGCTAAGGAAAAGCAATCGTGGATTGTGGATGACTGGATGAAAGTTTTATTCAGTGAAGAATCTAGACTCTGCATTGGGCAAGGTGATGATGCTGTCTGTTGCCAATCCAATGAGACTTTTTAAAGATGATTGCCTGAAGAGGACATGCCCATTTATGGGGATACATGTCAGCAAAGTTGGCTGTAATTACATCTTCAATAAATAAACAAGTTTACATTGAGATTTCGGGCACTTTTCTTATCCCATCAATTGAAAGGATGTTTTGGGATAATGAAATATTTTTTTTAAATGATAATGCATCTTGCCATAAAGCAAACCCTATGAAAACATTCCTTGAAAAAAGACACATTAGGTCAATTTCATGGCCTGCAAATAGTCTGTACCAATTGAAAATCTGTTTTGGAAGTTGAAGAAAATGGCCCATGACAAGGCTTCAAACTGCAAAGCTGATCTGGCAACAGCAATCAGAAAAAGTTGGAGCCAGATTGATGAAGAGTACTGTTTGTCACTCATTAAGTCCATGCCTCATAGACTGCAAGCTGTTATAAAAGCCAGAAGTGGTGCAACAAAATACTAGTGATGTGTTGGAGCGTTCTCTTGTTTTTCATGATTTCATAATTTTTACCTCTAAATTGAGTGAATCCATATTTTTTTCCCTCTGCTTGGTTTTAGAAAGTAACCGTTACTGACTGCCACATTTTTTTTTTATTTCTTTTAGTTTTTCTTAAAACCAGACAGTTAGCATTTAAAATGACTTTAGTGTTGTGTCATTTCTGTGATCTGCTTTCTTTCTACGAAATTAAACAACTGAATGAACACCCACCGAGGCTGCTGATTCCATAATTCTTGCCAGGGGTACATGCCACTATTAACCCTTTACATAGCTTGGGGCAAACTTTGACAAATTTTCTAAAGGATTCTTTCAGCAATGATTTTTTATTTTTTTTTGCCACTCTCATATTTATGAAGTACATCTCTAATGCTTTTTGTCCACCAAATTGACAGATTCTTCCACCGAAGGTTGGGATTTCTGCAGCAGCTCTGGAGTTTTAAGATATTTCTCTGATGAATACTTTAACCGCTCAGTCTATCAGATTAGGTGGACCTTCATACCTTGGTAGGTAAGTTGTGCCATCTGTTTCTTTAATGACCAAACATAGGTCTGTGAGGTGTTCAAAACGTAAAATATTGTTTTGGATCCTAATCCTGCTTTAGAATTCACAATCATTTTCTCTGACATTCTTTGTGTGCTTTTTGTATTCACTGTGTTTTTTGCACCAATTCTTTTTCAAAGATACTTTTTGTAGAAGCTAATAAGATCTCTTACACAACATGAACTTAATTTTTAATATTTGTAGTTCTTTTAAACCATACTTCTCTCCTGAGAAAAACAACCATATGGATATGTATATCAATTCTATAATGGGCTGTTTACATTGGGTCTAAATTCTTAAAAAGCAATCTCGCCATGCATTGTTTTTCTACTTATCCTCCCTCTCATTTTTTTTCTCTATCTGGTGCCCCCTTTGCATGGGAGTAATATTGTGCTTTTTGGCGCACAGACCATAATGAAATTCATGTCGCACAGACTTCGGTGACAAGTGGATTGAGATTTATGAATTAATGCTAAAAAAAAAAAATAATAATTCTCGGGCACTAACAAAGAGAAAAATAAATGCATCAGCTGTCTTTTGGCTTTCACTGTGCACTTGTGGCTCCATCCCAGTGATAGTTATTTACATGAGCAACAGGAATTGCTTTCATTTTTGTGAAGTAGTAATACATTTATAATATTTGCCAAAACAGGCATTTAACAAAATGGCCTCGCTGGATTCGGTGAGCACTTCTGGCTTATTCATGTACAAAGTTCAAGTCAAAAAGTTAAGTCATTAAGTTTTAGTTACTTGCCAAATGGTTGTAGAAGTGGTCTGAACTGAAAAGAAAAAATAAATATTACACACAAGTCACTCTATGGGATTTGAATAAAACCTGATTATGTTCTCAAAAGCAATGCTTAGGTAGAAAATTTCTCAAAAGTACCTTCTACATCCTACTTTTCATGGTAGTGTCTGACACAAAGGCGTATAAGATGTTAATAACATTTATTAAATGGGGTATGCTGCTATAAAGGGGCATTTTAGGTTCCTTTAAACTTCTTTGTGTTTGTCTATCACAGAAACCCTAAGTAAGTACAAATAAATTTGAACTTGTAAACTGAAACAAATTTAAAAGGCATAGAAGGTATTGTATACATTCTCTGATGCCTTTGGCAAACAAACTTTTTGTACTTTTCTCCTGAGCAGGGATCTCGTACTAACAGGCTGATTTTGACACAGAGACACTCACACATTCACTTCTTCACAAATGCTCTTACTTCCCTGTGAACAGGATGGAAACACACACACAAACACATACACTGCTGAGAACCAAGCAGTTGGGAGCTGTGAATGAAGCGATATCGTAACCTCAACCTATGCGGCACTTCCCCACTGTGGGTTCAGCCAATGAATTATCCCCTCCAATAAATCCTGTTTGGAGGATAATCCCTTTCCCATCTTCCGGACAGACACTTTCTGTAATGAAATGGCCCCAGGTCGTTCCCTGTATCCTAGTCCCATACCGGCCCTCTAACTTGGTCTGTCTCAGAGGGGAAAGAAGGGCTTACAGTGTGGCTTCAACCCCACTCAACCCCTGCTCAGCTTCAATGGCTTTGTCACCACCCACCTGCCCCCACAGCTAACCCAGCTTCGTGTCGCTTCTTCCTTCCTTCGTTCCTGATGCAACTTCATTTTCCGCTGAATCCGGGGTACAGTAGGTTCTGCTGCAAATCTCTCCTGGTTTAGTGGCTCATCCCTTTAAGTCATCCAAGTATTTCTTTTTACCTCCCTTTTTTCTCTTCCCGTTCAGCAAAAAACTACGAAATCAAACGAAAGTCTTTCCTTCTTGTCTGATGATCTGAGTGAAGGCAAACAGCAGCAGAAAGTCTTCGACGGCTGTAATGAGATGTCTCACTGTGCTGTATACTCCGTCTCTATTTCCTAGTAGCCCAGTTTTACTTGTGGATGTGTGCTCTTGATCAGCAGGGGGTAGCTGTAGTTGGCAGCGTGCAGCAGGGGGAAGGTAGTCTAAGCCAGGGCAGGAGATGGAGGTGTTAATGACACCGGTTTAGAGCCCAGAGGAAACTCTCCGGGGCCGGAGACGAATGTAGGATGCAGGGCAGAACTTGGGAAAAATGAAGCCAGGGTTTTATTCAGTAATTGGGTTTCACTGTGTGGCTGGCAAGCAGGAAAAAAGAAAAGCTTTGTAAACAACACTGTACACTAGAACATAGAAGCACAAGGGGAAATGTTCTTTGTGTAACTTTTAGGTGTTATATCAAAGTAAAACACTGAGAAACTATAATGTCTAAACCGAGTGATAACTGTCAGTCCCTTTGCAAATCCATTTTTTGTTGTTTTTTTGTTTAAATAACATTTAGTTTACATTTTGTGCATTATAAATAGCGAATGTTTCGTGCTTTGGGAATTTCTCTCTGGTACTCTCAAGTAAAGACATCCGGAACAAAAGGGTTAGGAGTAAATTGTGAGAAATTAACTTGTTTAATATATGAATGGTTTGGTGGATAATAATCTCTGAAGAAAGGGTATTTCCTAGCTAAGGTTGGCACAGAGGAAGATGTAAGCCTTGTTTCTTTAAAGTTTTTTCTTAAAGTTCCTTTCTGTGAAGGTGTGAGCGGAGGAGGGCAGACTGGCAGGTGTGACATCCTGTAACAGATGCACGGAGCAGTAAGAAATTAGGTAGAAGCTCCCTTGTCTTTACTAACAAAGTCCTTTCTTCAACATAATTAAGTGAGGAGAAAAACACAAAGTGTGGGTAGCAAAGGAATTGTACTAACATCAGTGTAGCTATTAATCCTGAAGGCAGATACTGTAACATCATCAATGACCCCTAGCACCCCCACCATGGGCTGTTCTCCCTGCTGCCCACTGGGAAGAGGCTTTGCAGCATTTGATGCAGGTCCAACAGATTCTATAAGTTCTTCCCCACCACTATCAGAGAGCTGAACTGCTGAGGAAACCCTGAATCATGTCACAGGCTCTGCATCAAACTGATAACACCAAACCAAAAATACTCCATATTTACTGCTCTGAACTTCCATATCATTTGCACCATTTTTTTCCCCCACACTGTTTACATCTGATCACTACTGCACTTTATGGAATGGAAATGTTTTAAAAGCTGTACTAAAATAAATTTTGTTTTGTATACACTCCTTGTATACAAAATGACTATTAAAGTTGTCTAAGTCTAATACTAAGTTAAATGAATAAATAAAGATGGGTCACATGAAGGAATAGATGTTTCTTTGGGAAACGCTGTTTCCTTCTCACATCCACCATCACTTCACCTCACCCCAAACTCCCCTACCTTGCCTGCCTTATCCTACTCATAGTATTTCCGTCATGGATAGCTGGCAGATATGGACGTTTAGAGGCAGGAAGCCTTCCCCTGCTTAATATCATCTCTGTCTGGCAGTAAGGAACAACGCCCACAAGCCTAAGAGTCAGTGTGCCCTTTCCATTTTCTTTCTTTGCCTCTGGAACATTGTCTATGCATGTGGAATGAGTAAGGTGTGCATAATAATTAAGGATAATCTTGGAAAAGTTATGGGGCCTTGACACTTAGCTCTAAAAGGACAGGCAATTTACATGTCAAAATTCCCTAAAACCTGTCAGAGTTAACTGAAGAAGAAAGCCACGTGTTCTGTTTAATACTTGAAAGCATCAAAACTCCACAACATTGAACATTTTGATTGCTCTTTTAAAGATATTAAAAAGATAATATGAAACCTAATACAACCTGAATCATGTCTTCAGCCTCCACTTGTGATGTGTGCATTTGCATTCTCTTGCAAGTCATCTGTTGTCTTTGATCATATCACCATGGTTTCTAATTCAACCCTCTGTTTAACCCATGTTTCCTGCTAATCACCAGAAGCCACACTGTGCACCAATTGTTTAGGCTTTGATATCTATGCTAAAGCCTAGCACCTATCTGCCCCCTCGTTGCCTCACTTAACGGGGAATGTTAATCTTTGAGATGCACAAATGTTTCCAATTAATAGGTGTCATTAGTAAAACGGTCAATCCCTGGTGCAGACAGAGATGATAAATGGGCAGGTGGAAGGGCGCATGCAAGTAAAAGTGAACCCTTGTAGCATGTCATGTGGATGCATGCCAGAAAATGCTGGGTATCATTATCTGTGTTTATCAAAGCTTGATTGTAATGGGTTTGGCATCTAAAGATCAGAGGAGCGTATATCAAAATTTCAAACAGCTTGGGAATAAGGAAAATCTTTAGGCCGCACAGTTTCCCTGTCCAGATTTTGCTTATATTTAATCTGAAAAGTGTAGAACACTATTTGCTGATGTAAGCATATGAATTATGATAGTTTAAAACTATCTTTTGAGTTGTATGGCTTTTTTTCCCTCCTCCGTGACAAATTTAGGAGATTCTTTTTGTATATCACTTTTTCATGCATTAAGTAGAGGTATTTTGGAAAGGAATTTTAACCCCAATCCATCATGGGAAAACTAGATGGGTTTCACAATAAAGGAATTAACAGCTTTTGATAATTTACTGATAACTGATGATAACTTTGATAACCTGTATACTGTAGTACCGGCAATCATTTATTATTACTTTCACCCCAGCTCATAAGCTTTACTCTAAGATGTGGTCACAAATAAAATATATTTGCTCTGATCTCATGAAAATAAATACACTGATGCACATTGGTTGATATATGTGGATATATAATGGTTTGTTTACAAATGTGAATCAGAACAGGGATTGGCAACTTGGAGGCCTAAATTGGATAAAAGGTGGTGAATGACCTAACTGACTGAGAGCCAGTGTTGTTATTTTTGTTTTTGAGCCTATACTGTATATATATATATATATATATATATATATATATATATATATATATATATATATATATATATATATATATAAATAATATACTGTATATATATATATATATATACATGTTTTTGGTGTGGAGTTCAATGCAATGTTTTTATTTATTTTTATTGCCCATGAAAAGAGAAATGTCATCTTCTTTCCAAGGTGATCTGATTTCATTTATAAATGTTATTTTTAAACTTTGCTAAAGTCTTTACAGTATATGTTCCCTAGCTTGCAATATTTGTTCATGTTGTAACCAAGCCAGAGATGGGAAGTAACAAAGTATTTGTACTTACTTCCCATCTCTGTACTCAAGTAGATTTTTCTGATATTTTTACTTTACTTTACTACTTATTTTATGGCGACTTTTTACTTCTACTCCTTACATTTTTACACAAATATCTGTACTTTCTACTCCCTACATTTAAAAAAATTGGCTCGTTACTTTAGTTTTGAATCATTTCAATGGAGTTACCGTTATTATTTTTCACGTCATCAATACCAAATTTACAAGCCTGTACTTTGTTACTTTTACTTGAGTAAAGAAGTTTAATCAGTACTTCCACTTTTACCAGAGTATTTTTTAACACAAGTATCTGTACTTTTACTCAACTACGGAAAGTGAGTACTTTTGCCATCTCTGAACCAAGCCCACTTATAATTTCTGACCCCTCACAATTTTATTGGATGCCTCTCTAGAAAAAAAGTCCAGACAAGGTTATGCAAGTACTACTAACAAATACAATTCCCACCTTGGAGTAATTATTAATTACTCTGTTCTTGTGCAGCATCTATGGGGCTTTTCCCAAAGAGCATTCGTATGAGACTAAATCCAGCAAACTAAAATCCTGAAGATAGAATTTCTGGTTATATAGTTGAAACTTTAGGAAAAGCAAGTGTGGTGATCAGATTTTTGTCAATATTTGCATGATAACATCAGTGTCTTTGATAGGGATCTTTAATGTTTCTATAAAAAAGGTCTATATTACCGGTAGATTAGATGAGCTCTATTGATCTCACAGTGGAGAAATTCACTCGTCACATATTGGCAAAGAAGTTATAGAAGGTGCGAACAAGGAGGGAAAAAGGAAAAAGGTGCATTAAGAATAAACAATATATATACATTATATCCAGGTATATACAGTATATCAAGATAAATAAGGATTAAGGTGCAAGTGTACATGTATTGCAAACAATGAAACACAAAATAAAAATATATACAGGTGGATTTAATTATGTATGTATAAGAAATATGAGTCCTAGTTACAGAAAAACATATACAATTTCAAAGTTAGATAAGTGCCTTAATAAGTTATTTTGTATACATTTTTTGGATTAAAAAAAGAGTAGGCATTGACAAAGTATTTTTTTCTACCACCACTGTACCCACATGCTCCAACTGATCTAATTTTATTGAATTATTGAATATTTAAAGGCGTTTACTTATTTATTTTATCTTATAACCTCTCTCTCACATCATTTTATGTCTTCACATCTAGAGTTATGCATCCCAAATTAAGCACCAGCAGAGTAAGTAAATCAAACAGGGAGGAGAAGGGCTGTCAACATCAAGTCTGTTAAAGATTCAGCTTATTTAAGGTTGAGTTCACTGAGATTAAAATGAATGACTTTACATCAATGGGTTCCTTGAAAATGTTGAAATGTGCACCTATGAATACAAAAATCTCTACATGAATTTGTCAAAAGTTTTTGATGACATTAAAGTGACACCAACTGGTTTTTAGTATATCTATACAATAACCTTACTACATTTGAGATATTCTACTTTCTCTCTGCCCTATATTTAGATTTACGAAGAGGGAATTAAGTATTTGAACAACCTGTTGTTTTGCAAGTTCTCCCATTTAGAAATCATAGGGGGTCTGAAAATGGTCTTCGTAGGTGCATGTCCACTGTTAGAGACATAAACTAAAAAAAATCCAGAAATCACAATATATGATTTTTAAACTATCTCTATATATGATACAGCTGCAGATAAGTATTTGAACACCTATCAGCTAGAACTCAAAGACATGTTAGTCTGCCTTCAAAAAATCTACCTCCACTCAATTTATTATCCTAAATTAGATGCACCTGTTTGAGGTTGTTAGCTGCATAAAGACACCTGTCCACTCATACAATCAGTAAAAATCTAGCTACTAACATGGTCAACACCAAAGAGCTATCCAAAAACACTAGAGAAAAAAATTGTACACCTTCACAAGCCTGGAAAGGGCTACGAGGTAGTGATGGTTAGATGAAGCCTTGTTAAGCATTGAACTGTTTGGCCAAATTGCTTCAACGATCCCCACAGTTCATTAACCTTCATGTGAACATGTGCATAACTACAGTTAGAATATAACTGTAGTCATGCACAGTATATAAGTTTTTGGAATTGTTTTTTTTTTGTTTGTTTGTTTCTTTTTTCTCCCATTTACATTCCTTTGAAATTGTTAATGTGTGTATAATAATATTTTAAGTTTTTTTGTGTAAAATGTCTTAGAAGAGAACAATCAGTTAAGGTACACTGTTTTTCTGCCATTTTGGTATAAATCTCAAGCAGACAATGTAAGTGTGTGAAAATTGGCCAATGGAGAGTTAAATGAAAGGTGTTGGTCATTTTTATTCAAATGTAATAGTTTTTTCCACAGTCTGTGGTTTTAATCTGGTTGGAAGTCATGTGTTCAGTCTTTTGGCTAAACCAAACAATCTTATTTGGCAGTGTTTTTACCCAATCTATATTTGTACCAGGGCAAACCAATACAAATGTCATAAGCAGGACAGATGGAGCCAGTATTCAAGGTGAGACAGCCACTAGGAAAGGTCAAAACATTTTTTAACACAAATATAAAAAAACAGAAGCTCGCTGCTGTGGATCTGCGGCTTGCGGTTGCTCCAGGAGGGGGCCGGGGCACCGCCCAATCTCTGACATTCTGGTTGTGGGAGAAACACAAGTAAGTGATTACGATCATCTGAACAGAAGGTGATAAATAGAGTGAGTCACTTACCTGGTTTAACAGTACAGTCCACTCTGTCAGTTATAGGCAGGATAAGCAGATGCACTACCAATGAGAGCTGGCCCTTAGCCTGCCAGCAACCCCAGTGAGCAGGCTGGACAAGGGTTCCGATGCACTCATGGACAGACCTGGGTTCCAGGAATCCATCGGAGTGTGAAGGCAGGTTCACGGTCGCGTGCGTCAAGCATCCAGCTAAAACAGAAACACATATTGGAGGACAGGTTCAGAGTACCGTGCGTCAAGCATCCACCTCAAACAGAAACACTTGGGAGGCAAAATCCAGCAAACGGGGAGCAAACAGAAAGCAAACAATGATCTGGCGATGATAGCTGGATATAAGGGAAACTTGCATGTGGACGAGAAAAGTGATAATTAGGAGCCAAAATTCTTCACTATTATCGCAACTTTCAGAAGTCTAAGGTGAGTCTCGAACCAGCAACCTTAGAAAAGGAAATCAGCGTCTTACAGATGACACCACTAGCGATGGTAACTACTCACCTGAAAGCAATACTACTTAACACTGATGTTACAACTGTAACCAGTGGCTTGCTCAGATTTTGATCATTACATTGTTTAATCTAACCAAACTAGTTTTAACCAACTAGATTGGTTGTTTTTTCCAACCAATGTAGTCTTAGAATATATCCAAACCCTATCCAACTGGCAGCAACTCTCCTACAAACTCCCACATCTTGAGTGAGTAGTGAGGCAGTTTAAATGTCTGTTGAAGTACTTGTGTGGTCTGAACCAGTTCTTGAAGCGGTCACATAGTAACGCAGTAGAGAGGCTTTGGATGTCATACATTTTGGACTCTCCCCTAAATGAGTCACGCCTTGACATGCACTTCAGGGAAACGTCCCCTAAATTACTCTACACTTGCCTCAAAGCATGGGCTCTCTACTACAATGTACTTAAATGTACTTATTTTCTTGTTGGGCGCGTTGTACAGTGGTCAGGTATAGCGCACATAAGGTAGGTGCCTCATAGAGGGGGAGTATTTATTTTTTCTAATTTAAACAGTGATGGTGTCATGATTTTGACGTTGATGACTGGCTTAATTACTCATTTCATTCTCCTGCCTACCTTCGCCCATTTTCTCGTTATCATTCGTTACCATTAATCTAACTCACCTGCTCCTGCTTCTATTTAACCAGAGCTCTAACCAGTCATCATATTTCTCTATAGCTAGTGGGGAGAGTGTGTCCAGAAATAGCTTGCTGTTTCTGATTACCTGATCCTGACCTGTTCTTGCTCTCTACCAGTTAGCCTGCTTGTGCCTGTTGGCCGGACCTGTTGTTGGAATCCGGTTGGATTCTGCCTGATTAATGAACTTGGAGCTGTTTCCTGTCACAGACCTAGGTTTTCCCTTTGGAACCTCTTCGGACTTCTGGTCTTCTGGGCCGCCTTTTACAGTTGCCTTTTATATCTCTGCTTCTCTCTCCTTGAACCCCAGTTGGCCTCGGCAGATGGCTGCTCACACTGAGCCTGGTTCTGCTGGAGGTTTCTTCTTGTTAAAAGGGAGTTTTTCCTCTCCTTTGTCTCTACAAGCATGCTTAGTGTGAGGGATTGCCTTCGATTCAATGAGTCAATGCAATCAACTGGTTTTCCTTAGATAGAAAACTTTGAATCAACTTGACTGTATGATCTGGTGAACAGTAAAGAGCCTTGAGATGACATGTGTTATTAATTGGCGCTGTATAAATAATAAATGCCTTTTGAACTGATCCAGCTATCTGTATTGCCTTGAATACTGGGTCCTCTGTTCTGAGCCGTGACAGTGGATTCAGGATTACTTATCCATGCAGGAATTAACGAAATTCTACAAAATGTAGGCCCGATTTTTGTAGGCTTATTAGTTTCCTTACATTAGTAAAAAAATTACTTAGACTTGGACAAGTTATATTGTCATTTTGTATACACAGAGTGTGTACTGTACATAACAAAATTTTATTTAGTACAGCTTTTCAGACAGCAAATGCACATTTCCATTCCATGAAGTGCATCAATGATCAAATGTAAATACTGTGGGAGAAAAAAAAATATGGTGCAAAAAAACGTGCTGATAAGGAAGTTCAGAGCATTAACATATATGGTGCAAATATGCAGTATTTTGGTTTGGTGTTATCAGTGTGATGCAGAGTCTATGATATGATTTAGAGTTTTTTCAACAGTTCAGCTGTCTGATGGCGGTGGGGAAGAAGCTGTTGCAGAATCTGCTAGACCTGCACGAATGATGTGAAGCCGCTTCCCAGAGGGAAGCACGGAGAACAGTCCATGGTGGGAGTGTGAGGGGTCATTGATGATGTTACAGGCTCGGCACATGCAGTGCTGGGATGAAATGTCTTTAATGAAATAGGTCCTTTAAAATAAACCTTTCCAGTAATACATTTTTCATAGCAAATGATTATGATGAGAATCACAGAATTACATTTTAGATGTAAACAGTGTATTTCTTTAAAGAAATAACTCATATACCAGTTAAAAGAAGACTTCAGAAGAAATGTTAAAAAATGCCAAAATTAATTACTTGTTAATATAATCTAATGATTTTGGAATGCACAGTGAAATTATAGAGCCTCCCTGTTGATTACCATCCATATTAATGATTTAACCAATTACTTATCTATTGATATTTATGCATGAGGAATATTATTCATGAAATACATGTCAGAATTAGAATGAAGTCCTTTTTTTTATTTCCATCTTGATGTGGGGGTTGTTTTGACAGGCCCTGTCCCATCTGGAGATACTTAAAAAAAAAAAAAAAGAAAAAAATCTTATGAATATTAACATCAGATCAGTCTAGAAGAAGAGCAATTTACCAGAAATGATTACATCCCATCAAGTATCTGCATTGGAACTGATGAAAGAATTCTATAAATCCAAGAGAATATCTTCACAACATTCAGCTCTTTCCTCTGTATGCATACTTTTGTTGTATTTTTGTAAAACAGGTGGTTCTCCTCATCAAACTCCATCCACAAGCTCTTAAATAATAAAAATTAAACCCCACAGAGGACATACTTTCAGAAAAGCATTGTATTATTTATGTGTTTCTGTCTGAGCACCTCTGTTAGGAGGGACTCACGGATACCCTGAAGCAGCCTCATAAATACACATTTTTGATCCAGTTAGTCGTCTCATCACAGAACGAGATGAGGGCACATTGTAATTAATCTCTTATGTCCTATCTGATTGTTAGATCTTTCCTCGCTAATCTTGTCCTGCTGGTCTGATTGGAGGTAGCATTAGATGTTTTGTTTTGAGATTAGTCAAGCATGAAGAAAAAATTTGCAACTAAGACCTACTGATTACTCTTTGTGTTGTTTTTAAATCGTCTTACAGCCCACATATTGATATTGTCTGACAAGGCAGTGTGGCAGATGTAAGAATTAATATTCAGTGATTTAAAAGCCACACAAAGAAATCAGTCATCTGGAAAGCTTTTCTGTTTGTATAGGTCATATTAATTTTCTTCATAGCACAACATTTTAAAGGTCGCAAAAGTAAATACAAATAACAAATACAGATTTAAAACTTGTTTTTCTGAATAAGAACAGCTAAAGGGTTAATTTTTTATGCCAGAACGAGATTCATTAGGAACATTCACTGCACCATATAAAAACATTGTAGGAGTATATGGACAGCTTATATGAGTTAATCATTAAATACCATGGCATATAAATGAAAAATACAACATGAAGTTGAAGCCATTAGTTAAACTAACAGTGAATAACCTTTAGCCAGATGGGGGAGGGGACAACACCTGTAACTTTCATGTATAGTACACCTGGATGTGACCAGCAACAAAACTTTCATAAAATTAAACACTCTTCCATTGTGTTTTGGAATCTGATACCAGACTCCTGTGGAGCAGAAAATTGAGAAGTCGTATTATTTGTAAAGACATGGTCAGCTAGGGATGTGACCCGCTCAAGCAACAAAAGTGAGTTTTTGAAAAGAGCATCCTATCTGAGCATTGATACATGCCAAGAGCTGTATATTGACCGCAAAACAAAACAAAACAAAAAAAACATCTTGCATTTTTCCGATGAAACATTTCCAGTTTTATGTGATTCAAGGTTTTTTTTTAGTTTTGTAAGCTTACACTTGATTTAAATAGAAACACACCTTTGTGGTTAAAAAAATAAATAAAAAATCTGCCAAGATGAAGCACTCCAGGCATGTGGTTCATAATGGACAGGGGATTGTATTAAGCAAGACGCAATCATAGACAAACACATGGACAAACAGAATAGACAAGCATGAATGCACAAATGTTCAATTAATTATTCATTAATTAAGGTGAACTAACTTACCTTCAACACAGGTAGAACTGTGCGACCCCCATGCAGAGTACGGAGGTACTGCATTGGGGTTGCGAAAAGTTTTGGTTGATTAGACTTTTTTCTCCCCTGCAATTTTTTCCACTAATTGAACATATCTTTAAATACACATTAACATGAATTCAACACACTGTATTAAACAGATAAATGGAGGTAGAATTTGTCTTTCAGTCATCAATTCACACATTCAGCGACACAGGAGCTGTTTCAAGCTGAACACTGTTTTATTCACAACACCTGTCCCATCAACCAGGAATCTGAATCCGGAACAGAAATACTTTCATAATCTCAAGGCGAAATTATTTTCGTTACATGACTCCATCTGTAATAGTGTGACTACAAGAGCAGTTTGAAATTACTCAATTTCATACAATATATATAATTAGGGAGTCCCCGCTGCATCTTGCTATCAGTTTGGGGGTCCTTGGCCTGGAAAATGTAGAAGACCCCTTAGATAGATAGATAGATAGATAGATAGATAGATAGATAGATAGATAGATAGATAGATAGATAGATAGATAGATAGATAGATAGATAGATAGATAGATAGATAGATAGATAGATAGATAGATAGATAGATAGATAGATAGATAGATAGATAGATAGATAGATAGATAGATAGATAGATAGATAGATAGATAGATAGATAGATAGATAGATAGATAGATAGATAGATAGATAGAATGACATATAGATATCTATATACATGATGTATACCATATATACCATATACTGTATATCTATGTTAGTCACATATTTTGTAATGTTTTCAGTTAGTATTAAACAACAAAACCTGAAACTGCAAAAAGAAAAAGCCTAAATAGTATAGAAATATAAATAACCCTCAGCTGATAGCTGCTTTTAATCGGGTACTTATTTATCAAACATGTAATTTGACATTATATGCACAGTAGTAATTATATGCAAAGGAATCATTTTTCTATTAGATCCCCATGCATGTGTACACTCATATCAGTGAGAAAGAGCTTCCTTTATTTTCTATCCCACTAATGAGTTGACCTAAGTTCTCAAAACCAGGAAAATACTTCTTAAAATGCTTATTATTTAAGTGCCTCCAAAGCCTAGGGTAACTATGGGGAGCATTTTTTGTTTCTTTACTCATCTTTCTGTCACCCTTGTGCTGAGTCCGCAGGCCATTAGCTATGTAGAATCCCAGAGGAACCAACTGAGGGGTCCAGGAAGTAAAGTATGACTTCAGCTGCACAGTATCTCACTTTGTAAAGAAAATTATTTAACAGCAAAGGTAAAAAGACCTAATAAGGATATAAAAGTGAAGCCATTTTTCAACAAGCATATCTAAGAATAATACCTCAGTATTTTACCAGCTGCATCAAATTCAGTGAGTTAAAAGGAAGCTTCAGGCAAAGCCATCATTTCTTTGCATGTAGCGCCAACAGAGTACATCTGTATAACGGTCTCAACTGGTGTGTGCATTTGAAGACAGCAAAATACTAAACAAGTGCAGAAAAAAAAATCTAATGAAAAAGCTAATTCCTTTACAGTATTTTATAAAGTGTCTTTCTGGTCTTCTTGTGTCTTCATGTGTGTCTTGCTTTTCTTCGATGTGTTTAGCCTTGGGGGAAACTCATAACAAGGACAGAGCTAGGGTGTCTGCTGATGCCTTGGCAGGGGCGATACGTCTGGTTACACAGCATGGTAAATTACAAAATGTGTGTGTGTACATATATCTCATTAAAACATTTTACTAATTCTGTGAACATGGTTTCTCCAAAGAACACCTAATATTACATATTAGATTAAATAACTTTAAAGACTTTAACCAATTAATAAATCTCCTCTAGCTCTTTTAAAACCACTGGCAGGAATCAATGTACTTCAGAAAAAAATAACTGAAATTCCCCATAAGCTGAAACCACTAAGATAACACTGAAATGTTTCTTTTATAACATAAACTTAAGCATTTTTGAAGCACTGTATGCAATGTGAAATTCCAAACCCACTATATTGTTTAGCATGTGCCACTGATCAAACCACCCTCTCTCCTACAAAGGCCAGAACTGACCTTTTTTGTGGCACCTGAAAGCTCAAAAGAGCAACCAGGGCAAAGGTACTTGCGGGGCGGACAAAGCCCAAATAAAGCTTTTAATGCGCAGGCTATTGATCCCCTCACTGAAATAAACTCAGGAGTATTGGCAGGCCCAGAATCCCACTTTGAAGGGACTCCATAATGAAGCTGGTCAATGCTAAGCTGTCCGCAATCAATCCCCCACATAACAGTTAATTACAAGTGAGGCTGCCATCAAACAAGCAGGGGAAAGAGAGAGAGAGAGAAACAAGCTGAAGCTAAAGAAAAGTTAAAGCAGAAGAGGTACAGGATGGGCTTTGTTGAGCCAATAGGGAAGGTTGAGAAATATTGAGCGGTAGAGAGCAGGAGATATGAAGATAAAATCCAGCAAGTTGAGCATGCCTATGTAAGTGTTTATGAGTCATACCTATTAAATATTAATGTTAATTGATTAATTAATTAATTTATTTATTATATAGACTCATATTTAAAGGTTAGACTTTTCATTTCTGGTAGGTTTTTTTTCAATTACAGTTAAACTTTCACGGCAAACTGCCGTTAGTTAGCAGCTCCCACAACCAGACATTTCCTCACCTGTTTATGAAGTGAGATAAAGTTTGTTCATATCTCGGTTCATTTGAGTGATAGATGCATAGAGAACAGAAGACACTGAGGCGTTTTGAAAGCTTACCAAGCACAAAAAGATGCCGGTTGCAAACTTTCTTAGATTAATGTAGCATAAAACTGTGGAACTGGAGGTGGAACTGGAGTAAATGAGACTTATTTGATGCATTGCCAAGGAATTAGTAGACTAAAGCGGTTAAATTCTAGCTTTTGGCCTAAGTTGAAGCAGTTTATTATTTTATTCCAGAAACTCTCTTTTATATTGTGCCTTATTAAAACATTTGCAATTATGCTGTATGCCCCACTTGTGCCAAATATTACTGTAATCACCTCATAATGTGCTCCGATCAGAAAATGTAAACAGTTGATGTATCCATAAGACCAATTGAGAGCTATCTAGGAAACCAGGGGTCCAAACACTGAAATCCTCTAATGGCTGCATATGTTGTGTGTGTCTCCCAGGCTAATGGATTTACTAGAGATGGCGTCAAGTATTTATTACCATGTGTAATTGAATGCAATGATTATCGTTGTTGTGTAATGTGATTTTAATGTGGCAGCAATGGTTATGAATAAGGCCTAATGACTTTGCCTCCAAGGGGGTATGGTTCCCAATTAAAAAAAATCTAAATAAAAATGGGAACAAAAATGATTCTGAGATTTTAATTCCCCCTCCTCACTCTTCTATTTTTTTCCTTAGGACAAATAAATTTAATCATTTAATCAGCGCGCCACTCATTTAATCAAAGTGTCTCCACAGTAACGAGGTTGCCCTTTTTGAGTCTTTGTTTACATGGGTGGTCATTAAGTCAAAGGCGTGTGCACATTTCAGTATTCGAAGTTTAAGGTGCGAAACTCATGTCAAGTCAACTCTATAGATTATGATTATATATTGTAAATCAACTGAATTTGCATATGATTCTATTATGCTGACAGTTTAAAATGTGTAATTGCAGCCACCGTGATTGCATAAAAGGTTCCAGTTTGACCTTTTTCAAGGAAATAGATATTCAAATAATCTAAACATTTTTGTTTTTCATAATGGAGGGAATGTGCCTCATGGTCCAAAGGGCCTCCACAATTATTCCAACTTAGCTGGACTGCAGAAGTGCTGGATATGGTATAAATGTCAGAACTTCTCAATCCACATATTTCCAGATAAAACTACCTTTAATTGATCTTTGATTGTTGGCATGGCTGGTATTGTAGACAATGTGTCTCTGAATTTGGAAAGTGACCTAGTGCTTAACAGCCAACTTTCTTATCAAATTGAAAGCATGTATGCCCATTAGACCATGCCAGTAAAGGGCAGAACATTACCAAGTTTGTCAATCTTTTGATAAGGTGTTAGAATATTCAAAACATTTCCAATAACTTTTGACAGGTCATTTACTTTAGAAAATAAATAAGACATCCACTTGTTACATACAGGGGAACTACTATTTGAAACAACTTCACAGAATCTCAAACAACAAAAACCGAAAGCTATAATTTTTTGGTACTGATGATGCTCCTTCAAAATTGCTACCTTTTTAGTTTTTAGGATTTTCTGAGGTTTTAGGAATAATTAATGCAACAAATCCTAATAAAATAATAAATAAATAAACGAAACAACTATTAATCCAATGTAGCCATGAAAGGAATGCAAAACTTTCACACTGTTACCCTTTCTGCTCAATCTCACTTTATTTTGAATCTTTTGTTTTACACACAAGCACAGGTGTGCTTATCTGCACACACCTTTGTGCAGCACATGCACTGCCAGCACTACACAAAGGTAGGCTTTGCCTGACATTATTAGTTTTGCATTTGGGCGTTCTGCCCAGAGAAACAGTATGGATTTTTGCCTTGGTTTCCTATAATTGGATGAGTTAAATTTCTCCATTCATTACATGTGCATCTGACCTCTGGACCTCAGCAGCTCCAGTGTTTTATTAGCACTCTCATCCCCTGATAATAGGGAAGCCTTTTCCTCACACACATTCCCTGCTTCTGAACAAATCAACTCTTTGTATTGAGCACCCACGTCAAAGACAAAAGGTACACAGGCATGGAAACATACGTATTCATTCAAAGTTCTCATGTCCTTGTTTTTTGGAGGTTGACGTTAAGCTCTGCAAAGCAATTAATCCTGTTAATAATGTAGTTTTAAGCCATTTATTTTTTTTTGCTTTCCTCCGGTATTGCCTGTTGTAAAAGTGTCATTGTTTCACACCGCTTAAACCTTTTCACATTTTATTTACATTTCCAGTGTTTTGTATTTTATAGGAATTGATAGGTCCACACAAAGCAATGAACTCACACCTGACATCTTCCACTTTATCCAGAAACGGATGGTGGGGGCAGCACTCTCAGTGAAACTCAAAGACTTCCCTCTCCTCCGACATCTCCTCAAACTCTGCAGGCTGCATGTCCCCTGGTCCACCTCTTATTGTTGTTGCATGTGAGTGAAAAACCTCCCGAGTGAGAAATCCAATGGGAATCCCAAAAACATATCTAAGCCACCTCAGCTTTTTATGATCTCAGCACTGATGCCTGGTCTGATCACTCATTTCACAAACCTGCTTAACTCCACCCAGTTCTTGCTACTCGCTCATGTAATCTACCTGCATTAGTTACTGTGTCAGTGCCAGATTATTTCGAGGCATTGGTGAGACTTATTCCAGCATTCTTTAAAAAGGTTTGGCAGCCTAGTTATCAGCCATTTAGCATTAGTTGTTAATATCAAGCAGCTTCAGAAACTAACAGTTGCAATGAAACAGCCTTGGAAAGCTGGTGCAACAGTGGCCATTCCTGGTGGCTCCTCTGAAGATGGGCAAAAACCATTTGAGATTGTTGTTTAAGTATTCAAGGAGGAGCAAGTCCCCTCTTGTGGATGTTTACCGTTATGACTGTTTGGTTGATACCGTTAAATTTCTGCCCACAGCCAAACTAAATTTAACCCCATCTAAAAGACACACTGTCGACATAAGGAGGAAATACTTTTCTATATGTTACATTATTTTTAGTAGTTTATCTTGTACTGAAATTGTTCTAAAAAAAAACAAAGTGGGTTATTTCTATGTTAAAAGGCTAATACTAATTCTTTATTCTTGTAAATGTAGTGAGTTCTGCATCAGATGCTGAAGTCAAGAAAGGATGTGAGTCTGACAATGTGAGACATGAGGTGAGCTCATAGAGGCAACATAAAGTTACTTGTAGCAATCATGTGGACACCTTCTTATAGTTTGAACTGAAATGAGCAGCAGCTAGTACTATCATTAACTAGGAAGTATCTAGGATTGGGTATTACATATTTGAACACAATTAAGCCAAATGCATCAATTTAGCTATTGAATAAAAGAACCATCCATCAATATAAACTGCTATGGTTGTATTTTAAAACCCTATGCTTCATAAACTGACACATGAAGCTCATGGAGGCAACAGTGGTAAATAGAGAACAACCCCTTTTACACATTGGCTAATTGTAAGGAAATGTATGTGCTACAAAAAATTATATTCAACTCATTATTCAAAACAATGCAACTGTAAAGTCATAACATTTTAGAATGAAATGCTGTCACAAAAACGAACTCAACTGAAGAAATAGAAAACAAGATTAGCTTCTGAAAGCATCGTGTACATTTTTTGTCTAGTTATTATGCTCATATGCATCAATTCCACTGATCCTAGAGATTTTTTTAAAGGTAACAAACCTTTGAAATAGAATCTAGCTCTTCGCAGCAGGCGCGACAGAAGCAGCGAGTTCAATGGTTGACGCCCGTCAAGGCGCAGCAAAATGTCCCGCAGCGCGTTTTGAGCAGCAGGCGTCAACCAATCAGAGGAGCTGATCTGGGAGCTGGCAGAGAGACAGACACATCGCTGATGATCAGAGCGCTGTGATCACTCCTCTGAAACAGTTTATTAACGCCTAAATTAACTTAAAATGCAGAAATCTGTCGGCAGAATATGTTCGCTTTTATTATCCTGGTGCCTGCAGTTTAGATTATTTAGATGAAAAACACCTACCAGCTGCCGCGGTAAACCACGAGGCGGCGACCGGGCCAGAGGCTGCTGAGGAATGGGATCCTACTGACAGCGCACTGCTTGCATGTAGGGGTTTGAGGGTCTCCGACAGAAATAGTATTGGAAGGCGGGATTGTAATCTGGATGAACTGATTGCACTTATTAAGATTTCAGGTGGATTTTCCCACTTAAAAACATATTAAAACTACTTTATTCCCACTGATCACAGCAAATACAGCTGCAAGGCAAAGAAAGGATAGAGTAGCTCCGCCCAACGCGAGTCAGACCCACTTTTGCACCGCGCAGCCAGAGCAGCAAAGCTGCTTCAGCTGCACGTCAGAACTAACTGGTACAAGCAGCAAAAATGAAGCAGCAGACGCGATTTTGCTGCTCTTGCTGCGTCCAGTGTGAACGTAGCATTAGTTCAGTCCATTGCTTTTCACTTATGAATTAATCACTTTTGATAAATTTTTCAAGCACTTTGTCTTGCTTTCTCTCCCGGCATGGCATCCAGCAATGTAAACAAACGCTGTTGCCCAGGTTAATGGCATCAGCAACCCACAATGCATTGCAAAATCACGTGCTATTTCTAGTCCTTTAGCTGTCCATTCAGCAGATTCTCCTACCTGCCCCATGAATCACTCCAGACTTACCATTGCTGTCTGGAATGTTAATCTGATAAGTGCTCTCCTTTCCCTGCTTTTAAGTTTTAAGGGATAGCCATATCTTGGAATCAGTTAGGTCTTATCTTTTTTTGGGTTATAGATCAAAAATACGAGCTCAAAGCGTGGGATATATATCGCTATATATATCAATATATATTTCTTTTTTTTTTTTTTATCTAGCATTGCTTTAAACCTTAATAAATTTAGCTTGATCTGAAATTAACTTACACACAATGACATTATACACAAGAGGTCACATCTAAGGGAACATGTGTACATGGGATTTTATTTTAGGTATCATAGTAAATGGACTAAAATATGGTTTGGTTTATTTTTCTCGAGGAAAAAAAAAATTGATGCTTGTCCCCCATTTCACAATAATATGCAAAATTGTGGTTGAACAATGACAAAAAGAGTACAAATTATCAAGCAGGGCACTGTACAAAAAATTTGATAATTGTGGAATAAACATAAATGCAGAACATTGTTTATGAGGTATTGTCTGATTTTGGCCTTGCATAAAACTGCTGTGATAATTTTGCCTGAGGTAAGATGAAACATGAAGACAGTCACAGATGTGATCACCATGGTTCAGTAGGACGTAGGTGAATTACATCTTTAGGTTCCTAATCCCTCCAGATGTAGCGACAGGCTTTGCATGCCTACCCTGGTCATGTATATTTCATAGGGGCATGTATTTTTAACACTGCCATCTATAGCATATGTGGATATGATCTATGGGTACTGACAACAGTCCTTGACATTATATGCACAATTACTCTTTGCCCCTGCAGTAAATTCTTAGGTTCACTGGTAGTAAACAAAAAAGGGAGGACTGTGTCTGAAGGTGTTCCAGGTTGGCACAAGGTCAAAGCCATTGTGGACTTAATCTGTGACTTAATACAAATTGCCCAGACTGAGAATCCATTTGTCAGTGAATAATTTACAAAGATAATGTATGCAGCAACAAATGTCCCCACACAGCAGAGCAAGGCACTCGAATCAAAAGACAGGAAGACTTTTTTTTTCTTCTTCTGAAATCCTGGCTTTCACATTCAGATCTCTCCCATCCCTAAGTGACCAGGTGACACCTTATTGATCACAAGCATCTTTCAAGGCCAAGATCTTAAAGCCTCATGTGGCAATTTCAGCGACCTTTAGAGACAGTAATGTCATTAGCAATGGTTCTCTGAGGACCCGATGAACAAGTATCCGTCAGGCTATAGGCTTTTGGATAGGAGTTTCTGACAGCTGCAGAACAATGCTAATGTCCACTCTTTTGCTGAAGCTAATGTGTAATCAGCTCAGCACTCAGCTGTTAAAACTTCAGTACAGTAATGTATGCAAACATGAATTCCATTTATTCCCCACTAGGTCCCAACAGGCAAGCTTTAAAGCGGCAAACTGTCTTACATCACAAATTACTCTGCTGGCACCTAATGCATTTTATATCACTCATAATCCTGGTGTTCCACACTAATTAACCGGACTTGCCAGTGTGCATATTTTCATCATTATTTGGTAGCAGAGTTTTTTCTCCATGAGACAAACATAAAACTGCAAACTCCTCATGGGTGGCAGAAATTGCCCCAAACCTACCCCGAGCTTACAGTTTTTCCACAGAGCAGGTGAAGTAATTTGAAGGTTTCGGATCACAAAGGCTATAAACGAGTTTTTACAAGTAATTAAATTCCTTTCAAGCCGAACCAAACTAATCAAAATTTCACAAGCTCCCTGTGCTTTAGCCATTAAAGCATTGGTGCCTCTAAAGATTGTTGTAAATCCAAATAAAGATATAACATTTTACTAAAAAGTATTCCTTGTTATCCAGAATAACCGGCAGGTTTCTCAACATCCTAAAGGTTTGCCCAACTGTGGGAAGTTGCAGGTGGTATAGAAGATTTTTCCATTATATTAAAAACAAACCCACAAGTCTCTATTGTAATGTATTATATAGGCTGCATGATTTTTCCAGTTTTTAACATAAACACTACAGAAAAGCTCATGGATATGGCTGTATAGACATTAAAGTAAGGCTTTGGTCATGAAGCAACATATCAAGTTATGCACAGTTCAGTACTTCAGTCCACCATTTGAAAATGGAATCAATATCATATAACTATAGATCCTCCAAAAAATCCAACTAAACCAACAGGCTGGCAAGTAGGGCATTACACAGAGAAGCAGCCCTGACATCAGAGGATGCATTCTTATTTGCATTTTTCCATAAGACCTGTGGAAACATGCAAATAGTTGATAGGATGAGCTCTGTTCAGGTGAGGTTAAAGGTTACATTGCTTGGTCATAGTTTTATTACTCACTGTGGTAGAAACATGTAATCCTGAAAACATCATCCTCAGGGTGATCAACAGTGGGGGCAGCATCATGCTACATTTAGCAGAAGCCATCAGTAGTTAAAAGGAAGAGGGATGAACTCAAATATAAAACATAGAGAGATAAAGTCTGTAAAAAGGTGTAAGTACACTGCACAAACTACAACTAAAACATTTAAACTAAGTCTGCCAATATGTTTCAATGGTCCAACCAAAGCCAGTACCTTAGCCCGATTAGGAACGTGTTGTTCACTTAGTGTTTAAAACTAAAAAGAGAAAAAAAAAACCTACAACAGCAGGAACATCTGGCTGTAAGAAGAAGTAGTTGGGTTTATATATGCATTTAACATCTTTTAGATTTATTTTGTAAAATTATTTAAAACTTTTTCCCACAAGTTCCTATTTATGTCCTGTGTTCTTTTGAGCAATTGGCAGAACACATTAAAGTTAGTGGTTCTAATGTAACATAATGCAAAAATTTGTACTAATGTAAATACTTTTCACAATGCAAGGTGCTGTGCTTTTTTTGGTTCCTTTTATTAGATCACTTTCATGCCACAACAGAGCTTTTTTTCTCTTACCAGAGGAAAATTTGAAAATGTGCAGAACATCCCGTTTACGCACTCCTCACTGATTTTTACATGAATATAGATTAATGCTTCATGAGCAGTATACCCATGTAAAAATAAATGTTTGTTAGTGCATTGGAGAAATCAAACATTGCCTTTAAACTTTAAATGCTACCTGTAAAACTTTTTACCTTATTTTGAAAATTCAAAGCCAGTTGCTTTTAATCTCATTAGTTGCAGTGGATTAAAGTTGTGTCAAGATGTGTCAAAAAAGAAAAAAACACATCTCAGTCATATTTTGGCGAATCTCAGGTGAGTGAATTTATGCTCTCAGTTATGACTGTGTACACACTTTAGGGACCAGTAATGCTAGCAACAAAGCAGTTTTTCCAATTATAATGTTGGACATTGTTCTTTCCTTGTTTTTAAGATTCAGGGTATGCAATGAATTATAACAAGAACCAGTTCAAATCTTGGATACATCATGGCATAATTACTATTTTATTTTTTTATTTTTTTTGTTATAGCTTTTCAAGGTGCCTTTTTTCTTTAACAGCTACTTGGCCAAGTTAAATTTTCACCTTTCATTGTGAGCTTTGAAGCCTCCAAGTCTAAAGCCTAAAATCCTTAAAGAGATCTGATTCAAAGCACTCCTTGATCACATGCTTGTCTAACAAATAAGACAACTAACAATGGAGCCTAATTATTGGTTTAATGATGCCCTGATTGATTGGCAGAAACAAGAAGCTGGAGGATGCAATGGATCTACACCAAAAATAAGATAAACAAGCTTGATGTGAGAAATCAAGAGCTGACTTGTACGCTGACCTTGGAGATGCTGCAGATGTCAGGATGTCTCACGAATCTTCATTGGCATTCTTCTACCACCACAAACAGCACACACGCGATATGTGATGAGAATAAAAAAAAACACAATATCGATAACTGAAATATGCCCCTGTGCGGATGGGTGTGTGTTTGCATCTGTTTATTTGAATTAATGGCTGCACATCCTACTCTGCATCAAACACTAAAATACTTTGAAATGTTCTCTGTGAGCATTAACTGAAGAATAAGCAGTCTATAAACAGGCTGGAAAATTTGAGCATATTTAAGCAATAAATATTAATAATCTAAAGATATATAAGTTAAATAAACTGGTTCTGTAATTTTACTGTTAAGCTTTAGAACTGAGTTTCATTTAATATTAATAAAAGAAGTAAGGTTAAAAGATCTATTGTTGATTTCAAGTTAGTTTACTGATCATCCAGATATTTTTAGGAAATATATTCTGCATTGGGTTAGTAAACTTCATAGAACCTTTTTTGTGTTTCCTTATATTTTTCATATCTTGAACTCCTAGATTTTAATTTTATAAATGAATGTACAGTTTACTGCTCAGTAATTGATCTAATATACACACTTATATGTCAATATATTTGTAAAACTGTTAATAAAGATATATAAACATCTTCATAAATCTATTAAATAATGTTAGATATTTCAAGAAGATATAGTCCACCTTTAATGAATTGTTTATAAAATATGGAAGATTGTTTCCTTTTGGTACCATATGATTTATTCAGACTGACTGAAGTCTGGCTCCTTCCCCTAGAAAAATATACAGTATTTCAGTGGAATTTTGATGGATGGCCATCAGCTTGCCCCTGCCCTGCACAGAAAAGTTTAGGCAGTATGAGCACTCACTGTTTATGATCAGTGTATATTTGCTAGATAATTTGCAGCTAAACGTACTTGAGTGAAGGGATTGGAGCTGAATGCTCCCTTCTGCTCTGCAGAATGCCTCTCACACTGAGTCTGGTTCTGCTGGAGGTTTCTTCCTGTTGAAAGGGAGTTTTTCCTCTTCACTCTCGCCTCATACATGCTCCTTGTGAGGGACTGCTGTTGAGTCAATGACTCGATCTGACTGTCTTTGTAAAGTGCCTGGAAATGACATATGTTGTGAATTGGCACTATATAAATTAACTGGATGGGACTGAATTGAACACAGTGTAAATTGGGGGTTAGATAAAGATTTTTCAGCAATTGTCAAGCTTTATTTAGAACCATAAACAGAAAAATCTGAGATTGTAAATTCGCTTTAGAATAGAAGAGAAATATGTTTTACTGTATTGTTCACTAGTGGAGAAATGTGGGTGTGTCAGTGGCAAAGCAAATAAGCTTATTTTTTTATATCACCACATCAGGTCACAATGAATGTACAATGGAACAAGTGAAAGGAAAAAGTAACACCAATCTGTGGTTGTGCAACTTACAATTCAATTTGATGGACACAATACAATGAAATCAAATGTTACTCTTCAAACCAACGCAACTTAGAATATCTTTCAACTATCCATCTAGATAAAATGCAAAAAGAGAAATACCTTGCAATTTTAGTTTTCAATGGGTTTCTTTAAAGAAGAACAGTGTTTTTTCTTTCCAAAAAAAAAAAAAAAGTTTGAAGGTCTTTTTTTACTTTCTCATTTTGTCTTACTCTGAAAAATAAGTGAAGGGTAGGTAAGGGCAGAGACCCCTTGTAGGCAACAGCTTACATTTGATAGAAACTACCCAGCTTCTTTGACAGAACTGAATTTACCTGATGACATATGTGACTCAGCAACAGACCAAAATTGGAATCCAAATGTCTTGACATTTAATTGCCACTTGTAGGTCACTGGCAATCCAGAAATCCTGCAGTAGATCAGCTTATCAGAGCACTGACTGATTCCTAACTTCTCTCCCCTCACCAGGTTCCCTCTCTTTCTCCTGACACCTGATGTCAGTGTGAGGTTGCTGTGCAGGCAGTGATGACCTGGTCAATAATCAGTAATAAAGATGGTGTGCTGAGCATGATTGTAGAATGATTGGTCTGTCAATAGTGTATTGAGCTGAAACACCAAGGGCCAGGCAGATGCACATTTTGGAAGTAACTAAAAAGTAGCACAACACAGGCTAAAATATAGCAGATATATCATGACAATAACAACAGCAAAGCACTCAAGGATTGAGCATATAGACCAAAAAACTATACACATTCACACTGTTAATACAAAAGTAAATACAACAGCATGTTGGTTTATTGTTTTATTATCTTAAGTTCATGGAATTACATGTTTGTCTTGGATCTCGATAAACAGAGCTTTTATAAATAGATTACCGACTAAATTGTTATTTTTGTACATGAAAAGGTGAGTAAATGCAAAATGTTGTTTTCAACTGATCCCAATTATAAAGGAAAAGTATACAAACCAACCAAAAAGGTAATTGTTTGCTTAGCTCAAAATTATCCTTACAAATGTTATGTTTATTATTACAAATTTTATGTTTATTTATTTTATGCTTCTTAATAATAAGTAAAAGAGTAGACCAACCCTTTTTTATAGTTTTTGTGCATTTTCCACCAATACTTTCCCTTCCCTTTTTCTTGTGTCTTTAGAGTCTGCACCATCACCTAACTCTTAAGGTCAATAAACAGATTCTCTCAAGAGTCTGGTTGGGCCACTCTAAAACAGTTATATTATTTTCTGTCAGCACAAGTTTTTATTATTTCTCACCTGTAATTCAAATATAATTGCTCTAACTGGGCCATTTTTAAACAGACCAGCTCAAGTTCTAAACTGAGACATCCAGCAATTTAAGCTCATGGCTAATTGTAGCCAATCAAAACATTTTAAGAGTCATGTTTCAAAGTTTTTTCAACACAAAAATAATTGCTTTTAATAGTTTAATTAACATCAGGACATCACAAATAGACTGTATCGTTTTGTTGCACAGTGTATTTTAAATATTAACCACCATGGAGATAAGGCTGATTTTCAGCTAGATTTTCTGCTTAGTATTTGCCAGTGAACTCACAGGCACAGGTTTTAACTCACTTTTGTATGTCAGTCTGCCTTTTAATGTTAACAGATTTATCTTGAAACATTGTTTTTAAATTCTATTAGTACTAGTTATTCTAGTACTGTGAAGCATTTACAAGCACCGTCTTTTAATATAAAAAGCCATGATATTAGGGTACAATTTTGCAGGTTGTGATGAATAATTAAAGAATTAAGAGGTTTTATTGTCTACACAAATCCATTGTGAGTACTTAAACTGTCTCCATGCTCTAAAATCCTCCTAGAACATTCTTAAACTAATATCCTGGCCAAGTGGTTAGGACATAGAGCTTGGAATCCTGAGGTTCTGAGTTTGAGCCCCACTCCCACAGACTGGCGCTCTAGATCCCTAAGCAAACACCCTTAACCCCACACTGCTCCCTGGGCACGGCACAATGGCAGCCCACTGCTCTCCAAGGGGATGGTTTAAATGCAGAGAGTTAATTTTGTTACTCTGTACTTGTGATAGTGTAATGACAATAAAAGCTGGGGAAAAAAAAAGGTTGAGATGTTTTAATGATTTCTTGGCATGGCTCTGGCTTGGGCTCTAGGTTGTGGAAAACAGTTTTAATTTTATAGGAAAGTTGAGTAACATCTATAGGATAATGCCTAGCTACACAGTGAAACTTCTTTTGGTGTAAAAAACTGCCCATGTTTGACTGGAGTCTCAATGCAAGGAATTGCCTTTGTTAACCATTGCAGGCTTTCACTGACTTTCAATTCCTTTTTTTTTTTTTTAAAGCAATACTATAAGATTAGGGTTTACCTAAAAATGTTTTGATTCCAGAAGTTTGTAAAAAAGATAAACAAAAATTATGTTCAGTTGAAGTTAATTTATCAACAACTGGTGTCTACTTTTATTCCAATGTAAAATGAGATTAGCTTGTATTGTTTTGTTTTTTTTCTTAACTGAAAAAGCTTCAGTCATAAAGCTAAAACAAGCATTTCACTGAGGGTTTAAAAACTTATAACATGTTAAAATTTATGTGTTTGCTGATGTGCACATCACATTTGTATGACCAAATAATATTTTAAATTCAGTATCCATGCTAGCTAAAATCTCTATTATTTCATGAGCCAACATAGCTAAAAAAGCTACTTGTACCTTAACGGTATAATGGAGGAATTTTGCAGATTTTTGGAAAGTCCTACCCTTTCCATTAAAAAATAAATAAAAATGCACAAACCCAGAATGATTGAAAATTAGGAGGACCACTTATTTTGATGATCCACCCGGAAAAAGAACGTCCACTATACCTTTAGCTATTCCCTTAGGAACAATCGCAGAAGGTTAAGAATCAATTACCTAAAGGGTGGTTGAATTCTGATTCGAGCACATCTTTTCATAAAATATTCTTCTACCGAAAAATGTTTTACTTACCTCCATGGATTTCAAATATAAATTTAAAGGCATTGCAAGTGTTCTAATTTTTTAAAAGCTAATTTGGCCTCATTCGAAACTCTTTAAGATCAACTTTGGTTCTAAAACATAAAATCTGTACCAAATTGTGATATTGTCACATCATTTTATTGAATGTTTTCTTTTCTTTGTGTACATAGTGGATAGGTTTAGTTGAATTTCACCAGCTTAGTGAAGAGACTTTAACTGAAATATGTTTGACTTGGAGTGGATTTTTGTTTTGTTAATAAATTCTTAAATTTTGGCCTTGCATATAATGTTATTGTACAATAATAGACAGATGGGTTTTGTCACAGTGATAGTATGTCAAAAATCTTATAACTGACCTCTTTATCTAGTCTCTATCACATAAAAAGTCAGCATTAGAAGATTATTTCACAGCGTCACCAGATCACCAAATCAAGCTGCTCAATTCAAATAAGAGAGATGAAGCTCAGTGTAATGTGGTCGCTGTGGTTGCAAATTTTCCTCACTGCACTTTATATTCCCCAGAGGAAATTGAACATTGTCATGGATGGATTAGCTCTGTAATGGTGAGACACATAGATTGAGCAGGGGAGACCAGCTAAAAAACGTTGGGCAAATGAAGGAGGGGGAAAAGTATGAAATTCATTTCATACCTCCTCAGGCACACTAACTTCTAGAGTACCTTCCTTCCTACAATACCAAGCCAAAACATAAGCAACTTTTAAAACATTGGTAGATTATATAATACAGCTTTTTAATAAAAAAAAAAAATCTCTTGATTTGAAACCTAAATCTCTTTACATTCATTACTTTCAAATTATAAAAATATGTAAGCACAAAATTACTCAGTAATTACCACTTGCAGTTTTTCTTTATGTCTAGCAGACCTAAAGAAATGCTGATACAGATTAGTCAAAGTCAGATAATGCCTTTCTTTATTTTTTTTTTAAAGTTTGTTAATGTAGAACATTTTTTGATAATGTAATCTTATCTCATATTTAAAAGTTTTACATATTACATAGGTTTACATATGTCTTGCATTTTTGCACTTGAAAATTGTATATGATAAATATATTATATCATTTTAAATTAATGGGTATCACATTCATTTTAGTCACAGATGTCAGATTGGCTGTAAGTCACTATCTATACACTGTCAAGTGATTCGATTTTTGCTGTGCTATTCCCACACTTGAAGGGTTGTATCAAGCTGAACATTAAACTGGATTCCACTCAATGACCAAACTGTTGTTTCATTTTATCCTTTTTTTATTCTTCTTCTTGTGTTGTTTAAAGGTTTACAGATTCATTTAATTAAGCAGGTGAAAAACCTTTGAAAGAAATGAAACCAAACAAAGCATTTACCATCTAGCAAATTGTAATAGTTCTAAGAAATGCAACATTAAATATATTTATGAAAATAGACTATGTTTTTAACTTTAAATTAAGACCATTTAGTTTTTAATTATCATAAAAAATGCATCAAAAAACGTATTCAAGCATTTTAACGGAAGCGATTTATGCAGGTTATTTAACTCCATAGATTACATCAATTCTTAAATAGCAATAATAAATAACCAGTGAGTGATTTTTAGTTTGTTTTAAATATGTATAACATAGACTATGAAATTTCATTTTAACTGTTAGAAGTCTATTTTAATCACACACAGAAGAAATATGCAAAAATTACTCCGTGCAACAGTTTCACAAACACAATTTGGATTGTTCAACCGCAACGTTAAATCACTGGAAAAGTTACACCAGCATTTCTCCAGCCAAATAAAGCAAGCAAGCAAGACTTACAAGGCAAAACTTTCATGACGCACTGTGTGAGTATTTATAAGCTTAACAGTACGAACAAACATTTCCCGCATGTCTCAACGCCTCATCAGCGCGGCGCATACATTCTTTTCACAACAGAATTAAATGCAAGCTTACCGGCTGTCTGTTCAGTCCTTTGCTTCCTTAATACAAATTTTGCACAGCTTCTTCCACTGCCCGAGTAAACAGGGGCTTTTTTATTTTTATGCTGTGATCCTCTGCTTGAACTAGAAGTTTGTCTCACCTTTTGATTGACTGATTGATTGCACGCAGGTAAACTGCGCGCTCACGCTTAAACAGCTGATGTAAACAAAAGGGGGCGTTCGCCGCAACACCTCCCACTCAAGCTTTCTGTACTTGGACAGAAAGGTTGCAAACTATAAAGGCGAACAGCTTAAACGCTAGGGTTACTGCTCTTCTACAGGGAGTAGAACTACAAGTCGTCTAACGTCTCTGCGCAGTATCACACCATTTGGTCTCTCTTTCCGGTCACCAGAAGATGAGGAGTGGGCCGCTGGTTGTAGAGGTAGGACTGAAACATGGTTGCCTGGGGTGACAAGCACTTCAGCATCTCTGACGATGCCCTTTGGGTCAGGAGCTACAGTGACGACTCGGCCAAGTCTAAACTGCCCTCGCAAGGCATTTTGATCACAGAGCCAAACAATATCACCGATAGATACATTTCTCTCTGTGGTGTGCCACTTGGACCTAATGAACAGGTTTGGGCCCGCGAGCTGGCACCATGCCTTCCAGAACTTGTTGACCTGGGTTTGGATCTCCCGGAGCCGCTTGTAGGGGTAGTTCTCGAAGTCAAAGGACTTGACATCACCTCCCTGGGATGCTCGGCCAAGGAGGAGTGAGTTTGGCGTTACGTACTGAACGCAGTCCTCCCGACTTTGCACTCTTGCGTCAATGGGCCGCTCATTGGCCAGGTTGGCTGCCATCTGGAGGGCTGTGAGGAACTCGCTAAAAGTGAGGTTTGTTGAGTTACTTAAACTTCGAAGAGCTTTCTTGGCAACCTTTACAGCAGCTTCTGCAGCGCCGTTCCGATGCGGAGAATCGGCAGGGAGTACTTTCCAGGTCCAGCCTGTCCCGTTCTTCGCCGCATATTCTTCCAGGCTTGATGCATCTTGGCTACTCAGGAAGCTGTAGAGGTCCTCCAACAAAGACTTTGCACCCACAAAGTTTGTTCCTGGGTCTGACCAGACCTTGGTGGGATGACCTCTGATGGCAGTAAACCTTTGGTAGGCCATAAGGAAGCTCTCTGTGGACATGCTGTTGACAAGGTCAATGTGCAGGGCTCGGCTTGCCATGCAGCAGAAGACTACCCCCCAGACCTTCATGGAGACTCTTCTTTTGACCTCATCTCTTACCAGGTATGGTCCAAACAGGTCAACGGACATAAACTGGAATGGTGCAGCAGGTCTTGATCTTTCCATTGGCAGGTCACCCATCACTTGTTGGCAGACTTGGGCCCTGGCCTTTCTGCAGTGGACACACTGGTTGACAACTTGCTGAGCCAGCCTTCTGCCTTGTACGATCCAAGCCTTCTGTCGCATTCTGAGTAAAGTCCCAGCAACCCCTTCATGGCCTTCCTGGTGACTTTGGCGTGCCAGTAGGGTTCCCAGCCAGGTGTTGAAGGGAATCAGTGGAACGGCTCGACCATCTTCCTTGAAGTGCTGGATCCTGCCACCACACAGCAACAGCCCACTGGTCTCGTCCCTGTATGCGACGAGCCGATCTGTTGTAGTGCTGGGGAAATTAGCTCCTTCTTGTGCTGCAAGGCAGAGGTCTCGGAAGGCATCCTCTCTCTCGGCCACGGTGACTGTACCAGTCAAGGGGACTGCCTCCCACTTTGGTTTTCCCCGGACTCTGTCATGGAGAAATTTCTTTGCTGCCCTCCAGACCAGTGCAATAGACTTAACCAGTCTGGTTAGGCTGCTGAATCGCTGGAGTTTTACCAGGTTTGTCACTGCAGCTCCGGCAGGAGGCCTGTGGAGATTGACAGAGCATGAAATTGGCTCCAGCTTAGGTTCTTTCTTTGCTCCAGCTCGGGTGAGGGCAGCGATAAATGCCTTCTTCTGGATGTGCATCAGGTTCTCCCTGGCTTCCACAGCAACGTCTTTTGCAGACTTGATTGGCCACTCACTCTCAGGACGACTTAAAAACTTGGGACCCAGCTGCCATTCTGTGCCTTCATCCAACTCCTTTGGACTTGCCCCTCTTGAGATAATATCTGCGACATTGAGAGACCCGGGGATCCACCACCAGTCTTGGATGTTTGAACTGCCTTGGATTTCTCCAATTCTATTGGCAAAAAAAAGTTTGGTAGCCATAGCTCTCACGTTGGATTGCACCCAGGACTGTCTGGCTGTCAACCAGGTGGTACCACTTTTCCACACAGATGTTGCAGTGCTTCTGAAAGTGCTTCTTCAGACGGGTGGCATAGACGGCACCACAGACCTCAGCCTTGATAGCGTCACCCTTGTGGTCTAATGGTGTCAATCTGGCTTTGGCTTCAACCAGTCGTACGGTCACTTTGTGTGGTGTTTCCCACCGTAGGTAAAGTACAGCACCGTAAGAGCGCTCGCTACCATCAGAGAAGGTGATACCACAGGCCTTGGCATGAGGGTCAGGTGGTGTCAAGGCTCGAGTGAATTTCAGCTGGCTGAGCTCAGCATAGTCTTCAAAGAGGCGAATAGCGTCATCCCGGAGGCCCTCGGACAAAGGTGCATCCCATGTATCCTCTGATGGACTGTATTTGACCTTTGCTTCCTGGAATGCTCTTCTCACCAGGATGGCTCCCTTTTGCTTGACTGGTGTTGCAAGGCCGAGGGGATCGTACAGTCCAGAGACTTGACTGAGGAGCTCTCGCCGGGTGAGTGGATTTGGTGCTTGGTCCCTGACTTCCTCTTTTGACAGGTTTACTCCAAGCCTCATTTTTTTCTTCTTTTTGGAGAAATTCACAGCCACCATCAAGTGAAGCCTGTCGCTTTCTGGATCATAACCAAGACCCAGTGCTTTGTTGTTCTCCTTCGAGAGTTGGTTTGGGAGGATCATCACTGAGGGTTCTTTATCCTCAGGGTCACCAGATTCCAACCTCCCACTTTGGCCTGAATAGACCCATGGCTTAAGGTAGAATCCACCAGCTTCCAGGATGTGCTCAATATTAGTTGTCATTTGCTTGAGCTGGTGCAGATCATTATGTGAGGTCAAGATGTCGTCAACATATGCATCCTGCTCCAGCACTTGACGCTCTTCTGTAAGATGGTGGAACATGGGCAGACAGGCTGTCTCCCTCATGGCGACTTGTGCGATACAGCCAGCTGGCTTATCGCCAATGTTAACCCTGGTGATGGCATATTCCTGGATGTCCCCTTCCATAGAGTCTCTCCAAAGAAAGCGATGGAGGTGTACTTCCTGGTCCTCAAGCCATACAGAGTTGTACATTTTTTTAATGTCCCCAAGTGCAGCGAAGACACCTTGCCGGAATCGGATGAGAACAGCACGAATGTCATTGAGCACATCTGGACCTTTAAGGAGGAGGTCATTCAGGCTCTGGCCCTTAAATTTCTGGCTACTGTTCCAGACAAGACGGACTGGTGTAGTAACAGAGTGAGGATTTGGAGCGATCAAGTGGCTAATGTACCACACAGGTCCAGTCCAGCCTGCCAAGTCTTCTTTTGAGAGTTTGACGGCAGCTCTCCGCTCGATCATCTCATGGACTTGTGCTTTGTAGGCAGCCTTCCATCCTGGCTCCTTTGCCAACTGCTTCTCCGTCCTCAGGAATGTTGCTTCAACAGCAATTCTATTATTTGGCAAGGTTACTGGATCTTCCACCCAGGGGTATCTGGCATGCCAATGTGGTTTCTCACTGTGGTGATCTCCAGTGGTGTATGTCAGTCCACTCTTTATTTGCTCCAGTTCCCGTTCTTCAGAGATTGACATCTCCTTCCCTCCAGGCTGGCAATTTCCACACCTGCAGCCACCGCACTTAGGCTCGCATGCGGCCCCTATGCTGTCCCACTTCCACCAGTCCATGAAGTCTCGACTGGCAGCAGATGTAATGGCTTTGGTGAGTTGAGGTGGCTGTGTTGAGACGCAGCTGATGATTTCTCTGTACTCTACAGCTGCTGTGCGCATGGAGCGAGCAAAGTGGGTTCTGGAGCCATGGGCCGTGATTCTGACCTCTTCCAGGAAATCTGGGTGAGAGCCACCAACTGTTTTCCCAAGGGGACCATCCCACAGGACAAGGTCACCGACGGAGCGCACCTTCTGTGGGACGAGTTGGCCTTCTTTGTGGCTGATGAGCAGCTTGATTTTGGTGGGACGGACCAGTTCATTTAGAGGGACGTCGGGGAATATTTTTTGCAGAGTTTTGGGCGACACACAATGATTGACCTCTGCTATGCTGTCCAGCCCATAACACACAAGCTGGTGGGATTTGAGGGTTCCCTTTGGAGTTGCGACCCTGATCTTCAGGAGGTAGCGCTTGGTCTCCACTGTCACTTGCATCCCACCGACTCCATGGACTATGAGTGTTACATTTTCACTCCTCAAATTTAGCTCACTGGCAGCCTCATGGGTGATGTAGTTGGTGTCAGACGCCAAATCTATCAACGTCCCGATCTTCTGGCCGGCGTTTGCAGTGACTTCCAGGATCATCATTATAACAGGGAACTCTTCAAGGCCAATTTCAGCTAGCAGGCTCCTCTCTTCCACAGCTGATCTGCATGTCTTGGCGACAGAGTTACAGAACACATTTCGGCATCGTTGAGCAAGGTCAGGGGGCAGGCTTGTCAGGAACTCCTCCTGTGTCTCTGTGCCCCTTTTCCATCCACTTCTTGATTGACTGGACTTCGGCCTCTGTGGCCCATCTCCTCTGCTTCCAGCCTTGGGACAGAGGTAGAAGTGATGAGCGCCCTTACACCCCTCGTTCTTGCACAGGAAGGTGGTCTTGCACTCTGTGTCATCGTCATGGACATCGAGACACCTCCCACATGCACCAATCCTCTCAACCGCTTCTCTCCTCTCAGGTACTTTGAGAGTTTTGAATTTCTTGCAGTAGTAGAGTTTCTTTCTGTGGCCCCTCTCTCCACAGACGACGCAGGATGCTTGGGAGCACTGGGAGTTGGTGGTCTTTGAGCGTGCATGCTTTTGGGGGACTCTTGTTTCCCTTCTGCTGGGGTCCTCATCCTTCAGTTGGTCCAGCTGCTCGTAAATCTTCTCCTGACTTCTCAGGAACTTGAGGAGCATGTCGAACCTGTCTTCAGGGGAGGCATCTTCCTCCCTTTCTGACACATGGACCAGCCACTCCTTTTTTAGGCCTTCAGGCAGCTTACTCTCTAGAGCCTTTGTGATGAGTGGGTTTCTCAGAGCACCAGTGTTTTCCAGGCCACTGAGGTCATACAAGGCCTTTTCCACAATTTGTATTAAGTCCACAATCTTCCTAGGTTGGTGACTTTTCACTGGTGGCAGCGCCTGTAGCTCCTCAATGATTTCCAGTGCAATTGCTGTCTTATTTCCAAACCTGTTTTCAAGGACACGGAAGATCTCCTCCGCCGCTCCATATGTTGATAGGCGAAGGTCCCTCACTACTTTGTCCTCCAGGCTGCCCAAAAGCTGAATCTTCTTGACCTCCTTGGAGCCGGTCGGTTCCCCTTGTCTTTGAAGCGCCTCCCATTCTTTCCTCCAGAGATAGAAGTTGCGCTTGTTACCATCAAACAGTGGGAGGGCCGTTGGTTTTAGTTTGATGGCAGGTGACTTGTGTGGTGTTTCCTCAGCTGACTCGTTTTCCAGCTTTGTCTGCAGATGACCAGCTTTCTCAGAGGTTAACTCCAGTAGTGAGCGTTCTACACTCCTGATGCGCTTCTGAAAATCAGGCCGCTCCTCTTCTGGCACCCACCGAGTCCATTGGCGCATGGTTTCTTTTGCAGTCTTCACCAGCCGCTCAATGTTTCTGAGCATTAGTTCATACACCTCCAGCTTCAGGTCACATGCACTTATAGTGAGTCGCTTACACTCCTTCTCAGCTGCCTCTAGTGCAAGAGAGAGTTCGGCGTAGCCAAAACTTTGCCACAGAGTCTTCTGAACAGCGGCCTCTACCTCTTCTAGCTTCTGTTCGCAGTCCTCTGTTGTTTTTCTCACATCTGCATGTATGTCTGCTTTATCAGCTGCTTCAAGCTCTGCTTCCTCAGTGAATATTTCCACTTCCTCATTTGCCTCCATTACCTTCTCAGCCTCAAGTGTGACCTTGCTGAAGGCATCCATTAGTTCTTCAGCTGGCATTTTCTTGCAGGACTTCAAAAGGGAGTTTGCTTGCCGGGTAAACCGCTGCTTGGCAGTTGTTCTCTCTCTTTTTACCTGTTGCAGAGATTTTGACTCAGCCATTTTGGGTTTTGGAGAGAATGGCAGGTTGGATGTGGACTCAGCGGCAGGCGGGCTTTGCAGGGCGCTGAAGCTTTGCAGGCAGTTTCAGTCTGGCTGGATGGGACCTCTTCAACCAGCTGGACGCGGTTTTTCACTGTCAAGTGATTCGATTTTTGCTGTGCTATTCCCACACTTGAAGGGTTGTATCAAGCTGAACATTAAACTGGATTCCACTCAATGACCAAACTGTTGTTTCATTTTATCCTTTTTTTATTCTTCTTCTTGTGTTGTTTAAAGGTTTACAGATTCATTTAATTAAGCAGGTGAAAAACCTTTGAAAGAAATGAAACCAAACAAAGCATTTACCATCTAGCAAATTGTAATAGTTCTAAGAAATGCAACATTAAATATATTTATGAAAATAGACTATGTTTTTAACTTTAAATTAAGACCATTTAGTTTTTAATTATCATAAAAAATGCATCAAAAAACGTATTCAAGCATTTTAACGGAAGCGATTTATGCAGGTTATTTAACTCCATAGATTACATCAATTCTTAAATAGCAATAATAAATAACCAGTGAGTGATTTTTAGTTTGTTTTAAATATGTATAACATAGACTATGAAATTTCATTTTAACTGTTAGAAGTCTATTTTAATCACACACAGAAGAAATATGCAAAAATTACTCCGTGCAACAGTTTCACAAACACAATTTGGATTGTTCAACCGCAACGTTAAATCACTGGAAAAGTTACACCAGCATTTCTCCAGCCAAATAAAGCAAGCAAGCAAGACTTACAAGGCAAAACTTTCATGACGCACCGTGTGAGTATTTATAAGCTTAACAGTACGAACAAACATTTCCCGCACGTCTCAACGCCTCATCAGCGCGGCGCATACATTCTTTTCACAACAGAATTAAATGCAAGCTTACCGGCTGTCTGTTCAGTCCTTTGCTTCCTTAATACAAATTTTGCACAGCTTCTTCCACTGCCCGAGTAAACAGGGGCTTTTTTATTTTTATGCTGCGATCCTCTGCTTGAACTAGAAGTTTGTCTCACCTTTTGATTGACTGATTGATTGCACGCAGGTAAACTGCGCGCTCACGCTTAAACAGCTGATGTAAACAAAAGGGGGCGTTCGCCGCAACATACACCGTGGTTCTTTATCAAATTGTCACACCACAGGCACAAATGGACTGAAAGACTCAGCGGTTGGCAGGGTTAGATGAAGTTTATTCTGCTACAGGCAGGTGGTGGTCAACTAAGTGGCACCAGACCGTATTTAGGGGCTATCCTCGTAATCAGGTGTCAGGCAGGCAGGAGGTCGAAACCGGGGAGTCCGAGGCTGCAGGTGAGGGAAGAGGTTCAGGTAGGCAGACGGACTGGACAAAGAAAAATAACAGGCAGGTTAGAACAGGGTCAAACTTGGCTTAGTCAAAACTAGACGTGAGCAGAGATGGCCTGAAAGTGTCACCACTGGGATAAGACAACAATCTGACGGCAAGCACGTGGAGCTCCATCCTTAAATTGGTCCAGCTGCTGATCATGGGGTTGACTTGCACTTGTGAGGGTCACAGCAGCTGATGTGACAGGGCCAAGGGGCCTGCCCACGTCTTTTCCGCCTGTGGAAGTCCCTGATTAGTTGAGGGTCCAGGATGGCGGAACGGTTCTCCCAGCTGTGCTCCTATGGACATTATCGCTGCCAGTTCACCAAGTAATGAAAACCCTAGGCAGTGGTCACAGTTTTTATGATCTGGTCAAGAGTGAAGGGTCCAACAAACTGGGGTGTGAGTTTCTTGGTTGTGACTTGCAAAGGCAAGATTTTGGCGGACAACAAGACTTCCTGACCTTGTTGGTAGCTGGGGGCTATGCCTGTGGCGCTCAGCGATAAGTCCTGGAGAGGGCTGCTTGTATCCTTTGCCAGACTTTGGGGCACTTGCGAAGGTGCTGCTGAACTGAGGGGAAAGCAAGCTCCTGCTCCTGAGAGGGAAATAGGGGAGGTTGATAGTCCAATGATGCTTCCAACAGAGACATATAGCTTGACAGAAAGCTCAGCAAACCCGATATGTGAATTTTGGCCCCCGTCCCGAAACTATATCCAGCGAGATGCAATGGAGCCCAGAAAATAAGGAGGTTGGCGGTCTCTACAGCAGTGGGCAACTTGGAAAGGGCAACAGTGTGTGCTGCTTTAGAGAACCGATCCAGAATAGTCAAGATGAAGGTGTTTCCTTAGGAGAGGGGAAAGTTAGTAACAAAGTCCAATGAGATATGGGACCAGGGTCTACCTGGGATGGGTAACGGGTGCAGATAACCAGAGGGCAATTTGTTGCTGGATTTTCCACCATTGCAGACTTTACAGGCAGAAAAACCTCGTGTTTCCTGAGCCATGGATGGCCAACAAAAGTGCCTTTTTAAGAGCTGGAGGGTCTGTTGTATCCCAGGATGGTTTTAGCAATATAAATACTGTGCACCTGTGGAATAAATGACCAATATGCATGGGCATTTTAAAAGTAATAGATATTTGAAAATAACAGCAACATCAAAGATGTGCAAAATGAAAGCAGCATGTTATTTAACTGACTAAGATAGAAACTGTTCAAAATCAGCATATATATATACACTATATTGCCAAAAGTATTTGCTCACCCATCCAAATTATTGGAATCAGGTGTTCCAATCACTTCCATGGCCACAGGTGTATAAATTCAAGCACCTAGGCATGCAGACTGTTTTTACAAACATTTGTGAAAGAATGGGTCGCTCTCAGGAGCTCAGTGAATTCCAGCGTGGAACTGTGATAGGATGCCACCTGTGCAACAAATCCAGTCGTGAAATTTCCTCGCTCCTAAATATTCCACAGTCAACTGTCAGCTGTATTATAAGAAAATGGAAGTGTTTGGGAACGACAGCAACTCAGCCACGAAGTGGTAGGCCACGTAAACTGACGGAGCGGGGTCAGCGGATGCTGAAGCGCATAGTGCGAAGAGGTCGCCAACTTTCTGCAGAGTCAATCACTACAGACCTCCAAACTTCATGTGGCCTTCAGATTAGCTCAAGAACAGTGCGCAGAGAGCTTCATGGAATGGGTTTCCATGGTCGAGCAGCTGCATCCAAGCCATACATCACCAAGTGCAATGCAAAGCGTCGGATGCGGTGGTGTAAAGCACGCCGCCACTGGACTCTAGAGCAGTGGAGACGCGTTCTCTGGAGTGACGAATCGCGCTTCTCCATCTGGCAATCTGATGGACGGGTCTGGGTTTGGCGGTTGCCAGGAGAACGGTACTTGTCTGACTGCATTGTGCCAAGTGTAAAGTTTGGTGAAGGGGGGATTATGGTGTGGGGTTGTTTTTCAGGAGCTGGGCTTGGCCCCTTAGTTCCAAGGAAAGGAACTCTGAATGCTTCAGCATACCAAGACATTTTGGACAATTCCATGCTCCCAACTTTGTGGGAACAGTTTGGAGCTGGCCCCTTCCTCTTCCAACATGACTGTGCACCAGTGCACAAAGCAAGGTCCATAAAGACATGGATGACAGAGTCTGGTGTGGATGAACTTGACTGGCCTGCACAGAGTCCTGACCTCAACCCGATAGAACACCTTTGGGATGAATTAGAGCGGAGACTGAGAGCCAGGCCTTCTCGTCCAACATCAGTGTGCGACCTCACAAATGCGCTTCTGGAAGAATGGTCAAAAATTCCCATAAACACACTCCTAAACCTTGTGGACAGCCTTCCCAGAAGAGTTGAAGCTGTTCTAGCTGCAAAGGGTGGACCGACGTCATATTGAACCCTATGGATTAGGAACGGGATGTCACTTAAGCTCATATGTGAGTCAAGGCAGGTGAGCAAATACTTTTGGCAATATAGTGTATATATATATATATATATATATATATATATATATATATATATATAGAGAGAGAGAGAGAGAGAGAGAGATTATATATATATAGACCTTTTTGTTGACATTCTAGACAAGTTAGAAAATAAGTAACACAGAACAATGCTCATTTGAAGGGCTTTTCTGTTTCTTCGCTCCTACAGTAGGGTTAGGGTTGCGCATATGTCCATCTTCTCTAGAAATTCAAAAGTGGTGATTGATGTATTTTTAAGTGTTAGTGGTAAAACATGAAAATGGCATGCCTAGAAAGCACCATCAGTTTTACTCAGACACCCCCTACCCTCACCCTGTCTTGCCCCTATCAAATTCATTTACTGCAATGTCTGGTTTTCTGGTAGAGTGGTCAGAGATAATGTTAATCTTGGTCAGCAGCAGTGGAAAGTCATGCAGTTCCACACAACACAACGGATTGGGATGATAACACAAATATAGTCAGAGGCAGACATGGTGTACTTATCTGCACACTGAAAAAGTTTGGGGCTGACCATGCATGACAGCAAAATGCTTAAGTTTCACTTATAAGTCGATGCTCTAGAAAGCCAAAATTCGATGCAAAACAATGCAAGGGCACCATCAGTTCACCCTGTAACCTTTGTGTCACCTGCTGTGAAAGTT
Organism: Cyprinodon tularosa; assembly: GCF_016077235.1. Lineage (NCBI taxonomy): Eukaryota > Metazoa > Chordata > Actinopteri > Cyprinodontiformes > Cyprinodontidae > Cyprinodon > Cyprinodon tularosa. The sequence continues at coordinate 303,151 of NW_024039662.1, forward strand.
TAAACACAGGAAACAGGGTAAAGAAGGGAATAACAGTTGACAGGTAATGGTTGCTGCTGAGTTAGACAGAGCAGGCAATTTACTAACCTTTTTCTCATTTTCAGTACAGGGATCATTCAAGTTTCTAATTGACAACTCATCAGACTCCCTGCTATTAGGACTTCATTATATCTGCAGAGATAAAAATTAATGAGAAGCAGAGACAGTGGATGGATATGCCAAACTTAGAATTAATTTACATTAAAGAGGGAAACTCTCTGTTGGCTGAAAGCATATCTGTAATGACTTTAATCTGTGAAAACTTGTAATTTAATGCCATAGTTCATTCTTTTGTTATTATTCTTTACGACCTTGTATATTTATAACATTAAGCTACTGTACCCTCATCAAAATCTGGGTTATAAGCCATCATCTGTTTCATTTATTCCTGATGTTTACTTTCCTGATGTCATTTCCCAACTAATTTTCAATGATTTCTTCTCTTGTGCGTTCTCCTTCTCCTCTGACAAGGATAGGTTTCATTACTGTAGTCAATCTAGGCCCAGTGGACAGCTCCTCTGCAGCACTGTGCACCTCAATATAATCCTTTTAATTAAAGGCCTGCCCCCCACCACCGCTGCCCTGCTCCCGCCTCTGCCCTTTTCTCACATGGCGCCAGCCTTTGTTCACCCAGGCACTCACCCACTCGCTTCATGTCAAGCCACGCTCTTGCCATTTCAAAAGAAGAGACGTCACCTTTGTCTCTACCTCTTTCATTTGGCTTTAATCTCTACTGCAATATTGTGGGTAGTGTTTTGTGTGCAGGTCTCTGTGTGTAGGTGTGCATGTATTTCAGAGTGTCTGTGGGTGTTCATCCAAGGTAGGTTTCATCAGGGTTAAATCAGTCTTTAAAAGAGCTTGATTGCCTGTGATTGGGTGCTGATAAGAGGGCAAAGGGTGGGGTGGCATTTAGGCTGAACTCTGCTGTAAATTCTCTCTATTGATTTGCCATTGTAAAAGTGCTTTTTAAGTGTTATTCTTCTCTATGGTTTTGTGAATAGACAGAATCATTGTATTTCTTGTTGCTTATACTATGTCACTATGGAATTTACTATAGAACATTTGACTATGATGTTGTAGATAAAGCATCTACGAGAATCTGCATGAGGATTTTGAAAGTATTCTTACACATATTGTCTATTTAAAAACTTAAATTGTGCAGCTAATAATTTTTGTTAAAATGTGCCAGATTCAGATGTAATGTGCCAACAAACAACAGGTCAAAAGTCACTGAATTCAGTTTGATTTAGTTAATAAATATAACACCAATTCACACCATATGTCATCTCAAGGCACTTTGCAGAGAAAATTCAACCAGACAATACGTACAGTCAGATTGGTTAAAAGTTTCTGTCAAGGAAAATCAGTCGATTGCATCGAGTCCTTGACTTGAATTTCATGCTCGTCCTGAATGAGATTAACTCTTCAACAATCCCTCACACCAAGCATGCACGCAGATATACAAAAGTTAACTGTTAACAACCTCCAAAGGTGGCCCCATCCAGGAAAGAAACAACCAGGCAGACAAGCTCCAACATCCATAAACATAGATGTTGAGCAACTCATCAACAACATATCTGAATGGAAAAGTTGCTTGCACCTAACTTCAGTGAAACCATTTACTTTGACATTGAAATAGCAATCAGTCTGTGTCAAATTCTGGCTCAGTGCAAACAGTGAACCTGAACTTTGTTATTTTAAGGCCTGAACGTTTTGTTTGAAAGCATTTGTAAACAAATGGCAGTATCAGCAGCACAAGAAAAGTATGGAATAGGGTTGTGGGAAAGTTATAGCAAGATTACCACAGGGTGAAAACACACTCTGGACTGTTCACTTCTGAGGCTTGTTCAAATTACCTGAATGAGCTTACTGAAATTATCACTTTTTTCACTTTTTGGTTAAAAAATTGTGTGTGCAGGCAAGTACTTTTTGAGCAAATACTATGCCACAAAAATCCTATGACACTTGACGCTTGAATATGATGCTAAGGTTTGGAATGTTTTGAATAAAATATCAGAGCCTGCAAGAGCCTGTCCTCTCATCCTGACAACATTCTTTGTCTGGAGGATGACCTTAAAGGCCTCTACTGCAGGTTTGCAAAGCGGCTATTCACACTTTCCACCAACTCTTCCACATTGGGCTTTTACAAAAAAGCTTCCAAAGCACCAACCACCATCCTCTCATAAGGGCCAAGATTCAATAGAAAAGATTTAATAGGCTCTTTCAATGTCAAAAGACCAGGTAAACTCCTGCCTAGATAATGTGTCAACCAATGCTGACCAACTTTTTGTCATCAGAAACTTCCAGTATAAAACTGGGCCGAGCATGTCTAAACAACAGTTGGGAAGCACAAAGAACAGAAACACATCAAAGATGCTCTCCAAACCTGTGGATAACCAAACTGGGCATTTGTCAAATCAGCAAGAAAATCAAAAGACACATAGCAGAACTTAACAATGAGAAGATTGAATGCAAAAACATTGCTAAACATTGACCCTAACGACTCCCGAGGCCAGAATTGGGTATTGCAGGATAACAAAGACCTCAACGACCTGTTCTTCAAGTTCAATTTGCATGTTTTCTAAGCTATAACAAGGCTTTGTTGGGCTACTCTATAAAGCTTGGATCATAATGCTAATCAAGACATTTTGAATTTAAAACTACCCTTGGTGGCCTCCATGGCCAATCCAGTGGGAGGGATGTGAGCAACCTTTTTTCCCTCTTATTCTGTGTTACACTTGCGGTATATTAATCTCAGGGCCCTTTACCATCACTTAGAACTAAGGAAGCCTCTGGGATGAGAGGCAAAACATCTAAAAAACTTCTTTTCCAGTTGCCTGAACTGAAAATTTCAAGCTTGTTCATGACCTGGATGACTGAGAATCTTCACAGATCTGTCTTTCCCTATCTCTTACTGAATACACTTGTTTAACATTCTTCTGCAGAGAATGCTAACTGTTATCCATAGTGTTCTTCACTTTATGAACACTTCTTTTAAAAATCTTATTCAGATGTTCTAGAAGAGCCTCCAAGTGTTCTAGATGAGAAAGCCAAAAGGAGAACAACATTTAATCAGAGCATCCTGGTCAAAACTTTCTGTGAACGAAAAGCCATATTTTCATACAAGCCTGCGTACTCTACTTTACTTTTGAGGAATCATTTTGCTTGGAAATGAGATGAAGTTTGAAATGTAGAGGGCTAAATATAATGATTTATATTAAAAAACAGCATACAAATTAATTAATCAACGTTGGTGTAATGTACGGGAATCTGACCCAAGATACAACCAAGACAGGTCAGTGACTTTTACAAGCTTTATTTGAGAAATGAACGGGGGAAGCGTAACTGGAGCCCCTGACTTGGGAGGTCCAGAGCATGAAGAGGCAGTTACCTAAGTAATGAACTGAAGTCCGGTTGCAGACAGGGTTTGCTGGGGCACGGGCCCGTAGGCAGCTGTCAGGTTGACAGAAGTTTCCAGTGGGGCTTTCCAGAGACATGATCCAGAGGGGTCCAGGCACAGCAACAGTGTGGCAGATCCAGCAGCAGTACAGACATGGAGATCCAGGAGGGGAGGTCCAGTTCCAATCGAGGTCCGTAAACAGAGTCCAAAATCCAGAGACAGATTCAATCAGGGTTCCAAGCAGGCAGACAGAGGCAGAACAGGGACATGCAGGCTCGGTAACAGAAAACAGATCAAGTCAGGCAACAGACAAGCAGACAGGTTTGCAAACGGAAGGCTGGAAGGTTCTCACAGGTAGGTTCAAGACGATCTGGCACAGGTAGCTGATCTGAATGGGGCTTAAAAGCAGGTGGAAACAGGTGAAACCAGTTAAGGGCTGATTGCAGGCTAGGTGAAGCTGAACAGGAGTGCAGAGTGGACAAATAGACCAGCCCCAGTGCCAAAATATTATAGTTGGTGACTCAAAAAGAAGAGATGCAAGTCAGAGATGTTGGTGAAGACAAGGTGCTATATGCGAGCAGAGCAGAGACCAGGGAGTCAGATGAAGTGCAAGCTTTAGAGGCTTGGAAATTGGACAGAACTTGAAGAAGCATGAGGCTTGCATTCTCGCTAGAGGTATGGAGGCTTACATTTCAGCCAGAGGTCTGGGGGCTCTAACACTTGCTCATTTAGCTTAGAATGACATTGGAGCCTTAGGAGCCTGAAACCATGATGGGGCAACAGGTGCTTGGAGTCACAGTTGGAGCCTGGACAGCTGGAGTCTCTGGCCACTGGGTCTCAGCTGTGTAAAAAGCTCACCTTCCATCAAAACCCTAATAAAAGAATCTAAGGGTGTCACAACAGAAAAGTCCTTTGGTAAACTTGTTTGGTCCACACCATAAGCAGACTTTTCTTTTTTTCAAGTGGTAAGCCACACACATCAGAGCAAAGCCAAGTTTTTTAACATTGTTAGTTCCATTGGTTAGACATAGGAGGAAAACTAACAAGGGAATTTTACACACAGTACTTCTGTTTCACATATATTTTTGCCATTATTACAGCTGAATTGAAAGAGCAGCTAATTTAAGTACATTTTTAACACACTGTATTTCTTATGTTGGGATGGATTCCAAGAGTGCATTGATTCTCCCCTTGCTAGCAGCTGCTGATAAGCAACAGAAAGTGGAACAGATATGATATGGCTACTACAATTAATTTTAGAGTGGTTTATAAAGTACAAAATTATGTGCTTTCTTTATTTGGGTTGGGCTAAGTCTGGTTCATACCTGAAGCAATTCCCGCCATAGTCAAAAGTGAACCCAAACACCTCAAAATGTGGATCTTGGAGCAAAATGTTTGCTGGCCTTGTTTTTACACCTGCACAAAAGTTATGAACCAAAAAAAAACTATTGTCCATTTAATGAAATGTGGTCATACCAACGTTTGTGTTATTTTTTGTGTTTTTTTGTTGTTTATTTTTCTACAGTACCACTCAACAATGATTCACTCCTTTATGTCTGTTGTCACATAAAGACCTAATATAATAGAGTAAAATTTATGTTTTTTCATTTTAAACATGTTCATGGGGATCTTAACTTTTGCAAGACACAATCTATGGTTCTTTGTTTAAATAACATAATGTTTTGAAAAGACCTATACGAAACAAAGAAGTATTACTTGGTTGATGAGTGCCAAAAACCTCCTGTTGCAAAGCAAACATAATGAATAGACATATTATTTTTCTGCTTAGATATTTTTACTTTCTTCTCACCTCAGAAAACACATTAACTTCAGTCAGGCTAGGAAAACAGCACCAGTGACAAAGACCTAAAAGGCTCAATACCCATATGTATTTACTATCACAAGTAGTTAAACCCTCTCCGTCTCCCTGCGTGTGTTTCTTTTTCTCTTCCTCAAACCTATCAAAGAAGCTTTATTATGCCGCCACTACCTCAACCTCTAACAAGCCCCGCGTGGTGTTTCTCTTCTTGCATTCCCTCAGTGACTCTCTGATTGATAAGAAAAACTCCCCTACCCATCCTGCCCTTGACCTGTCTCCATGCACTATTCATTGGCATTTTAAAAGTCACATTGGGCTTGCTTGGATTGTCCGCTCTTGAAGTGAGGTGGGGATGGGGGGCATTATCAATCTCTCCACTCACAGGCCCTAAACCCCTAGAGTTTTATGCATGCGAGCCTGTTGGTGAGAGTGAGTGCACCCTGTCCCAAGTAGACAGGGCATTTATTCACTCAACTTTCAAAGTCTGTCGGTGGTCGGCGGCCATAGCAATAACACTCTCGGCCTCGGTCTGCCCCCCACCCTCACCCCTCCTTCCTGCTCTCTCTCCAGTCTTTCAGAGGGGTGTGTTAGCATGCGCAACAAGCAGCCAAGGCTTTGGCCCTTTGACAGGCAGACTGTGGGGAATAAGACAAGTGAGAAAGAAAAAAAGATGAAGGAGAAAAAGGAGCAAGCCAGAGCAGTGCCCTCAAAGGGTCAAGTCAGCTGCTGGTGTTGCCTCATTTAGAATCGTGCAGCATTGAGCTAAATGATCATGCATAGATGAATGACACAGGCTTGACTTGTGCAACATAGAGGACGGTGTGACAGAAAAGCAAACTGGAGAGTCAATTGCAAAAGATTAATAAAAAGGCAGGGAGATGCTCTGAGGGAGGTGTTGTTGCATCATACGTGTATTTCGACCCTCTGGTATAACTTGCAAATAATGTCAGCTTCTTTGGTTTGTGTAGACTCTTCTTGTGCTGTAATCGATTGGGGAAAACAACTGTTATTCACGAGCACCACCAGAGGTTAATACAGTTTCTCCTATCTGTATTCATTGACAGAGTTTTATTCCCTCATTAAAATGGTCCCAAACTGTCATCCTATTCACATTCTTGTGACAATTTGAGGAAAAGCTCCCTACAGTAACCCAGACAAAGGAAATTAAGGCTTTTGACTGAACATTATAGCTTGCACCAGAGTTTTCACACCATTTTCCTGTGCCCTAAAGAGTTAACTTCCTGTGGCTACATTTTCATTTCCTGTTGTGGACGGTTCATATTGGTTTGAGGTGTTTATGTGAAAGTCTCCTTCTGTGTTTATTACACCACAAATGACAGATCAGGCTCTCTGACCCCTCTGGCTAGCTTTAAATAAAAGCAGTTTATTCCAAGGCAGCAGCCCCACTGTAGACCGCTGACATGAAAGAGTCTGAATAGTGCTAGGAAAGCAAAAGGCCAGTTAAGGGGAAATTATATTTCTAAACAAGGTTTGACAATAAAAGCATGAGTGGGACAGATAAACAAAAGGTACTGTACCTCCTCTTATTGCTTTTCAACAAAGTGCATGAAAAGGCACAAGGGATTTGGTGGGTTTACTGCGCTATGTTTACTGCTTCCTCTGAATATTTTTGCCCGCTGAGGGCTTTCCTCTGCCACACCTGACATATAATACAAGGCTTAACGACATGCCCCATCATTTCTGGAAGAGCTGTTAACCACGACTTTTCTTTGCAACAGTGTATGCAGTATTGTGAAATATTTTTGAACCCTCAGAGATTTAACGTCTTTCCTAATTTGTCATACTTAAAGGTTTTAATTTTAAGTAAGTCAAACTAATTTATCGTATTAGACAAATTTACAAACAGTCAGCACAACAAAAAATAGTTGTTATAAAAATACTATTAAAACAGGAGATCCTTTTACTTCAGGTTTCATGAAAATCTGAAGAACTTGAATCGTCATGATGGGTTTCAGAAAAGCCCAGTATGCAGAACACCACGGAAACGGATGAAAAGTTTAACAAGTTTTATTGAGCACAAGCACATGGAATAAACACAGGAACTGGTTCAGGCCTGGGGGCAGGTTCACTGGAGTCTGTGAGGATGACAGTTCAGTTAGCTTGGGAGCAGATGAGTTTGAGTTAAAGAGTTTCAGATTTATACCTTGAGGAGTCCGGGTTTGGCTTTGAGAGAGGAACTGTTGGGTCCAGAGACTGTTTAGTTCAGCAGAGTCCAATAACCGCTTCAGCGTCTTACTTCTAGCGTGAGGGCAGACTTTGGCTTTGGGTTTCCAGCTCTTAGTCCAGAGCAGCATGGGAATCCAGAGAAGAGTCTTCAGGTTTGGCTCAGAGGGCAGGCTCGGCAGGTTAAGCTCATCCAGAGCTTACAAGGGAAAACTGGATTCCAAACTGGATAAACACTGCAGCGTTGAGGCAAGGTCTGAAGGCAGGTTATATACTGGAGGATCCTCTGATGATGAGATGTGCCTCAGGTGTGTCGAAGGCTCAGCTCAGGAGGATCCACGGCGAACTCTGCTGGAGAAAGGTGGAACTTCTCCAGATCCCAACAATCATCAATTAAGCTTTATTTGTTCAAGGTTAAAAATAATGGGTGTTTATTCATGATTTCAAATCTGCTTTCTTTCAGTTTGATTTGTACAAGTGGCAGTGAGTTTCTCTAATTGGTCCATAGATTTGTTGTTACTTGGGTAATTACCTATAGTTTGATACATTCATACAACTGATTCTTTATTCTGTAATTATTTAATGTGGTACTAATGCCTGTCAGAGCTGTCTTAGGATCAGTGAATTATATTTCGGAACTTGGTATTCTGAGGTTAAACAAGAATTTAATTCTGACAATGATCTTTCATATATCCTCCTGTCAACCCAGGATCTCCTTCGCATAGACAGGATTAGATTCAATGTACTGTTGGCAAAGAAACGTGAGTGTTTGTATGCAAGAGAAAAAAATTTTCTTTATGAGATGGTGAGTTAGTGGCTTGGGGTGGATTATAAATCCTAGGGTGTAGATGGAGTGTAGTGATAATGGGTTAAAGGAACAGAAATAAATGAGGATATCCCCAGCTGAGCTTTCAGGATGATACCCAATCATCACTCAACTTTCAGGCAACCCCATAGATTTTGTCAGAGCTGGATAATCCAAGTCCAGAAAGTAAAACAAAACTGTACAGAGGTTAGCTCCAACCGTCAGCATTTCCAGCTCCACAATTCAGACTGGGGGATAAGTATTTGGTAAAATGAACAAGAGGAAGGAAAACTATTGGCAGGCAGGGTTATTACTTTCTCGACCTTGATTATCCACTTCTAGATTCTCTACACATGTAGACTAGTGTATGTGAATAATAACAAAGACTCTTAAATGTCTAGGAACATTCGTGTGGGTGAAATGAGCTTTCTCTGCAGGTTGGCTTGGCAGTATGTTAGAGATAGAGGTTGAGGAGCTCCCTCATGTGGTAAAGGCTCAGAGTAGAACGGCTTCTTGACATCGATAGGAGTCATCTGAGTTGGCTTAGGCATCTTGAACGCCTCCATCAGGAATTGTTCAAGACACTTCCAACAGGGACAAGGCCCAGGTGACAACCCAGGACATCTGGAGCACTAGGAACAAAGCCGGCAATGTGAACCATACTCCTGTCCGCTTGTACAAAGACCAGATGCCTCCTAGTAAAGGGCCCCAGACTCTGTACACCTGAAGATCTTAGAGGCCTCAGGAGCTGTCAGCCATGACAGCCTGACAACATGAGCATACATATGATGAAATTAAATATATGATGAAATTTTGCCAGTGGTATGACAGAGTCTTATTTTGTTATGAATTAGTTGTTTTCTTCGAACTCAGAAAAAATACACTTAGCTTCAATGAGAAGCTGTCCTCTCTGTCTGAGTGACTCCAGCTGTGTGATGTTGCCTTATTGAGCCACTTAAGGCCCTCACTCAGGAACACTGAACTAAGCTGTCTTGAGGCACCAAAAAAAAAAAAAAAAAAAATTCCATGATTTAGATGTCAACTTAAAAAGTAAGTTGCTTTGACTGTGCATCTTAGGTGCTAAAAGAGCCACTGTATCTTAAATGTGAGCCAGAATGATCACACACTGCCTCACTTCACTTCAGAGAAAATTAGCATTTGTTTCCTTAGCAAGTGCTGCATGTTCATAGTATGTTTCTTGGAGGAGGCTTCTCAGAGGGCAGAACATATGAGGATTGCTCAGGCATGCATTAATCAAGCGAAATGCCACTTTGCGAATGATTTTGAGGAAGGAAAAGCAATAACTGATTAAAAGCCTCAACAATTTTATTTCAATTATATAAGCTCTTAATTTTTGTTCTTTTTATAAAGAATTATTCCCCACAACTTCTCCAGAGGTTTTAGATGAGTTACTACAGTCATGAGATCTGTCCTTCTTTATCAGATTGTTAAGCTATTAAGTCAGTTGCTCTTATGCTGCTAGACCAACAGATGATAGTAGAATAATCACTATTTCTTCAAGAGATCTATAACAGATATGCAACATTCAAGAACCTAAGCTTACTTAAAAAGTACAGTATGACCTGTCCCTCCTTGGAAAATACATCATAGTTACATCTCCTGTCCAGCCTGTTATCTAGGTAAACACTGGAGTATTTATAGTTCTTCTCCACCTCCACTTTTTCTCCCATGATGGAAATAGTGCTTGACCTTCTGTTTGTCTTGATATCTACAATCATCGACCTTGTTTTGTTCACATTCTTGATCAGATGATTGTTTGCACACCACACCAGAAAGGGGTTCTCAATTTTTTGTCTACCTCTAATACACCTCCCAAAAACTGCAAAGTCACCTGAGTACTTCTGCAAATGACAGTAGTCTGTTTTGTACTGAAAGTTATGAAGAGAAAAAGGAATAGAAAGAATAAAATCCCATGTGGTGCTCTAGTGCATGTGATGAGACACACTGTTTAGTCTTACAAACTGTCAGTTAGTCTTTTAACCTGACACATTTTCATTATTCCGCCTAAACTTTAAGGAATTTCTAATACAGAAAATCAGGCTGAGTCATGTTCAATTATAGCTTTATGTCTATGATGGCATAATATAGTAAGAACATTATAACAGCAAGAACATAGGATACAATGTAATTTCAGTGATGGGCAATAAAATGCAGTAAACACTGCATGTCTAAATGCAGGTGATGTATTGTATAGTTCTAGGTAGACTCTTTCTTTGATCCTGCTAGTCCATGTCCTCATTATTCTATAGTAATTTTTCAAAGGTGGTATAAAAACCAGACTGAGAGCATGGATGAATGAGTTCACAGCAATGGCCTTGGCTTTCTTTTAAACTTGTGCAGCATATAAAGCCCAGATCAGGGAGAGAATATACGTTTCTTACCCGTGCATGCAATTTTTGTACCAAACTTTTTGCACAGGATTCTCTTTCTTTTGGCTGTTAACATTTGCAAGCACTCTGGGGGACAATCAAGCCCTTTGATAGTAAAATTATATCAAAATCAGACTTTTATACAGGTTCTTAACACATTGTCTGTGATCGTATTTACTTACTTACTGCATATTTAATGCAACAGAACTCTTACAATACACAAAAAAGCACGACGAAACAATATATTTTTTTTTTATGAAACAAAAAGTAAACTTTTTAATACTGTACTAATGGGAAATACTAAGTAGTTTTTAAAGTATTATTTAATGCTATCTAAAAAGATAGAAAGCATCCTGGACCACTGTGATATTTTCTTTCATTACACAGAGACATTACGTCAAGCACTAGTAAGCATGTTCCGAGCTGGCCAGAGGTCCATCGGGGGGCGTTGTTATCTCTTCAGAGTTGTTTCACTCTCCATGTTCCTCTCAAAGAGTCAATGTTGCGGCACATCAGAAAGAGTCTTTGCCTCATTAAGCCATTGATATTCTCTGTTGCTGGCGCCCTGCTGAACACCATATATAGGGACAGCGGTGCCAAGAGAGGGAAGCAGTGTGGGTTTTATGGAGAGGCTCCACTAATACTGAGAAAAATACCATTATGTGGATATGGTTGGTGTGTAGCAAGTGAGTGTGTCTCTGTCTTCGACAAAGAGTGTGTGTTTGAAAAGGCGGACCCACAGCCTAGGGCAAACCCACTGTTATAAATACAGCATTCTAATGGTGACTTTATGGTGTTGCTGGCGTAAGGCTATGGCCCCGCAGGGACCACTTCCCCACAGCCCTTCTCCTCTCTCATTTCCCTTTCCCTCTTTTCTTTTTCCCCCTAATATATTCTCCTGTTTCCCCACATTGAGAATTTACAACCTGACTGAGTAAGACGGGAGCTGTAAATTCTCTGCCCTCCTTCTGCTAAATTATTTATCTGCAGGCTCTGTGACACAAGCAGCAGATGAGAACACTGCTTAAGGAGATAAAAGGTGGAGAAAGTTGGGGCCTAATTGACCATAATGATCAGGTAATGAAGAAATATACCAAGCATGTTAGGGCGGAGTGATTTTACAACATGCAAATGCGGTGACAGTGTGTGCTTGGTAAATAAAAGTAGACTTACGATATATAGACACAATGAAATTTGCATATTTGTGCTGCACAACAAGAACACTGGATGAGCGCCATCAGTGCTAGAGTCTACAATTCACAGAAATTTAACAATATGATGATGTTTTAGTCTGTACAATCTTATAATACAATTTTTTTATTATCATGGTTTAGTTAAAATATGTTGCAAATATTCCAAAATAATTATTTATATATTAAAGTTGATGGTGGGTGGTGGAATCCCTTCTTGAAGAGTCAGAGAAATATTAACAGTGGGTGAACCTTAGCTTACCTTGGCCTTTCAACTAAACACACAAAGATAATAATAAGGAGCCTAACTCCTGCCTTAAAGGGTTTTGGAAAAAGGCCAACAGTAGAATCTGTTGTCAAAAACACACAAATAATTTACGATTATGCTATTTCATTGTGAGAGAAAATAATTTTGACACATTTTTAGCTGTTATACCAACAATAAGCAGACCATATAAGAGTAGTCCAAACAAAATTTGACCAGCTAATGATAATTTAAACTGAGAGAGAGGAAATTTTGAAAAAGGCCACAACCCTCTGGTTAAAGCTAACCTAATGTGGAAGTAGCCCTTATGTTTAAACATTTAGAATATATTTTAATCCAAAGAAACTTACAAAGTAGGCAGGGTCTTGCCTAAAGACCCACACTGGCAGCTCATCCCCCCCCAGCGAGCATTAAAACCCAGGGCCTCCTGTGTGCTAGCCAGTCGTTTTTATACAACGGGAAGCAGTTGCTGAAAGAAAAAGAAAAGTTTTGCCATTTCCTCTTTAGGAGAAAAATATATTTAAAAAGAAGTCTTCCACACTTGTGCAGATTGTAAGACTGAGATAAAGCTACATTGCATCTGTTGCAAAGCATCTGAAAAAGTTTTATTTTTAGAGATTTTCAGACTCTCAACAGTGCAGTAATCAAGCAAAGTTTGGTTTCATTTTAAAATAGTGAAAACTGTTGAAAGTTTTATCATGATTAACATAAAATTTTGGTAATATCAATCAACCATTTGTTTTATTTTCTATCTCCCCATAAAATGTACACCGTAAACAGAAAGAAATAACTTTTAATGAAATAATCCAGCTTTTCAAATGGCCTCATCCCACTGTGAATGTCTCTATCTCGCCTTTGTTTTCCCTCTAATGATGCAGCATCCTCCTATATATTGCACTGTTCACATGATAAATGGTGATAAGAGCAGGCCATTAATACACTGCACTGCAGAAGTCAAAGGGGGACAGTACAGAAAAGTAAATGTGATGTCCCCCTCCCTCTCTCTCCCCATGATCCTTTAGATCTAATAAGGCAGCCGCTTTTGTAAGGGCACCCTGATTTCTAACCCTTCAATGCACTTTATTAAGCAGTGACATGGCTTGATCGTGCTGACCCTAAGATGTCAAACAGCCCGTTCAGATGACTTCCACATTTCCCTTCACCAAATGCCTCTGGCTCAGGGCCAGGGGCATCTATAGAGTCAGCATATGGGACAAGAAAAGTGAGGGAGAGAGAGGAAAGGAGAAGGATATCTGCAACACTAATAGATCGTTATCTCCCTCTATCCTGCAACTACCCCCAAGCACCACCCCTCAAAACAAACGAAAAAACACACAACACACACACACTCATCACTGAACACAGGGAGCACCATGTCTACTGAGATAAATAAAAGAAAGCCTCCAGATCGATCCTTCCCACCCCTCTGGTTTTCATAGGGTCTTGTGGTGACCTTTCCACAAGATAAGATGGTCACAAAGGTCAAAGCCACTCCACATCGCCCCTCCACAAACCTTCCCCTCCCAGGCAAGCCAACAGGGAGGAATGGAAAGTCAAAATGTGGATTCTTGCATGCAAACTTTCCCCACCTGCCTCCTAAGGGGTCCCAGAGAGAAGCGACGGTCATCACTGTAGACTGTTGAAATGACGTCTGTCAGAAATGACCTTTTTCAAAATACATGTGTGGGTCAAAAGAGCGGGCATCCTCCTCTTCAGCTCAACGCAAAGGTACTATGGAGCACTACATCCAGGGAGTCTCTGTCTTATTTGCTTCAAGCAAGAGCAAGGGAGCAATCTAAAGAGCAGTGGTGCCAGGATCACGTCCCTGTTATTCTTTAGCAGAGAAAGGTTACAAAAACGGTCTATAGGTATTTAGATTCAGTGCCTGTCATCGACATTACTCATAACAATCTGAGTAGGACTCCACATTTATTCTCACACTGAGGAAGACATGCTACCACAGGAAGCCTATTTCAGTTAATGTGTACCATTACCTAGCAAAATGTATATATCAGCAGACACTTGTTCCCCTGACGGTCTTTATTTTGGAAAATGATTAGCTCAAGCATAAAATCATCAAAAGCCTCTTGGTTAATGCCGCTATCATTTAGTCTCTCAGAAAATATAGAGTTTGTTTACAGTGCCTAGCAAGTGCCTAGTACAGTGCCTCCTAAAACTTTATTACTTTACGATCAGCAGTTTTTATGTATTTATTCAGGATGTCATATTAGCATAACACAAAGTGCAGTATAATAATTGTAAACTGAAAGGAAAACTATACTGTAAGAGGATTTCATCATATAAAAAAAAGAAAAAAATATGTACAAATTTACCACCCCGCAAGGATGTAGCAACACCTTTAGCTAGAAATTCACAATCAGGCTAGGATGTCTCTATAATTCTTATCGCTGATCCTTCTTTCCCAGCTTAAGTTCTGTCAGGGTTTAGAAAAAAAAATCTATATATATTTTTTTTTTAACAGTGTCCTGTCTGGCAATGTGGCAATAAGAATAATTGTCTTGATGCCAAAAAGAGCCCAACAGATTTTACTTTCACAAGTGTAGCAGTATGGCAATTGCCATACTGCTACACTTGTTTCATGCATATAAATTGCTTTCTTATAAATATGCAGGGTGTTTTACAGTTTATATGGACACTGCAATGTAAATAGAGCAGAAAAACAGAAGAAGAAAAGGAAAAAATAGAAAAGATGAATGAAAGAAGAGATAGAAAGAAGATAATGACAAAACATTTTCAGTCTGCTTCATCACCCGTAATGATATGAAAACCGAAAGACATGGTACGAGACATACAATAAAGCAACACCTTTAAACTATCACTTAGAAACTTTAGAAAACAAATCTGTTAACATGCTAGTGAAGATTCTCAGTCATCCAGATCATAGTCATTCCAAAAGAGGTTAAAAAAACAATCCACTGCCCTTTTTTTTCCAAGTTTGAAGACGTTTTGCTTCCCATCCAGGAAGCTTTTTCAAAGCTTTTAGTGCATCCTAAAGACATTACCCCCAGACCTAAGGTGAGCTGAGCGCTCTATGTAGTTCAATGCAGTAGGGAATACTCTGATTTTTGAATTGGAGCAACAAAACAACCTCTCCACGGATGCATGGACCAACACAGGAGAGCTGCCTCCTCCGGCCAAGACTCGGCTGTACATCTACACTTTATTGTCAAAGTACATTACGACTCCCGTATTAGAGGCATAGACCAGTATCTTCTTGTCTTGTCCAAATGTCTTCAAACTTGGAAACAAAGTCCAGTGGATTGTTTTGTAACTTCTTTGAAAATCTGTACTTTGCACATTTATTTGTAAATCTTGCTACAGATTCTCATATAGATTTTGGTCCGTATCATGTACGATTTCTCCTCCACCATGTTCGCTTTGATTGCACAAGGAAAGGCTAACCTTGACAAAGGTAAATAAAGACTTAAGTAAAAGTCCAGATTAGGTCTTATCTTGGGTAAAGGTGTTGCGTGATGTCAAGGGCAGGTGATGAAGATAATAACCTTTTTTTCTTTTCCAAACGATAGAGGACACCTTTAATTCCTCTACCTGTTTGTGTGAAAAGAAGGTATCCCTCACTATTTTATCTTTGCATGATCTCTCACGTGGACACATCTCCTCCACATCAGGAGATATTACGATTACACACCACTTCATATGCAATTCCCAACTACAGCTGCAGATGCAAAGTAAAAAAAGAAAGTAGCTTGTGTTTTAAATTTTAATTCACACTACACTGTGCACAATGAAAGTTGTTTTCTCTTACCCCAGCTTTGGTGTCTGCATGTTGCCAGTGACCACAGCTAAACACTTAGTGTAATTGAAGAAGGCAATGTGCAGAAATCAAGACGGATTGGTGCTGCAAACTGGGGCCACCTCCCTGGAGCCTCAGTCTATTAACACTGTCACTCTGCTCATCAGGCCTGCACCTGCCCACTCCCCCTTCTGGCTGACTTTAATCATGCTTTCTAATAAAAGCCAAAATATCACAAAACCAACTGTAACTTACACAGGTCAACAGTTGTTGGTTACATGCTAGGCTTACTCACAGATTGTAAAACGACATGGAAAAATGTAACTTCATCCCCTTCAGTATTCAAATTCATAAACATCCTGACATTAGGACCAAAAGGATGTCTAACACAGAATGATTGGGTTCTGGCTCGCACCCTACCTGTGATAAAAAAAAAAAAGATAGCCCACGTGCACGTTTAGAGTGATTGTCTGCAATAAAGATGAATTGCTCCTCCGTTTTTATGACTTTGCACTGATGTGTTGTCAGAGCCAATACAGCAGAGCTGGTAAACATAGACAGGTGCATTTGTTTACCATTAATGGGAGCTAGTAAAGCTAAAATGCTAATGTCCTCTTGAGAAGGAGATTATATGCACGTTTTGTGGTTGTCAATAGAGATTAGTTATCAGTTAAGGGCACTTACAGCCATTTATACAGTATGCACCTTTAAAACCTAAGGAAAATGTCAATAATTCCCGCTAGGTCTGTTGGGCTTCTTTTTACTTGAGGAAACAACATCATGTTGTGTACTTTTCCTGAAAGCCTACTTACACTTGAACTTTATTGAACTGCGACTAAGAACAGACATATTTTAACAGCTTATCCAAATAAATTTAGCAATTGTTTCTCCCTGTATGGTGCCTATAACTCCATATAATTAAAGTGTATGCACATTTCTTTTATATTGGACAAAGGATCCTTTTAACCAACATGACTTAAAGCTATAGTGGAGGATTTTTGCTAAGTTTTAAAAAGGCCCTGTACTCTCCACTTTAAAAAAAAAGCACAATCCTGTACCCGCTGTTGAGAGGGAACGCCTATTAAATGCATAAGAGAGCATGTAGGAGCCCATTTCTCCTTGTGCCTTGAGACTAAGAGGTGCAAATATCCTGCAAATGTGTAAATGTCTAGCAAATACAAAAAAATGCTGAAAACACAAAAAATAGACCAACAAATGCAAAAATATAACTAGAAAACAGAAAAAAAGCAGCATTTTCTTTTAAAGGTGTTTTGCTCCATTTTCTGTGGTTGAAGTATTGCTCCTTTAGAGAATTTACCTTTACATGTGTGATTATGCCTGATGTATCTGTTTCCTTTTTTAAATTTGACTTTGTAAGCCTTTTGTCTTTGCAGTTTTTTTTCTTTGTATTTGGTTTTTTTATTGGATTTCTTGTGAAGAATTTGCAACACGTTTGCATCCCATGGTTAATATTGATACAGTGCAATTTGAAACCATGGCATCATCTTTTGGACTTAACCAATTGAGTAAAAGGATTTTTCATTTTAATGTAAGGAAACATCTGCATCTGATGAAAGTAATACACACTAATTCAAACGTTATTTTCTCAGTCTATTCTTGCATTCAGCAAATGGAAAGAGTTTAAAAACCTATACTAAAAAAATCTAGTTTTTCAAACAGTTTTTATAAATATCTGGTTTTAACAGTATAAATGCTCCACTGTTTCAAAGAACCATACAGTATTTTATGTAGAAGGATTTAAAGACAGTGAATCTATTTTCAGTCTGTCATTATGGTGTCCATGACCTCATTCAGACGTGATAATAAGTGTGCAGGAGGTAATTTTGGACATCACCACTCTGTTAACAAGATTTAAAAGGATGGAGATTTTTAATGCACTCCGGTATGGGTTTCCGGATTGATAGCGAGGATTTACAGCAGGTACCTTTGGTTCTATCACAATCTGGTACCTTGGCCTGTTTCAGATAATTCAATGCCTTCATAGATGGAACTTTTTATGTTTATTTATATCCAATATTTTGAAACAACAAATTCTCAACAATAAAAGAATAAAGAAAATAGGCATGATGATAATACAGGAACACCAAACATATCGTATATTATAAATATTGGAGTCAGACTTGGATGGCAAAACTTTGTTTAATCGTAATTACAGAGTGATTGTCAGAATAAGAAGGACTAAATACATTCTTATTTCAGTTTCTGTTTTAAACACATTTACCACATTTCATCTACGTTGTTTGTTACTAAAAATTTAGTTCACTAATGAACAAAATCGTCTGTTCAATTCATTTTGGTCTATTTATGTACTGCCAATTTACAACACATGTCATCTCAAGGCAGTTCAAAGATAAAATTCAACCACATCATATAGTAAGATTGATTAGAAGTTTTCTATCAAAGAAAAAAAAAGCTGACTGCATCTACTTATTGACTTGACAGAAATCCCTCACACCAAGCATGCACATGGCAACAGTGGAGAGAAAAAGGTCCCTTTTAGCAAAATAAAGTTAGAATGAAGCATGATGAAAAGTGGTCCCTCCGTCCTCCAGAAGTCTCACCCTATAGCAGCATGACTAAAGAGATAGTTCAGGATAACTTGAGCTATTCAAATGGATTGATTAAAAAATAAATATATATATAAAAGTGGGACGGTTAGCACAGCTGACACCACTGATTAGTGGTGTCTTTGAAAAGGGCAAGGTAGTCCAAAGCTGCACTTCTTTTGAACGATGCCTGTAAACTGATTTCAGTTTAAAAAGCTGGTTTCAAGAGAAAAGTCAACATTGGTTGTAAATCCAGTTCAACTTTGCCTGGACCCAAGGAATTGTATGGTATATGGATCCAAATGATGACCGATATAGCAAAGCAAGTTTTGTATTATATTAAGGATGATTATGAAATTAAAAGAAAGTAGAAGAGATATTGTTAATCTCTTAATTTTGTGCGTTTTTTGGATCAAAAAAACCTGCAAAAGTGGGCCGGTTAGCTCAGCTGGACAGAGCGTGGTGCTAATAACGCCAAGGTCATGGGTTCAAGCCCCATACTGGCCACTTGTTCACAATTTTCTATGAATACACAATAACAATTTACAAGCAAACTCTCTCAATCTCAATGGTAGATGTTTGTCAAGTGAACAGGCCAAGAAAAGCTTCTCCAAGTAGATGTTTATGTACACTTGAGCAATGTCAAACATCACTGAAAATCAATAATTGCCAATGCTTTTGAAGAGAGAGCAATCCATAGCCATTTTACACTGTCCACAAAACCGAACCATTTGTTTCTTTATATCTGGAATAGCTGCATTGAAAAACAGATTAGGTTTTACACAGGAAAGAGCTGATCTTAAGACAAAGCACCCTGTAAGAGGACAAGAAAAGATTTCGAAAGATTACAACTGCAGAGATCTCCAACAGTGAGAAGATGAAGAAGTACTTCTCGGCCAATGAAGCCAACTGTACTGCCTCGAAATAACCCCACACTGTGACGAAACCCAATCTGGCAAATTTTCTCAACAATGTCCTCCTCAGAAGTGGTTTCAAGTTGGTCACATCTAACTCTGTAACCAACACAACAGATCTGCTTACATTTCCAGCCAAAATCTCTGCAATGCCCTCCCCTCCCAATCTATCAGATATGTTGATTGTGCTGCTATAGTGGAATGGTCAGTGATGACAGTTTGCCATTACATGAAGCCATTACAAAAGGTGTGAAAACACTAATGATTAGTGGTGTCTTTGAAAAGGGCAAGGTAGTCCAAAGCTGCACTTCTTTTGAACGATGCCTGTAAACTGATTTCAGTTTAAAAAGCTGGTTTCAAGAGAAAAGTCAACATTGGTTGTAAATCCAGTTCAACTTTGCCTGGACCCAAGGAATTGTATGGTATATGGATCCAAATGATGACCGATATAGCAAAGCAAGTTTTGTATTATATTAAGGATGATTATGAAATTAAAAGAAAGTAGAAGAGATATTGTTAATCTCTTAATTTTTTCCGTTTTTTGGATCAAAAAAACCTGCAAAAGTGGGCCGGTTAGCTCAGCTGGACAGAGCGTGGTGCTAATAACGCCAAGGTCATGGGTTCAAGCCCCATACTGGCCACTTGTTCACAATTTTCTATGAATACACAATAACAATTTACAAGCAAACTCTCTCAATCTCAATGGTAGATGTTTGTCAAGTGAACAGGCCAAGAAAAGCTTCTCCAAGTAGATGTTTATGTACACTTGAGCAATGTCAAACATCACTGAAAATCAATAATTGCTAATGCTTTTGAAGAGAGACCAATCCATAGCCATTTTACACTGTCCACAAAACCGAACCATTTGTTTCTTTATATCTGGAATAGCTGCATTGAAAAACAGATTAGGTTTTACACAGGAAAGAGCTGATCTTAAGACAAAGCACCCTGTAAGAGGACAAGAAAAGATTTCGAAAGATTACAACTGCAGAGATCTCCAACAGTGAGAAGATGAAGAAGTACTTCTCGGCCAATGAAGCCAACTGTACTGCCTCGAAATAACCCCACACTGTGACGAAACCCAATCTGGCAAATTTTCTCAACAATGTCCTCCTCAGAAGTGGTTTCAAGTTGGTCACATCTAACTCTGTAACCAACACAACAGATCTGCTTACATTTCCAGCCAAAATCTCTGCAATGCCCTCCCCTCCCAATCTATCAGATATGTTGATTGTGCTGCTATAGTGGAATGGTCAGTGATGACAGTTTGCCATTCCATGAAGCCATTACAAAAGGTGTGAAAACACTAATGATTAGTGGTGTCTTTGAAAAGGGCAAGGTAGTCCAAAGCTGCACTTCTTTTGAACGATGCCTGTAAACTGATTTCAGTTTAAAAAGCTGGTTTCAAGAGAAAAGTCAACATTGGTTGTAAATCCAGTTCAACTTTGCCTGGACCCAAGGAATTGTATGGTATATGGATCCAAATGATGACCGATATAGCAAAGCAAGTTTTGTATTATATTAAGGATGATTATGAAATTAGAAGAAAGTAGAAGAGATATTGTTAATCTCACAATTTTGTGCGTTTTGTGGATCAAAAAAACCTGCAAAAGTGGGCCGGTTAGCTCAGCTGGACAGAGCGTGGTGCTAATAACGCCAAGGTCATGGGTTCAAGCCCCATACTGGCCACTTGTTCACAATTTTCTATGAATACACAATAACAATTTACAAGCAAACTCTCTCAATCTCAATGGTAGATGTTTGTCAAGTGAACAGGCCAAGAAAAGCTTCTCCAAGTAGATGTTTATGTACACTTGAGCAATGTCAAACATCACTGAAAATCAATAATTGCCAATGCTTTTGAAGAGAGAGCAATCCATAGCCATTTTACACTGTCCACAAAACCGAACCATTTGTTTCTTTATATCTGGAATAGCTGCATTGAAAAACAGATTAGGTTTGACACAGGAAAGAGCTGATCTTAAGACAAAGCACCCTGTAAGAGGACAAGAAAAGATTTCGAAAGATTACAACTGCAGAGATCTCCAACAGTGAGAAGATGAAGAAGTACTTCTCGGCCAATGAAGCCAACTGTACTGCCTCGAAATAACCCCACACTGTGACGAAACCCAATCTGGCAAATTTTCTCAACAATGTCCTCCTCAGAAGTGGTTTCAAGTTGGTCACATCTAACTCTGTAACCAACACAACAGATCTGCTTCCATTTCCAGCCAAAATCTCTGCAATGCCCTCCCCTCCCAATCTATCAGATATGTTGATTGTGCTGCTATAGTGGAATGGTCAGTGATGACAGTTTGCCATTACATGAAGCCATTACAAAAGGTGTGAAAACACTAATGATTAGTGGTGTCTTTGAAAAGGGCAAGGTAGTCCAAAGCTGCACTTCTTTTGAACGATGCCTGTAAACTGATTTCAGTTTAAAAAGCTGGTTTCAAGAGAAAAGTCAACATTGGTTGTAAATCCAGTTCAACTTTGCCTGGACCCAAGGAATTGTATGGTATATGGATCCAAATGATGACCGATATAGCAAAGCAAGTTTTGTATTATATTAAGGATGATTATGAAATTAAAAGAAAGTAGAAGAGATATTGTTAATCTCTTAATTTTTTCCGTTTTTTGGATCAAAAAAACCTGCAAAAGTGGGCCGGTTAGCTCAGCTGGACAGAGCGTGGTGCTAATAACGCCAAGGTCATGGGTTCAAGCCCCATACTGGCCACTTGTTCACAATTTTCTATGAATACACAATAACAATTTACAAGCAAACTCTCTCAATCTCAATGGTAGATGTTTGTCAAGTGAACAGGCCAAGAAAAGCTTCTCCAAGTAGATGTTTATGTACACTTGAGCAATGTCAAACATCACTGAAAATCAATAATTGCTAATGCTTTTGAAGAGAGAGCAATCCATAGCCATTTTACACTGTCCACAAAACCGAACCATTTGTTTCTTTATATCTGGAATAGCTGCATTGAAAAACAGATTAGGTTTTACACAGGAAAGAGCTGATCTTAAGACAAAGCACCCTGTAAGAGGACAAGAAAAGATTTCGAAAGATTACAACTGCAGAGATCTCCAACAGTGAGAAGATGAAGAAGTACTTCTCGGCCAATGAAGCCAACTGTACTGCCTCGAAATAACCCCACACTGTGACGAAACCCAATCTGGCAAATTTTCTCAACAATGTCCTCCTCAGAAGTGGTTTCAAGTTGGTCACATCTAACTCTGTAACCAACACAACAGATCTGCTTCCATTTCCAGCCAAAATCTCTGCAATGCCCTCCCCTCCCAATCTATCAGATATGTTGATTGTGCTGCTATAGTGGAATGGTCAGTGATGACAGTTTGCCATTACATGAAGCCATTACAAAAGGTGTGAAAACACTAATGATTAGTGGTGTCTTTGAAAAGGGCAAGGTAGTCCAAAGCTGCACTTCTTTTGAACGATGCCTGTAAACTGATTTCAGTTTAAAAAGCTGGTTTCAAGAGAAAAGTCAACATTGGTTGTAAATCCAGTTCAACTTTGCCTGGACCCAAGGAATTGTATGGTATATGGATCCAAATGATGACCGATATAGCAAAGCAAGTTTTGTATTATATTAAGGATGATTATGAAATTAGAAGAAAGTAGAAGAGATATTGTTAATCTCATAATTTTGTGCGTTTTTCGGGACAAAAAAACTTTAAAGAAATAGGTCACAGTGAAAGATAGTTCCTGGAAGAGCGAGTCTAACTAACGCCAGGTCAGGTAAAAGCCCCATACGACCAACTAATTTCACCATTTTCTCATGAATACGAATAAAATTTACAAGCAACTCTAACCAATCATCAATGATTTTGTCCATACCGCCAAAATCTCGTGAATTTTATCATACAATTGCATGTCTACATATTGAAATGGTATAAGTTGCCAATCTAAGCAAAAAGAACAACAATGCATTATGTTCTTCAAAAGGCAAACCATAGCTTCATCTTTGATTGCACTAATTGAAATGTATATTAATACCGTTCAAAGAACATGTTGAATCATATGTGCAAGGAGTAGCCAAGCCTAGACATTTTTAGTAGAAAGAATTTTAAATTTCTTTCGGCAAAAACAAAGCCGTAGCAGTGAATGTGATAAAGAGTACCTTGCTTGCATTCTGAAACATAATAAAGCTCTAACAGTCAACCTTCCAATTTTTGACATACAATTAACCTATCAATATGATTTAGAACACCAGACTTCAATTTCTTTAATGAATGAACAATCAGAAAAATCTGAATTGAGCATGCAGCAATAAACTTCTGACGTCAAAGCAGAGAGAAAAAAAACAAACAAAAAACCTAAAAGGTGAAGCACTGTAAAATAAAATACTCATATGCTAAAGCACAATTCAATGCAAAGTTTTATACTGCTAGTGCAATAGCATTAGATATTAGTGTGAAAAAAAATATTTGCTTAAAGTGCAGACACTTTACTTATTTGGTAGGAATATGTGTTGGCAGAACAACAGAGCGAGAAACAGGAAAGAAGTTTTGAGTCTCACTCCATAAGAGTAAGAGCCCCTGAACAAAACAAAGTCCCCAGAAATAAATTACTGTAGTATTTCAGTCTTCTAAAATCATATAGTTGTATATGTTTAAAATCTACAACTTTTTCAGTACAACCCTTTCACTTTGGTAGGCAGATGTGCCAAATTTAAAAAAAATTTGCTTTAGGCCTTACTGATGGGGGACCTCCACCACCTGTCCCTGCGCACACAAGAAAACAGCCTAAGGAGAAGAAAAACAGATGATGAGAAAAGAGACCTGAAGCTTAACAGTGAATAAAGAAAAAAAAAATATGTAAATCTTTGCAGATTTCACACAATGTGGATAGCTTTGCACTCGAAATTGGCTGTAGTTCTTCTTGACAGGGACATTTTAAACTTAATTATTAGAAATGTATGTGTTAGTTTCTACTTTAGAATCATTTATCTGTGTCTGATACATAAAACAGTGCTCCAGAGGATTGTGCAGCAGTTAGAGGCACGTGTTTAGTGTTGAGCAAATCAATTAGATTGCTGAAAGGTTTCTCATGGGAAGAAAAAAAAAAACACACCACTTATGTCAAATAAATTCTTTATAATCCATATTTTTAGACATTAGTTTACTTAACCTTCATTACTCTGTCCAAAATCAAACCAAAGCAACATTAATGTCCTTGCTGCTAATTTTTGGAACTTTAATATTATACCATTTATTTTGCCTAAGTTTTTTGAAACCTTAAAGGTAATATGTTGAAAAAGAAATCATGCAAAACAAAGCTATTCTTATATCTTGATCAATCAGTTCATCTAGTTAAAATAAAATGTTAGATTTGGTTGTACGATTTAAACCAGGAGCCATTTGTAGTTCCTTCCTCCATCTTTCCAAACTATTGGTAGACTATATGTTTTTAAGTGATTTTAATGAATTAGGAATAAAATAAAATAAACAGCTCAAACAGAGTTCATTCTTAACCTAATAAAAGTGTTTTAATACAATACAAAATAAGCTGGCATAATAGTATACATCATAGGCAGAAGCATATTAGAATAAAAACATAACTTAAACAATACAATTGTCTTTTAAGTTGGGTGCTACTTTTTTTAGATGTTTTTTTAAACCAAAGCACAAAAGCTCCCAAACCTTTTATATATAGTGGAGAACCCATAGTAACAGAAAAGCACAAAAGCCATTTTATGTCCACAGGGTGCTGCCATACAGCTGACAGTTAATATATTTTTCTTATGACACTGCTGGATTCTCATGAGATTTGCAAGATCTTGTCAGTCAGTCAGCATCCTGCTCTGGCAGTTACTGTCCTCATTTCAGTGAGAAGACAGTGAGAAACCTATGGCAGCTTCTAAACAGGGATCAGCATAGATGCTGTCACAGCAAAACAGAATAGAATTCTATTTCTCTTTTAAATTAACATCAAAAGGCGATACTACTACATCTTTAGGGGGATAATATATATTTTTTGCTAGTTCTGACTTGCTGTAAGTTTTTTCCTGATAGACACTGTGCAACTGATAACTTATTTAATCATATGATGATTGTCAAAGTGTCGACTTAATCATATTAATCTTGTAAATTTATTTAAGCAATTAACCCACACTACAAAATACAACTGCAATAAAAAAGAAAAACAAATCCAGGTGTATTTGGGTCAGATGTATTTAGGCTGAAATGTACACATACTACATCTTAATTAGTTCTGGGATGCATGTCTTACCCTACAGTTTGTTGTGGTAAAACATCATTTTATTTAGGTGTCAAGAAGATTGCCATATAATTTTGGTCGCCTATGTCTCAGAAATTGGTAAAGTAAATTTAACTGATTTTTTCTAACTGAAGCTGAGGCCTGTATTTTTTTTAGCTTGTTATTTCATGAAGATGTTTGTAAATGGATTTATCATCGATGTCTAATTTATAGCACTGAATTGTGCCAAACAGTTGCCACAATTCCAACCACCCTGTAAAATTTAGCATCTGTAGTGAGAGTAAGGCCATCCCTCACCATAATGCTGCCTTCACCATGTTTTACAGTTGGTACGGTTTCTAACATCTTAATGGTTATCTGAACTTTAATTTGTGGATGCAATTCTTGTATTAAAAAAGTTTTATTTGTGATTTTTTTTTTTAGCATTTTAACAACAAAATATTTCAAAGCATTAATGGTAAAAAAAATGTTTTAGCATTCATGTCAACAATTATTTTTTATAAATGTCTGTTTACAAGTGTAAGAAAATGGCAGTTTACAGTTCATACAATTATCGATACAACCAACCGTACATTTCCTTCTAGTTGAAGCAAGGATGGGAATTCTAGAAATTTTTCTTGGCTTCCAAAGTGAAAACGTATATCAACACAGTTTGAGAGAGACATTTCACTTTGTAGTGACCCCACTAAAAGCAAAAGTTTACAGTTATTTGTGTGTTGTCAGGGGGAATGAGTTGTCAGTGCCTGAGGTCGACAGCGAGCCAAGTGCCTGAACATGGGCCTCCACTGCTTTGATGGATGTAGGGAAGAATACGGTGAAGTGATGGTGGAGATAAACTCTCCTCTCACATTTCCAACTCACAGCTCCCCCATAATGGAAAATGCTTTCAGAAAAAGTGACGCCAGACCAGGATGTCAGATTTCGGTCTCAGGGGCAAAACAATAAGAAAATACAAACAGACACTCAAACACACAAACAACTGGAAAAGCTATGGACTGAAGCAGGATGAGCTGCCAGAGAAGTAGGTTGTTCATGGTTCAACCCAAATCCTCAGATGCTGCACAAGCAAAAAGAAGGGAGCAGACTGAAAGTGGAGGAAGTTGGGGAAAAAAGGAAGAGAGGAAATCAATATTTCCACAACATGGCTGCTCTCACCACTGTTGATGACAGCAGGCATCATGAAAAGATATGGGAGCAGGGAAGGGGGAAGAAATGAAAGAGATAAGAAGAGAACAGTAAAGTAAATGACATCTGAAGCTATTTCCTCCAGGGCCCTGGCTAGTGTCGAGCCTCGAGGACTCTGCGGAGTTATGGGCAGAGTTAAATTTCTATTAGCTCTGAGGGGAAATTTAAGTCTGCTGTCTCCAGAGGAGGACTCAAGTGCAGACACAAAGTGCCCCCATTGTCATGTGACAGATGAGAACAGTACGACCTTAAAATGAGTCAGGAGGTACACCACTAAATAGTTATGTCAGTGAAAATGGTTTAAAGTACGAAGGAGACATTTAGGATCATGATGTGTTAATTTACAGCAGTGAGCTTCCAGAGCTTTAAAGCAGGCCATTTGTGGACAAAGGGCAACCTGGATATCTTCTGCTGATGGAAAATGAAGTTCCTATGGGTAACTGACACCTGATAGCAGGATTGGTGATGACTGTGTTGGTCGTAACAATGACTGTAATTATTCTCTTGCTTATACAGCTTATGGCTTTACAGCTTGCAGTTTCAAAAATTCCTATTACTTGGCTGTGAATATGGTAAGCTTCTATAGAAACATGTGTCAAACACATTTCTGATCTATTTTTTCAAGGCCCATTTAATAGAAATGGAACACAATTTGAGTCCCACTTAATTCCAACTAGCAATGCCCTGATTTAGCATTATTTGTGGAAATGTGGTGGGGGTATTTTTTTATTTTTTTTTTCTGAATATGAGCATTCAACACATCTGTCAGAGGTTTTTATGTTTTGTAATTGCTTTACTTATACTCTTATTTGTATTCCACACTTTTGTAGCAAATGCAGCAATAGAAGAAAAGTATTTATAAAGAGATGACATCCCCACACCCTGTTGCTTTCCCCAAAGGCATTCCCGAAAAAGATAAAGCATCTCAACTTAAAAAAGAAGCTGTGTATAATGCCTAAAAAAGGGCTATTCTGTAGTCTGTAGAATGCAGTGTGACACATATAAATGAATATGAATAGCCGAGTTAAGAAGCTGCATATGTGTTGTTATTGATTAATGTAAAATATAGTTATTAGCACATTTATATGCAACTCAGCTAAACTGACAGTATTCACTGACGTTTTATAAACCCCGTGTTAGTCTCCACTGTATCTTTTTTTTTTTTTTCAAATAATATACTAAATATCTTGTTTGTGCACCTATGTGTCAGATTATGTGGAGGTTTTACTGGACCCAAATGCAGAAAGGAGGGGGTCAGAGACGAGTTATTGCAGGTTTAATAAAATAAAGGGCAACAGAAACAAAATCCAAGAAAAAAATACTGGAAACTACAGAACTAATAGATGGCTCTGGAGGGGGCTCAGGAAGCTCTGACGCTCCTGAGCATGCTCTGGGCGGCACAGAGCATGCTCAGGGGTCTCATGAAGAGGGAACACAGAGGGGATCTAACTGAGGAGAGAAAATATCCTAAGAGGGTCTGACAGTGGTGTGGGGGAACTAGGAAGGTCTGACTGTGGTGTGGAAGAACTAAGAGGGTCTGACAGTGGTGATGCAGAACTAAGAGTTTCTGACGGTGGTGCGGGAGAATGCTAAAAGTAACTGACTGAGGAGAAACATTATGAGAAGCTGACTGTGGAGAAAGGACACTATAAGAGGCTGACTGTGCAGAAGGGAGGACTGGCCAACTAAAGGGCTTTTGCTCCGGGGCTGGCCCACTAAAGGGTTCTGGCTCAGGAATTTGCCTGCTAAAAAGCACTGGCCCGGTAACTGGTCTACTAAAGGGCTCTAGCTCAGGGATGGCTGGCTGGCAGATAGCTGATGAAGTGGGAAGGAAAGGGAAAACATCTTTACTCTCCCCATAAAAAAAAATCCTATAATAATTTTATAATTTAACTTTATTGATCTCACATTGGAGAAATTTACCTCTGCATTGACCCCTCCCCTTCGGAAGCAGTGGGCTGCCATCATAGGGTGCCCAGGGAGCAGTGCAGGGTTAAGGATCTTGCTCAGAGATCCAGAGTGGCAATCTGTGGGACTGGGGTCTCGAACTCAGAACCTTAGGATTACAAGCTTTACGCCCTAACCACTAGTTTCTCGTCTCAAGGACCTAAGGGGAACTGACCTGGCTTGGTGGTGAACTAAGGCTGGCAGCAGGCTGACCCACCGAAGAGGGAGTTGCAACATCAGACAGACCCGCCGGGGAGGGATTGGCGGCGCTAGACTGACCCATCTGGGAGGAAATCCAAGAACAAAAGACTAGAAACCAAATACCAGCGGAAGACACACACAAGGAGCTAAGCAACGCTAAGGAACCAGCACCGAAGAACTGCGCAGGGAGTGTATATATCGGACACAGATCAAAGACTAGGGTAATCAGCTGACATGGAGCAGGTGTGGATAGAAATGACTAGAAGGGAGCTATGAGAAAGGAGACAGGCACAAGGGGGCAACAAAGAGTAACTCAAGACCACCTAAATATAACATAAAATGGAGAATAAACCAAAGATCAACAAAACAAATTGACTCAGATAACTGAAAACTCAAAAGTCTAAAAGGGGTAACCATAACAGTTTGTAAGGAGCACGTGAGTCTGAATGAGCAGATAATTAATGTATTTTTGCATAATTTAGCTCATTTGCTGAAACTGTTTTTGTTTGTGTTTTGCAGATTCTTTATCAATTCAATCATCATTTTTTCTGTGATTTTTAGCTTAAAAAATGTTGACATAGCTATTCATTAAACAAATGTAAAAGAATTGAACCATTTTAAATTAAAAGTCAGAACCAACTGTTTTATTTCTTTGAGGTGAATAAAGTGGCAAAAGCTAAACAACCTTATCACAAGAGGTAATCTGATAAGCACTTACTATAAAGAACAACAAATAGGCAAGGTAAAATTATTTAAATGAATGAGCAAGCCCTTTTAAGGTGAATTAAACACAACTTCTTCCCCAGTAGTAGGTGAGAGCCATATAAGGTTCATTGATTACTATTCGAAATTGCTGAAAGAAAGAAGAAAACTTCAAAGGGCTAATCCTGAGCAGACACAACAAAAATATTTTCAGGGAAATAAAAAAAATGTCTTTGTGGACACATTTTCTAACAAAAATAAATGTGTTCCTTATATGAATTTCTGTTTTTAGCAAGATGTTTAAACATGTCTTAACCTTAATATAAAATATTAACCTTAACATTAAAAAATTTTGAACAAGAAAATTTGACATTTGTAAAAACAAAAAAAAACACTTTATTTTAGGTGTCACACTTTTGCTGAGCTATTAAAAATATCTATAGACTTGTACCAATCCCCAGTAAAGAAATGTTATGAAAGTTTTACTATGCTGTCCTCGCCATGAGTATGCTGTTTTTCATCAGCTAGACAGCTAGATAACAATGCTCAAATATACAGACGTGTCATCTTTGGTTTCTTGCTTGTTTATTGAAGAATGGCCTCTGATCATTGCACTCTCTTTGACCATCATAAAAGTACAAAAAGGGCGATTTACAAAATAACCAAAAACAAATTTAGTGCAACTCAGGAAAGGCAGAACAATGACCTAACAAACAACAACTTCAAAATACAGTTCAGTCAAATTATAAGGTTTAACAACTAACTGCTACCTAATTCCTTGCTCATCCAGCAGAAGAAGTACAATTTTGACCATAAAAAAACACAGAGGGGAAGGAAATAGTTGGTAGGTTGCTCTGGAGATCTCAGATCTCCTGATGGCTCTGAGAGCAAGTTTAGTGATGCTCAAAAGAGACAGGCAAACAAAGTAATGTAGGTACTTGCTTTTAAGTGGATTCTCTGTTGTGGTTTTCCAAGGGAAAGATAGAGCTCACGGTCCTGAGACAGAAAAATGGTCAAGAATTCCAATGCAAGATAAGAATCTGAAATCTTGGCATAGAAACAGGGCCAAAACTGTTGCAGAATCAGGCATACAGATGACAGGACTAGGCAAGGTGGTCAGTAGACAGTAAGTCCTAAAATCACAAAGCTCAGGTAGGTCCAGTGGGGGTGAGGCAAGCGCAAGAGGTTTGTAAGGCAGAAAAAAAAGGGGATCAGGTAGAGAAGGATTGTGTGACATCTAACCATAGGCTTTCAATAATCTGGCACCACAAACTTCTCCTTTTGTTTTTTTTCCGGCAGACTAAACACCACCTGACGCATTACTACCTTTTAGTGAAGGGGACAGCATACTACATTGCTTGAATCAGATTTGGTCCTAAAGACTAATTTGGTGCTTACTTAAACAGGCTGGAAAACAGGTGGAAGGAATACATACTCATGAGAATAAGCTGGAGAAGCACAGGCATGCTGAATGAGCAACATGAAAGGGGAGCAGAGAATAATGGAGAGAAGAAATAGTTGACAAGCCAGAATCATGACAAACTGAACAGCTGATAGGACTAAAAATGTGTCATGTAAACATGTTGAACAGATATATTCATTTGAGAATTGGGTTTTGGTTTACTTAAGATATCTTATACTAATGGTAAAATTTGTTTGATAAACCAAAATATCCTAGTTTATATACTTTTTCATAGTTCTGTACATTTGATGAAACAGGAGAAAAACAATGTGAGCTGTGAATGCAGATTTATTGATTAGAGTTTAAAATTACAGAGGTACATTTTGTAGGTCCAAAAAAATGAGGATATCAAGCAAAAGCAGTTTCATAAAACAAAAAAGTAATCGAGCATTTGAATAAATTCTCTCCAAAAAGTGCAATTTTACAACCACCTGCTTTGCACTGAGCCTCCCCAATCCTGGGGCTAAATAAAGCTAATGTCTACCCACAAATAATAAAGCAAACACCGTCTTATTGTTTCCCCTGCTGTTTTCTTCGTGCATTTAATGTTATAGAGGGGGGTCTGACTTTGATGGAGCAGGTGATTTTAGGCTGTGCCGTTGGCAGAGGAGAGATAGAATATCTTCCTAAGGCCTACGGATAGCACCTTTTATGAGCTGTTCATTGCTGGAACTACATCAACCTGTCCAAGGCCTCCATTTCAGCATGGTCTTTAACACTCTGCCTCCATTATCCAACTCTATCATTCCTTCTATCATACAAGCTCAGTTCTTTTCTTTCTTTCTGTGGAGGTAAAAAGACATTTATTAAACTGGACAAATGAGATTGATTGAACAGAACTGGTTGTAATTGTTTTCTATTTAAGGATGACCACAGCAAATGGCCTTTATGAAACAAATGAGCCAGCTCTCACAGCAACCAGCAAACATGACGTATTTGCCCACTATTGCAAATGCACTGCCAAACACATGTACTGATGTGACATAAAACAAGAGGAAAAATAACTGCTTTAACAGCCTTATTCACTCTTAATATAATATGCATGTGAAGACATAATCTCAAGGTATTTAGCCTTAATTAGTGATCAGTTTTGGCAGTCAGCATCATCTCTTCCTGCTCCTTACAAAATCTAATTCTCCCAGCAAATCATTTGGCAAAGATCACATTGCTCTGCTCACTGACCTAAGATCACTCTGTGAGTGCTTCTCCCCTTTCTATCAACACATCCATGATAAGACAGGAGGTGCAGGGAGATGGGGGGTGAGATGGGTGAGGGAAGAAAAAGATGTTCAGGATGGGACGATGGTGTCAACAGCAAAGTAAAATTATTGCCAATCAGATTTTATTCACAGCTCAACTGCTAGACAAATTGCAGCTTGTGTCGTTTGCTATGGTTTAAGGCACTGCTAAATTTCATTTTAATAAATCATTTTCCAGGATGGGATCATGGCATTACCAAGTAAGCATGCTAGGACACACAGGCAATCAAACATAGCTTATGCTTTGGTTTATCAACACCTCCCTCCTCCTCCATACAAACAAGAGCAGGTGTGACCCTGTGCTCATCGTTGATGTGTCAAGAAGTGACAGAACCAGATACATAGTGGTCTTTGAGGCATCTGGGAGCAGTACCTTTGAAGGAATGATAATCACATGTTCTACTTTACAACATATACATAAATATTTTCTGTATAGTACATGACAGAAGCAGTTTATTATAAAAACAATGATGTTTTATTTTTGGGTAGTCTCTCTCAAAACTTTAGATAGATGGAGAATAAAAAGAATTACTAAACATGGTTTTCCTACTTTACTTGTACCCGTAATTAGTTGCCTTTTCATAAAATACACCCCATTAGTAAAGTTTGCACTTCTGGGAAGTTTAATGACAGTGTGAATACAGCTGTTTTGTGAAGGTTCAGAGGTTGGTGAACAAATAGCATGATGAAGATTAACCCCCAATTTACACTGAGTCCCTCTTCGTTGGGAACAGTAAATGCTCAAACAGTATAATCAATGAGAGCATCTAAATTGCAGACAGCCCTCCAACATTTGTTGTCACACGCTAGAGCCAGGTCAGAGACAATCTACACAAAACACATAGCTCAAATGTTACACATTGTTGAATGATAACAACATTGATATTTTCTAAATACTTTTCTTAATACCTGTTTTAGTCTGACCTCCACATTTATAATTTGCTTTATTGCACCAACTACACATGGTTCTTTAAGCAGCTCTGGTGGAAATTTGGGCTAGTGATCCTAATAAACTTCCTCAAAGGAAGGAAGCTATAGTAGCTTTAGGCCCCGTCCACACGAAGCCGAACCCTGGCCTAAACGCACAAATTTTTCACCAAACCAGCCTCTCATCCATACGAAGCCGGCGTTTCGGGGGTCTGTAAACACGTCGCCTCTAAACACGCATGCGCGACACAGTATCACAACAACAATGGCGCCGTACTGTGTTGAATGGTTGCTGCTAATGCTACTCACCCTGTTGTTGGGCTTACAACAGAATCTTCTTCTTCTGGAATATCTCCAGGAAGAACAGAGCAATATCAACGACATAGTTCAGCACCTGAATTTGACTTAACCACGAAAATGGACCCACAGGGCAACCATGTATAAATATTTGGCACCACAGCGCCACTTACAGGCCTGGCATACATTTTGCAGCGTTTTAATGCATTCGTGTGGACGCTCACATTTATTTTACGTCTCCGTCTTTACGACAAACGTTTTGGAAAATATCAGCGTTTCGTGTTCGTTTTGACTTCGTGTGGACGGGGCCTTAAACTACTATGGTTTGTCAGGGTTCAGAACAGGTGACATCAGATACTACCAGAAACTGATAAAGATAAGGATACAGTAAGATTATTATTCATACTGGTAGTAACGGCGCCAGGATTTGCTGATCTGAGGTCACTGTTGCCTCTATCTTCAAACCAAAACAATGTACGACTCTTTAATTTTCTGTGACCCCTCTCCTAGATCTGTCGAGTAATGACACATTTACTTAGCTTTGCGGTGCTCTGAAAGTGATTTGGGAAGTACTCGAAAAAACCAAGATCCTAGTTTAACACACCTGCAGGTTCTAAACTGTCATCCACCCATTCCCCCATCCAAACAGTGTTTTGCCCAAGGGCAAAATCAGATAATTTAGACAAAAATCTTAAAGACAAATCCTTGAGAGGACGTGTTCTGAATTGGGGCTATATAAATAAAGTCAATTGAATTTAATTGAATTAAAGGTGTAAACCATGATAATCTAATAAAAATGAAAATGGGTCAAAAAAAAAAAAACTGTTAAACAATTTAATGGGTTACATTTAACATCAGATCTCTCTCTTAGAGGACTATGTTAGCGACAGAGGTGTCAAGTAATTAAGTACAAAAACTTTGTTACTGTACTTAAGTACACTTTTTAGGTATCTATACTTTACTCCATTACTTATTTTACTTCCTACTTCTGACTTCTACTCATTACATTTTCACACAAGTATCTGTACTTTCTATTCCTTACATTTTTAAAACAAATGTTACTCGTTACTCTTGGCTTCGGTTTAATATTTATAATTATTTATTTCACTCATGTGTTCCATCCAATGCAGATTATTGGCACCATCAAAACTAATGTAACTGGATGAGTCATATAATGTAAACACTAATTGGTTAGCTTTTCATCAAATTTGTGCTGACAGCAAAGGAAATCATCAGAATCAAGCAGGTGTTCTTCAAACTGCAAACGCAAATTGTCTATGCCATACTACAATGTCGGATTCAGAAAAAGATGTTGAAATGTCTAAAAGGTCAGACACAGGCGAGAGCGTATCGGGAGATTGAGACAGAGACCAACAAGACCTCCCTCATTCTTGGCCCTATCTCAAAGAATTTTTTGAAATAGTCGAAATATTTAGCTTTCAATTCATATAATGGCATCTGGCTGATTTTTTTAAAGGTTACTTTATACTTTTATACTTTAAGTAGTTTTTGGAGTGTCTCCCTTAAATGCGTTTTTGGAACTTGGGATGTCTGCACAAGGAGAGTATTTATGGGAGACTGAACAAAGAGAGGACAAAAGAGCTGATTGGGAGCAGGTGTGAAGAGAGGAGTCTAGAAAGGATCTAGGGAAAAGGACAGTAACACAGGAGGGCAACGCAGGGCAACATATAAAAACCTAAGAACTCAAATCAATCCAACAAAATAGAAATTAAACCAATAAAACTAGAAAACATGGGGCAAAGTAAAACTGAATAAAACAGAACCAAGACCGTGACAGTCAGACGTCAGATTTTCCAGTACCTTAACCAGTTGTAAACTGCATAATGTTTTACATATTCGTGCACATGTGAATTTGCAATTTCCCTTACCTTACCTAAGAACTGAAATGTATCCGGAAAACACCAATAAATCTAGAAAACAAAGAAAAACATGGATCAACGTGAAACTGAAAACTCAAAGAAAACTTAACAGAACCCAGAACATGACAGGTTTTAGTTTTTGGGAATATGTAAGACTTATGCCCTGATTTAAAGTTACTGATCTGTCGTTTCCATATTTTAATTTAACAAATTATTCTTCATTCTCTGTCAGTTATACCTGTTACAAGTGCTTGTGCGGAATGTGCTAACTCTGGCGTTAAAGCAGTGAAAACTTTGCTAAGGTCAATATGGGACCAGAATGGTTTGTGGCTTTGTTACTAATGTCTGTCCACAAAGACATACATTTGGACATCAACAGAATCATTGACATATTTGCTCATAGGCATCCCAGAAGATTGATGTTTGTGAACCTATTATCATCACTATCATAAAGTGGAAGTTGTTGTATTAGAATAATATTTTTTGTCAAGTCTTACTGTTCTCTTACAGCTTTATGGTTTAACTTCACCATACATGTTCATTGGTTTAGGCTGAATTCGAATTCAGGGGCTGCATCCTCCGAAAGCCAGATGCGTAGGCCGATTACGTCATGGTGCAGTAGTAGGTCTGTTCGGATTCCAAGACTCCTTGTTATGCGAACACAAATATATCCTTCTTTTTCCCCGATTTGAAGGATGTGTCTGGTGTATCCTACGTAGCCTTGGATATCCCATGATTTATTGCGAGACAAAGCAAGCTGGTAGCTCCGTCATCATAGGAAAAAGATCCCTGGAGGTGAAAAGTGTTGAATATTGTATTGAACTATGTGAATAGTTCCATCTGAAGTTAATGTAAATAGTTATTGAGTCCAATGTGTGGCAGGTAATGTTTTATTTATCAAAATGTTTTTATCTGTTACTGTGTAAATGGGTGTGGCTGTAATTTAAGGACAGATTCTAATAAATCTGCAGTGTGGGGACTTTAAAGCTGATATGATTTTTATATTTGAATCGCTATTTCGCACAATTTGCCTAACTAAGTATTTTTTGTTGTTGAATATAAGAGATTTTGCACATATATTTTTTATACATACATTGTTAAGTTTTACTTATATCTTTCTAGCCCTTTTATATCATTAGATTGGCTTTTATTTGTTAATGCTCCCAGTGGTTGTCACATTTATTCCACGCTGCATTCTCATGAATGTAGTTTTTGTTCACTTTACAATAAAAAAAAATAAATAAAGAAAATTAAAAGAAACAGTTCTGAATAGTTTGGTATACTTAAGGAGGAGGAGGCTGACAGTTCCCTGCCAGAGTGTTTGCCAGTAATGGTACCAGCTAGGGGTGTAAATAATAATCGTTTTGTATCGATGCATCGATCCAAAAGCCGACGATCCGATGCATCGACACGTCCGCAAGATAATCGATTAATGTTTTTTTTTTTTCCCTCCGGTCTATTTTTATCCATTTGCTCCTGGGCGTAATTCTCCCTCCCGTGCTGCGGTGCCGCTAAACCTATTTTGCCCTCCTACCGAGCTTCCTGGTTATACTCTTACAGTAGTGTGTTGCAGCAAGCCTCACACAGACATTTTTAAATTATGCTCAGTATTGAAGCGTGGTCTGGGCTACACGCTGTGGGTCTAGATACGGCCGAGGCGATGAGGAAGTGGGGGCGAGTTTAGTCCGACGACGGAGGGAAAAAAGAGCGGCTCCCAGCGTTCTCGCGTACCTCGCTCTTCTAGCGGGTCAAACTTCACGAGTTGTTTTCCGCAATTTCGGTCATAAAAACAAAACAAGCCGGCCTCCTGTCTGGTGCACTGTTTGCGGTCAGCTACAATCTGGGAGAGGAGCAGCGGAGCGTCTCTCAAGGGGCGGTGACGTCAACACTCTGGAGCCTTCTTCTTCTTCTTTTTTAATGGCGGTTGGCAAACAACTTATAGGTGCATTACCGCCACCTTCCAGAATGGAGTATGGACCAGACAAACTATTATATTCTCCCTAAAATACCCGTTCTTAGAAAATTAAAAATACTACCAAAAACTACATCCCCAGATGACCTTTGAAACAATTCCCTTATATCTAGTTTATTTTTATTCCTGTCTAACTCTCTACGCAACATCTCTCTTTCCTGAATATATTTATTACATTCTAAAAAAATATGTTGGACAGTTTCTCTGGAGCCAAGGTATTGCATTGAACTCATTACACTGATATTGTGCAGTATTTTTGCAGTATTTTTTGATGCAACTTTTCTACTTCTGTTATTTGCTGTTGTTTCTAAAGAAAATGCATAATGATATTACAGCTTTCATTGATTTATTTCAAACTTGAAACTTTGTTTAGCCTGTAAGGTGTAAAAAAAAAATAATAATAATAAAAAAATTAAACGATTAATCGATTAATCGAATCGAATCGAATCGTGGTGTATTCTTAAGTATCGAAAATAATCGAATCGTTGGGTCAGGAAATCGATACTGAATCGAATCGCCATGATGGATGTGATTTACACCCCTAGTACCAGCAAACCTGAGCCAGCTAACTCTGATCTGTTTCCCTGATTTTTTGAGAACCTCTCTGACTCTGTGTTCTTCTGCCTCTCAGAACCTGACATATCTGGTTATCTGTCAACTCCTGGAGAAAACTCTTGCTGCCTGGAACCTGCCTGTCTGCCCTCAGCCTCCGCCTGCCGATCAGCCTCTGGACCCTCAAGGTTCCCCCCCTGCCGGTCAGAATACCCCCTGAACAAGTATTAATCCAAACCTCCGTTAAACACCAAGTTTCCTGGATCCACTCTAACCAATCTGTCCTCCTCTAGTTGCTTCCCTCCCGTGACCAGCCTGACGAACCAAGACCCAGTTCACATTTCTCTGAAAACATTGTCAATAAACCTTTTAACCTTTTTCCCTGTCTCTGGAGTGTTTCTGCATGTGTGTTAGAAGATTAGACCCCAACATGACATTTTCTGGTTAAAATATATTCAAAAATCCTTTATCACTGGTTTGATTAACTTTTAAGGATAATTTCGTCATCAAACCACCTTTTTACCCTGTCCATGCTGTTAAAACAGAGAGATTTTGGCTCAAAAATACTTTTTCATTTACAAATTATGTAATCATGCTATAATTACATTTATGTTCATCCAACAAAATGAACATTCATTAAAAAAAAAACATTTAGATGAATAGTTTGGGTTCTGTGAAAGAGTAAAGAAGGCATTTTTGTCATTTATCTCAGTGTTTTCCAACCTTTTTTTACTTGTGCACCCAATTGGTCATCTTGTCTTACCGTGAGTTCCCCTCTCTGTCAAAAGTATTGATTATTGTTTGAAAGTGGAATGTATTATAAATAATCTTAATCTTTTAATTTGAGCATTTATTCTTATCACTGTTTTCTTTCCATCTCAAGTAAAAAAACAACATAAATATGATGCCTGGAAGTTAGTAAGGAATCGAAATAAATATAATTTAAAATCATAATATAAACTTGTATTTATAAAACTGTAGCTCCTCTGAGTATCTCCCTTATAATCACATTTAGACTTGAATTGGTAACAAATTGCTGAACAAAAATTATAGCCAGACTCACTTAATTAGTTTGACTTTGTTTTCATCAAAACACCTGAGCTGCTTTTATGAGCTCAGATAGCTCAGTGTGAAAAACTGCTGATACCAGGCTGTTCTTTCCTTCAAGGAGGTTGATCTGCTTGGTTCTGATGTGTCATAGCTGAAGGTAAACTTATAGAAAAGCATTTGATTATTAAAAGCTTGTTTCATATTCAATTGTGTCCTAACAAACCAGAACAGATCTCAGCCCTATTTTATTTTACTACCTGACAAAATATATTCATGTACCCCTTGCAATACTCTCGTGGACCACTAGTGGAATGCATACCTCTGGTTGGGAAACACTAATTTAACTTCATTTTGCGTTGAGATGACCCTTAGGTGCGCAACCCCCTTTTGAAATTCCCGAAACTGCCCCTGGCTCCTGTAGAATTACATTAGACATCGTAGCTACAGTTGCGTTTAATAACCCAGTCTGTCAGCTTAGGTACTGCAGATATAATCTATTTATGAGCCCTTTCAGATGTTCTCGTTGGATTTCAAAATGCTACCTGTTGTCTTAGCAAGCCTGTTCACAGAAAACAAAAAAACTGAATTACTCCATTTATTTCTAAACTGAGTTGCCTCTACTCAATTTCTGATTGCACATTAGTGTAAATGGGGCTAAACATGTGAATGCATGGTAACCTTTTTAGGTATTTGCTCAAAAGGTTAGATTTCCTGTACCATTTTATTTCCATGTCACAAAATACAACATTTTTTGTTAGTCTATCAATCACATATTATCCCCTAAAATACATTAAATCCTGATAAGCAAAAGTGTTATGAATATCTGCAAAGCAAAAGTTTAGTGCAACAGTCACATTCTTTGAATTTCCTTGACAGCATTCAATCATAAAATTTCAGGTAGGTTGATGGATGCATAAATTGCAAATTATGCCCTTATTACACTCACTAAAATTCTGTCTCGAAGAATTAGTTCTCCTCCAACTAGTTTACTCTTGCATCAGCTCCATTACAATTCACCACAAGGTGTGAGTTGAGGCAAATTGATTAGATTAATACATATCTTGGCAAATAAACAACTTGTGCCTTTAGGGTGCTTTCTTAGCAGCATTTCTTCAGAACTCCTCAAGAATCAAAGGCACTAATATCAGCAGCTGCCATGCGGAATAACATCACGCGTTAATAAAATACAAGTCCTATAAACATCAACACGGAGAAGAAACCTGTGAGAGTTACCACGTCAGTTAAGAAGTATGTAGTGAAATCAAATTTTTGGTGCTGCAACAGAGAGAAAAGAGGAGAAATCTCTCTAAAATAGAACATAAATTCTTGATAAAATGTGCACTGGATTCAAAGGCTGTTGCGTCGGCTACCTGTCATGTTCATAACTGGCTCTTTGAAGTCAGCTGTCAGTGGTCGATGCTAAACCATCGTCAGAGGTGCTCTCCCTCCTGTTCTTTCAAGTTCCCCTCCAGCGGCCAGTTTGTGGAGCAATGTTCATTTTGAATGTGCAGTTGCTGCTCTGGAGATAGGGTTGGTCAATCCTCCTGTCAGAAATATTATCCTTCCAGCTAGACATGTTTGCTTGGCGTCCAGCCATCCTCAAAGAGAATGAAAGGCATATTCAGTGAGGTGCAAAACACATGGTTGTTTTTTAGCACACTGAATTTCAATGCATTCTATTTCTGCTACTGTTACTAGAAGGGAAAGAAAATCACAAAATGTCACAATTTTGCCTACAAATGGGAAATCAGTACACCAAAGATCATCAAATGTACTGTACAGTGTGCAATCCTATATCTGCTTTCTGAGCTCAGCTCTCATATATATTCAGAAGCCTATGGGCTGCGAGAAACTAAACAGGATATTTGATCTTCAAGTGAGAGAAATAGGCTGTACACAATCAAGTGTGACGGCCAGCAGAAATACCACCAAGTCAGTAAGATATAGTCTGGTGTGAGGAAGCAGAGATAGCAGTGTAACTAAAGATACAGCATGCATGTAGAGAGCAACAGCACTCAAAAGATAGCGAACCCTGGGGCGGAAAAGATAGGGCACACAGCAGCAGAAACATTTGAGACAAAATAGCTGACATTATCTTTTAATTAGATTCACACTATTTACTAGCTTGTTTGTACTCTCATTTGTACATTACCTGATATGGCTTTTCTTTATCTCGTGTCGGGGTTATGGAAGCTGATGATGATGGTGGCGCTGGTGACGGAGTTTACGAATGCGTGAGGAGGCAATGTACACACTGTATTTCTTCAAAAAAAAACTGCCACTGCCACATGACTCACTACTGTTTTACATACCAGTTAGATAGAGACATTAGCAGAACTTGAGTGATTTTTAACTAAATGATTCAAAAAGATGAAATGCTGAAGAAGGCCGAAGGCTGACCAATTGATCGTTCCAGCTGTAGTTAGAACTTCACAAGTTTTACTCCTCCGGCTCGTTTATTATATTCAATAATGTGATGTATGCACTCATACATCAGTGTAATGGAAGATGCAAATGTCCTCATTAAAGACGGAAGCACAAGTCCCTTTTACACACAGCCGATCCATAATTAGCTTGTTCTCTGTGCTGGCCCTGAAGCATTTACCATAATACTGTCTGAGGCCAACAAGCACAGTTAGACTGACTCAGTGCTTGTAAAATGATGCAAACTTGGGCAGTTGTGCTTCCAACAATAGTATCTGGCAAATTAAAGTTGTTCTTCTTTCCAGATTTCTGTCAGAGATGGGATAAAATGCTAAATAACACATTTAAGAAGATTTAGTGCACTCAAGCAAAAAATATTCATCTAATTAAACATTTAAGCATGTAAGCAACTGGTCAGCATAATTTTAAATTGCATTTCCTCTTTTATCACTGGATGTAGGACAAATGAGAGCTAACACAGACTTAGACTGCCATCTCTAATTGTGGAGTTTGTATATATTTTCTCCATGTCCCCCAGGTGTGTTTCAAAGTTCATACTTTATTTCAGTGAGAATTGACATATAAAACCACAAAAACCTCTAAACAATATTAAAACGTTTTAAAAAATCAGATTTTACAGCTCCCAAATTATTTACTATTAGTACATAAATTACATTTCTTCTACCCAACCTTTGGAACACACAAGGTAATATGTAAGAGAAAATCTGAGTAATGTATATCCTTCTAAATGTATCTACCAGTAGCAGACTGGTCATCTTTTTTTATTCTGCCAAAATAAAACCTAAAACCCACAGTGGTATTTGCCTGGAATTATGTTATTTTAAGGATATTCACATGTCTTCCATATTTACACTGATTACATCTGCTTCACAGCCTCCAGCATTTAGTATGTATCCCTGCAGGTTGCTGTGTGATTGGGGCAATCTATAATACTAAGACACTTTAGACCTCTTACCAATGTTATTCTTGTAGAGCTGCCATCTCAATGCACCACTTCAGTTCCCCATGCCACTTCAAACGCACATTAGATTTCTAATGTAAACCTTCACTTAGCTGTCAGCCACTACATCAGCACCATACTTCAAATTCAACACCGGCCTATAGAGGCTCCACAATCTGATTAGAAAATATATTTCAAACGTTTTTCTCTACATTTTTTTATGTTACAGCCACAACTCTGAATTTGGAAAGGGCTAATAGTGACAAATACAAATGCATTATTCTCAGATTTATTAGAAATTATTATTATTTTTTTTTTATCAAATCTGAAAAGTTATATTTCAGTACTTGAGTCCCTTTCAATAAGCAGGTTGACATCTAAATTGATCTTGCTTAAGGTCGGGATCTCTGAGATTTCAGTTTCAAAGGCTGCTGTGAATTCATTCAATCAACTCCAAGTAGATCCATCCAGAGTTGAACACGTGTGTTAACAATTACTTAAAGAACACTATCAATGGACCATCGATTCAATGAGTTGCCATGAGAACAGGCAACAGGATGTACCTATTTCACACCAGTTGAACTAGAGATTCTAATGCAGAAAATGAATTGGAGAAAGTGTTTAAAAGACAGAGCAATAGCACTACAGCTGCAAAGGAGAGGAAGATAGCGTAGGAGAACATTGCTGCTTGAATTACGAATGTATCAAGCGACTTGCAGCAGACTGTGTGATAACATTACAGTGAAAACTAGTTATTTCTTGAAAGGTAGAAGTTGTATCTATTAAGGTGCAATCAAATAGCAGCAGGTGAAGAGGAAGTATTAAAATGTATGTTCAAACCGGTGGCATTGATCATCTCAGGGGTTCCTCCTCATTATGATTTGTCTTCCATCGCCCAGTAAATACTAAGTGGCTGTTTGCAGCTGCTTCCGATGTTATCATCCTCTTAAATGGCCGGTATAAGTGGTTATCATTCCCTTAGAATTACTTCAGAATGTGTCTCCTACCTACCTGTAGTCTTAGTAGGTTGTTATCACAGAAATAATCCTAAACCTAGGGTAGTAGAAATTAATTTGTTTATATGAAATTTGAAAATAATTTCAATAGTTCATCAAGAACTGTAAAAAAAAAGATCTGCATCTTGCTCATATTAAACAAACCAAAAACAAATAAATTTTATATCCTGTCGACTGAGTTGTCTAAGAGTCCTTTCCCAATAAATATTTAATTCTCTGTCAATTAATGCTGATAATTCTTTAATAAGACCCATGTCAAAAGGACAGGCAGTGTTTGTTTTCAGAACCTAATGTGTCCAACAGATAGTGAATGACTTTATTATTTTTTTTTATTGTTTGCACAAAACTAGGACAACAATCTCCTGATTAAATCAGGAAATAAAAATGGGATTGACAGTAAGGAGAGCAGAGACGGAGGACACTCTGAGTTTACTAATCAAAACCTGCTCCTGACCAGGTTAGCTCTGTGAAGAATGTTACTACCGTAAAAGAGGTTGAGGAAACTCTCTTTGTGAAACTGCAAACTCAGAGTTTCCCTGAGTTCCAGTTTAGAAAAACTTTTCAGTAAATCTGCATCTTGAAAACGAACCCCTGCTTATTGAAACAGGGTGATGAACTATTAAGAAAGGTCAACAAAACAGCCCTCAAAATCTGTACTGGTTTAGTTCTCACCACTGTGTCCCTAAAAGCTTTCCAAAGGGTGACATTTTTACTTTTTTTTCTTCATAGAGAGACTTTTGCTCAGTGGGACTTGCATGAGAACCTGTGGGAACAGGTTTTTTCTAGAAATGTTTAAATGGAAGAAAGCTATTTAGCACATAACAATATGCTTTGGTTAAAACCATTCTATTTGACTTATTGTCATGATTTTGGTTCTGATGGCTGGCTTGATTGCTCATTTCCTTCACCTGTATAGCTCTGTCCTGTTCCTCATCAAATCCACCTGTTCTGGTTTCCTATTTAAGCTTCCTGTTCCCCTGCCAACAGTGCCATGGTAGTTTAGATTTTGTTAAATGGTAAACTTTTGCCATTTCTGAAATCTTTCTAAAATATCTTGCTGCTCTGTATTCATCTACATTTATCTTCCCATCATCTCTGATAAAATTCCCTGCTGCCACCATATGTTTAAAGTAATATTGGTGTTTTTCTAGTATATGTACAGGGTCACGCTTCTGCAGAAGTTGTGCTAGAAAGCCATAAAGTCTGATTTTATTCTCAGCAGAACCCGTTCCTTA
The DNA here is from genome assembly GCF_016077235.1 of Cyprinodon tularosa. Classification (NCBI taxonomy): domain Eukaryota; kingdom Metazoa; phylum Chordata; class Actinopteri; order Cyprinodontiformes; family Cyprinodontidae; genus Cyprinodon; species Cyprinodon tularosa. Next base: position 347,816 of record NW_024039662.1, read on the forward strand.
ATGTATTTTCTGTGTTCTTTTATACTGTGGCTTTCTTCTTGTTCCTCAGGTTTTAAAAGCGACTGACCAAAGTTTATCCTGTTGACAGATTCTTCAAAATAAGCTGCAGATCCCTGAACCACACTAAAAGTAAAAGTTGATCCTTTGAGATATTATTTTAATAATCCTCCCCTTTTCCAGTCTGTCTAACGTAAATGAGCATATTTTGTCCTTTTTGAGGACTTTTTTATAGCCTAACTCTACTGTTAACTTCTTCACACTTTTACACCTGACCTGTTTGCTATTTTCTAAGAAGTATCCAACATATTTATAGAACAGATGAGTTTATAATGAGGACAACTTCTGAAGACAGTTTACTTGCAAGGAATTTTCTTTATTTAGGAGTAAATGGTAATGTAACAATACAAGACATACTTTTCGGTTTGTCTTTGTAAAAATATCTAATCTATATACAGTAGTATAATTTCCCTGAGAATCCATACAAATGTTTGTACTTCATCTTATTTTATTTAATATTTTGAATTACCTAACATCCACATTACTCTGTGTTGGATTACATTTTCAAACATTATATGGGATGTTATAAGCCAACAACTACTCATTATTTGAGTAGCAGTTTTAGCAAATACTTTCTTAAAACATTGATAACAATACGATATTAAAAACTGTTCTTTGCAGTGTTACTCCTCAAATAAACAGTAACTCTAAAGACAGGACAAGGTCACTTATCTGCCAATGCAAACAATTCCTTTTGTGAAGATAAAACATTTATCTTAGCACACTGTATTTCCCCTATGATATCAGCTTTTTACATCTTTTGGGTGGAGATTCTATATGAATAAATGCCTATTTATCTCGGTCAATCTCTGATTCTTTAGCACTCCTACATATTGCATGCACCTGCTTTTGGGGATGGATAAAGTGGCTTTTAACTTTTGCTAGCACCCAATACAGAGCTCTCCCTGTCAGGCGCCAGGTGAGCTGCAGCTGAGCATTCCACCATCACTGTGGAGGTAACTTTCATGCTCCACTGGGCAAACATTTTCCAGGTCACATTTTTCAATTACTCTGAGAGGCAGGTCCCACAGGCAACCAACCTCCCCCTCCCCCAGCAGTAACCACCCAAGCAGACACTGACACAAACACACACACACACACACACACACAGCTTCAGCCACACACTCATATAAACAGACTAAAGCCCCTTCCCCTATACCATACCATCCCTCCTTGCCATCTCTACTCCCATGCAGCTGAAAAAAGCTGTACGGTATCATCACATCCAACCTTTTATTAAAAAGGGGTAAAAAAACAAAGGCTCACATTGAGGAAAGAAGACAACTTAGGATTAAAAGAAAAACTTGAAAGAACTCTAAAGAAACGGGAAAATATTGACATCATTGTCCAAAAAAGTTGATTGATATTTTTTAATTTATATCATTAACAATCACTTGTTGACCAAAGTTAGAATAAACGAGGAGCAAAAAAGCTTTCAACCCACAGGATGCTTTTCCGTTATTACAATTGTCAAGGTCCCTCAGGTTCAGCATGAGGTGTTTATCTCTTTATCTCCAGTCTTTGAAGTCTCTCGTTGTGTGAGATGCCTCAGGCATGGTGAGATACGAAGACTCATCTGCGTAATGCTTCTTCTACAGAGCACACGTCTTTATGCATTCATGTACAAACCCATCAGGACGATGCTAATGTGCAACAATTCATTTTCACTTCGGTTTTGCTGCCCCCTGCTTTCAGCTCATCAGTCTGCAGTTAAACACTTTAATCTAGCAGGCTGTATTATTGGGCTTGTCAGTTGTTTATTTAAAAAAATGTTTTGGGGTGGATCTTCCCAGTTTTGTGCTTTCTTTTAGATTAGGCAAATTAATTGTTTCACTGCATTTCTCAAAGAGACCAAGTTGTTTGATGTTAAAAAATGTAATTTAAAATGTTGTTATTTTCATTTCCTTACGATTTATCTAATGCTTTCCTTCTCTTAGAATAATTATTATTACAGCACTAGTGGCTCTTTTTTTTTTTTTTTGGACAATAGGCTGGCAGGAAAGGGGGTATGAGAGAGGGAGAGACATGCAGCAAAGGACCACAGACCAGATTCTATTCCGGGTCGGCCGTGTCGAGGCCTAAGGCCTCCGTACATCAGTTGTGTGCGATAACCACTGTGCCACCAAAGCACAACCAATGACGTGTGAGTTTATAACACCCTAACTACCCTATCCTTTCTTTGCCTGTAACAATGGGAGCTATATTTGCTGTGATTAGTGGGTAAAAAATAGTTTTAATGTTTTTAAGTGAAAAGTGAAAACTTCATCTGTGCAGTCAGCTCATCATGAATACAATCCTGCCTTCAATATTATTTCGCTGTCGGAGAAACTCAAACCCCGTCACCTGCCGTACTCTGTCACTAAAAATCCTATTCAAGAGCAGCCTCTGGCCTTGTGTCTCTTTGCAGTTTTCCACTACTGTTCGCGACGGCTGGAAGGCGTTTTTCATGTAGGTAATCCAAACTGCAGGCAGCAGAATAATAAATGTGAACATATTTAAGTTTTTTTTGTTGTTGATTTTACAGCACTATTGACTAGTTTTTCTGACAGTAGGCTGATAGGAAAAGAGGTATGAGAGAGGACCAAAGACAGGCCAGATTTGAAACTGGGTCAGGCAGGTGCAAAGTCCTCCATCTATGGGTTGTGCACGCTAAACACTGCGCCACCTGCATGCCGGTTCTGCCAGCACGTTTAAAAATTTAAGTTAATTTAGGTGTTTATTAACTGTGTCAAGGGATTGATCATAGCGATCTGCATCAGTAGTGCTGTGTCTGTCTCCCTGCCAGGTCCCAGATCAGCTTCTCTGATTGGTTGATGTGGTGTGTCAAGCAGCAAAAGTTCAATTTTTCCAACTCTAGCAGCAGTTGCGTTTTCAGCGCGTCCCGCGAGTCAGATGCTCAGAATCTCATGCCCGTGCTGCTTCAGCTGCTCAGACGCTGTGAGCATGCTGCTCAAAACGTGCTGCGGGACGTTTTGCTGCGCCTTGATGTGCTTCAGCCATTGACTTTGCATGTAAACTAGCTGCTCCTGATGCCTTTGCTGCTTTTAGTGTGAACGTAGCATAAGGCTGGAGCCATGGATGTCTCCTCATCTACAAACATGTATGATGTAATGATGTGATTATGTGGTATACTGGAGATGTACAAAATGCTTTTCTAACTGTAAATCATGGCTGCTTCATGAGAAGTGAGCCCGGTTGGTAAGCAGCTAACTTCAGTAACCCTGGGCAACTTCTTTGACTTGAGTAAGAATACAATTTCTATCTAAATCTGTTGTCATGTCTCATGGTTATTTAATACATATACATTATGAAGTGCTATTTATATAAGAGTGTGACCCGAGTGATCTCATTTCAGGAAAAAGAACCGGAGAGAGAAAGCTTTAAGATGTAAACTCAGAGCTTTCCTTTAACACTTCTATTTTTCTCTCTTCAAACACCTCTGTAAGTTTAACACTAAATTACTTGGCTCAGTTACAGAAAAATTTCAGATTTTTTCCATAACACAAAAGTCCCAACTTTGCTTTTACACTTTTTGTGTATGACTGAGGACAGATTTATTTCTAACCCATCAATAATGACAAATAACATTTAATTCAATTCAGGTTATTTATAAATCGGTAATTCACTATACATGTCATCTCAAGGCACAATTCATCCACATCATACAGTCAGATCGGTTCAAAGTTTTAAATCTATGGAAAACCAGTTGATTGAATCCACTTATTGACTCAACAACAATCCCTCACACCAAATATGCTTGTACCGACAGTGGGGAAGAAAACTGCTTTTTAAACAGGAGGCAACCTCCTTTAGAACCAGGCTAGATGTGAGCAACCATCTGCCGAGGCCGACTGGGGTTCAAGGAGATATAAGCAGAAATACAGAAAGTAGCAAAGATACAAAAAGCATCTGTAAACGTGCTCCACAGTCGACCAGTCCAGGAAACGCACAGCTAGGCAGACGAGCTCAGAGCCAGCTCCCATGTCAGAGGATGAAAGAGAGCACATACAGTTAGTCACAGTCAGAGAAACAGGATTACACTGAAAAGCAGGCCGAGCACGAACATCTATAACAAAGGTATTGATGTCAGGCGCACAGCTGATATTTCTCTACAGGATGAAGCCACAGGCAAAAAGGAACAGACTAGATGAAGCTACTATGAGGAGAAAATGCGGAGAGAGCATAAAGTTAGAGGAGAAACTAATAAATACTGCAGGGTGGAGGAATAGCAATAGAATGAAGGAGAGTGATGAAAAGGGGTCCCTATATCCTCCAGCAGTCTAAGCCTATAGCAGCATAACTATAGAGATAGCCCAGGATAACCTGAGCAACTCCAACTATAAGCTTCATCAAAAAGGAAAGTTTTAAGCCTAGCCTTAAAAGTAGACAGGGTGTCTGCCTCATGGACTAAAGCCGGTATTTGGCTCCACAGAAGAGGATCCTGATAAAAGATCTGCCTCCTATTCTACTTTTAGAATTTCTAGGAACCATTAGTAAGCATTCAGAATGAGAGTGAAGTGCTCTGTTAGGAACATAAGGACTAATTTGATCTCTGAATAAGGTGAAGCTTGGCCATTTAAGGCTTTATATGTGAGAAGGAGGATTTTAAACTGTATTCTAGATTTAATAGGAAACCAATGAAAAGAAGCTTGGATAGGTGAGATGATCTCTCTTTTTAATTTTCGTCAAAACTCTGGCTGCAGCATTTTGGATCCGCTGAAGGCTTTTAACTACAGTTTGTGGACTCACTGGTAGTAAAAGAATTACAATAGTCCAGCCTTGAAGTAGCAAATGCATAGAATAGTTTCTCAGCATCACGCCTGGACAGGATATTTATATGTTTTGTTTTGTTTGTTTTTTTGCAATATGAAAGAAATAAATTCTAGAAACCTCTTTGATACGGAGAGGATCTGATCAAAAATAACACCAAGATTTTTTACTTTATTATCTGGGATCAATATAATCCTATCCAAATGAAGTGACTGACTAATCAGCTTCTTTTTCAAAGACACTTCTCCAAAGACTATAACTTCTGTTTTGTCTGCATCTCCACTGCTCTACACCTGAGCCCAGCACACCAGAAGGTAAAGAACACCCACATGCGGATGCTGTTCGTGGAATTCAGTTCAGCTTTCAACACCATCATCCCACACCATCTGACAGGAAAACTAGAACAGCTGGGCTTCAATACACCCCTCTACAATTGGCTGCTAGACTTCCTCACAAACAAAACTCAGTCAGTCCGGGTCGGACAGAACACCTCTGATGTCAACACCCTAAGCTTCCCTCAGGGCTGTGTCCTGAGCCTCCTGCTGTTCACCCTGCATCCCCAGGTTCACCACAAATCACATTGGGAAATTTGCAGATGGAGCAGCAGGTGAACTGTTGCAGAGACAACAGCCTGATCCTGAGTGTGGAGAAAGCAAAAGAGATTGTCATGGACTTCAGGAAGAAATCGGCCTAACCCACTCCACTGCTCATCAACAGAAAATCACAGACAACAGCAATACATCACAAATGACCTCATCTGGACTGTAAACACCACCTCATTGGTCAAAAGGGTGCAAAAGCGCATCTACTTCTTTCACATGACCCCTCACACCCCCACCATGGACTGAGGAGGAGAAGAAAGAGGAGAAGGAGGAGGAGGAAAGAGAGAGAGAAGGAGAAGGAGGAGAAGAGAGAGGAGGAGGAGGAGGAGAAGAAAGAGGAGATAAGGAGGAGGAGAAAAGAGAGAAGGAGGATGGAGGATGATGAGGAGAAGAGAGTGAAAGCGGAGGACGAGGAGGAGAAGAAAGGTGAAGAAGGATGAGGAGGAGAAGGGGAATGAGAATGGAGGAGGACAAGGATAAGGAGAAGAGAGAGGAGGAGGAGGAGGAGAAGGAGGAGGAGAGAGGAGGAGAAGAGGGAGGAGGAGGAGAAGAGAGAGGAGGAGGAGAAGAAAGAGGAGAAGAAGGAGGAGGAGGAGAAGGGGAAGGAGAATGGAGGAGGACAAGGATAAGGAGAAGAGAGAGGAGGAGGAGAAGAAGGAGGAGGAAAGAGGAGGAGGAGGAGAAGAAAGAGGAGGAGGAGATAGAGAGAAGAATGGAGGAGGAGGAAGAGAAGAGAGAAACAGATCAACCAGCATGATGAGGACACAGAGCCAGCATCAGTAAAGACCAGTGATGAGGAAAAGCATCAAACAGCAGCAGACCAGGGACAGTCAGCACCTTTGATGACAGAAGCCTGGCAGAACTCAGTGAAAGCAGGTGTTCCACCTGTTCCTGGACCGGCAGTCATTTTTTGTTTTCAAAAAATGAATAAATGTACATCTTATTTCAAATATAAATAAAACACAACTATTGTTCAACTCAAAATGTTAACTGGTCTTTGTCTGTGCACATTAGATCAGTAGTAACATTAATAATCACACAATAAGCCAAAAGATATGAGTAGGTGTTTAATTAGATCTTTATGATAGTTTTCCACAGGCAGTTTTACCACAGCAGTAGAATAAAACCCTGAAATTATGTTTCTGTGTGCCACCCCAAGACTTTAAGAGGCCCCATCTGGCCACCCATATGAAACATTTCTAAGGGCACCCCTGGAACATATCAATGCGTTTTTTACTCAATGTTTTTCTCCCACAATGGAAATTACATGAGAGCTGTAGTTGTCTAAGTCTGAGTCTTAAAATAAGTCATATCTTCTGCAATTTTGTAAACTGGATTTCTTTTATACACTTTCTAGGTTTTCTTTTTAAGATTGATAAATTGCCCATTAATAGTTTCTGCAAGCAGAGCTCATGATCTCCACAGTTTCGTCAAAGTTACCATTTTTTTTCTGGTCCGCATCTTTCAACAAATGATTTACACAAGGTGATTTTATTTAATGAAAACACTTCAGATGACAATTATTAGGAATTGAATTGACTTTTGTGTACTTGAGTAAAATTCGCACAATAATGAACATCCCACTATTGTTCAGATTTTATAAAAGTTAAGTGCAGAGAACCACGTGTTCTTCCACTTTTACCTCAGTTTTGCTTTCGGTTGTGTTACTTTATTAGAATAAAAATCAGACACATAAGCTAAAGTTTGTGATTGTGAAGTAATTAAATGTGCCAAATTTGTGTAGAACTGTATAAGTTTGAATCTTGTTCAGTCGATTATTTTCAGAACATGCGGTTGGGTTGTAAAGAACGATTAAAACTTATAGTAAACTAACTAATGGTCAGAGTATGATGTTTTTAAAGGGCTTCAAAAATAAAGTTGGCTTGGCTAATAGAATAACATTCAATAACATAATAGAAATTATATCATTTTCTCTATGGGCATAATGGTTCTATACCACTTGCATTTGTTTATTTTTATTTTTTTCAAATTAATTTATTTCATCAAAATGTTTGTACTGTATATGCACTTTAGTTCTTAACCAGAAAGCATGTGAAAAACACAATTTGGTATTTTTCACAGTAGAGACTAGAGCCCTTTTAGTCTGACTATTTTTCTGATTTCTAAAAAGATTTGACTAAAATAGGAGAACAGAATAATACAAATGCATATACACAGAGATGGCAAAAGTACTCACTTTCCGTACTTGAGTAAAAGTAAAGATACTTGTGTTAAAAAATACTCTGGTAAAAGTGGAAGTACTGATTAAACTTCTTTACTCAAGTAAAAGTAACAAAGTACAGGCTTGTAAATTTACTTAAAGTATAAAAGTAAAAGTAGAAACCACTTTTTTCATGCCGTTGCCTACATTTTAAATGGATGTCTGCCAATAGGACTAGATCTCCGTTGTGTTCATTTTCAATCATCTCGTCGTCCATGCTACTATGCTAACGCCACCGCCACCAAGCTGCAATGATTTGCCGCGAATGAATACCGCCGAATCTGTCGATTCATCTTGTAGTGGTGCGTCAAATGCAACGTAGATTCCCATCCAATTAGATTGAATTTGGTATTGATGACGTGAAAAATAATAACGGTAACTCCATTGAAATGATTCAAAACTAAAGTAACGAGCCAATTTTTAAAAATGTAAGGAGTAGAAAGTACAGATATTTGTGTAAAAATGTAAGGAGTAGAAGTAAAAAGTCGCCATAAAAATAAGTAGTAAAGTAAAGTAAAAATATCAGAAAAATCTACTTGAGTACAGTAACGAAGTATTTGTACTTCGTTACTTCCCATCTCTGCATATACATATGCACTAATGTGTGTAAAGATGACAGATCAGGTTAAAATCGATTATTTTTAAGTATGTTGTTGCATTTCAGGGTTATTATTAGCTTAGCAAGAAATAGTCATAGGACTGAAAGAATAACCTAAAACCTTTGGTTGGTTCATTTCTCTCACTGACATTGACACTGACATTAAAATCATAGCCTGCAGCTTCAATCCCTCTTCCAGCAAAACTAAAAGCACATTGTTAAACCATATTGTTGTAGTAACTGACATTTTGTTTCTTCATTATAATTGACATAGACAGTATAGTATATTCTAAGTGAATTCCAAACAGATTATCCTGGTGCCAAAACTCCTCATTAGTGCATCACATTGTCAGCTGAAAACAGCCCTGCGACAAATGCACTATTTACTGCTTTTTGAGCAATGTTTATCTCCGCTGACGAGTCGTGGAAGTGAGAATTTAACCATAGGGCAGCCTAAAACGTGTTTGTATTGGACTTTCTGTGGACTATATACATAATAACAAAATTGTAGAAAATCGGCAGACTTTATCCTTTTTACCCATGTGTATGAATCCAAATTAACATAAATGCACCATCTGTAGCCGGCTAGATATCTTTGAACCCTAAATACCTGGCACGACTTTAAAAACCTCAGTCAGAGTCTTTTAAATCCTGATTGCAAGATGACTGCATAGGGCGTTCATGAGGAGCAGCTGTATACTACGTATGTCGGATATTTCAAACCACTCTTTGGCTCAAACTAAAAAAATTAATCAGATAATTTAGGAATGACAGAGAGATCAGATAAAAGAAACCAATTCTGAGGCATCATACTAAAACAGAAAAATCCATAAGCATACAAAAGAGCAAAAATGGAAAAAGTATTATTATAGAAAGAAATACTTACCACTTTGCTCAGCTTTACTTTTATGTCCTCTGAATAATTTGTCGTCCCTATCTCTACTGTTATAGATTCAAAAGTTTATCTTTGTGATGTACCAAAAGAAGGGTGAGGTACTGTATGCATTAATTCATGAGGGCTTTATATATGCAGGGTTATCAAAAGTTAACAGCACTTTTCCCCGTGGCAATGACGAGAAGATGACGCACAAAAATTGTTTCCAGAAAAAAAAAATGACGAAAATAAAAAAAAAATTTCGTCAACAAGACTGAGACCAGACAAAATTTATGAGCCATGGACGAATTGACATTAAAAATGTAATTGTGTACAATGAATTTCTAATTGTTAGTGTTTCTTCAGCTTCATAGAAGATAACGCATTGCTGCCCTGTTTGTCCCTGCACGGTGCCCTTACCACAGTGCTTCATGCCGCTTGGTCAGTACTAGCAGAGTGCGTGGGGCTCTGATACCGGTGTACGGTTTTTTTGGAGGGGCTGGGCAAAAACAATGCCTGGATGTATGGAGCCACTTCGTTAACAACATGAAGGAGAACACTGGAGGAAGGACGCCAAATCTCACACGACAGCTGACGTGCCAACATGCTCCCATATGGAAGACGGTAAGGAACAGGTGTTTGTGCGCACTCGCGGGCGCATGCATGTGAATGTGTGTGTGTGCGCGTGGGCACATGCATGTGGATGTGTGCCTTATTGTGACTGTATCTGTCTGTCTCTCTGTCATAGAAGAAAGATGTCCTACTGATACACTGGATATCAACTGTTTAAATTTCTTCCTCCCAACTAGATACCTGATACACGACACCACAGGCAAATTAGACATTGGGGAAGGAAGGGAAATCTGTTGCAGAGATGTTAGGGTGCTCCCAAACCTGACGCCAAAGAGAAGAAAGTCCCGGAGAACTCAATGGCTTAGTGGATTGGACGTTCTGGCCTGCCTGCAAGGACCACTGAGGTTGAAGACTTTTTGGATATGATGAAACAAGCCTACAAAAGGATCAATGTGTACAGTGTGATATATGTTAAAAAGAGAATCGGTGTGTGAAGTTCTATTCTGCACAGTGTTATATAAATGAAATAGAGAAAAAGAGAAGCTGTGTGTGAAGACTTTTTGTGATACTAAAATTTGACTAAGACTAAAATTGATTTTCGTCATTAAGACTAAAACTAATTCGGGAAGGCAATGACTAAATATGACTAAGACTAAAACTGATTTTTGTCATTGTGATTAAGACTAAGACTCAATAAAAAAAAAAGCTGACAAAATTTACACTGATTGTTACTCAAGGAAACAGATATCCATCCCTCCATCCATCCATCCATCCATCCATCCATCCATCCATCCATCCATCCATCCATCCATCCATCCATCCATCCATCCATGCATCCATCGCCAATGCAGAGACAACTAACCTGACAGGTATGCTTTTGATAACTGAACCAGTGGTTGAATGTTGAAATGCAGCTAAGATAAGATGTCATCACTGGTCAGAGAAAGGAGGGGATCAAATAAAGCATATAAAGCATCTCTTGACCTAATAAGACTGATTTAACAATTGGAAATGGATTCATTACCACTGTTGAATCTCCCGCTTACTTAACAACCAAAACCCTGCAAGACTTCAAAGTAAGACTTCAGAGACTCCCATTTATACTGTAATAAAGCATATATTCACCTAATAACAAGGGAAACCAGTGATTTAACATTTGGAAATTGATGTTATATCACTGGTGGACATCACCTTTCCCTTGACACACATCCATGATAGACTTTCAAAATAAGACTCCAGAGACTCTATAAAATAAAACTCAATGTTTAGGAGGTGTGTCAGTCACAGCCAAAGAACATCCAAAGACCTATAGTACTCGGGGCAGACCTCACCCACTTTTGAGGCCCTGCCACCATGGAGTTTTTGACCACCCTGTGACTACAGTTTGGATAATGAACAAGTCCAACCCAAAACATAATGTCTTCCCTTCCATCAGATAAGGAGTGTCTGCTGGGTTAAGGACATTCTCAAAGTATTAATTCCACTGTCTGACAATATACTCAGTTAAGGTCAGAGGCTCCTGCCACCACTGAATATAGTATTAGTGAAGCATTGCTCCCCCTCCAGAGGCATTGCCAGAATAACTTTGAAGCCCACGAGTAGTCTGTCTCCATGGTCTCAAAAAACTCCTCCCAGCTTTTGCCTAAGCAATCACCCTGGCAGTGGCATCCTGGACCTCACAGTAACTGTTTGGCCATATAGACAATAAAGGCAGGCAACATATTCCACTCAGACTGTGTGTTGCCTGCTGAAACTAAGAAAATCTCTACCAGAAGTAGGAGTTAAATATATTTCTGATAGAGGACTCAACCTGACATTCCCAGCAAACCCTTGCTACTTGCTTGGGCCTCCAGAGGCTGTCTGGCTCCCATCTCTTCAAGTGCATCCAACTCATAACCAGGTGTTGATCTCTGGTCAGCTCTGCTCCTCTCGTCACCCAAGAGGGTTCATCTTTGGTCCTTTCATCCGACACCACTGTCACCCCTAGAACCTTAGAGAAGTTCTGCAGTTGAATACATACGTGACCAGTGTAAAGACGTGTGGCTGTGCACCATATTTAGTTTGCACTGCAATTAAACTTTTCATATTAATGCCCTTTTGCACCATTATTTTTAAACTGTTTTCTTTATCTCCTACAGTGTTTACAGTGTTTTGATCATTGCTGCAATTTATACTGGTACTGTTTATCGTACTCTAACTGCAATATCATTACACTGTTGTAAGATGTATGCAACAAAATTTTGTTTTGTATACACTCTGTGCATACAAAATTAAAATATTTTTTGTCTAAGTCTAATTGAAAGTCACAAGATACAACATTAATGTTGGTTCTTGTCCTGCGACCTTGAGTATCTTGGTTGCCAAGTGCATTGATTGACATTCTTATGCTTGAATATTGTGTTCATTATGGACAATTCATGGCCGCTCAGGCTGCATGGGACAGCCGTGCATTAAAGACGGCTTTCCTCAACTCTCTTTCAGATAGGCTTAGAGACGAGCTGGCTACCCGTGATAAGCCCGATAGCCTGGAGGGGCTAATTGACCTAGCCGTTCGGGTAGACGAACGCCTCCGAGAGAGGACTCGTGAGAGGCAGGGCCGGGACCACTCTCCTGCTCAACGTTCCAGTCTTCCGGTTCCTGTGGTGTCACACCAATCCCAACTGTGTGTCTCTGGTAGTCAGCCTATTGATGAGCCCATGCAAATTGGCAGAGCCCAGTTATGTACCGAAGAAAAGGAACAGCGTTTCAGAAATCGAAGGTGCCTTTATGGTGGTGCTGCCGGGCATTTACGTTTATCTTGTCCCCTTCGCCCAAAAGACCTGGCCCACCAGTAGTTCAGGGAATACTGGTGGGCACATGTTCCGAGACTCCCATTTCTAGGTTCCTGATACAGGCTGTAATTTGCCTAGGACAAGCAGCACCCGATTTTCGCCTTGGTTGACTCCGGTTCCGAACAAAACCTCATCGATCCAGCCTTAGTTAAACATTATAATATTCCGGTCCGTACTTTACCTTCCCCTGTTTCCGTCACAGCCCTTGATGGTAGTCCACTAGTAACCATAACTCAGCAGACTCTCCCTTTTCAGTTTATCTCCTCTGGTAACCATCATGAATCCATTTCCTTTTTCATTTTTCCTACAAGACACTCACCTATAGTTTTAGGTTATCCTTGGTTAGCTGCTTACAACACTCTCATTAACTGGATAGACTCGCGCATTGAGACCTGGAGCCCCGGTTGTCTGGCTACTTGTGTCCAATCTGCTCTCCCTCACACCTCGGCTAGTCCTGTACTTCCTGACGTTCCTTCTGATATGTCTAATGTGCCGCCTGAGTACCACAATCTCCACCGAGTTTTAGCAAAGATCTGGCTTTTAGCCTTCCGCCGCATCGCCCTTATGATTGTGCAATTGATCTTCTTCCTGGGGCTCCTCTGCCATCTGCTCGCCTCTATAAATTATCTCAGTCAGAGCTAGGTGCTATAGAGAAATATATTAATGAATTGTTAAAGGCTGGCATCATTTGGCCTTCATCCTCACCCCTAGGGGCAGGTCACTTCTTTGTTGCTAAGAAGGATAAAACATTGCGTCCTTGCATCAATTACCGTGGTCTTAATCAGATTTCTGTTAAGAATTAAAGTATTCTCTCCCCCTCCTGGCATCAGCCTTTGATATGGCTCGAGGCGCCACCATCTTTACTAAACTGGACCTTCGAAACGCCTACCACTTGATCCGGATTCGAGAGGGAGACGAATGGAAGATGGCGTTCAAGACCCCCATCGGCCACTACGAGTACTTGGTCATGCCTTTCGGTCTAACTAACGCCCCAGCCATTTTCCAGGCCCTCATAGAGACTTTATTAACCAGTTTGTGTTTGTGTACATTGATGACATCCTTATTTATTCTCAGAACCCCCAACAGCATCAGCAACATGTCCGCCAGGTCCTTCAACGTCTTCTGGAGAACCGCCTCTTCGTTAAGGCAGAGAAGTGCGAGTTTCACCAAAGAACCATCAGCTTCCTAGGCTTCATTTTTGAGGGTAGACAGGTGAAGACAGGGGAGGACCCCAGAAAAGTTGAGGCAGTCATCATCTGGCCCGTTCCCAAAACCCGTAACCAACTTTTACCGGGTATTCATCAATAATTATAGTATTCTTGCCTCACCTCTCAAATCAGAGGAAAGCTACTTTTTCCTACACATTACATTTTTGACTGTTTATTTAGACTACTACAATAGAGAGTAAAATCCACTTTAGGGTGTGGCTGGCCATTTTGCTAATGCTTCATTTTATATATCCTGTGTTAGTTGTTTTGCTTTACCCAAAACCGGCTCCTGAAAAAAATGTTGGCTTCTTTGTTCTTTGGAGCTTTTACGCTCTAACTTTAATTAAATATGATTCATTTAGAAATGTTGAAAGCTATTTGGAGATCTCAGAGGTAAGTGTTCAAATTCTTTACGGAGTGTACAAACAGGATGCTGTTCACATAATTAAATTTCTCATTTTTCTAATAATCAAACCCCCACTCCCTCACTCAGTGGGACGTCTTTGCTCCTAATTTAAATAATAAACTTACTGACATGGAAGGAAGGTGAGAAAATAAAGTTCTAAATACTGTTAATCATAGTCCTTAAAAGTAAATCAAAATCAGTAGAAAGTCGACATGTGAAACTTTTAAAATAATACAGATGAAACATCTCTGACTGGTGAATAGATTTTAAAGGAATAGTACACCCAAAACATGATTAGCCTTCATTTTCTACTCACCTCCATGCTGAACAACACTCTGGAGTACTTTTTTGATATCTCAAATGCATCTGGAGATCTGGGAGGCTTCTTGCTGTCTGCTGACATTCAAATAATGGAGGTTTGTGGCGCCCGAGGCAGAAAGGTTTTTGGCTGATGTTCGCCAACCATTCATGCAATTTTATTTATTCATTTTTTTAAATTAATAATCGATTCTTGGCATCAAGAATCGATGCAGTAGATCACGAAAATTAGAATCACGATGCATCATCATCGCGATTATTTTGCACACCCCTAATTAAAACCCTTTGAGGTATAGAGTAGCAATAATAAATATTTGTTTTAATACATTTGCAAGGAACTTTATATATGCAAATATTTGGACACATCGAGATACATACATCATGCATATGCATAATCAATAAAACATACTCACATACTTTACAAAAAATAAAACTGTACACTTCCAGTTTAACAGCAGCTCGATAAGTGTGATAAATTTTGCTGCGAAGCATAAATTCATTTTCACAAGCATCTTCTACAGAAAAGCATGTTGGCTAAAAAACTTCATTATTTTCTTGCAGCAGACGGAGTGCAATATTTTTTTTTAATAGAACATACATTAAACTGCAGATAAACCTTTCATTTGTACAACCTGCCAGACGTTGTCATGTTCTGATCCATCTGTTTCTGTGTAGCATTATGCATGTGGACCCATCAATGTGAGCAGCACCCCTGGGCATGAGTGTGTCATACCTGCTGAGTCTCCCTTGAAACACCTGCTGCCTCTCGTCTCAACACATGCAAGACAAATGTTGAGCATGATTTTTTTATTTTTTATTTTTTTGAAGGCTTCTCCTTATGAATTTAAATTCTTCCGTTTTCACGGGAGAAGCTCAGCATAGGTACTGTAGTGTTTAGCTTTAATACCATACAAGAGTGATAATTAGACACACCAACAATAGCATCAGAGGTGATGCAACTGACGCATGAAACCCCCAGCATGATTAGCACACAGTGAAACATTATACTAAAAATAGAAACCCTCTGATCTTGTAAGCTCTTTTGTGATTGCTGTACTGTTTTTCAGCAAAAAATACAAATCACAGAATGGAGTAATTTATAAAAGCTTTAGGGCAAAGTTATTTGAAAAGGGGAAAATATTCAAAGCAAGGGCTTAGAAGACTGATCAGGCTAATCAAATTTGATAAAAGAAAGAAAACATAAACATTTAGCTATGAAATGCATTTACATTTAGATCACAATTTAACTTTAGACTTTTTTTTCAAAGTCAACAATTAACTTTAATGCACCAGGTTTGTGAAGTTGTTTTTTATTTAAACTCATCCTCTAAAAGAGGAAAATAATCGCTCACAGTATATAGCTGCACCAATATTTGAATATTTTATTGGCAAAAACAGGATTGTTTCATCTGAATATGCTGCTATGTTTTGAGACACAAAAAAAATGTAATAGACTTTAGGGCCAAAGATTATCTGTGCAAAAACATGTAATAGTTCTGCAGGAATAAACAGGTAATGAAGGTTTGATTTCCCTACTAATGTCAAATTTAGTCATCAATCACCTTTTTTCAGTGTTTTGTGTAGCTTTTGAACCCAAGTATGATGGTACAATAGTTCAGAAGTAGGGGCTCTTGTATTCAAGCAAACAATTAATGAAAATAAAAACCAAAACATGATGTAGAATTGCAACTGTCAGAACACATTTGGCAGGGCAGTGTAGTGAAAACACTAAAGCTCAAGAGGTCAATACAGCTGCATGATTGTGTGCTGTGGTTAAAATAGCAAAGACAAGAATAACTGCTTCAGTAGTTCTAAATTATATGAGTTACAATGAAACAGACTTAAAATAATTAAGAGAACATTCATACTGTTGTCGAGACGCTGCAGTATGCTGCAGTACATGTAAAGCTATGATAACAAAAAACTTGGTGTACACACAATGGTATTTTCTGAGACATGTCATTATGTTTTGTTCCTTATTAAAAACATACATTTTTTTTTAGATTTTTTTCACATAAAAAGTTGTTTTCACATATAGCTAACAAGTGATTGTAAAAAAAATCTACTAAATAGCAGTAACTTAGAGCACAACAACTTTAATACTGCTCTTTTTCCATTAAAGCAGCTCTGTCAGTTCAGACCCTCAACCCCTCCTATTTAATGTTTGTTATGAGTTTACTAGGCATACACTTGCATGCTGGCAGTACAGTATGCTGCACGAGAAAGCCATAGGTGTCTTGCTTTAGAATCAGCAGATATAAAAACATAATGGTCTATTTGTGTGTATCTGCAAGGTAAGTACACACAAACAGAGCATTATCGAGGTAGATGTGTTTTAACCAAAACATTACTGTTTTTTAAACTCATCAATTTTTAATATGTGATACATTTTTGTTCCTGTGTGACACTGTGTCTTTCAATAGTATTGAAATAAAATGCATTTGTGGAAAAGTGTGACAGAGGCATTAAAAGAGCATAAAACACAGCTCTCCCCCAGAGGAATAAATAAAAATGGTAGAGAGTCTGAAAACGATAAATGCTACACATGCTACAAGTAAATTGTTGTAAGCATTAAACCTACACTGTTAGTAGAAATATGTACTCATGCAGCAAAATGTATGGTTACATCAAAGCAATTTACACATAGATCACTACTTTTTCCTTTTTCTACTCGCAACACATTGTTTGTCAAGCTCATCTAAAAAAAACAACAACACACATGCTAAAAAGCAAATATGTGTTGCAGGGTGTCATGAACAAACATCAGTCCATACAGATCCAGCAAGTGCTAATTGGTTGTACTATGTGGAAAAAGCCAGGGGAGGAAGGATATTTAATTACTCACTACGTCTCCATGGTTACGTGGATCTGGAGGACTGGAGTCTAACCGACAGGCTGAGATGAAGATGAAGGAAAACAGGCGAAGGAAGCATTCTCATCTGTTTCTTTCTACTGAACTGATGTTTGCACTTGGGTGTACAATCATGTTTCACACACGATCACACATGCTGAGACACACAAGTTATCCACTGGGATCAGATTGTGCACAGAATTGTGTTGTTCAGGCTGTGATAGTAGCTGGCCTTAGATACGTATGAGCTCCTGCTGCCTTTTTTCTAACATGCTTTGGCAGAAAGGACCGTAGCCTGGCTGGTCTATTTTTTGCTGGCAGGGTGTTGGGGAAAACAACTAGTATGCTTTTTGACTGCTTAATCATAGAATATAATTTTAGTACCAAAGCGCTGTGATGGGATCTGAGGCATGAAAGCCTTGCCCTGTTTTTCTGCGCACTAATCCAGTCAGTTAGTTCCTCTGCAGATACTAATCCCTTTTTTCAACCACGGCCAAATGTTTAAAATGTATTGCAGCAAATGTGCTTACAGTGTTTGTTTTTGTTCATGTGTTCTTTAGGCATTCAGCAAGTGGAGGGATTGTGTCTTATTTCTCTGTTTCTTTTTCTTTGCAACTTGATCACATCAGGAGAAAAATGAGCAGCATATGGAGTTGCCTTGATCTCTATTCCACATATGATGATTTTTCAAATTCTGCTTAGCCATAAGATTGAATCTATCAAATCTCAAGAGCACCACCTGCCCCCTACATTTCTTAATCCAAACCTCCATTTTTTTTTTCCTTGAGCTTTATCATTTTGCACAATCTTAGTCCCCCCCGTACAGCCTTGAGGTCGGACAGCATGATTATCGATGGTGGAGATTTAGATAAAGAAAAAAAATGACTTCAGCTATAGCAAAAATGACCTTAGATATTACTACCTTACTTTTCAATTTTACAAATTCAAAACAAGCAAAAGTACCAATGCACAAAGAAGGCTTTGCAGAGATGTGCTGTTGAAGACATCAGATAGAGATGCTCTGTTGTGACATTTCTATCTAACATCTACCCAGACTCCATATAGTCTAATCCTTGCTTTAGATTGAAAGCTTAATACAAGGCTAAAACTGTCTTTCACTAATAGTGTGGCTGAGCAGAACTAGGTCCATGGCTCTTTATTTCTTCCCAAACACTTTCAGAAGATGTTGCCTTGCAGTTATTGAAAAGGTGCAAGGAGAAATGGTTTGAAATGATTTTTCTGTTCTTAGCACTGAAATGATTTTGACTTCACAATAGCCTTCATGACATCACCATCAGCATCTCCCCCTAACCCCATAACCTTAGCTCTCCAAGTGAACAGGCTATAAAACTCCTTTCTTAGAGCAATAGTAAGCTAACGCTTGAGAAATAGCATTTCATGGGAATTTTACATGCCCAGCTGGAACCTGTGATTGATTTTGTTCAAGCTTTTTAGATTCAATTATTTTTCTGTGAATAACGAGAAATTAATTAACTTATTATCTTACCTCAATTAATGTGTTTCAGAGAGAAGGAAATATTAATGTGTTGTAAACTAAAACAGTCAGATACAGGTAAAAAGTTGCAAACCTTACAAGTACTAAGTGTTGGAAACCTTTCAATATTATATACAGCGTTTTCAGTTCCATTTACTTTGATGTTGACAAATACAACCCAGAGCTCGAGTAAGATAAGAATAAAAACGTTTTCGCCCTTGAACAACAGAATAGTACCGCATGCAGCAGCATGCTGTGTGAATACTTTTCTTAAGCGTGGAAACAAAGAAAGTGTGGTAAAATGCAATAATATTGGACAAAACTTATTGCATGACAAAGAATGTTGGATAAAGTAAAACTATTGAAGGCTGTAAAAAATGACGAGTGGGTCAGAGGTTCCCTTTTGAGTAGGTCAACAACACCATTTATGCAAGCATAGCTAAAATAATATATTCACTTGCAAGAATAGTTAAGTATGGATTAAACAATTATATTACCAGATTACCAGATGTTATAATCTAATTTGATCTTAAAATATTTTTGCAAAAAACAAATCGACCAGATCCCAACGTCCAAATGAGATTTTGTAATGATCTTGGTGCCTTAGTCTGGGTTTTACTCTTTTTTGCTCATTTACTTTGCTCCGCCCTTCGCTCATTATATTTCATCATATCCACCTTATCCTGCTTTGCATTTTGGCCACCGGATCCCAGCCACAGGTGCCAGATTATTCGGGATTCTAGCAGAAATAATTCTAGCAATCATTGTGTACAGTTCTGCCTGTTCCTGACCTGTTTCTGCCCACGGACCTCTGAGTTTTTGGCTGCCCCTCTTCTGCTCTGTTTTGTTTGTCCTTTGTTTCTGGGCTGTTACCAGAATTCTGTCTGTTGTCGACCTTGGACCTGTCTTCTGACCAAGGCTTGGATTAACCCTCCTGGATCCATTGGTTCCTCTGCGTGCTCTGACTGCTGCAGGTCGCTGCTCCTCTTCTCTCCTAGATCTCTGGTACAGGCTCAGTAACAAGCTACAGAGTTCCGCTCTTCACTCCTTCTTCTAGGCTCAGGCTGAACTTTGCCAGAGAATCCATTGAGCCCACCTCAGCTGATGAGCAGCCGCATGTTACTTAAATATATGCCTTTTTAAATAATCACTGTCTATCTGAGGCCTACAGTAGCAGCCATCCAAAATGGCCCCTCCCAGTCAAACAGCAGCCAAATGGCAGTCCATTTCTTTGCAATTCCCAGCAAAATCACTGCCAACATCCAGCTACTGGAATGACCCCCTGCTTCTCCTGCGCGTGCATATTTTTTAAGTCTGACTTCACCCTTTCACTGAATTACAGGGTCTGACCATCAGATGGCATTTCAATTTAGATCTTAATGTCCACAAATCATGACAGAATATTTTAGCACAAAGATTGATGTTTAAAAAGGAATTGTCGGGGACCAGCCGAGGATCAAGGAAAGTGGGGAAATTCTGAATGGATACTATTGTACGTTCTGAGCCTTCTAACAGATTTACCAAGCTGTATTTTCTCTAGTGGGGCTAAACAAAAAGTCATTTTGTACAAAATATAAAAAACACACTTTATTTTCTTCTTCTTAATAATCATACACAACATTGTGCCAGTCAATGAGATAAAATCCCAAAACATTACGGTAATGTCCGGGGTTGTAGAGTGCCAAAATGTGACTGCATTTAAGTATAGTACTTTTGTAATGCAATTGTCAGAAAATCTCAATTACAAGTCAAGGGTTCACCTAAAATGGAAAGTGTAAAAAAGTTTTTGACCAATACTATAGCTACATGTAGCTGGCTTTAGATAATTATTTTAGAATAATTGCAGCAAACCAAATGCCATTTCAGCTCAGCTCACTCCACATCCATCTTTCTAAAAGCAGTGCATCATTACTTTGACAATCAAATAAGATATTTTAGTCATATTTTAGGCTGCTTTTGATCCAGGAGTCAGTCTTGCATGAGCTCAGTCTGCTCACCAAGTAGCTGAGAGAGGAATATTAACACTAAAAGCCTCATTGAGTCTGCTTTTATGCTCCGCTTTCATGACTAGATGCTGTAGTGAAAGCAACACATTAAGGTTACTGTGGTGGTATCCAACTTAGACTTAGACAGTACTTTATTGATCCCTTGGGAAGACTCCCTCCGGAAATTAAGGTTACCAGCAGCTTACAGGGCAAAAAAAGTATTAAGTTAAATTAAGTTAAAATTAAGCAAAAAAAAAAATACACAAACAAATACAGAAACAAAAAATAATACAGATTAAGTAACCTACAACGATCACCTAAAAAACTTGGAAGGTGAAATATTGTTGACCAATTCATGACATGTTCTAACACATTTATATCAAAGCAATACAAGTCTATAAGATTCATCATAAACAATTTCATTTGTTTCCATTAAACAAAATCTTTATTGATCTCAAAGGGAAATGAAATGTTAAATTAAATCTCATATAGTTTAAATTTTTTTTTGAATTTTTGACACTTCTTGATATACATCACATTTATTGAAATATATCCATGTTTGATTATGGTAAAAAAATAAAATAAATATCTAAATTGAGGAAAGAGAGATGTGAAAAGAGATATGCTCACTTTCATATTTCTTCCCCATCACTTTTTTGCCACACTTTATAAAAGTCTATAAAACACAGGACTGTAGTCATAGTTGTTCTGTCGTAGCCTCGGCCATAGTTCAAGGAGTGGATGATTGTAATCAGAATGAATTATAATTTCATCATCATAGACCCTACAAACCATGGCCATTTGTAAATAGATAAGAACAACAAAAAACACCTGTCCCCATCGTTAAAATTTAAATTAACCCCTTTTTTAAGGAATAGTTGAGTTCAGGTCATACCCAGGCCTGACTATTGCCAGAAAGTGTGTGAAGACATGAAGTATCCAAAAAGATACAGCACTGCATGTGACAAATACTTGATGTTTACAGCTAAGTTTCTTTTATCCATCATATAATGCCTAAAACAGGCTTCATATAAGTGCAAATTTCAGAATTTTAACACCAATTACATTTGAATTATAAAGCAAAAAGCTTAATAGTGCATCCCTCTACCCTTTTGCAATTTACAAGTGTCGTGATTAAAACAACATAACACTTTCTTCCAGCTCGCGCCTACTCTAACTCCAGCCTTCATTTCTTACGTTCTTTATGTGGGTTAATAGGGAATATACAGAACTCCACTAAGCTTTGGAGAGAATTTTCCTGACATGTTTCATTTAGAAAGCCTAATGGTAATGGTAAAAATGAATCCCATGAAGGCATCAAATAAATCTGATTAGATTGGAGATACGCTTGTGTTCCTTTAGGGTGAGGATTAGCAGGCTGCTGAAGTGCAATCCATATTTGTCATAAACAACACTATGACATGTGTTACTGAAGATGCTGAGATTTGCATTAGCATGAAGGGGATTATCATCATGACGGATGGTAAGATGTTTTTCTCGACAAGTTTGTCATTTAGTCACTTGTGCATTTTAAATCTTCCACTTGACAAATCACCTCTGTTTCATAAACAAGAGATGTGTTGAGAGGTTCTCCAGGAAAAGTTCAGATTGAGGCTTTCCACTTCAGTGCCTTTTTAGATACTTAAACTTTGCACTCTTTGGATTCTGAGGGAAGTGATGTTTTTCTATCATCCTGCTGATGTGTTAAGACTGAATAACAATGAATGCCAGAGTAATTTTGTTATGTAGATCAAATAAAACTTGACAAACAAGGTTTATTGTACATTGAGTCAATGTATCTTGCATTTTTATGTATATTGAATTACACAAAAAAGTACACAAACATGACATGAAGCCCATTTAATTAAAAAAAATGGCGGTTCTCATACAGGATGTGTATATAGCCCTGGTGAAACATAGTTAATGTTTCAGATATTTTAATCTTACTAGAAAATTAAGACATGATAAATAATGGCAGCCCAAGGTCTAAAACCTTCATTGCATGAAGGTGCAAACCCCTAAATTTGAGGTTTCAAAAATGCCATTTTGCTATGTATGCCATTGACAACCAGTTGCATTAATTGTGAAGTAACATTTGGGCTGTTTTCATGTGTATTAGGTTGAAAGCAGTCGCTACATAATTAAAAAGGAAATTACATTAAATCATGTGGTGCTCATGTGCATTGATATTTGCCTGTTTGTTTGTTTTTTCCCATCTTGAAAAGAGTGATTTTCTCAAGCTGCTAGTTCAATGATCTGGATAGTTACAGATCAGAATTACAACTTTCATGTTAGGGTATCTGATCTGTTTTGCTTGATGCTGCCGTCCCTTTTATATTATGTCCTAAACAGGAGCAGGATCCTTTTAAAAGCAACATTAACCCCTTTTTCTCCCTCTTCCCATGGACATCGGTCTGATGCAAGAAGAGAACCAACATTTTACCTGGGCACCACTTTCCATGTGGTGCAGAAACTCCAGAGCTGTGGTTCTTTTTTGCTGGTGAAAAGGATTGCATCTCTATTCAAAGAAGCCTTTAGCTGAAAAACAAGGATAAACTCTCTACTAAGAAATTGCAGAGTTTTTAAATCTCTGCCCATCAATCGACTAAGACACCACCCAGTTTTTGTCCTGGCCAGATACATTGCATCTGAGTTGCCCCTTTTGCGCTATGAGCTGGTTCTGATCCCCGGAGCCCACCAAGTTGCTGTGACTGCCATCTCCGCCTGTGAGGTGCTGCAGAAGATCGTTCAGCTGAGTGTAAGTAATAATTCAATTTATAATTGTTTATGGACCAGAAATACTTTGCTTAATCTTGTTCTATGTATGTGTGTATCTTGCTTGTTTGCATGAATCATGCTGTGCATGTGTGGATCTTGCTTTGTGTGTGTGGATTTTTTTTTGTGCTTGCGTGAATCGTTCTGTGCATGTGTGGATCTTGTCCTTGGTATGTGTGGATTTTTCTGTGCTTATGTGAATCGTGCTGTGCATATGTGGATCTTGTCCTGTGCATATATGAATCACATATGTGTATTTGTGAAAACTGAGACCGATCTAACTCCATAAGTCATAGCTCTATTTAATCATCTGTCCCACCTGCGCAGTAATGATTTTATAGGATTCTTTATAAATAAGATTGATTCTATTAATAATAAGATCATTAGCAGCCCTCTTACTGTGATTGGTTTATCTCTGGAAGGTAAGGCAGTATCTGAGGTAGCCATAGAATCTGAACCAGGTTTGGACTGCTTTGATCCAATAGAACTATTACTGTTAGCAAAGCTATCATCTTCATCTCAGCTTTCAACTTGTAGGTTAGATCCAGTTGAAACCACGTTATTTAAGGAAGTATTTTCGCTGATTTCCTGCTCCATTTTAGATATGATGAATCTATTCCTGTGACAGAGGTATATTTGTACCTCAGGCTTCTATGGTAGCTTTAATTAAACTTTTACTTAAGAAACAGTCTCTTGACCCAAATGACTTGGTCAATTATAAGCCTATATCCAATTTTTCTTTCTTATCTAAAATCTTTGAGAAAGTAGTTGCCAAACAATTGTGCGATCATGTACACAATAATTAAGTTTCAATTTGTTTTTAGATCTCATCATAGGACTGAAACAGCACTGGTGAAAGTCACAAAATATATTTTCATGGCTAGATAATGCACTTGTATCTGCCTTTGTACTGTTAGATATAAGTCCTCCATTTGACACAATTGTTTATAATATTATTTTAGAAAGACTTTAATATTTTGTAGCAATTAAAGGAACAGCTCTAGACTGGTTTAAATCTTATTTATCTGACCAATTTCAGTTTGTTTTCACGTGAATGACAAATCTTCCTCATGCTCCAGGGTTACCAGTGGAGTACCATAGGGACCAGGGTTAGGTCCAATTGTCTTTTCTGTATATATGCTCCCAATCAGTAGAATTATTAGACAGCAGGGGGTTATTTACACTGTTATGCTGATGATACTCAGCTATATATGTCTATAAATCCAGATGAAGCTAACCCATTACATAGATTACAGGCATGTGTTGAATTCATAAAAACCTGGATGGCTCTTAACTCTTTGCTCCTGAATGCAAACAAAACAGAAGTTAGAGTCTGTGGACTAGAGTCTTGAAAAAGAAGCTGATTAGTCAGTCACTTCATTTGGATGATATTAAATTTATCCCAGATAATAAAGTAAAATATCTCGGTTATTCTTGATCAGGACGGGTCTTTTAAATCCCATATCATAGAGGTTTCTAGAATTTCCTTCTTTCATCTGCGTAATATTGCAAAAATTAGAAATATCCTGTCCAGGGGTGACGCTTAGAAACTAGTCCATGCATTTGTTACTTCAAGGGTGGACAGTTGTGATTTTTTACTAACAGGAAGTCTACAAACTGTAGTTAAAAGCCTTCAGCTGAATGAAGCCAAAATGCTGCAGCCAGAGTACTGATGAAAACTAAAAAGAGAGATCATATCTATCCTACAGTAGCTTCTCTTCATTGGCTCACATATAAAGCCTTAAATGGCCAAGCTCCATCTTATTTTTATGTTCCTAACAGAGAACTTTGCTCCCATTCTGCAGGTTTACAAGTTGTTCCTAGAATTTCTAAAAGATAAAGGGGATGCAGCTCTTTTAGTTTTTAGGCTCCTCTCCTGTGGAACCAACTATCAGTTTAGTCCAGTTTAGTGTGAGGCATTGCCTTTGAGTCATTGAGTTTTTGCAATCAGCTGGTTTTTCTTAGATAGACAATTTTGAATTAATCTGACTGTATGATCTGGTTTGAATTGTCTCTCTAAAGTGCCTTGAGGTGATGTATGTTGGTAATTTGTGTTATAAATAAACTGAATTGAAACTGAAACTGAATTGAAATTGAAACTTGAATTATTCAAACTGCAGTTACCGACTGTCTCTGATGTCTTTATGGACATCCTTTGAGTTAGAAACTTGAATAGACAGAGACAAATATTTTCCTTTTGGATAATTATCAATAACTCTGCTTTAATGATAACCCAAGTTATTGACATGTACTGATTGTGAAGAAAACTTGGACTTTTAACAGCCTGTTTAAAATAACCTCTTGTCAAAGCTTTTATAATGCAGATAGGAGATGATCCTAAGCAGTGCAAACAGAATATCTGCATAATTTTGCAAAACTGTTGTATTTTTCCTGGTCATTGCTTCAACATTTGTCTGTCATTTTATGTTTTTCAATAGCTAGAGAAAATGCCGACTATGGTGTCTCTAAGTTGGGATTTTCCACATGCAGAAAATGACATGTTCAAAAGGAAAAGGCTCTGCTTCAAGTCATGTCACCTCAGCCAAGGCAGAAATGCAGAAGTTTGAAAAGTGTATTATGCAGAACAGCCTTATCTATGCCAATGATGTTTTCAAAGAACACCACTCAAAACTTCTCTTTAAGCATCAAATGTACAGGTGCTGGTCATAAAATTAGAATATCATGAAAAAGTAGATTGATTTCAGTAATTCCATTTAAAAAGTGAAACTTGTATATTATATTCATACATTACATACAAACTCATATATTTCAGATGTTTATTTTGTTTAATTTTGATGATTACAAATGACAACAAATGAAAATCTCAAATTCATCATATCAGAAAATTAGAATATTACTGAAGACCAATAAAAACAAAGGATTTATAGAAATGTTGGCCAACTGAAAAGTATGAACATGAAAAGTATGAGCATGTACAGCACTCAGTATTTAGTTGGGCCTCCTTTGGCCTGTATTACTGCAGCGATGCGGCGTGGCATGGAGTCGATCAGTCTGTGGCACTGCTCAGGTGTTATGATAGCCCAGGTTGCTCTAATAGTGGCTTTTAGCTCTTCTGAATTGTTGGGTCTGGTGTATTGCATCTTCTTCTTCACAATACCCCATAGATTTTCTATGGGGTTAAGGTCAGGAGAGTTTGCTGGCCAATTAAGAACAGGGATACCATGGTCCTTCAACCAGGTACTGGTAGCTTTGGCACTGTGTGCAGGTGCCAAGTCCTGTTGGAAAATGAAATCTGCATCTCCAAAAAGTTGGTCAGCTGCAGGAAGCATGAAGTGCTCTAAAACTTCCTGGTATGTGGCTGCGTTGACCCTGGACCTCAGAAAACACAATGGACCAACACCAGCAGATGACATGGCACCCCAAACCATCACTGACTGTGGAAACTTTACACTGGACTTCAAGCAACGTGGATGAAGTGCCTCTCTTCTTTTCCTCCAGACTCTGGGACCTTGATTTCCAAAGGAAATGCAAAATTTACTTTCATCAGAGAACATGACTTTGGACCACTCACCAGCAGTCCAGTCCTGTTTCTCTTTAGCCCAGGCAAGACGCTTCTGACGCTGTCTGTGGTTCAAGAGTGGCTTGACACAAGGAATGCGACAGCAGAAACCAATGTCTTTCATACGTCTGTGTGTGGTGGTTCTTGAAGCACTCACTCCAGCTGCAGTCCACTCTTTGTGAATCTCCCCCACATTTTTGAATGGGTTTTGTTTCACAATCCTCTCCAGGGTGCGGTTATCTCTCTTGCTTGTACACTTTTTTCGACCACATCTTTTCCTTCCCTTCGCCTCTCTATTAATGTGCTTGGACACTGAGCTCTGTGAACAGCCAGCCTCTTTAGCGATGACCTTTTGTGTCTTGCCCTCCTTGTGCAAGGTGTCGATGGTCGTCTTTTGGACAACTGTCAAGTCAGCAGTCTTCCCCATGATTGTGTAGCCTATAGAACTAGACTGAAAGACCATTTAAAGGCTTTTGCAGGTGGTTTGAGTTAATTAGCTGATTAGAGTGTGGCACCAGGGGCCATCAATTTTGAACCTTTTCACAATATTCTAATTTTCTGATATGATGAATTTGAGATTTTCATTTGTTGTCATTTGTAATCATCAAAATTAAACAAAATAAACATCTGAAATA
Source organism: Cyprinodon tularosa (assembly GCF_016077235.1). Classification (NCBI taxonomy): domain Eukaryota; kingdom Metazoa; phylum Chordata; class Actinopteri; order Cyprinodontiformes; family Cyprinodontidae; genus Cyprinodon; species Cyprinodon tularosa. The sequence continues at coordinate 375,535 of NW_024039662.1, forward strand.
TATGAGTTTGTATGTAATGTATGAATATAATATACAAGTTTCACTTTTTAAATGGAATTACTGAAATCAATCTACTTTTTCATGATATTCTAATTTTATGACCAGCACCTGTACATCTCTGTGAGTATCATTGCAGTTGTTTATTTCCATACTAGTGCCAACCCACCTTGATGAAGCAAGAACTCTTTGCTGTGGCAAAACAACTTAGCTATTTTACTCTTTTTGATTGATCATTTATTTCGAACACTTAATAAAAAGCAAATATAAGTAAATTAATAAAGTCATCCAAAACAAAAAAAAAAAGAAGAAAAAGAAAAAAAAAAAAACATATGTACATCCCATCATGTTCGAAAAGGAGTAGGAAGAAGTAATAAAACTTATTAAATCCTACCCCTGTTCTATATTAACATCTACCAATGTTTAAGCATACATACATATCTATATATACAGACACACACACACATACATATATACATATATATATATATACATACACATACTCATAGATACCTATACATATATATACACACATGCATACTTACACATACACCCGTATCTCAAACACATACACACATACATGCATATACATACACACCCCAATTACTATAGACAGTATACACATATCTCTATCTACGTACACGTATATCCATACATATCCATAAACCAAAAACCCTTTTCTCTCACACTTTTTTTTTTTTTTTTTTTATTATTTCATCTCTCTTGACTTCTTATCGATTTTAATTCATAGTGGCAGAGCAAGTTCTATTCCCCCTCAAGCCCCCTCCTCCCTGTATCTTGTAAAAATCATTTGTTTATATTTGTTTTTAAACTGGTTGATGTTTGGACATTGCTTCAAATCCATGCTCAGTCTGTTCCATAGCCTCACTCCACTATTTGTTATACAAAATCTTTTCCTTGCAGTTCTGTATCTTTGAATCTTAAAATTAGTTATCTCCCTTAAATCATACCCCCCCTCTCTCTCATAAAACAAATTTGTCAAGTGACTTGGTAACAGCTTATTTCTAGCTTTAAATAGAAATTGTGCTGTTTGGAATTCTATCATATCATAAAGCTTCATGATTTTAGACATTATAAATAGTGTGTTGGTGTGTTCTCGATATCCAACTTTATGAATTATTCTCATGGCTCTTTTTTGCAATATGAACAGTGGCTCTAGTGAACTTTTATATGTGCTTCCCCATACCTCTATACAGTAAATTAAATGAGGTAAGACCAAAGAACAGAACAAAGCATGGAGTGATTTGTAATCTAAAAAATATCTTACTTTGGCTATTACAGAGATGCTTTTTGCTCTTTATAAAAAATGTCTACAGCTTGTCCAGTTCTATACTGCAGAGTATATAGTCATGTACTATAGTTCTCTTTACAGACTCTAAACTTATTTAAAACCTAATTATTACATATATTGTACAAAAGAATAATAATAAAAAAAAAAACAGATCACACTGAGCAGCGTTAGATGGAAAAGGGCAGAACATTTCACAACAAAGAAAATTACCATGTGTAAATCCCTTTATTGTCCCACAATGGAGAAATTCACTCTCTGCATTTAAGCCATCCCCTTAGGGAGTAGTGGGCTGCCATTGTGTGGCACCCGGGCAGCAGTGTGGGGTTAACGGTTTTGCTCCGGAACCCAGAGTGGAGGCTGTGGGGATCAAACCAGGTACTTGTAACCGTCTCAGAGCACAAGCGCACTGCTCTAACCACTAAGCTAACCCTCCCCATAAAGGAAAATAAAGTTGAAAAAACAAAAACTAAGGAATCACCTCTGGATAAAACATAAAAAATACACCAACACTGAGCATTGCACTTTGTTGGATGAGATTAAGAGGGTCTCCAGCTTCAAATTCCCAGGAGTCTATATATCTGAGGAACTCATCTGCAGCCTTAATACCTCATGCAAGAAGGCCCAAAAAGCCCCAGACTCTCACAAAAGCTGCTCATTAATTTCCACTGCTGCACCATGGAGAGCATCTTAACATATTGCTGCACCGCCTGCTCCTCCAGTTTCAGTGCAGCAGAAAGAAGGGAATTTGCAGCAGGTGGTTAAAAAAAACAGCTCAGTGGATTGTCTGGTTTCTGCTATCACACTTGAGTGACATCAACTTGAGACATTACGACCAGCAGGCTTTCAACATCTTTAAGGACCTCTTACACCTTCACTCCCTGTTCAACTCCTTCCTATCAGGCTGGCTAAGAGCCATTCAAAGTAGTACATACACAGGACTAAGGATGCTCTCCTCAGGGGCAGGATATTCATTTTTAAATTGATTATGCATGCAAACACCTGATGGAGATGTTAACTTAGCCACACGCGTAATGTGTAACAATTTCAGACTTTAGAGAAGTTTAAAATTTAAGGTATTCTTTTTATACCATTTTTGAATTGATTTTTAATTTACAACACAGTGCTTGGCAGAGAGATAATGCAAAACAATGTTCTGAAAATAATATATATACAAAATTAGCTTGCTCTTTTTGCAGAAGCTGCCTGTTTTGTCATGTAACAACTTGGTTGCTACAGTATTGTTAAAGAATATTTGAACAGCAGTTACATTAATGTAATAGCATGCAATATAACATGTAATATAAAAAATAACATACAACTGCTGATATTGCTTAATATTGCTTAATTTAATGTATTCAATTTATTACATAAGTAAGCATCTACATCTGGGATTGAAGAGACAGCAAAAACCCAAACTTTTATGAAAGGATCTGAAAACAACAAAGTGCAGATGCCACTCATTAAATCTGAAACCGCTTGAGCAGCTTGCTCATTTACAGTGGGCAAATGCAGATCCCTCATTGTAATGGAGGGGTAGGGTTACATCCAACGAAGCAATATAACTAACAATATTATCCTTTTGGTTTGTGATATACATCAATTTGTTTCATTTCATGAATTTTTTTTTAACTGATTCTTTATTCTAAAGAATAATATGTTTTGTGTTATATTCTACTTTACAAAAGAAGATATTTTAAGTATAAGGCAGAAAGGGCCACAACGCAGTAGCCTGACGTAGTCCTATTCAATTCTAGTCAGAATATGAGTCTGATACTGCTCCATAGAGCTGTGTTTATGGGGCGTGTTTCGAATGAACCAGGAAAAAAATGCCTCTGCACTCAATTGGATAGACCTACAACCAATAAGAGCAACGGAGTGTGTGACGTATGTTAAGCGACCAAGGGAGCCAGCTGATAAATTAAACTTTTGCCGAATCCCTTAGGAAGGACGCCAAAAACAGCTTTCTTTTCAACAAATGCCTTGATCGTGTTTCTCTGTTCCTCTTTTAAAATTAATTTGCTGTCGATATCTTCTAGAACAGACCTAATAGCAGAATCTACACACCTCAACTCTCCAGCGGCAGCCATTGTTGTTGTCACCCAAGGGCGCTTTGGTGACGTTGTTGATTACGTTACTGTTGATCATCTGTCCATCATCGTATAAAGCCCGCCCTGACAATTTGATTGGCCCGACCAGATATTGGGCGAGCATACTCACGCTACTATTGAGCAATGCCAGACCGAACTTCCCGACCTCAAACCTTGTGGGCGGGACTAAGTTCGGAATGGCACCCAGGCTAACAACGCAGGTGCCATTCAATTTGTTTATATCGTTTTGTACTTTATTTTTTCAAAGAATTAAAAGATTTGGGTGGAACTTCAAAGACAATGGGGAAAAATGTACTACACGTTTTATTGGTAAATCCATGTTATTGTACTCTTTTGATATCAAAAAGTAGCAATGACAGTTACCTCAGTGTTGACTAACAAATATAACCAATGCATATTGTTTAGTTTAGGACACAGTAAGATTTATAATTTTGTTCCAGTTTCAAGACATATGTGCGTCCTCCACTCCTATGCTCCTATCGTCTTTTCCAGTCTTTTAAGGATTTTGTCTAATAGTACCTAACAAACCAGTTTGGTAAACAATCTTTGCAGCAAAGCTTTGAACCAAAATACCCATCTTTTTCTTACAGTTGCCTTTTGACTCCCCTGTTGACATTTATAATTCAAATCTATTCCCTCCTGTTGTTTCAGTTTAAACCTTTTGTGTAGCAGAGTTTGCTCAAATGCATGCGATTGTGTTGAGACATGTATCGATCAGCTGAAAAACTCAGTACTCTGAGTGTTTGTCTTGTTCAAAGCAGCATACAGATTACTCGGGCAGAATTGTAATGTTTTAACATCTACTTCATGTGTCCCCACCATAGGTAACCAGGACTTACAAGCAGAGGGGGGATTTCACAAAGCTGTGTAAGGCCCTCCTTATTTTGCAGCTTAATTTTCATTGCATGCGTACAAACACAAAGGGAGCAATTTGCAACTAGTTTTTGCATCAGGTCACAGTTCCTCAGCTACAAACACAGCGGGTACTGATTTGATTAAAAAGTGTAATGCTTTCTTTATTTTTCGTTGTTTAATCCACAAACTGTAGAATGCAGGTCGTTACTTTAAATGTAGTTTTTAAAACTGTAAGAGCCACACCAGACAAATTGCTGTATGCTTCAGATTGTTATAGGTAATAGAATGGTGAATTCCTCTGACTGATTTATTCAGACATAAAAGCACCGCTTAACTTACAGTATGCATTCCAATATGAATTATACTTATACCAAAACAAAAAATAAATGATCATATTATAAAAATGTATCCTTACAGTATATCAAAATGGTTTTGGAAGATTCGAGGTGATTAAATCTCTAACATTATAAAAAATATGCTGTATAAATAAAAAAAATATTTTTGGTTTTATTCGTGGCTTAATGCTCACTTACCCCATGATCAACGTTCTGTTTCTTAACCACTGCACATGAAGTACCAAGTAAACTTTTTTATATATGGTTTGGATTTTATCACTTTAGATAAATGGATGAATTATCTCTGTTGTGTCCTTTTAAAAGGGTCACTGGAAAGCAAGGTTGTGTTATATTTTTTTTCTGTTGGGCTGGAATTTTACCAATGCTAAGCAGACTGTTTTTTTTTCTGGAACTCAAAGTTATCTCAAATGCCTTCTTTTACATAAATTAAAAAAACTGTACATTTATATAACTCAGTTCAAAATGTGATATTAAGGGACCTTACCTGTTGCTATAAGTCTTAAAGGGCCTTTTCAATGAGTTATAGATGCTGACGGTTGTAGGCAGGAGGGATCTCCTGTAGCAGCCTGCAACTGATTTGGAGAATCTGAAGACTCTGTTGTTTTTTGACTGTCTGATAAAAAAAATGCTCAGGGAGTTGTCCCTAATGTGTTTATTTTTATAAAGGATTTACCTATGTAAAATGATCTCTAGAGGTCGTAGAAATGTTTTTTAAACTCTTTTGTTTGTTGAGCTTCATAATATCAATTGTTCTGTTGTTGCTATGCAGGGCTGACTTTTCTCACTATGCATGTATATTAACTAACTTAATTAAACGTAAGCAAACTGTGTCTTGAAAGAAGGGATGCTAATTATCCATTAGAGTCACTTAAGAAGCCAATCTTGGGCTGTTTATTTTAGTCCCTCTCATAAAGAACGTGCAAATACACTTAAAAATTTGTCCCAGAATGTTTTCTGCACAGTTATAGTTGAAAAGAAAATTTACAAATGTTCTCTAATCATGAGAGAATTCTAGCATTTTTTTCTGCAGGGGTTTGATGGCTTATGTATATTTTTATATTTCTGCAGTTACGTAGGTGTGTAACAAGGCCACAATCATTATTATTCTCACTGTGTAAGCAGGTTTCCCACTGGCACTATTATCTTTGTGGGAAAAACAAAATGACCAGCACAATTCGTTTCCAAAATGGCCTTGGCAAGGTGCAGAGGATAATCATATAATTTGCAGATTTAATTGGAAATATAAATCCCAGTGCGCAAACCATTACAGGCAGGTTTGATATATACCTTTAAGATTGATGCATGATGACACCTCACAAATGTGGAGGGTCACCCGTGTCACTTTTAAATATCACAGCACCCTGAGAAACCTGATTGGAGCTTCAACAACACATTTAAATAGCTGTCCTTGCATATTGATGAGCACAATTACCTCCTCAACTGTCTCTGTCTGCCTCAGATTAGATTGGCTATATTTTTTCTTGTGGTCCTTTTTCTCCATTTGACAGAACACGGCACAGCTAATGTTGTTGTCACTTACTCTTTTTTTCATTTTTCTTCTTTTTTTATCATTACATTTCACTAATACACTGGGCGTGTTGTATTCCAACATGTCTTGTTTTATATAGAGTATGTGATAGAGCTATTACAACATTATCATATTTCATCTGAGCTATACTATGTCCAAGTGAAAAGGCTGCAGGGTGCGTGTACATTTCCATATAGTATTGCACCAGAGTGTAATGCTTTATCAATAAACTGTTGGACCGTGTACTGTTTTCATAATGGAGTCGTGAAAGCCTGCTCTGGTTCCTAATTACCGCAGCAAACAGGACCTGGCAGCAATTTAGAGGCAAAAAATCGGACAAGAAAAAGAATAGGCAGGAGAGAGTGGAAAGGACAGAGCAAGAGCAATGATAAAAACAGTATTATTTGTCAGTTTACTGTGAGCTAAAATCCAATTATATCTGCTGAAGAAGCATGAAGGTCTAGTTGGGCCAAAAAGATGAGCCATAAAATTTGCACCAAGATCGGTACCAATGTCCAGTGTCTGAAGACTAAGAATGAAAGATGATGTACTGTCAAATACGCTGTCGAACAGAATCCCTTTCATCAGTCAATGCAGCTGCTCTGAAAAATTCAGGTGGTCTTAACAATAACGCATGATGGATGTAAAAATAGTGACTGCAGGAAGAATAAAAAGTTTACTAATTTGACTATTAGTTAGATATTTCAAATTATGTAAAAACCACTAGGGTGTAGGAATCTGTTAAAAATAAAACAATTTCCAAAACAATTTAGATATGTCTACTTTAACTCGGGGTGTGATAGAGAGCAGGACTTCTAACTGGAAGAGTGACTGGAGTAAAGAAAATTGCCCAATTTTATCCTTTGGAACATGCTTAAATTGACATTTTACCAGTCTACGGGAAATGTTAATATAAGCGGTAATGATCAAACTGTCATGGAAAGAAGAAGCATCCCGACCCACATTGAGGAGGATGCTCGGTAAACCAAACTAGTTTTAAGTTTTTATCAATTTGAAAAAAAAGGTTTGTGAGATGTTCACAAACGGGTATGTAAATAGTATAAGTTACATTAGGAAGATCAGGGAAAATAATTATAGATTTTATATTTTACGAACAGATCCAATCTTACTTGGCAGGTAAAGGCTTAGGAGGAGGACCGAGATCTAGAAGGTGGAAGCTAGTAGCGTTTCAGGATGGACTGGCAGGTTGAGTGTCAGGCCAGGAAAAATCAGCAACCAGCTCCTTATATGCTGCAGCCACTGAAATAACCAGGCCCAGGTGTGCAGTAGTAATAAGCTCAGTACCGCACTCCAGGTAGCGGCAATTTCCAGAAAAACATCACACAAGCACACACACACACACAAACTTGTCTTACTATCTTTGGAGAGCCTTTCCATTGACTTCAACAATTGAAAACAAGAGCAGCCACGCACACATGCACCCACACACAAATGTAAGTCCCCTTAAATTCATTTTAAAACATCAATCTTTTTACTAAAATAATCTTTCTGTCATGATTTGTGGACATAAAGATCTCAATAGAAGCTTCATCTCCTGGTCAGACCCTGTTATTCAGTGAAAGGGTGAAGTCAGAGTAAAAAAAATATGCAAGAGGGGGTCTCTCCAGTGGCTGGAAGTTGGAAGGGTTTTGCTGTAAGTTGCAGGGAAGTGGGCTGCCATTCAGCTGGGAAGGGCCATTTTGAATGGCTGCTACTGTAAGCCAAAGCAGACAGTAGATAGCAGACTCCTGGTAATAAGAAAGGAGATAGGAAGAGGAAGCAGGATGTTTTCTATTGAATGTATTAAACATAGAAACCTCTTGACATTCCTATGTGGTAATCCATACAGTTCCCCACAATTCCTTGTGTGGAAGGAGGCATAGGCCAAGCCCACCCCACTGAGCTGAACAAAAAGACATTATTTTATTCACAAATATTCTGTGTCACACATGTAATTATATGCACCTTCCTGTGTTTTGAGATTTCCTCTTAGACCCAGTATAGTGTTCTTACTGTTTACCTGTAAAAGGTAAAGGGATAGGAGCTAGGAACAGGAAGTAGGAGCTGCAATTAGGATTATTCATAATAAGCCAGAGAGTAGGATTTAAGGATTGTTGACTGCAGAAAAATCACAAAACACTGTCATAAAACAGCTAAAACTGCTATAAAATGTCAGTTGGAAAGTCATCTTGTGAGGATTTCACATAATGTTTCTAACAAATCAAATGCTTCATGATTTTTTGCAAGGAATCAATGTCAAATTACTGTACAGTAGGAACACTGAAAAAGTGTTTGTACTGTATAGCTGTTCCTCCTTCATAGTTATTCTAAATAGAACTATAGGGCAGCTCAAATATTCACAGAAAAAATGGTGATCTAAAATCTGAAAAGAAATTCTAATCCGTGCTGTACTACTAATAATATCTGCATCAACAAAATTTACCACTAATAAAGATATTTGTGATGGGATGCATGCTTAGTGACCTGGTAATGATTTATAAAGAATATAGAGCTGGCATTGGTGACGAACATTAAAAGGGGACTTAAGGGCCATCTGGGAGATACTAAACCTTTACCTTTTATTATTGGTGCCCTTATTAAGATGACAGATGCGTCTGTCATTTTCAGGTTAGCAACTCAAAATAAAAATAAACTTTTAAGTTACAAACATAAAGTTGAGCAATGAAAAAACATCAACAAACTCTGTATCTCTCCTAACTTGGTTCATTTTTAAAAGCGGTGACAGTTTTGACCTGCAGAATAAAGTGATGGGGACCCATCTGTCCACAAAAGGAAAGATCTTAACCCAAGGCCAGCAGCAAACTCTAATGAGTATTGACAACAACCTGAGCCTCTTTGACTTTCAACCTAATTCACTCTTTGAGAGAAGAAATCACTGCCTTAAGCTAACAAAGTATGAAGAAAGAGAAGTAAATACCCCCCCGCCTCAGTCTTAAAACTGTGCCAATAGTTTGACAATGTTCCTTCTCACATCAATCATTTAATGTTATTGAATTTTTTAAAAGATGTACAGTATTGTTTAGGCTGTCTCTTGATATAAGCACCTCTCTCAAACTGTCCCTCTCGTAAGTGGCTATGAAGTTTGTGTCAAGAGAATATCGATCCCAGAGGCTCTAATGATAGCACTTTGCCACAAAACAAAAATAACAACTTATAAGCTTAAGAGGTCAGCATAAACAACTTCACAATATCTTGAGATACACTGACATCTGTCATTATGGACAAATTCACAAGAAAATTACTACAACTGATAGTTTTACACTTTTCTATAGTTTAATCCAAAAATAGAAGATGTTGCAACTGTGAATTATTGAATATGTTTATCTATGGCTTCATCCATTGCATAAATCCACACAGGACAGTTTGTTAATAGTAAAAATGATGATAGTTGCATAAGGATAAGCCAATAACTGCCTTTGTAGTTATCAGAAAATATAGCCTGGGTGCCATTCCGAACTTAGTCCCGCCCACAAGGTTTGAGGTTGGGAAGTTCGGTCTGGCATTGCTCCATAGTAGCGCGAGTATGATCGCCCACTCTCTGGCGATCCAATCAAATTGTCGGGGCGGGCTTTATACGATGATGGACAGATCATCAACAGTAACGTAATCATCATAGTCGAGTGTAGAAAAAGAGAAGAAACATTATCCCCTTTTCTGTTACCTCCAAAAATCCATAGGTTTCTCAAAAGCCTGTGACCTTTCAAAGTCCAGGTATTGTTTGATGCACATTTATTTAGGTCATTACACTTACATGGGGTTTTACTTTCCCAGGATTATGATCCTGTACTTGGTGTGGAGATTTAAACATTGTCCAGTATTCTTAAAGGGGAGGGTTACGTACACCATAATGCAGGCCTGTTTGCCACAAGCACAGCAATGACTGAAGAAAGAGAGTGTACAACTCCTGTTTTATACCTTTAACCTGTCACAAAATAAGTCTTAAAATATTTTTTCAAGATAGAATAGGGAGAGAGAATATTATTAAACATTAACCACTTTGAAACCTGCTTCAAAGGGATGGAGCTCCATGCAACCTGACTGGTAGCCCGAATTGAGCTACATGACTTTTACCTTTGTGTCAACAACAAACCATCCATTTTCTAGAAGAAAAATAATTGTTTTCTTTTTCTAAAATCTCCATGAAACTCACTTTTTAAAGAGGTTCCATTTGTCCTCTTCATAAAAAGAAGTAATGAAAATGTTTCTGTCACCTTGTTAAATTGAAAAGGTTAGTTTCTACTTTCGACAACTTTAGGTTGCCAAAGGAAATGGCAAATATATGTAATGATATATTGAGACCCCTGAAGATATTCAATTTTTATGAAAAAAGGTGCAATAAAGTTTGTCTGAGTGGAGTTGCCATATTGTGACATCATCAGCATTGGCATGGCTCCGATCAGATCTGGAACCTTTGCTGTAGCCAGCGTGTCTGTCTTTTTTAGTAAATTAATTTGTCACAAAAATCTTCATGTTGTATCTAAATCTACAGTGTGTAATGATAACAGGGATTTACTGACTGAAATGTAATATATTTTAAATACAAGTGAGTAATTGCCTCTCTGTGCTTTAATAACATCCATAAGGCTAAAGGCCGTCTGTATTCCGCACAGCAGTCCGGAATTCCTTTCCTACAAAGGATAGTTTTTTTCACTGTTGACCCCACGAAAGGAAAAGGGAAGAGAGCTTGAAGCAGGAGATGATCTATAATTTGAGGAACTAAAATGGAGGGAGAGTGTTTCAATTAATCTGTACTGCACTGAGGGTAAATGAAATGAATGAAAACCAGTTGTGTGTCATTATTACCATCACCTGCTGAACTGAAGGGTCTTTCAGCAAATGAGATAGGCAGGCTGACAAATTCCTCAAGACACTTTTTACATTGGTAAAACAAACTTAGGGGTTTAATAAGGCAGATACAAAAAATATATGGTAATGTAGAGAGAAGAACTTAGGCAGCAACCAATTAGACTTGTTTCCAGCAAACTGAAATTAAAATTTTGAGCGGACTTTTAAAAGTGTGAAAGAAGGAAATGCAAATTTCATTTGGTTTGAAATGAATTAACCAGGCACTGCAAAAGAAACTGCCATACTGTATGTCTTTGTCCAGATTACGCTGTCACACATGGCTGTTGTTAAAAGGAATTAAGAGACTGCAATCTAGCACTGACCACAGATCAGTAATGGAGGAAAGTTTTAATGATTGTGTTGCGATTGGGGAAGTTGTTGCTACACTAACGGTATAGAGGACTATCTTTTATTTCCGGGTGGATCATCTAAAAAAGTGGTCCTCCTAATTGTCATTCATTCTGATGATATGTTTAGATAAGGCCCTCCTAAATGCTCGTCCCATTAGCTATCTTTTTCTGCACATGGGCACTTTCAGGATTATTCCTGTGGAAAACTATAGTTTCAGCCAGTCATTGAAGCTCACCTTTCTAACCTGGGTTCTTTGAAAAATGGCTGAGGGTTGTAAGATAAAAAGTGTCTACAAAGTGTATGATGAAAAAGAAAGGCCTCAGAAGACGCAGATATATCCCGGAATGCCTTGTTTGGAGAGCTCTCCCCACAAAGCATTTTGGGATTTGCTGTCACACTGGCCCACTAACCATGGGCTATCACTACCTGACAGCGGTGGCTAATACCAAAGATGGCGCAGGCACTGGACAGTGGAGGAGGAATTAAGTGACCAATGGTGAGCAAAAAGCAGAGATCATCTGTCCAAATGGTAAGTTACCTGAGTTTGCTATATAGTCCACTACATATTGCCAGTCTATATAGTGATTTAGGGGTTATGGCGGATGTTCATGCACAGTGTGCTTGTATGAGCTAGGAGAAGAGCAGCTTTTACACAAAGCATGATAGAGGAGAAATGGGCTTGTGCATTCTCTTTCACGCGTTTAATAGGCATTTCCTCTTGCGAGTGGGTACAGGGTTGTGCATGTGTATTTTTTTGCACATGAACAACCCTCAGTTTTTTGGAGTGAGTGGGTGTTTTAAAAAATTTGTGAAAATCCTCCACAATACCTTTAACATGTTAGTTAGTAATGGCAAAGCTGCTTCCAGCCGTGTTTACGTGCAAAACATCTGGGAAGACATGAACCTGAGAAACAGCATATGTTTCATGCGAATAAAAGTTCACTATGTCAGAGCTGACTCGAAAAAAAAGGGTCCCATCTTCATTTTGTGCATCAACCCTTTTTCATAAAATGCAAAAACCACTTCAAGCGAGGGTAAAAACTTTTTCACGAATTTTAGGGAGTTATTTAAACTTTGCCATTTCCATCAACCTTATTTGATACTTCAAAATGCACAATAGACAAAGTGGATGGAAATTCACCTACTGATTTGCAGCCTTCTAGAAATAAGTGGTAAAAAAGATTTGAGAGATATTTTTCAAAAAAGAAAAACTTCTTATTGTGCTTTTCAAAGTAAATAAAGGTAAAAGCTTTAGCCTTGGCATAACGTCTCCTCAGAAGTAAAAGCTATAAACTCTGTTGTCTGCCATTTAAGGCATGTTCTAAGAATGGGGAGCTCTTAGAAATCTATTTTTTTTTTTCAGTTGGTTAGGTGTGTGCAGAAACAAAACAACAACAGAAAGTTAAATATAGTTCTTCATCAACAATCTTCCCTTTTCTCCTAAACTGCCTGTCATAAAGCTCCATCTAACAGTGAGACATGATCATTTATTTGAACTACCATAATCACTGTTATGGTTGTGTTCCTGTCGGGTTGGAATTCTATGAACATTTTCTTCCATTTTCTTTTAAAAACTTTAAGGATACAATATTGTTCAACTTATAATTTATCTAAATTACAGACTGCAATGGGGACATGAGCTTTTCAGTTTGCTTTCCTCATGAAAGTGTCTACACAACCTGATCTGCCAAAAAGACTTTTTTACACTAAAAATTTGAATATTACTAGGCCAAAAAAAGAAGGGAATGCTGTAAGTCTGTTGAAGACAATATTTTAGTAAATTGTGTGGTAGTATTACTCTCTGTTGTCAGGTAAAATCCCTAGTATGCATTTTGTGTGTTTGCTCTAATATCATTTTTGTGTTTGCACACCCAATATTTGTCTTTGCATTGCTTTTTGTATTTGCTGGGCAGTAATGCACTTACATCAAGTTTGTGTTACACTTTTGAAAACAATGGCCCAACTCACCTCCACAGCAAAATGATTGTTATTGCAGAAACTGTAAAACAGAAACATGCTAGGATTGCTTGATTTCTTCACTTTAAACTGGTTCGCAACACGCTGGCCAACTTCTTCTAGTTTACCATAAAAATAACACAATACGTCTATACTGTGTATTCTAATGATCAAACTGTAGTACTTCAATAGTCCTTATTATGCCCAGTCAGATTACAGTCACTATTCTACACAGTTTTATTTTTACATGCATCACTTTCATGAACTGACTAGATCATGAAAAGGTATTTTATTATATGAACAAATACCATCATTAACTCTAATAATGTTTTATCGTGTTTAAATCAGTTATTTTTTAACTTGTTTTAATATCTTTTAAAATCCGTTATGGATTCTATTTTGAATAAAGGTCTTTCTTCCAATTCCCCTTTATTTCATCTTAATGAAATCAACAGAATGCATCGAGCAGATCTTCTGATTACTAGAAGATCTATATCGAAAATATGTAACACAGGTTCAAGCCAAAAATAGCCATATAGGTTAACACAGGTAACCTTGCGCCACAAGCTGGATTGTTGCGAGATCTGTGTTTACAGTCTCACAAAAGTGGTGCTGGCTAGTCAATAGAGGGTGCTAGGGCATCACGTCACCCACCCAATAAGCTTGATTAAGACATAAAAACAAATAAAATTAAATGATAAAATTCTAATACTCCAAAATATGTTAATATATTTTTTAGATGTGCTTGATAAATATTTATTCTTTAATGACAAGTCTGTTTTGCTTGTCGTCAGATTGGGGACATAATTCCGCCCTAGGGCGCAAAAATCTTTGGACATTGACTCTCGTTAAAAGATGAAAATTCACAGTAGCTCCTCTACAATACAATAGGATAGAAGAGTTCAGGGCGCAGCTCTCAGGAACTGAAGTCATGGTCATAGTGCGGCTGATTGACATGTTGGAATCAAAACAGTCAGAGGGGCCTTGGTGCTGCATTACAAACATGGCTATGGTGGAAGACTCAGTTCAGTTTATTTATATAGCACCAACTGAAAACACGCAATCTCAAAAAACTTTACAATTAAACCAGACAGAGTCAAAATTCAAAGTTTTCTGCCTAAGGAAAACCAGCTGATTGCATTGACTCATTGACTCCAAGGCAATCCCTCAGACTAAGTATGCATGTATCGAAAGTGAAAAGGAAAAACTCCCTTTTAACAGGAAGAAACCTCCAGCAGAATCAGACTCAGTGTGAGCGGCCATCTGCTGAGGCCGACTGGGGTTCAAGGAGACAGAAGCAGAGATACAAAAGTAAACTGTAAACCAGCTCCACAGACGGCCCCATCCAGGAAACACACAGCCAGGCAGACAAGCTCCGAGCCAGTTCAACTGTCGGTACCGCAATTGACTCAATTTTGGCTAAAATAGGGACAATTTTTTGTCTATAAAAGGTGCAAATGGAAGCACTTTGTGCATTTGTAGAAGGGAAAGATGTCTTCCAACAAGATTTTGAAAATGTTTGATTGATCAGCTTACTCTGGTAGTTGTGAAAACACTCAAGAAGCTGCAGACGAATCATATTGCGATCATTGTGTAGTATTACACTAAACATCCATCCGTTTTAATGGATAGACTGAACAGCAGCCATCCCAGATTGATAACCTAGAACTCAACTCAATTCTACACATATCAATCTGGCTACTGCCAGGTTAGGACACAGGCTTTACTGAGTCAAATAATGGACTAACATTTGCTACATAGCTTAGCTTGATGTTCAACTTAGCTTAACATTTGGCTCAGCAGTTCAGTTTAACTTGAGCTCCTCATGACATGACCCTTTTTACCCACTTTATAATAGGTTTTGCCCATATACTCATGCTTTTACCTAAGCAGTGTGTGCATGCCTCAGTTATTAGCTTCTTTCTCTTCAATAACAAAGACACAAAACAGTTCAGCGTCCCAATTCTGTGACGAGTCCGCCATTTCCACCACATTGATAATCTGCACAAATACTTAACTGTTTGATTTCGACCCATGAGCTTTACCTCTGGTATGCCACACAGCCCCTATTAGAAACTACTTCTGATAGTTACCATGCATATATCACTAATCAACCACTTTATCTGCAAAACAGAAACATACAGCAGTGTATGGTACTTGCTCTGGGTGTTATCTTTACAACACCCTGGCCAACTTCTTCTGCTGCCCAGAGCGTCAGCAACTGCTACACATTGTACCCTCCACTGGTGGAATTCATATTATACCTTTAAATAAAGAAATAGATTTTAACAGTGGTTTATTTAAAAGAAAGTGGCCTTAGCACTTAAATAACATGGGGGGCGACTAATTTAATGCATTTCTTTCTTTCATAGTAGCACATTTGCAACCCTTGGCCACATTATTCTTCTCATTCAATATTTTAAACCGTCTACTGAACAATCCATCAATCTTAGTACAATTAACTGTTAATAACCAATATGTTAATAACTGTCCACAGATAAAACCACTAAAGGTACTTTTCATCAAGCAAAAGCTTTATTAGTACAAAAAGCAAGAAGGTGCCACTTTTTATGCTACGCATTAATTCTCTGTATTTATTTATCTCTTTTTAAGTAGCGCCCTGTTCTTTTTTTTTTTCTCTATTTACTTTCCTGATGACTCCATTATTAAACTGCCTTCCACTTTTTTTCTTTTTTTTCTTTTTGTGGAGATGTAATAAAACTCTCTGTAAGATTATTGTTAAAGTTTTTAATTGCTTTTCATTTTGGTGAACTGAAAAATGACCCAATGTCTTTTTTTGTTTTCTGTGCACTTTAGCTAACCTGGCTGTCTAGCAAAAACACACAAAGTTTAAACAGTAGAGAGATACAACGTGTCTTGATGGAGCTAAAGCAATAAACATGACTTTGTTTACCCAGAGTAGCAGATTTTCAGTCAATGTGTTTGAGTCCATAAGACTATGACACTCTCGAGAAAGTGCCTACAGGCATGTTAGTTATAGATTTAGCATTTAAATAGGATAATTTTGCAGGCTGCAGTATTAAAGTTTACAAATAATATAAATTAAATTCTGCCTAAACATTATAAGGTACAGGTTTCAAAGGAAAGGAACGGAAATCACTGCAAAGAAAATCAAAGTTGGTGCTTACTATGGTAAATATACTGATTCTGCCTTAGAATTTGAAAGGGGTATATTAAAATTATCCTTTTCCTATCCCCTAATAACATTCGTTGCAGTATGGTCTGTGATTTATTAAATACTATGCAAAAAATCTGAATAAATAAATATTATCTGGTTTTCTGGTGGTCAGCATGCAAAAGTTTATTGGTGATCTATCAAATCTAAGTCTCACCTAGCAATCTGGGTGCTTTTCACTGGTTCATAGTGAAAAACTGTTTTGACTGCTGTAAATTAGCCACCAGGGTCTCTGTGTCACATAGCCTCCCCTTTGTGATGTTTACTGAGTGCAGCAGAGACACTAGTCTTTAAATGTAATGTTGATATTGGAGCATATTGGAGAAAATACATTTTTCTAAGTTTATTCTATACATGATCAACTGGAACGGCATCAAACGCTTATTTTTCCTCGACTCATTGCCAGATAAAGAGTAAACATTCACGGGGTGGCCTGGCACTTCAACCTACTGGTCCATCAGGGTTCTTTATTAGCTAGAGAGGGAGGTTAGTTAAAAGATGACTCTATCTATGTGTGTTAAGTCAGATTTTTCTTCAGAAGGAAAAAATAAGAAACTTAAGTTGGAACAAAATATGTTTATTTTTTTTTTATTTTTTATAAAGGACACTACACTAATGCAGCCAAAACATCACTGGGAAGTTTTAAATTGTATTTATTTTGGTTAGATTAACTAATGTATTGGTAAGTTACTGACCAAGCCAATGTTTTCGGATCAATAAAATTTAATTGGTAAACCAAACAACTAAACAAAATGGTGAATGATAGTTTACCAATCTGACTTGCTGTGGTCAAATGTAGTTTTTAATAGTTAGGAACCTAGAAAGCAATTGTAATGATGTGAACAAGTACAGCATGCTTATCTTCCTGTTGTTTACCTTGGTTTTACCATAAGTATTGAGTAACATAAATTGACAACAATGGTGTCGGACGCGGGAATTTACCCTGCAACCAGAGCATTGTTGGTTCAAGCCTTGGATTTTAATGTTGCTATACTATTTAACCAATATTTAAAGTGACAAATTTGTATTGACGTGCCTTTTAGCAATATAAATTGCTTCTAAATTAGATTGATATCTTAACCAAAAGATTGGTTGGACACATAACCACCGGCCAGATTGATAAAGTTCAGCCATTTTTTTATTGTATTCACCAGTCTCTTTTTAGGGTCAATCCTAATAAATTATTGGACTGTAAATTTAAAAAATGCCTACTCTGAAATGATCTATACCAGCAACATTTAATCCTGACACATTGGCATCCACTATATAGTAAAGCTGATTTCAACTGCTCAACACATAGCTCATTTAGACATCAGTTATTGTTTAGTCTAAACATAGATTTATTTGATTTAGCATGCAAGGTCTAATTTAACCAATTTTTAAACTGGGATACTGTGGAGAAGTTTGGAAAATGACTGAGAATTTCAAATTATTTTACATCCAAAGAAACTGAATAATTTAAAGGAAGGTGGTAAATATGATAGCCTATTTACAAGTTTCACGGTAATGCTGGATACAATTGAAACAAATACCCTGGCTGGGAAATGGCAACATTCTTTATTTATGGTTATTACATAAACGAACGTTTACTTTATTTTCATAAAAAGACAATGGGAGTCATTGGCAGACATCATTTTCAACTAGAGTAGCTTCTCTCCCAGCACCTTTGTCACTGAACTGTTTGTAACAGACCATGCAGCACTGAAAGAATGTTACTAAGAAGCAGGAAAATTGAATTTACTAGTGTTGTAAAGAATATGGTATAAACTGCTGTAACTTCTACGATAAAGACATGACTGGTACACATGAAGATACCTGGAGTTTACTTTATTTATCTACCATGAATTTAATGATTGTTTAACTCATCAAGAAGTCCTGATTTTAAGTACCTTTTATCTAAGTGTTTCTTTTACCTTTCATTCATCTATTTGCCATCCCGCTTTATCCCAGCTGGAGTGGAGAGGGGGTGCTGGTGCCTATCTCCAGCTGTTTACGGGCGAGAGGCGCGGTACACCCAGAACAGTTCTTCAATCCATCGCAGGTAACACAGAGACAAATAGGACAAACAGCCATAACCTAAGGAGAATTTAGAGAAGCCAATTAACCTAACAGTCATGTTTTTGGACTGTTGGAGGAAGCCGGAGTACCCAGAGACAACCCACACATGCAGAGGAAGAACGTGCAAACTCCATGCAGAGTGGAACATTGTTGCTGCCTGGTTTTATGTCATAAAAAATCTCTTCCCATAATTAATCAACAGCCATAATAAAAATAGGCATTGAATTACAAAGTACTTTAAAACATTATTTGAGTTTACTTACCCATGATACATAGATCCAAAGGTGACCTGTCCAGGGTGTACCCTGCCTATGGATGGATGGATGGATGGATGGATGGATGGATGGATGGATGGATGGATGGATGGATGGATGGATGGATGGATGGATGGGTGGATGGATGGATGGATGGATGGATGGATGGATGGATGGATGGATGGATGCTGTACTTAAAACCCACAAGTATATAGAATTGCAATGTGATCAGAGTCAAATCACACAGAGGTGGAACATACTCAGTGGAATAGGGAGCCTGGCAGAAGCATAGCAAACTTGCACCATTACTTGTATTAGTGTAGAACAAAACTAGACTGACGGAATCACACTTCAAAGTTGCTTTCCCAAGAAATCTTTGTAAAACTTTCAAGTCATGTTCACTAAGTGGGTCACGCCAAGGTGAACCCAATCCAGGACCTTCTAACTGGCAACAGTTTCACTTGCCGGTATCTGCACCGTTTATCTAGACCTTGGAGTTTTTTTCTTGAAGTGTCTACATACTACATATGTTGTCTATATAAATGTCTACATACATAGTTTGTCTACTGTACATAAATGTCTACATACTTTAGCATGAATCAGGACAAGAGGGTTGACTGATGAGTGGTGCATTAAAGTACTGTAGATTAATAAACCATGTTAAGAGCTTAAGTGTGCAGCTGTTAGTGAGAAAGTCCAGTAGCAAGTTACTCCGGGATCTGTTGATGCCAAGGGGCTCCCATTTGCATACCAGGTCCTGGAGGTGGATGGCATTAAATGCTGAGCTTAGTCCAGCAACAACATCTGGTGCTCAATGCTCAGGTAGAGACCGGTGGAGATGGCATCTTCAGTGGAGCGGTTGGGCTCAACGGGTCAAATGATGGGGACAGTGTCCCTTAACCACCCATTCAAAGCACTTCATGATGGTGGATTTGAGTGTGACGGAGTGAAAGTCATTAATGCATGTGATGGCTAGTTTCTTAGGCACTAGGATTATTGGGTGCTGATTTAAAGCACTGAGGAACGACGGCATGTCACATTGAGGTGTTGATAATAATATTTGACTTTTATTGATCTCACATTGGAGAAATTTACATCTGCATTTAACCCATGCCCTTGGGGAGCAGTAGGCTGCCATTGTGGGGTGCCCAGGGAGCAGTGTGGGGTTAAGGGTCTGGCTCAGAGACCCAGAGTGGCAGAACCTTAGGATTCCAAGCTCTATGCCCTGACCACTAGGCCACCACTCCACTAAAGATGTCTGCGAGCACATGGGCCAGCTGTTCTGCACATGGGCCAGCTGATTACACTGCTGTACACTCCTGCACATTCCTTAATCCAATCGGTGTGTTGACATTCCTCAATGTTCTCCTCACTAGGTTGGTCTCCAGTCTGAGTACCTGATCATCAGGTTGGGCGATGGTCTTTCTTGCAGAACTATCTTGCCCATGACCAAAATCAAATAAATTAGAAAAGAATGCTAAAAGAGTAAATCATGATAATCTAATTAAAAATAAAATAATCTAATAAGAATAATAGTAACTCAAATTGGGAAAAAAGTTAAAAAGATGAAATATGGATTATTTAACAAAATATATCTTTATTAATTAAAAAAAAGTCTGTTAATTAATGAACCATCCATCCCACCTGCACTTAGCAGCTATGATTTATGGGATTCTTTATAAATAAGATTGATTCTATTAAAAATAAGATCATTAGTACTCCTGTAACTGACTGATCTATCTTTGTAAGGTGAGGTAGCATTTGAGGTAGCCATAGATTTTGAACCGGGCTTAGACTGGTTTGATCCAGTTGAACTTTCAGAGTTAGCAAAACTATTGTCTTCATCTAAGCCTTCAACTTGTATATTAGATCCAGTTCCAACCAGGTTATTTAAGGAAGTATTCCCTCTGATTTTTTTCCACCATTTACATTAATCTATCCATAGGGATAGATTCTTCTATCCTTGTTACAGGGATATGTACCAAAGGATTTTAAGCTAGCTGTAATTAAACCTCTACTTAATGAAATTGTCTCTTGACCCAGATAACTGGTCAATTATAGACCTATAACGAGTCTTCATTTCTTATCTAAAATCCTTGAGAAAGTTGTTGCCAAACAAGTGTTTGACTACTTACACCATAATGAACATTTAAGAATTTCATTCTGGCTTTAGAGCTCATCATAGCGCTGACACATATATGTCTATATGTCTATATGACTTTATGTCTATATGATTATATATGTCTATAAATCTAGATGAAGCTAACTCATTACATATGAGTTACTGGCAAAACATGGATGACTCTTAACTTACTGCTCCTAAATACAGACAAAACAAGTGTGAGAAATAGTTGAAAAATAAGCTGTCTTTTAAGTCACTTCTTTTGGAAGGGATTAAATTGATCTCAGAAAATAAAATGAAAAATGTTAGTGTTATTTTTAATCAGCACTCTTCATGTAAATCTCATATCAAAGACATTTCTAGAATTTCCTTCTTTCATCTGCAGAATATTTCAAAAATTAGAAATATCCTGTCAAGGGGTGATTCTGAGAAACTAGTCCATGCAGTTGTTACTTCAAGGCTGGACTATTATAATTATCTGCTATCAGGAAGTCCACAAACTGTAGTTAAAAGCCTTCAGCTGATCCAAAATGCTTCAGCCAGAGCTTTGATGAAAATTAAAAGGAGAGATCATATCTTTCCTACAGTATCCTAGCTTCTCTCCATTGGCTTCCTGTTAAATCTAGAATAGAATTTAAAATCCTCCTTCTCACATATAAAGCCTTAAATGGCCAAGCTCCATTTTACGTCATCTTAATGTAGAATGGGAGGCCGATCTTCTAGTTATCAGGCTCCTATCCTGTGGAAATAATTACCCTGTTTTTCAGTGTAGTCCTGTTTCTCTGACTGTGACTAACTGGAAGTGCTCTTTTCATCCTCTGACATGGGAGCTGGCTCTGAGCTTGTCTGCTTGGCTGTGTGTTTCCTGGACGGGGCGCCCTTTTACAGCTGCTTTTTGTATCTGTGCTTCTGTCTCCTTGAACCTTAGTCAGCCTTGGCAGATGGCCGCTCACACTGAGCCTGGTTCTGTTGGAGATTTCTTCCTGTTAAAAGGGAGTTTTTCCTCTCCACTGTCACTATAATAGGCTTGGTGTAAGGGTTTGCCTTTTTGGTCAAAAAATCGATCAATCACGGGTTTTTCCCTTAGTAGAAACTTTGTTTAATTTTGGGCTATACAATCTGATTGAATTGCCTCTGTGATATGCCTTGAGATGGCATGTGTTGTGAATTGGCAAAAGATAAATAAACTGGATTTAATTTAATTAAATTGAGTGTCGTTCAGAGATGCAGACCTTCCAAAGAAGTTGTTAGGCTCTTTGAGGAAGCTGATGCAGGAATTAGTATTACAAAGAGGTGGTCTGAGAAGTCGAGGTGGAGGCGGGGGCTGCTCTGAATATTTCTTGAGGTTTGCATAGACCAACCCAAAATTGTTTTTCCTTGGGGCAATCCAATTTGTGGAAGTTTGGGCACGTCTTCGTTGGGCATGGTTAAAACCCCCAAGCCCCAAAAAAACCCCCGGTTTTATGGTGCACGTCCTGAGGGCTTGGTAAAAAAAACCCAGGGCTTTTTTTGGTGCTGACCGGGGTTTTAGACGGCGAATTGGCCCGCGGTTAATTTCCATGTATATAAAACAGCTTAAATTTACATCAAAACCCAAATATTTGCTGAGCAAAGGTGGTTTACCAAGGAACTTTTTACACCATTTTTGGGGTACACTAAAAAAAAACGGCCTCTTTTAGGGGTAAAAACTCACTGATTTCCAAAAAGTTTTTTCGGAAATTTGGGGAAAAAGTGAGTTTTTAGTTTTTTTTTAAATTCCAAAATTTGGGAACCCCAGTGAAGGTTTTTGCTTGGGTTTTTCCCGATTTTTTTTCGGAAAATTTGGGCAACCCACTGCCTTTTTTCTTTTGTTAAAATGGGTTTTAGATTTTTTAAAAAGGGGAAAATTTGGCAAAAGCGCCATTTAAACCCCGTTTTTAAAATGGGATTCCCCGTTTTTTAAAACTTTTAAATACCGTACTTCCCTTAAATTTTAAAAAAAAAAAAAATGGGGGTTTTGCCGTGTAAATCGGTCTTGCGATGGGGTTTTAAAATTTTTCCCTTTTCCAAGGGAATTAAGGGTTTTTTGGGGTCCCCCCTAAAAAAACTTTAAAATTTTCTGGTTCTGTTCCAACCAAAATTTTACCATACAAATTAAGTAAAACCCACAAAGGGGAAGTGAAAACTTGTCAAGCATTTCATACGAAAAGTTAAAAAGAAAAATAATTTCAAATTTAAAAAAACAAAAATAAATTAAGTAATCCACTTAAAGAAAAAATTTCTATTTAAAAAAGTAAAAGTTAAAAAAAAACTGATTTTTTTTTCTGTCCATTTCCTCACGGTATTATTGAGTTTGGGAAAACAGAAAAAAAAACATATGTGTCCACATAAGAGATAACTTTTTGTAGAAGACAAAATGGTGATAAAAAGGTTTCTTTTTCGGGTTGGAAGTCACAAGTCGCTGAGATCAGACGTTCTGGGGATGGTTTAGTTTTTCCCCAGTCACGGGTTGAAATTGAGACCCATGTTGTCAATCGGGTGTTTTCCTCTCTCTAAAACAAAAAGAAAAAAGTTAGAAAGTGCACTACATGAACATTTTTGCTTAAATTTTGTTTCACCTTTGTTGACTTGCTAGGACCGGGGTACTTAAAACCCAGGGGTGGTATTTTGTAAAAATTCTTTAAAACCTTGTTTTTTAAACGGGGGCCTTTGGGGTTGAACCGCTTTACACCAAAAAAAACTTTTTAAAAAAAATTAAAACTGTTTTGGCCCAATTTTATAAAATAGATACTCACCTTTATCTGGTTCATGAACCAAAGGTTTGTTTTAACCCATTTATGAAAGTTAATCCTCAGCTTGAAAAACAAAGGAAAATGTGAACTTTTTTCATAAGGAAAAAACAAATTGTACAGTGGACAATTTTTTGCTAGGTAGTTTTTCTCAGAAATTTTTGGGTTTTTCTAAGTATTTGGCTTTTTACAAAACAGAAAGCGCTTTTAAAAAAATTTGAGAAAAGGGTTTTTTTTTTTTAAAAAATCCTTATTCAGCCAAAAAAATTTTTGTTAAATACGGACTCAAAATAAAAATTATAGTCTTCTATAACAATAAACAGTCAAATTTTTTTTAGTCATAAGAAGAACTTAAAAAAGGACCCCATTTACCCAAAATTTTTCTAAACCCTTTCCCCTCACCACCCCTGCTCTTGTTTTAGATGTCCCTTTAAACCCAAACAGTGATTCAAATGTTTGGAGACAATAAAGTACTGCAGAAGCTTTTAATACCCAGATAAAATTCAGGTGTGGGGCAGAAGGGGAAATACAAACCTGCGGGACGGGGTACGCTGAAGACCGGGATTGAGAAACACTGATTTACACTTTTGCTAAAATTTTATTCATGGACCATGCCTGGTGATTCAGAAAGAAAAAGACAGAAATGCAGAGAAAAAAAAAGTAGAAAAAGCCACAGGAAAATTTCCCCCAAAGGGAAAACTGTACGTGCTGTAAAAAACATTACTTTTTAATTTCCATGTCACTTTTTTCCTTAACCCCACTGAGGACTTTTTTCCTCATGGGGTTAAGGAATGAACAGTAGGGGGGGAGGACCCCCTCAGGTATTTTGGGGGTTCACCATGTTGATGTTGGATGATGGAAACGGCAGTTCCTCAGCCCTTCTGACTCTTCTTCTGCTTTCCCCCCCCAAAATTTCCCCTCAGCCTCACTCCCCTTCTTCTTTGGGCGTTCACTTGTCCAATACTTGTTCACAGTTCTCAGACATGTAACTTTGTTTTGTGTTCTTCTATATAAGCATAATTTTCCCAACTGATGTTCCAAATGCACCTCCAATCTTTTCAAAAAAACGGGTTGATGTTGGTTGAGCTAATTTTTCAACACTGCCCTGTTAAGAAATCAGGAAATCACTTGGGAGCAATTTACCAATTCAGGCGATTTTAAAAATAATAAATATAAATTAATTAATAATGATTCACATTATGACAACTTTAAACTTATGCATTTAAACTTACACAATGAACTGATGCTTTTTTGGAAATTTGAGAATTAAAAACCAGAGCGGGGTCCGTTGTCCTCTTTTCTGAAACCCCCTTTATCCCCCGGGTCAAAATGACCCTCTTCACAAACCCCCCCCAAAATAAGCAGCTTAATTGAATTTTAAACACCAAATTCTATTTGTATATTGTCATCCCACAAAAGTGTAATCTTATTTTCCCCCTCCCCTTGAATTTCTATAGTTAAGAAAAAAAATGTGCAAAAAAGTTTTTAATTTTTTTTCACAGTTTTTTTTCTTTTCTTTTCCCAAAAAGAATTTCAAAAAAAAAATAAAAAAACATAACCCATTCCAATTGGGAATGAGGCATTGCAATCAATCCCAAAATTTTTTTCACGCAGACACATTTTTTTAAAAGCTAGGGGGGAAAAACTTTTCCTCATTTTCTAGGGGGGTGGGTGTTGATGGTTCATTGTCGAGCTTCTTTCCCGAACTTTTAAATTGGGGGAGGGTTTTTGCGGGGACACTTTCCTTTTTTTTTGGTGGGGACAATTTTTACTTCCAAACACCCCCCCTTGTTTGGGAAACTCCAGGGTTGGGTTTACCCCAAAAAACTTTTTAGGAACAAACAAAATTTTTTAAATCCGGGGGCCCCGGGATCATTTTGGCCCTTTTCCCTCCCTTACTAGTTTTCCCCCTCCCTTTTTTCGTTGTCCCGGAAATATTTTTTTTTTCTAGGACTAGGTTGGGGTTTTTGAGGCTGAAGAAAACCTTCTTTTTTTTTTGGGAGGGGGAAAAAAGGTGGGGGTTTTGGGAAGGCAACTTTGGGGGGGCCTCTCCCCTTTGCCCCCCATGAGTGGGATCACTTTTTCTTTAACTGTCCAACCATGGGACTTTCCCCCGGGCTCTTATCAAAGGTTGGAAATTCCATTACTTGTTTTCCCCCCTCCCCCCCTTTAACAACCAACTGAAAACCCCTTTTTCCTTGGGGATACCCGGGGACCCCTTTAAAGCATTTTTGATAGTGATTGGGGAAAAACCCCCGAATCCCAATTTTTTTGTGAATACTTAAAAAAAACAATTTCAAAAGACATTTCTCATGTTAACAGGCCGGAAAAATAAAGAAAAAGTGAAAAAACCTTTTTTTTAAAAAATTAAAAAAATTCTTTAAAGGCCAGTTGCTTCATCCCCCTTTCTAGTCTGGTTAAAGGGGGGGAAAAGCTTTAATTTTAATTTTTTGGCTCAAAATTGTCTTTTAAAATCTTGGGTTTTTTTCCGGTATCAAAGCACACCCAATTTGGGAAAATTTTTTGAAAATTGGGTGGAAAAAAAGGCCTTCATCTTTGCCTTTTCCTTTTTATTTGACCCGAAACAACTTTAAAAAATTTTTCCTTTTATGGTTTTTAAAAACCTTTTCCCTTTTTCAATCCTTTGCCTCCGGGATTTTTACCCAAGAATTTTTTTTTTTTTTTTGGGTGGGGGAAAAAAAAAAAGAATTTTTATTGCGGGCAATAGGAAAAGCTTTCTGGGGGGCGGGGGGTTTTTGGGGGGGGGGGGGGGGGGGGGGGGGGGGGGGGGGGCCGTGGGGCTTTTGAAGGGGCCGGGGGGTTCTTTTTTTCCGCAAAAGCCCAAATTTCAAAAAAAAAAAGGGGGGGGAAAAAAAGCTAAAAATGTAAAAAAAAACTTCAAAATTTTTTTTTGGGAGGGGGCCGTTTGGTTTAACGGGGGGTTTTGTTTTAAACGTTTGGGAATGCCCCCTGGGGCCGTAAAAAAAAAATTTTTTTTTATTTTCCCAATGCGGGGCCCGGCTTTTTTAAGGGGGGGTGGGTGAGGTGGTTTTTTTGTGCCCCAAAACCAAGAAACCCAAAAATTTTTAAAAAAACTAACTGCTTCGGTTAACGGTAAACCCCCAACCGTAAAAATTTTTTGAACCCAAATTGGGGTTTCCCGCCCCAAAAATTTCCGTAGTTTTGTGAAAAATTTCGGGTTCCCACGAAAAAGGGGGGGTGTTCACGGGTTTTTTCCTTAAAAAAAAATTTGGGGGGTGCAAAAAAAGAGGGAAAAAATCCCTTTTTTTGGGTTAAAATTTCATTTTCCGGAAGGGGCCACCGGAGGGTTTCCCCCCCCGAACGGCAAAAAAAGCAAAAATTTTATTTAAAGCATAATTTTACAAAACCGCCAAAGGTCCAAAACCCATTCAATTAATTACAAGTACACTGTTTGATTGGAACCCAATGGAAAAGGTTAAAAATCTTTTCTGGGAAGGACAACGAGGGAAAATAATAATATTTTTTTAAAATAAAATCTCCCTTTCTTAAAACCCCCCTTTTATCCAATAAAAAGAAAAATCCAGCAAGGAAATAAAATTTCTTTGGGTTTCAAGCATCCGGGTGCCTCCTAAAAGCAAAAGGGATTTTTTTCAAATTTAAACGGTTTTTGGATTTTTTTTCAAAACCCCTTTGACAATGAAATCTTTCCCTAAAATTTTTAAATTAGCCCCGTATTTTATACGTTTTTTTTCCCCCTTTTAAAAAACTTTAAGGGCCCGGAATTGTTTGTATAGAATTTAAAAAACCCCCCCCCCCCCCCCCCCCCCCCCCCCCCCCCCCCCCCCCCCGTTTAAATAAGGGCTAAGGGATTTTCTCCAAAAATAAGGGGCCCCAAGCAGGGAAAGACAATGTGCCCCCCCGCAGGGAAAAAGGGGGCCCTCAGCCCCTATTAGCAAAATATTTCCAAGTGTATTTGTTTAAATTCAAGTGGGGGTTTAAATTTTTTTTGGGTAACACAAATTGTTTTTATTTTTTACAAAAAGAAAAGGTTTTCAAACCCCCTTTTTTAAAATTTTTGATTGGGTTTGGTTTGTCCAATTTTAAATCAGGGTTTATTTTTTTTCGGGTAAAATTGGTCTGTTTTTATGAAAAAAAGGGGTTTCCCCTTTTAAACCCTTTAAATTGGGGCCCAAATTGGAAACCCTTTGTTTCAAACAAGGGGGGCTACATTTTTTAATTAATTCAAAAAATCTATAAATTGGGGGGTTTTCTTAGGTTTCTTTCATTGGTAATCATCCCCACGCGAATTTCATTTGGGATTAAAGCAAAAAAAACCAAACCCCCCAATTCTGTTTTTTAAAAAATTTTTGGGGCCCCCAAAACCCCTTTTTTCTCCAGAAAATTTTTTAAGCTGTTCTACTTTTTTAAATTAACGCGGAATATTAAATTTTTTAAAAATTTTTAAAAACTTTAAATTTTAATAAAATTTTTTTATTTTTTACATTGTGACTGTACTTTTTGGTTAAATTTTTTAATTTCCAGATTTTTTGGGATAAGGTAAAATTCTTTTTAAAAGCGGATTTTTAATTTTTTCCGCATTTACGGCCTTTCATTCACCAATGGGCCGTAAATCTACCCAATTCAATGTTTTTGGGTACAAACGTTTAAAAATTTGGTTTTTAATTTTTAGTAAATTTTTGCTTTTTAGTTTTTATTGGGGGGTTTCCTTTATTTCAATGAACGTTTTTGGGGGAAACCAAAATTTTAGTTTTTTACCAACCCCACCGAAAATTTTTTTTTTTTTTCATTTTTGATTTGGGGGGTTTTTGAATTTTAAGTTTTTTGCAAATTTTTGGGTCCGGTCAAAAAGTTGGCTTTTTAAATTTTTTGTAAAATTTTGATTTTTTAGGGTTCGGTATCCAAATTTTCTTTGCAATTTTTTTTGCGTCTGTTTTTTCTTTTTCCCTTTTTTAAACCCAAAAATTTTTTTTTTGCTTTTGCTTTCGTTTGTTTGGGGAATTTTACGGTTCAATTTTTTAAAACCAAAAATGTTGGCTTTTTTTCCCTTTCTTTCCGTAAATTTACTGACTTTCTTTGCAGTTTCGACTTACGGTAGTTCCATGTAATTTCTACGGTAATGCAATGTTTTTGGATACGACGGTCAAAAACTGTTGGTCTTTTACCATTTCTTACCGTAAATTTACTGACTTTCTTTGCAGTTTCGACTTACGGTAGTTCCATGTAATTCTACGGTAATGCAACGTTTTTGGGTACGACGGTCAAAAACTGTTGGTCTTTTACCATTTCTTACCGTAAATTTACTGACTTTTTTTACAGTGTAGATTCAGACAACACCATCTTGGGTTTTCCCTGTTAAGTTAAAGACATCATCAAATAGGAAGAGCATCTTTCCACCTGCCAGTTCCTCTTGTCTGTTCAACTCACCATGAAGGACCTTCATGAAAGACCATGGGGCCACAGACATCAAAGATCTAAATAGGGGGATTGAACACTGAATAGGTCAAAAGGTAAACACAAACAATCAAAATAGGATGTCTTAGAAACAAAAACCTCAGTATCTGGTAAAAAAAAAGTACACAGCCATAGAGGAAGACATGTGATAATATAAATAAGAGGCTGCATTTTATTTTTTATGTCACAGAAATATTTCCTTTTACTTTGTGAAATGCTGCTTTTTTGGAGAAATTTAGACAAGTAGATTAAAAGACTACTTATTTTTCAATCAGAGGTTTGATCTACAAGCTAATAGCTGTTTGATCAGTGTGTTTGTTTTTTATAATAATATATATTTTACAAAGCAGAGAAAGTATCTGTGTGTATATTATTTTTAATGAAGGGGTGATAGAGGATGACAGCTTTCTATTTTAATTGCCATGGATCCTGTTGCCTGGTTGCCTGGGGGCCACAGTAAGGGTGCAGACACAAATATTCTCTAATGAGTATTAATCTAATCACTGTCTGATATAAACAAGGCTTCTGTAATGATTTCAGCCCCCCACTGTCATCACTTCCTGACTCTGGCATTTAGGCTCAGGCAATTTGCATTACATTAGAGTAAAAAAAAAAAAAAAAAACAGAACAAATTGAAGGACATTCTTGAGGCAAGCAAGGAAGGGGGATAATGATAGCTGGAAAAATGACCTTGTTCATTTTGTCTGAATTTGACTGTTATAGGAGAAACGTGTCATTCGTGATTTATGTTTCTCTTCTGAAAATCACATGAATTTAGTATTACAAATTTCTTAAAATTACGTTTCTCTAACTCAAAAAATTATTATGGTTTGTGTTAGCTAGTGTCGATTATTTGATAACAGTTAATAAAAACCAAACATGATGTTAATCAGAAGACTGGGCCAAATTAAAAACGTAATTAAATTCACAAATATAAAAGCTATTCGTACAGTGCAAACACACACACTACAATCATATCCGATAGATTAGAATATGCAATCCAATTGGGCTAATTTTTCAAATGGGCTTTTTGCCAGGTGGAGCCAAGTTTGACAACCTTTGGTTTGCATCTTTTCACTACCCATTCAGAAGGAAAGATGAAACATCAATTAATTTGGCAACAATGCTCAAAAGCTTGAACAATGCTCACCCTGATCTTGCTTATTTTTTTATCCACTTAAATCCAGGAAATGTAACAGAAAAGAAACCAAATTTCAAAAAGCTAACACAGTCTGGCAACACCTGATGTGTCAAGGCTTAGAAAGTAGGACCCAGAATTTAGGCAGATAGAACAGATGAAAAAAAAAAAATAAACTCTTTATTGACTGCTCTGCACACTGCGGCTCTTCAGATGGGATCAGCTTACTGGAATCTCTGGTTCTTAAAGGAATAGTACACCCAAAACATGATTAGCCTTCATTTTCTACTCACCTCCATGCTGAACAACACTCTGGAGTACTTTTTTGATATCTCAAATGCATCTGGAGATCTGGGAGACTTCTTGCTGTCTGCTGACATTCAAATAATGGAGGTCTATGGCGCCCGAGACAGAAAGGTCCACAAAAGTCCACAAAAACTTGTCAATATTCCTCCATACTGCTCGTCCAATGTAATCCAAGTGTCCTGAGTGGGTAGCATCCAGAATTTACTCGAAACGAAGTCATTTAGAACGTTTTAGAGCCTAAACAGTAGTGTATAGGATTTCCTAATAGCGCCCCCATGCGCGCTCACGATTCTACGGAAGCCGGCAGACCAAACCAGCGCATTCAGCTCGGCAAAGAACTCATGCTCTTCCTCAACACTGAAGTCCTCAGACATTTTTCTTTCGTTGTTTCTTTCTTTGCACAGGTAAACAGCACATTTCTTCTTCTACGCTTGCATTATCGGCAGACCAGACGCTGAATGCGCACTTCCTTCCGGTTTGGTCTGCCGGCTTCCGTAGAATCGTGAGCGCGCATGGGGGCGCTATTAGGAAATCCTATACACTACTGTTTATGCTCTAAAAACATTCTAAATTACTTCGTTTCGAGTAAATTCTGGATGCTACCCACTCAGGACACTTGGATTACATTGGACGAGCAGTATGGAGGAATATTGACACGTTTTTGTGGACTTTTATGGACCTTTCTGTCTCGGGCGCCATGGACCTCCATTATTTGAATGTCAGCAGACAGCAAGAAGCCTCCCAGATCTCCAGATGCATTTGAGATATCAAAAAAGTACTCCAGAGTGTTGTTCAGCATGGAGGTGAGTAGAAAATGAAGGCTAATCATGTTTTGGGTGTACTATTCCTTTAAGTTCTGTCCATGCCCAGAGGAAGGAGTGGAAGCCAGCCGGAGGATTTCTCCAC
Source organism: Cyprinodon tularosa (assembly GCF_016077235.1). NCBI lineage: Eukaryota > Metazoa > Chordata > Actinopteri > Cyprinodontiformes > Cyprinodontidae > Cyprinodon > Cyprinodon tularosa. Next base: position 407,066 of record NW_024039662.1, read on the forward strand.
AGCCTGCGGCATGAGCCGCCCAGAGAGTTCCAGGAGTGAGGCAGAGCAGACTGACGAGCAGAAGCCAGCAGAAAAGGAGGAACAGAAGAATCCAGAGGAAGGTTCCAGAGTAGGTGTTGATGCAGCAGAAAATGTCCAGGCCAGAATGTCAGAGAGAAGAAGAGGAACTTAAGGGAAATCCAAACCAGGGTCAGGGGACAGATCCAAGGTCGTAAACCGCCAGAACCCAGACAGCGGTCAGAAGACAGGACAGGCAGATACAGACTGGAACAGGGGCGAGCATAACTCAGGAGTCCAGAGGCCGAAACAAGTCAGAATAAGGTAATTAAAAACACAACTGGGTACACTAGAGAACTCTCCCACACGGCTTGAATAGTCTGGAACTTATGGCTGGAAACAGGCAGATTTACCTTAGGCCTGTTCTGTGACCATTGCTCTTTAGAACAGCAGTGGCTCCGATGTTATGATTTCACTCCCAATTAAGCTGGGCATACACTGTATGAGCTTTTGCCATTTTCGGGCCGATTCTGCAGTTATGCGAGAATTTTTTTTAATCACACCTCATCGTGCGTCCTACGTTGTGTAGTATACAGGGGGTAACGAGGGGCAATCAGCCTCGTTTTCAGGAATCTTAAGGTCCGGAGAAAATCAAACATGTTTGAAATTCTATCAAACTTCGTGAGGTGTCAGTGGGCAAATCCTGCTGATGAAGCGAGCGTCTACGTCTCACAAGTTCTGGTAAATCGTGTGCAAACAATGGAGTTCTTCAACTTCTTCTTCCAGATTGACGAGTCTTACCAGCGCCATCCCTCGGTGCTGAGTCCAGCATGTGTTGTTTTAATGTACAATGTGAGCAGAAAATACAGAAAATATATTGTAAGCTGTTAACTCTTAAATCCTGCGATTTCATTGTACAGTTAGTACAACGATTGAAAATATGTTTATGGCCAGCCTTATACTAAATGCAACGAACTTCCAGGATAAAGCCTGCTCACTCTGTCTGCAGCAGTAGTGCACAGACCAACCCCCGAGTCTCCCTACCTACTTCTTACATAAACACAGGTGGTTCTAATGATAAATTGTTGGAATCCCTGTTTAGATGACTTGCAAGTTGCCACATCAACACAGGATGTCCACAAACATACACACAATGAACATAAACTTTAAACAGAAATTAAACTTTTAAAAGAAATTAACCTTCAGCAGTCAGTATATCCACTCGGTAGTGGTTTGGGGCTCCTTTGCTGGAATCACTCAAGGTTTGTCACTCTACCCCATAGAAGGGGAAAAATCTTAGAAATGCTCAATACTCTAGCCCTAATGTGAGTGATGTTAACAAATTTGAATACAACTTTAGAAAAACAAAATCAACCACGAAAGCATTTTTGTTCTATCCTCCCTTTTTTTTCTTGGCTTTGTCATTATTTTATGTCAAGAACTTTATTGTAATTCATATTTTAATCCTTTTTTTAAATCAACTAAGAGCTGTTTGAGATGTCTCAGGGATAAAGTGGAAACTCTACACTTAATAAACAGTAAATCTCCCTGTGAACTGATCGTTCTTGTATCGTTCTCAGTTTATCAGCAAAAGCTGCTCTTTGGAAGACAGTAATTTAGGTTTAATTTGGTCTTTTCTTGGCAAGATAGATAGTGTTAAGTAATCTTACTTTATCAAGGCAGGTTTCTCACAAGTGTAGCTTCTGTTTATCCATATCTTGAGCAATAGGTTGCATGGTACATTCTATAATTTGACTTCCATGAGTACTCTCTTAGCGACTCACTGACCATTAATAATGAATCTCAACACAAAATACACTGAATTGCTTATGATCTCAGAAATGGAAGCAATCAGGTGTCTGCATTGTTGGTGCTGGTGTCTTTCCGTAAATTCTCATTGGGGTTTAGGCAAGACCATTTTTTGCCAAGTCAAGCACAGTTATATATCATTGTAAGTAAATCTGAACCTTTGGCAATACAGGTGCTGAGCCCCACTGGAAAAAGTAAGAAGCTCCCCTAATCATCTTTGACCTTGAAAACTCTTATCTGGACCTCAGGAAACAGTTGTTCTTTTCAATTTTACTCTTCCTCTAGAAGCCGGACCCTTATTTCCAAGTGTAATTCAAAATGTATTGTATGCCATGTATTCATTCCATTCTGGAAGTCTACCCAAGAATTTTTAGACATTCCTTCTTCATTGGATGCATTGCTAAATTTTAACAAATTCAAATGAACCATTACACAGACACAGAGAGAAAGTAAAAAAAAAAACAGACATTTCATATTATCATTAGATTAGTATAGAGTAAACTTTAAGACATTTGCTGATTTATAAATGTATTGAATGAATAATGTGTCATAAAGTGTCTTTTACTTCAGAATTAGTTTTGCATAAGCTTAGCATACACATAAGTTTACTGTCCTTGTCTGTGTGATCATAGCATCACAGTGATGTCACCGTGCCATCTTAGGCGTAAACATATGCTTAGTAACCACAGAGCTAGATATTCACATAGTACTCTAAGTAGATTTTATATGTGGTTTAAGTCATAAAGATTTCTATATACCAATAAAACCAACTACCAAAATATAGGGGCGTATACGATGAAAAGGTAGCTCTAGTCTAATCTGCTCGGGAAACAGCACCAGGGCAGGTGACAGAGGCTAGCTATCGAGGCTAACTGCGGAGGACCGGGGGAGGACAGTTGATTATCAGATAACTTTGGATATTTCCTCATCTCCTATTTTGTTTAGACTTAATTATACAATGTCAGTGCCTGCTATGCACATAGGACCACTTTGACTTTAAAATCCAGGTTTTGCTATTTTCACAGTTGGACCCAAGCTGATCTTTTTGGCCCTTTCTCTGTTGGAATATTATAGAAAGAGGGTTCATCTACCTCCCAGGCATGACTGCTGTATCCATAATCAACACAAAAAGATCGGCATCAGTAAGAATTTTACAGGAGGCCCATCTATATACAGTCAGAACTAGTCGTTACTATGAAATTGTTTACCCCTCCTGTAATGGTGGCACGCAGTCCTCAGGTGTGATATCTTAAATGTATGACATTGTTAGCATTGCATGCAGCTGCAGTGCAAAATAGCAACTGACAGAAAGGCTGTATGATTATAAAAACAAACAACAATAATAAAACAGAACAATAAATATACAAAACTAGAATTCAAAACATTATAGATACAAGGAAAAGTGCAACATTAATGCACAGATGTTAACTAACTTCGGGTTAAAAGCCAATGAGAAAAAATTTATTTTTAAAATGTTTTTAAAAACAGGAAAATAGGGGCCTGCCTAACCTTAAGTGGCAGGTCATTCCACATTTTAGGAGGTAGAGGTAGAAAGTCTCCTCAGGATTTATAAAAGGTACTAAAAGCATCTGGTCAGATGATGTAAGATGCTTGTATAAAAGTGTGACAGTTCCAACAAATATGAAAGGCTAACACCATTCAAAGAATCACAAATGAACAAATAACTTTAAAATTGATTAAAAAAAAAAACTGAATAGGAAGCCATAAAAGAGATACCAAAAAAAAAAAGGAAGGGCTTAATTTTTGACAAGCCACACTATTAACATGGCATCAAATTTCAGGTCTATTTTCACCCCTAAGTTTGTAACATTGAATTTTTCTTATGGGGTAAAAGAAAAAATCAAAGAAGAGTATTTTGCTAGCACCATCAGGTTGAAAAATCCAAATGTTAGTCTTTTTTTTAAGTAAGTCAAATTAAGGAAATTAAAGAAAAAAGCTATAACAGGAGAGGACCAATAATCAAACCCTGGGGTACTCCCCACTTAAGGGCAACAAAAGCAGAGGTAAAATATTCCATTATCAAAACTCTATCAGAGACAAAGCAGAAAGATAGGACCTAAACCATGGAAGATATTATCGAGTTATGCCCACCCAAAGTTCAAATCTGTAGATGAGAATATCATGAATGACTGTGTCAAAAGTAGCTGTTCATTCTGAAAGCACAAGCACAATTAAACAATTTTCAGAATCCATTGTTGAAAAAATCTATCATATCAGAACTCTTGAAACAGCAGTTTCAGTAATTTGGTAGGTTTAGAATCCAGATTGGAAGACCTCCTAAATTTTAAATAAATCTAAAAATTTATTTGGATATAAACAATCTTGCCAAATTAAAACTAATGGTATCTTGGAGATTGGTCTAAAGTTTGACAAAGAAAATGCATCAATGCCAGTTTTTTTAACATCGGTTTGACCGCAGCATGTCTGAGAGTGCCACAGTAGACATCAAGCTGCTGTTAATAATGTGAAGGATAAAGATCTCCTTATGAAACCTTGGAAGAACATCAGGGGGGAACTTAATTAAGTGTAAATACACTTATTTTAAGAAAGTTTTTCTTATGTTTGTTATATTGTTGCCGAAAATAAAATACACAAGATCATCAAGCAGGAGTGCAAGACTTAACGGGTTTAGCATAGGGATTAAAATCACGTAAAAAAAGCCATGTGATTGGAAAACAATCATCAATATCCAAGTTACAAAAAAATGTCAATGTAAATGTATGTGGTTGAACCCTGTGATGCAACAAGACCATCTCTGGTTATACAAATCATTCAACAGTTGGAGTTTGTGGATTCCTATCTTTGTAGAGTTTGTCATTGCCTGTCTGTTGGATGATTTTCAAGTCAGTATTGATGGTGATTACTTTTTCCTTTTTTCATTTATACCAGTTTTGCTTATTCAATTTATTCTGGAATTTTAAGTAACTCAATATATGTTTTTCAATAAACCTGGTTTTTGTCAACAAATTAATCAAATTAGACACCTAAACATATCCTTCTTCAAAACATAATAAATGTGTCTCATATACAAGGAGTACTACAAATAAATGGGCCTTGCAATTATATATTTGGATTCATTATGTTAAACTTTTTCCAACTCCAACAAAAGAAAAAAACATTCTTTTCAAAAAAAGTATGTAATCAGTGAAGTTAATGCAGCATCAGCTCAAAGGAAATGTGATTGAGTGTTTGTGTGTGAAAAGGTATTGGCATTGAGAGGGAGGATTACTTATCTTTACTTATCACACAAACGTGAAAGATTCTCCACCACCAGTGAAGAAAATATAGTTTATTGTGTGCCCATCCTAACAAAGAAAACAGTGAAAACTGCACTTCTTGTCTATCTTGTTTACCTCACTAGATTGAGAGGGTTACCTCCAAGGGCAGGGGGACATGAATAATGCCCATCACCTGCACCTGTTTCCTCTGGATGCTGTGGCTTTAATTACCTCAATTAGCATTTGGGAGATTGTTTGTAAGGATCTTTATCTACAGTGATGGAGCATACGCTCAGAGGGGATGCTAGCTCATTGGAAAACACAGACAAATTATCTTCCACTATAACCTTCTGCAATAGTCATGTCTCCATAGAGATAACACACTGACACGTGATCAAATAAGCTATGTGTTAGTGTGACACGCAGAAGATGAAGGTGTTATGAAAAACTAAATTGGGAGCCGAAATCTTTGATCTCCTAAGCAATAGAAGGGAGTCATTTATGGATACAAGATGACACAATTGGGAGCTAATAGATGTCTCAGGTTGTCCTCTTCCACCCTGCACTTTTATTAGAAGCCTTTGGAAGAAACTGTGAAGGCTTCTACTAACTTTTGTCCATATGAACATATTCAAAAGTAAACTGTAGCAAGATTTTGCCCCTGCTTACTCAGTCATCTGTAACATGTGATTTGTCCCCTTTCATTTCCATAATGGCTTCTTGAGCCCCCTCATGGAAACATATGGAGACCCCCTCTCACTCTATAGGATTTGTCCTGCACTAATGGAGCTGAGATTGGATTCTGGCACTTATGTGTGCCAAGATGGTTCCTCCTTTTCAGTGCCATTCTCTTAGACCTCATACATTATACATAGGTTTAAAGCAGTATTGCTTTGCAGGAGAGCTCATTTATTAACATGGAAGTCTCAGAGGGATCAGAAAGCTCAGCGTCAAGGTTTGCCTAAGCACTTCTCTCATTATCACTAAAACCACAGGAGACACTCGTCAACAGGTGAGTTTAGAATAATCATCAGGTTCTTATTGCTTTATTTTTGATAATTAGGGAACTGTCATTAGCAGTGGAAAAAAAAAGTATTTTTCTGTGTAAAATGCAATTTTAATTTTCTTTGTCCTCAAAAATGTTCTTTATAAAATTCAATAAACCTCAAAGAGAAATTATGATATTTTTAAAAGATGTAGATGAGAGACATCAGACTCTAGGTAGACAGACTGGAATCTGTTATTAAAACAACCTTGGGCTCCTGCCATACCAGAGCAAAGCTACAGAATGATAACCTACCATGCTGCGCTAATACAGCAATTCATTCAGTAGAAGCCCTGACCAGGCTCTGTGTACGGCTACCGTATAGTATGTGGAGATATTTATTTACTTACCCGACATTTTCTGTTCTGATTGTCTCCTTTTTATTGATCATATTTGCAGTAACATTTAAATTGTGAGTGAAACGGAATGTTTAGATTTTCATTAGCTATTCACCATAACAATCAAATTAACATAATTCAAAGCTTGAAGTACATTGTGCTATGCATTATAAATCTAACTATTTTATAAATTTCACTTTATATTACTTGTAATTAATTCAGTTAATTATGCTTTTTAATTATATGAACAGTGAAGTAGTTGTACTTTTAAGGTTTCTATAATATCTTTATTTTTAAGCAACTAAATATCATTCTGGAGGGTAGGCTATTCTGAAAATAATACTAATGACCTAGGAATATATATCTTAACAATGAAACTTCTGTAAAGGTATGTTAAGACCATATTTTAGCAATGATACTGCAGAAGACTTGCGTGAGAAATAAGTGTGAAAGGCTTAATCTCCCTCAGCTATATTATAAATTTTTGAGAGCTTTCCTAAATTCTCCAAGCTTGGCAGTCGGTCAATTCTCATGTTGCCTTTTTTTTTCGTTGCCAAAAGTACTTTTTCTGTAAGCAATGCTGTAGCTAGAGAATGAGCATTAAGGGCTGATTGGACAAAAGTCGGTTTCTTTGAGTACTTTGAATCAGTTTTCAAATGACTACCAGCACACTAATCAGAGGCACCGAACAAAGCAAACTAGAGCAAAGTTACTTTGGAGAGAAATTGCTGGCTGAGTATTTAATACAGGAAATCTAATTTCATGTAATCCAACAGCATGTCAAAAGATGTTCCGGAAGTCAGTGCCAAGTAGCTGTTGATTATATTCCACTTAAAGGTGCTTCTGCATTGGTTTCATGTCTAATAGCAGATGGCTTCATCTAACATTTATGCAGTCTATGGATAATACCGTCTGAGTCCAAGTGACTATAGTATTAACAAGGCATTTGGTCCTAACATCTGTCCATAAAACGTTAACATGAAGCAAGTAAAGAAATTATAAAATGTTCTTTTTATGGCACAAACTCTTGACAGGTGTGGGTAGATTCCTGTGAGCTCTTATAAAATTTGCAACACACTAATTTCAGCTCCAAAACACAAATTCAACATATAACTGAAGCAGACAATACATATCTCCACCTTTAAAGAGATAATGTCTCCATCCACTCTGCTTTTCCATTAATCTCTGAAAAAAGGTAAAGTTAAAACCCCTGTGTCATTTGAAGTGTTCTTTGTTTTTTGTTTTTACAATGATTGCAATGCAAAAGTGAATCCTCTCTTATGCTTTTCTTATGCTCTCTATTATGAAAGTAAAATTTCAGTAATTTAATTTATGTTCTCAAAACACTAAAAGGTTTATGTAATATCTATGTTGAAGCTTGAGACATGCTTGTTTGTAATAATTTTAGATATGACAATTAGGGGCACCGTCATAATCACGTTTTCTCTCATAGGTCTCTATAATGTTATTCCACATGTACATTGTGAACTATATAAACAGAATAGACATGTAAGAAGCACTTAGCTTAAAGTAAATGCTCTACTTCCCTTTTCAACACATTTGAAATAGCAGCATTGTACGTCTCAATTCAATTTAGTTTATTTCTATAGTGGCCATTCAGAAAACAGTGTATGTAGCGGACTTGGCCTTAATACCTCTGTAGTAAGCAATGAAAACTGTATAAAGCATACATTAAAGCTAGTTTTATTTAAAAAAAGACTGACCTTCAATATTTGAAATCCCACTATCACTTTTATTATATATTCCTGAATTCCTGTTAATTCTCATTTAGAGCCTTTAACCTTCTACAAGGAAATATCGGCCCGACACTCCATTTTTTCTGTGTATTTGTCAAGTTAATTTGTGTAGAATTGTGTTTTTAATTTTAAATTGCATTGCAATGCTGATTGATTGATTGATTGATTGATTGATTGATTGATTGATTGATTGATTGATTGATTGATTGATTGATTGATTGATTGATTGATTGATTGATTGATTGATTGATTGATTGATTGAAACATGGTGGGACTAACTACACTGTCAGTTATAATTGTTTTTCATAAGCTTGTTTTTACTTTTGAATTTTGGTTGGATGTTAGAGAACAGGTTAATATCTGCTAAATATGCACTAAAGGAATGCATGTGAACACTAACTATAAAATATTCAGCACTCAAACAGAAGTGGTATAATGATTCCTTTGAGAATCACTGACATGAGTGGAGTTTCAGAGGAAATAATCATTAAAACCTCACAGGGCTTCAGATATTTAGATATTCAGCACGGCTCTTTGGTGGGAGATGTTTAATAGCTTTCGAGAGTCATTAGGATGCAAACAGCAGAAATTAAGAAGGAGCTGTTGAATGTAAGGAGCTAGACAAAATCATCTTTTGATCGTACTATAATGTAGAGGAGGCAATTTCATTGTCATTAGCAGTACTTTGCATTGTGTAGAAGACAAAACTGTTTTCTCTTTTAATTTAATGCAGCCTCATTGTTTGCTACTCTGGTAATACAACTATTAAAAGTGTGTTGTGTGAAAAGTAATCTATCAAATCAATCAAATAATTATTCAGTAAGGTTATTATTTACAGATTAGGGGAAAAGTAAACAGAATTGATTAAAGTTGCATTAATATACTTTCCAATTGTCCACTTTCGATTTACAAGTGTCCAAGTAGTAGTTTTATAACTATAAAAAAGCAAACTAAATTATCATTGACTTGGGCTTATGCTTAATGGACAGTTTCAGTCATCATTGGACGAATGAGTGTATACCTATGCATTTATAGTATAAGCATAATAAGTGACTGTATGAGAGTAAATGTGCATGATGTATGGCTCCCGGTGTTTGAAGCTGTGTGTTCCTGCATGTCTCTGTCCTCTCTTGGCCTGATTCTGTAGTGCTTTGATTTGAGCGCGGTGATCCAGCTAAGACTCGGAGCAAATACACGGATTAGGCCGCAGCAGTGCAGATAACACTCTGATCAAAGTGTCCCGGCTGTCCTGACAGGCGCAGGGAGGAAAATAAGTTAAAGGAAGAGATTCTGCACTCCCACAGCTCGAGTCACACACTTTCTATATCCACTGGGTTGCAAGACGGACAGGAGGGGAATGTCCTGTTTCATCTTCCGAGGCCTTTGCTGTCAATTGCAGGGGAGAAAAATCACTCTGGTCTGGCCCGTCAGGGTAGATCAGGTTCACTAAGGCAAAGAACAAAATCTCCTCTTTCCAAATGGGGACTTTTGTCAGACTTTTTAATTCATTTTACAGTCTTATTACTATTTAACCCCAGTTGTTGCTGGTCTCGTCTGAAAACCCCCATATACTTTGCAATGATTTCATGTGCCTCTATATATGATGAAACACCAATATAATACCAACTGGGCTATTATTATACACCGTAATATAATTTATCTATAGGTTATTCCCAAACACCCCTTAGATTTGTTAGTCATGTCTACTTGTCCATGAAATTCTTAAATCTTCTTTGTCAAATGTTCTTGATCTTGTTACAGTATTATTTTTTAGCTTTTGTTTTTGGGGAACATTTATTCATTCAGGATTGTCTTGTTCTGTTTTCTTATTGGCTTGCTGATAAGTTTTTGTAAGATAGTGCTCCTTTCAGTTCGTCTGCAACCATCAATATAAACCTAGGTTTGCATCGTTACCCAGGTTGTTGATGAGTAATATTTATTTATTATTTCTGATTCTTAAGTCTGTAAATACCAAGTCTGGACTCAAGTATTTCATGTTTTTAAAGAGTACGGAGAGTGCAATTATTTTTAAAACACAGATTGCCTTTCTTTGCAATGACACTGGCTGACTATAAAATCCTCTGTCAAGTAAACTCCATTATCTGGACAGGAACTGCTTAGTTCAAAAGGACTTACTGCACATTGTGATGAACGGGTGATATGAGTCAGATCTGGTACAAGTTTACTTGTAGCAAGCACCCCTCTTCATAACAGATTTGTAGAACATGTCTAGTCTGGGATGGTTGCTACTTCAAATTATAAGATGTAAGAAATATCGATCACATCTGCTCGTCTAACTTCACTCTTTAGCTGTTGTTTTGGTATGTTTTCAACCAAACAAGTAGAAGGATACAAAAGCAGAAACATGCATTTTATCTTGTTGATAGTTAAAGATGGGGGAAAAAATGCATTTATTTCAGTGGTTTTGTCCTCATCAACCAGAATTTCCATCTGTGGAAGAGAGTAGAGAGAATTTACAATATTGGACTTGGAATAATATTTAAATATCACCTTTGTACACACCTATAAATAGTTTGAAACTCTTCCGTTGATCTCCAAACATTCCTCTTTTCTACCCACCCTACAATGCAATGAGACATATAACTTTATTCTGCAATTTACTAGTGTAAAAATAGAATGGTTGACAGCACCTTATTAGACCAGAACATTGCAACTGGAGCAGATTTGTTATTAGAGCTGCTGTCTCTCTTACTTTGAAAGCAAGATGGATTTTAGCAAGATTTGTAAATTCACAAAGTCATGAAAATATATCTTGCCAGAAGCAAACAGATGCATTGCCCTCGATACCAATGTGTTTTGGATCAATGAAATGCAGCGATGTCTATTACACCAACCCGAGGCGGGTGGCTGAGCTAAAACAAGCATATCTGCGCCAGTTTTAGCAGGAATACCCACTGTCCCTCAGTGATCAGTATTGGGGTCAAAATCATTAATCCTTTACATAAATGACATCTGTAAACTTCGTAAAATAAAAAAAATTGTTGTTTGCAGAGGATACCAACATCTTTTGTACAGGTGATAATTTGGATCAGCTTATGGCTGATATCAACCTCGAGTTATGTCGGCTTATAAGATATGGTTTGATATTAACAAACTATCATTAAATCTGGAAAACCAAGTTTATGTTGTTTGGAAACTGCGATAGTAAAACAAATTTACATATCCTGATAGATAATGTGACAGTAGAGAGAGTTTAGGAAATTAAATTCTTGGAAGTAATGGTTGACAAAAAGATTTGCTGGAGACCTGATATAAAATACGTTCAAATGAAAATATCCCGATGTATTGCCATTCTCAGCAAAGTTAAACATTTCCTAAATTATGCTGCACTTATATTGTATTGCACACTTATATTACCTTACTTGATTTACTGTATAGAAATATGGGGCAACACCTATAAAACCTCTCTGCAATCATTATGCACATTACAAAAAAATCATCAGAATGGTTCATAAGGCAGGATTCCACAATCCTACTAACAAACTATTTATAGAGTCCCGCCTCCTCAAACCCCAAGATCTGGTAGAATTTTTAATAGCTCAGCTTATGTGTAAAGCTAGAAATAAACAACTACGATAAAACATTCAAAACCTGTTTTCTGATAGAGTGAGGGGCTATTACTACAGGGAAAACCTTCAATACCTTGAGGGTTGGTACCACCATGAAGAGAATGTGCATTTCAGTCAGTGGTGTGAAGGTCTGGAATAAACTCCAAAAACAGGTGACTGAGGGACTGTGGTGTATATGTTTGTTTACATGTATGTATGTATGTATATAATTGTGTATATATGTTTTTTTTTTCTTGTGTGTGAATGTTGAATTAAAAAAACAATTTTAACAGGAAGGTTACTCTACTTTAAGTTAATTTAAGTGCAATCAGAGGAAGGAGGGTATGAAAAATAAGTTTAACTTCTTCATACCCCTTTTCAGACAATTTATATAAATCTATGTCATTTCTCTGGCTGTTTATACCGACAGTATAATTTGTGGACGGTTTTGTTTCTTTTTATGTTCAGGTGAATTTAGTTAGTTTGGAAATTGCTGTTTGATTTGGTTGATGTTAACTAGTCTTTTTTGTGTTTATTTGGTTGATTCAACAGGAAAAAATGATTGAGTGCATGTAGTATGTCCCAAATTGTTGAATTCCCTTAAGAATAAATATTGCAAATGATGAAATTTTCTCTGGAACGTGCATTAACCACATCTTCTCAAATGCTGCTCTTCAGTGATCTAAGACAATCTCTGTGCCTGTCGGTTTTAGTGACCATAATATAATCAATGGTACCAGAAAAACAAAGATTCGAAAACCTAAGGGTAAAATATCTTATACACGGTCCTATAGACAATTTATTGAAGGTTTATTTATAAGGGAAATCACTTATGCAAACTGGAATATGGTTTGTAGTGAACATAACCCTGAAGCAGCACTGGATTTCTTGATGTCAATTTTTATGGATGTTGTAAACAAATAAGCTCCCTTAAAAAGTTTGTTGTCAAAAATAGGTCTGCCCCTTGGCTTGACCTTAGTCTTGGGATGCTAATGGCAGAGAGAGATGCAGCTAAAAAAGTATCTTTGCTTTCTGGATCTATTGATGACAGGTGGAAATACTCTTCTCTAGGTAATCAAGTTACAAAATTAAATAAGGTAAAAAATAAAAATAAAAAAGGGGCTTACTTTGAACAAAAGCTATATGAGGCGAGGTAGAATAGTAGAGTAATATGGAATGTTTTAAATTAAACCATGGGTCAGAAGAGAACTCTGTGCACACCATTTGTTGAATCAAATGGATTTGTTCTTACAAAGCCATGTAATACTGCTAAATATTTAAATTACTATTATTTTGCCAATTTGATGACCAGCAGTTCCCTGTCTCCCACGTCGTAGTTTCGCTCGGCTGGTGAAGTCAGGGGTGAATTGTTTCAGCAGGTCCGGGTGAACTAATATGGGTGTTTGGGAGAATCTCCGCTTTAACTCATGGAAAATGGTGTTGGCCTCGGGATTCCAGACTAACGTGATCTTGGTTGATGTGAGAGCATGCAGGGGGGTGGCAATCAGGTGTAGTTCTGAATGATTCTGTGGTAAAAGTTGCCAAAGCCAAGGAACTCACTAAAAGAGCAACTGAACTCCTAGCAGTTGGGGGAAAGGGCCTGACCCCATCTTAGAGCTCAGCCTGTTAAAAGACCAAGAATGAACAGGATCTTTGCATAGTCATAAGGGTACACATGGGGTGGGCAATTAAACAATAGCAAACACTGAAAAAGAAACCCTCCACAATCCCCTCCAGCCCTTGAAAACTTCTCCTGTTAAGGGGAACAGGATCGTGGATGTGAGCACTGGGTGCGTTAGACGAGAAGCTCTGCAGCCACTCTAAAGATCTGCACTCATTTTGCCTTTAGAAATTCAAGGTTCCACAAGTTAACCCAAGGCCCGAGAGCAAAGTGCTCTTCAGATCATTGGAAACTATTGAATCACTCAAAAAAGATTGAGTTTGATTACATTAGGAATTATACTCAAGTAGAATGTATATTATGATCTGGAATTAACAAAACAAAAAAGAACAAAACAGTTTAACAAAAAAGTTAAGCTGAACAAGTAAAAGTAACTAGGCCTCCAATCTGAAACTTATTAGATGAAACTATGTGCTCTGATTTATCAGTGAATATTTGAAAAAAGACCAGCTTGCAGCTTCCCGGGGTGGTGGTACATTTGTTTATCCCTCTAGATCTTAGTTGTTTCTCAAGCAACCTTAAGAATACTCTAAAAATGCTCCAGCAACATTTATAGTTCTAAAAACACTTTCAAAGTTCTAAACTGAAAAGAAAAGATGATCATGTGTTCACTTCACATCTTGCTCAGTTTAACATTGCAGCATATAGAACATACCTGTAATAATTTTTTTTCTTTTTAGTAAAACAGAATTTCTAATTCAGGAACATTGCCTTCATCAGACCTTTTTTGCAGTTCACAATGATTCTGTGCTTTCTAATGCACTCTTTCAATACAGCCAATGGAAAATGACTGCTGAGAAATTACAGGTAATTACAGCTGATTCAGAAGGCTGCAGACAGGATATGACAACAAAAGCAGAAACAGCCCAAATCAGTTATGGTCTATGGGAGAGATTATAATCTGTAAGAATACATTTCATATTGGTTGGATCATATAATGTATGTAGTACAATTATTACTAATCATCTATATACATAGTTTTTTGTTTTATAAGATGTTTAGCCTTAATCGTGGTATTTCAATAGTGCCAGTACTTCCTCAAAGACTTATTTTTTCATTAAGTACAAAAAAGCTTAGGTCTCCTAATGTCCTTTCTCAGTTAGATCAAAAATCACAGTTAGATGCCAACTTTTGTAAAAATGTTGTCATTTATATACATATTTTGTCATTTCTTCTTTTTTTAAATACAGTAAATGTAATACACTGTTCTGGGCACTAAACAGACTGAGATGGGATTAGAAATTTACAGGAAAGTCAAATGGACACTTTCTAAGTTTTATGACTAAGTGTCATGATTTTGACATCTTTAGGCTGGTTTTTCACCTTTTTGCTCTCTTCTGATTTGTTCCGCTCTGCCCTCCATATCTCTCATTAGATCCACCTGTTCCTGCTGCTATTTAAGCCTCCAGATCCCAGCTTTTGGTGCCAGATTATTCAAGCTTCTAGCGAGATCAGCTTTAGCTTTTCCTTTTGTTTAGTTCTGCCTGTGACCTTCTGAGTTTCGGCCGCCCCTGTTTTGCTCTGTTTGCCTGTTCTGTGTTTCTGGGCTGTTACTTGGATTCCGCCTGTTGTCAACTGTGGATTTACCTTCCTGGATCCTTTGATTCCTCTGCGTGCTTTGGGTGCTGCAAGATGCTGCTCCTCTTCTCTCCTGGATCTCTGGTACCAGCTCAGTAATAAGCAGCAGAGTTCTGCTCCTCTGGACTTCACTTCTTCTTCTGGGCAGAGACTGAACTTTGCCATGTTGATGGCTTTGATACACATTGTTGTTCTTCGTTTGAGTTTTGAAGTCACTGACCTGGGCCTCTACTCCTGCAGAGATTCCAGTGAGCCCCAGTGCACATACGAGCAGCTGCATGCTTATTAAATAAAGCCCTTTGAATTATTCACTGTCTGTCTCGCTTGTATTCTGGGTGCTATGTTCTGAGCTTGTGAGACTAGGAGCAAAATTTAATACATTACTGATGCAACAAAAACCTAAATGCAGAACAAAGACCATATACCCTGTACAGCATGTACAACAAGACCAGAAAACACAAATACTGTAGACTAGCACACACAAAAGTAAACCTGCAAGCAAAAAACTGACACGAATGCACAACGTGTACAAAGGGAAAATGAGGAAGTAACAAAAAACATCTACAAGGTAAGAAAGGCTGCAAATGAAAGTGCTCAAGACCAAAAGGGAGAGATGATCCTCAACTCATATGGGACCACACCCTTAGTAAAGACATAAACAAGATATTCATACAGATTAAGGGACTGATCTTCAAATATTCCGAATAAGAGGCACTAAATGCACACTATCTGCTGAACTGCACCTTCTTTGAAGCTCTGCTCTGCACATACGAACCTGTTTGCCTCTGTTTTAAAACATGCAAACTTTCTGAATGGCTAAGTGTTTTAAAGAAATGTAAAGAAAAACAAAGAATTGGAAAACTTACTTTCCTTCAAATGTCCTCTGGTTAGGTATCTAGTAACGGTCTGCTTTATAGAAATGAATTTTTTTTTTTTTTATAATCTCGTCACATATGAGTTGATTGTTCAGAGCTACTGTATTGTGCAGCTCTTCAATAGAGTTTGTGTAGCTTGTTTGCACTTTGCTGCACCGACTCTCTTTTGCAACATTTTTCATTTGGATGTGTTTGTGTTGATGTTATCTTTATTATCTATTGTGTTGGTCTAGGTTTTGTATTTGCAAGCCTAGATTTTGTTTTTGCCCTTCTTTTTGTATTTGCTGTTTAGTTATGAATATAATCCTGAGGCCACTGTTTTTCTTTTGCTTTTTTTTGTCATGTTGTGTCAGAAGAATGACAAGATCAATCAAAAACAAGTAAGAGTGATGCAAAAAGTTTCAGAGGAATTTGTTGGTTTCAATTAACACTCTTGTTAACAAACAAGTTCTACAGAAGTAGATTCTGGAGCCTTTTCGTTCAGATGGAGTTTCACTGGACAGACTTGCTCTAAGGAAGTGATTTCACTCAAAGAAATAGCTTTAAAGGTTGGAATTAGAATGTCAAACTAATAACCCATGAACCAGGATAGATGCTAATCAGATGCAGAGGTCAAAACAAGTGATTAAGCTAACGATCTTCAGAACTTTAACAGACTTTTTTCATTCATCTTATTGTTTTTTTGACTTTGCATTAAAAAACCCAAAGTAAATGAATACAGTGGATGACTTTATGACTTCTGCTAAGATGAATAATGAACTTTATTCGCTACAGCACATCTTTCACTTCATACTTTAATCAATAACACACTGAATCCTGTTCCATATGGGGCCATTTTGGAGCTTGCTAGTTTAACAAAAAACATGGTCAGTATGCATACTCAGTAATCCCTTTTTTTCCATTTTGCCATGGCCCTCTTCATGACCCTCTTTTATGTATTTTGTGGGGTTCTGAATTATTCAGAAACCCAGTTTCTTTTCTGCAGAGGTAAAGAAAACAATTCAAGAAAAGCTAAAATAGAATCTAGTTTAAATATTTTTTTTAAAAACACATACAGCTGAAGCTTGAACTCATTAGCTGTATTAAGCAATAGTCAGTCTGTAGACAAGCACCAACAATAAAGTTGGATTTTTCTAGCAGTACACCTTATTTATGTAAATTTACATAAAAAACATTTTAAAATACCTAAACTTTCAACTTCAGTGGGAAGTTAGAATGGTTAATTTACTTGGATATTGGAGAAAAAACTACTTTTTTCATCATGATAAAATTGAAAAATGTTTTAACTGTTTGATTGGAACTACCCTATAATTGAAAGAAAATTGCAAGCATTTCTTCTTACAGGATGAATTAAAATTCTTCACAGTCACGTTCATTCTGCTGCCACATACAAAACACCATTAAGCTCCACCAGAGGAGTCCTGGTACTGGTGGAAAGCAGAGCTGGAGAGTTTAGGGGTTGAGATGCTTTCCCTCCATCAACACCAGCTCATTACTTATCCATGAAGGACTGTTAACCACACTGAAATAGAATCAGATCTGTTCACAACAATGGGTTTAATTAGATCTGTGTATGTGCTCCTGTGCTTACACTACATTGTGCTCCTGTGTGTACAGAACTGCATGCTTGTCAGTGAACAGCAGCAACCTTGAAACCCAGGACTCCCATGTGAAACGTGATGGTGTATTTTGTGTGTTTATCACCTCAGACTAATTGATTAATGTGTTTCTGATGTCGTCTAGAAAACAAATGGCTTTCGCCACACACACAGTCTCTCTCTCCCACTCGTACACACGTATAACAGTAAACTTTATGTAATTAATGCCTGAAACGACCACGTTTTTCAGATGTGCCAGTGCTGATGTGGAAAATAAGAAGGGATTAATGCAGCCCTCTATTAATTTCATAACCTGCTTTTACACAAAATACAGGCCTGATATAGACAGTCAACCCTATAAAGTTAATAGGGTAATTAATACTTAAGTCGTCTTAGCACTGTACCGTTTTCTATGATACTGTGACACAACACCTTAAGGCCAGGCAGGACATTAAGGGATTTGAATACAAATGTTCTCTATTAATATCCAATTAGAGAGGTTATCATTACCTATATACTCTCTCTGGCTACTTAATGCTGCTACTGGTTATCTTGTAAGTAGTTAAAATGAATTCATTACAGGAAAATCCAAAACCATAACTGACAATGCTATAAAAGTTGTAAATATATTGCATTCTTCCCACAGCATTTTATTTTTCATGGAGAAGTTAGCAGTAAGAGCGATCTGTAAGCAAGGTTAAGAGTGACATGTGAAGGACTTGCATGAGTGAGACAGAAGGAAAAGGTCTCCCTGATCAGATGCAGAGAGATATTCGACACAAGAAAAGGTGGTAAAAAGACGGAGAAGGAAAAGGAGGTGAAGCGGGGAAAAAGAGAGAGGAAAGAGAGTTATTTGCTGTGCGACAGAGCCCCACAGCAGACGTGGAGGGAATAGCAGGAAAGTAGCTCTGTGGAAAGAGGCTGTTACTTTCTATTCATTTCTTCACTTTACCCAGTGAAGCTCTCTTAGTGGAAAGATGCATTGTTTATCTGCAATGACTGGTGAAGAACAAGCAGGGTAAACTATTTATTTTCTCTGGTGTCTTTCTTTAAATTGGAATTTAGCGATTAGAGAAAGGTTTTGGACTGTCAGCTGAGGCTTTTACGGGAAGAATTTGTGCAATACAACCTTACATTAATACAAAAGTCTTATAATAAACTCAGCACATCCAAACCCTTTCTGTTAGAAATGAATCAGATTCATCATTTTCTATTAAAAGAAAAGGTTGCCCAATAAGAAAACCTTTGGATCACTGTGGTTTACCTTGTAAGCTAAAAGCTCAGGCTTAAATGTCTACACAGTTCTTAGATTGTCTATTTAAAAGTACTCATGAATATTTTATTGTGTGTTGTTCTTCTCTTTCTAAATCCCACAGGTGAATGGTTAAATATTCATTACCGCATACTGACTGGATTACATAACCTCCTGGCGGTTTCTGGAAGCAACATGATATCTATGATTAATTTAACTTTGTCTTTTGGTTCAGGAAGATGTATCACACGTTTCTACTGTTCTTCAAATAACTGAAACTATAAATACAAAACCTTTTCTAGGTTCTATTTAAATCTGCCACCTCAATAACGTCTAGTTTTTATTATTAGCAAATGCAGGCTTGATCTGGTAAAGACATGGCACCATAAACCCTTATTTAACGTAGTTTTATGAATATTGACAAATGGACACACTTGTAAGGGTAGTCTGACAGCTGAAAGGAACATATGGTGTTGGCCTGGTGGTTAGAGCAGTGCGTTGTGCTCTGAGAAGGTTGCAAGTACCCGGTTTGATCCCCGCAGCCTGCACTCTGGGTTCCTCAGCAAAACCCTTAACCCCACAATGCTCCCCGGGTGCCACACAATGGCAGCCCACTGCTCTCCATGAGGATGGGTTAAATGCAGAGGGAGAATTTCCCCATTGTGTAACGATCTTGGTTATGTTGTTTTTCTCTAAGTTTTCAATTTCAAGTTCATCCAGGTTTTTCCTTGTTTTCTAGCTTTATTGGTGCGTCTGGATTCATTTAAGTTGCTTAGGTTTTTCTGTCTGTCCTCTGTTGCCCCGTTGTGTTCTTTTCCCTTGGCTTCCTCTTCAGCTCTAGTCACACCTGCTCCTTATCAGCTCATTAGTCCTACCTTTGTTCAGTCAGCCATAAATACACTCCCTCTGCAGTCCCTCTTTGCTAATTCCTCGTCTTATTTCATCCTACCCTGGCTCCTCATGACTTTTTCCCCTGATGTCTCCATGGTCTTGGTTATTGTTTAATTCTTATGTTGGGTTTTTTTGAATTTCTGTTTTGATTTACATTTTTAAGTTGGATTTTTGGATTCCTGTTTTTGCTGCCTGATTTTTCATTAAACCTTCCAAGAACTCACCCCTGCCTCTCAGCTTCTGCTTTTGGGTCCTAACAAAAACCTTAAAACCAAATCGTGACACATTGTGGGACAATAAAGGGATTTACATTTACATAATAATATACCTTCTTTGTACTACATATTAATCTAACTTTTGTGCTTGGGTTTACTTGTGCAGAAAGAGGATACAAACACATTTCGATTTAAAAGACATAAATAGATATATTTGCAATATATAGGCTACTAATGGAAATGACACAAAGCCATGTATTCTAGTGGCTAATCAACTGTACTTCCTCCTGTCTGAAGTACATTGACTTTTAAGTCAATGTTTGGGGGAAACGTTGACTTAGCTGGCTTTGCTGGCACTGAGTTTGAGGCCCTTTTACCTTCACCCCTGCATTGATATGATGATATAAATTCAAAAACTTATGAAAAATACTCCAAACTCTGGAGGAAGATGGACAGAAAATATTGACAATGGTCTTTTTTTAACAATTGAGGGTCTGCTGAAACTTAGCAGTCAAAATTCTGAACAAAATCTTAGAGAATATAAACCTTACAGATAATTCAAAGTATGCTTGTGGATTAATAACCACTATGTTGGGCTATAAAATTCAAAATGAAGAAACAGAAGTAAAAGTTAATAGTAAACAGACTATTCATTTCTGCCCAAAAATGTCAAAACGTGGGCATTAATTCGCCTTTCATATGATTTCTGCATTATATTTCCACTCATTGACCCCTGATGGCAAAGGCAACATGGCTTTCTTGAACTTGGAGGATTGTTAAACTGCACAACCAAGACATTCTGTAATCTTGCATTTCTTTAAAGATTTTGAAGAGATTTGGGTAACAAACCCAGGCAAAAGATCGGAGTTAAAGGTTCCAATCTGTCCATATGTCCATCCATCCATTCTCTGCAATGTTTGTATGCACAGATCCTGCGGGATCTGGTGCTTATCTTCAGCAGTTTCTTGGCAAAAGGTATAGATTAAAGTGTAGCTAGAGAAGTTGCAGCAAGCGTAAAAAACAATAAAATCAATAAAAAATGTTGTATTAGTTATAATGGCTAGTTCATAAAACAATAACAACCCAAATAGAAAAATGAGTTTTGAGAGAATATTAAGGAATGTAAGTGTATGGTTTGAAAATGTCAGGCCATTCCACAGTGTGAAGCAGCGACTGAAAACTCTGAGTAACCTCTCAACCTCAATGTTTGCTGTGGGATGACTAACAGTGTATTAATCTGCTGTCCTGACGTAGCATGAGATATCGATGTCATGATGGGTTTTAGGTTCTTAGCCCACATGCAGAACACAACGGAGGCTGAGTAAAAGTTTAACAGAGTTTACTGAGTATACACAAAAACACAAGATCATGAACTGGATCAGGAACTGGTCCGGGCTGGTTCACTGAAGTCTGCAGAGATGATAGTTTGATTAGGAAGCAGGCTGATGAGTAATGAGTCTTTGATAATTCAAGAGTATACCTTGATAGAGTCCGGGCTTCTCTTTGAGAGAGAGGGAACCGTTGGGTCCAGAGACTGTTTGTTCAGCAGAGTCCAAGAGCAGCTGCAGCGTCTTGCTTCTGACTTTAATGGCAGACCTTGATCAGAGTTTCCAGCTCTTAACTAAGAGCAGCAGGGGAATCCACATAGGAATCTTCAGGTTTGGCTCACGAGGGCAATCTCGGCAGGTTAAGCTCATCCAGAGCTTCAGGTTAGAGATAGGTTTCCTGTGAGGCAAAAAACAAGGGAGAGTTAGAATCAGATCTCTCTCAAGAGACAGCTAAGATTCTTTAGGTTCTAGGCTCAGGTCGCTAACCAAACTAGGTCAACACTGCGGCGTCGAAGCAAGGTCTGGCAGCTGGTTATAAAGGGCAGGTCTCTTGATGAGTAGATGCGTCTCAGGTGTGCTGGAAGACTCCAGCTCCAGGAGACCCACGGCGCACTCTGCTGGAGGAAGGTGGTACAGCTCCAGATCCCAACAATCGAGGGGTAAGACAGTGGCTGTGTTTCTATTACAGATGTACATAAAACTCTGTTGATATTCTGCTAATTTTGAAAATGTTAATTTCTGCAATTGTGGTATTTCCAATAAATAAGAAATACAACTGAAAGTGCAAATAAATATATTTGTTCATACAACATGGCTGCGATAATTGAGAAGTGGGATATAACCATATTTCAGCCACAGCACTACTGTTAATCACACTCATGGTGGCAAACTAAATCTGATAAATACTATATAACAGGCCATCGTCATCTGAACTATTTCACCCTTTTCCTTCGTCTTTTTACAAAACTGTAAGGGCCAGCTGTAGATCACAGGACTTGTGTGATTTAAAAAAAATTCGTTTCAATTGCAGTTTTGCTAAATATAAGAATTTTGAGATGACTGAAAAACTACCTCATCAAAGCTTCTCTTATCCAAAAAAACACAATTGCCAGTTTTCCATTTAGCAAATTTGTTTTCCTAATTTCAATTTGCTCAAGCTTGTAGTTTCTTGTAAACAAAGCTAATGCAAACGGAAAAAAAGAAATGAAAGAACTGCAACATTTATTTTGAAACCAAAATAGGGTCCATAGTGATGCCAAACAGGGCCCATATGTTAGTATTTGGTATCAGTTAAAAGGCGTGCAGCAGCAATTAGAAGTTTTGTTAAAGTTTATTAAGTAATGACAACCTCAGCCCAATGAAAAAGGATTATGGTGATCTAAAATAGAAGGGAATGGTTTGACTTTGGTCAGTTTTCTCACCTGACAAAACTTAACTTGATGAATTGTTTAAAACTTATTATAAAATACGTGTCCAATCTCACACGCCACTTGGTGTCTGCTTTATTTTTTCCTTTTTTTCTATGCTACAGTTCTAAATATTAGATCAGCTGCTAGGGCAGATGTTTTAATTTTAAATACATTGTTCAATAATAAACCAAAATTTTTTCTAATAATTTAGTTATTTTTATAGCGGGTTGTTGTATTTTCCAAAGCTGCGAATACCTTTTTTGCTTTTAAGATTTTAATAAATGTATTTATGTTATGATAGAAACTTGAGAGTATTGTTTTGCATCACTATCACTCTAGCTGTTGTACAAAGTATAACCTCTGCTTTTTTCTAAAATGACAAAATTACATACATAACAGTGTGACTTATTAACCTAGTTTTTAAGTAACATCATATTTAGCCCTTGTACTGTATTTCAGAATTTCTAAAGAAGAATACAGACTATACTAAATATTTACAGAAGTCAAGGTTAAAAAACCTGAAAACACCACAATATTAAGTGAAATCTAAAGCTAATACTATGAATTACCTCTAGGTTTTATCAACATCATTGTCAAGAAATCTGTTTCACACTTTTGCTGTTACAAAAGCTATTGGCCTGAGACTCTGGGAGTTTATAGGTCAAATGGAAGCCTTGGGCTCTTCGTTGTGTTACTTGACCCATTTTTTTTTTTCTTTCTTTTTTGGTTTAACACATTTTCTCAATTCTTGTTGCTATTGGAGAGGCAATTTACACTGGAGACATTTGTGTGATATGCTAGGTCTTACTGTACATCTTTAAACTCTACATGCCATGACCAGAGGGTTTCCAACAAAAAGTTGTTTTGTTAAATGATGATCGATGTTTCTCACTTGCCAGTTTGTTTTTCTGTAAATATTTAAAAGGTACACATTTTGCAAAATACATTTGAATTTGAACTAGCTGCATAGTCTGCCAAGAAAAACAAGAACAACATCTCTGTTTAAAACTGTGTATTCAAAAATGTCAGAATGAAAGATACTAATGAAACTAAGGTTAGCTGTTATCATCTCATGTGAGTCTCCAAAATGTTTTTTTTTTCTTAACCCATAAAAAAATGTTTTCAGTCAGTTTATGACTTTCTGCCAGCAATCAAATACATAAAAATATGTTAACAATGAAAACCAATTTAATTAAATTCAGCATCAAATTAACATTCAGTTAAATCGATATGGTTTCTTTTAGCAATAACATATTGCTAAATTTCTAACAACACAGTGAATTAGAATAAAGCAAAGCAATGGTGATTAGTTTCTGTTTAATTACAGAATTAAATGCAAACCTTTTATCTTTTATACATCATAAAACATTTTACAATGATTCATCTTAAAATGGTTTGCTATACTGTATAACTTCTCATAAATAAGAAGTTGTAAGCTTTGCGACCTTCACTGCATGCAAAACACTATTCTGATTGTTACAATCCCAATTATACTGGTAATTATACTGGTTTAGTTGTAGTAGTAAATTGAAAGAGAAGACATGAAAATAACCCAAGATTAAAGGCAGAACTCTTCATGCAAATTTAAATAGTACAATTATAATCATACCAGTGGCGGCCGGCCCATAGGGGGCGCTGGGGCACCGCCCTCCCTGATAAGAAGAGAGAAACGTAAATATATTTTTAGAAATTAACTCATAAATGTCAGTTTTACTCTCTAGACTGTGTACCTATAAGCAAAACAAATTATATAAACTACATTTCCCTATCTACTGTCATTAATTTGTGGATTTCCACAGACAGACTCCTACCGTCTCTGTTCTGGGGGCGCTGATCAGACTGACCCACATTTGCAGAGAATCTGTCAATCATGTACTATTGCTAGGTGAATTTAATGGCCAATCAGCGTCTCGGAACTTTATGGTATTGGGGCTCTGAAAATACTGCGCTTTAACAGGCTTCTGAACCCAAGCGCAGGTGCAGACAGTTAGAGGGAAGATGGCGAATGTAACGACCGAGATGCAGCTTCCACCAAATTCGGTGAGATCCTTATTTATCTACCCGTTTGCCAGAAGAATATCCCTGTTGTAGGATATGAACATTTCATGTCATGGTTATTGTGACTGTGACGAATCCACCTCGTCGCTTAAAACAACCTCTCTAACTTTGCGCACCACACACACATTCTTGTTATACTGTGTTTGTGAGGACCAATACACTCGCGCTGAGACCAGTAGCTCCATGAACTTAAAACACACAAGCTGTTCCTGGTTACCTGCTGGCGTATTGAGGGTGCACACTTAATATTTCAGTGGGGTTAGCCGTGTGTGTGTGTGTGTGCGTGTGGGTGTGTGGGGGGTGTGGGTGTGTACGTGTTTATGCTACGGGGACTTGTCATCTTCAGTCTGGCTGCGTCTTTGCTGGGTTCAAACCCAGTTTGGTGTAATTGAATAAGTCAATGAATCTGTGTAAAAGAATTAAGTTGTAAAAATTATTTGTTTTTGTACATCAATTGTTTGTGGAGGTAATATATGGACAAAACTGATTAATGAGAAGAAATCAGAAATAAGAGAGCCTGTAGGGGCTTAAACTATTTAATGAGGGCTGTGGGAAGAAAAGCGGCAATTTTTGTTTTCTGTTTCTTTGTTACATTGCTGGTAACCGGAGGGAGGCTGAGGCCCAGAGTATCTTGTACATGTTTAGTTTCTTTTGCACCCTGTTTTGAGTTTTTGAGCTCAATAAATCACCAACACCGGTAACCCGACTGAGCCTGGATTCTTGGAGGCCAAAGAACCCCGTCACAGTGACCCAAATCATCACTGTTACTGTTATTATATAGTAAATTAAATCATTACTGTTAAATTGTATGTATTGTCCAATTGTTTATTTGAATTCTTATTCCGGATTAGTTGGAGACATACACTAGGCTATATCAGCCCCACCAAAAATATTTTTCACCAGCCGCCACTGAATCATACACTGGTCTTCAAAGCATTAAACCCACCTGCTATGTAATATTACCCTGTATCAGTTTTTTTTCTGTTTGTTTTTTTGTTGTTGTTTTTTTGTTTTGTTTTGCCAGTCACTAACAAAACAAACCTAACAAACAATTAATTAGAGCTGATTGCTTTACGCGACATGTGTCCTGAAATCTATGCAAATTCATTCATATTATTATCTCTTTGCCAGTGTAAAAGTACAGAAAACATAAACATAAACATTGGAAAGAAAATGTTTAAACATTATAGTATTTATAAGGCTACCATGCATCTTCTTTTAGAAGCTTCAGCTACACATAATAAGTACAGGCTCTCTGTTAAAGTTATTATGTATTCAAATTTAAAGATTTAAAAAGCCTTTTTATTTTACCCTTTCCAGGTAGAACATCGTTTGATGAGCAGACTGGCAGGTCATTAGTTCAGGCACCTAATCTACTGTAATCTATTTTGGTGAATGTACTTCAAATCGGAAGTTCCCCTGTTGTTTGGCGGATGTGATATTGATTGCATCTATATTAACTGCGTCCAAACTTGGAAACAATTGAAGTGTTATATTCAAAGTGGATTTTGTGGATCCTCAGAAGTGACCGGCATCAACTTAACTCAAAGACCAATGGCAACTCCAGGTAATGTGAAAAAAGAAAAGAAAAAAAAAGCCATAAGTATGAACATGTGCTCCGAGAACAAGCTAAACAATACTGCAGTTCTGTGTTTTGGCCACAGGTGGCAGTATCATTATAAAACTCAATAATGTCTCCTCCACTTTGACTATTTAGCCACACAAAAATATCTTATTTATCTTCCAAATGTAATGATCTTCCAGCCATTAAAACACGTCTATGAGGAATATTTCCCTCCTTTAACTTTTAGGTCACAAATTTACATTGTTTGGACAGAGGGCCCTATTGGTGTGGGGGTGTTTGTGTTTGTATGCCTTTATGTAAGGCTTTAAATCCTTTTTTAACACAAATTTGAAAAAGATCAGAAAATGATAATGAAAACTTAGATTATATTGGTTTTATACTGAAAATATAACAATCTGCCTGTAAGGCAACACTTAAAATGTCTTAAAAAACACAAAACCTTAAGTTAATATCTTGAGACATCCAAGCAAAAAAACATAATTAGTTGCAAAGAAATAGGATTATGCGTGTAACAGCAGAAGAGCAGTTAAAGGTGATAAAACATATTTAAGATGAAGTATTCTAATAAGGAAAAAACCTTTAAAAATACTGAAAAGGCAGCCCTACATTATGGATTACCATATAATTTACTGTAGGTACATTGATATGAAATTACTAATGCAACATAGAAGTTGCATTCTTTCTTGTTTTTCACAGATTGTGACTGCACTGATGAAGTGTTCAAGTAATTTGATGTCCTCAGTTTCACATTGTTCAAGATCATTTACTAAGGCTCAGCTGCCCCATCTGCTAAATGCTGCTGTGAAGTTTACTCTAATCAAAAGAAAAAGAAAAAACACAGCAGTTGTTTCCTTAGCTAAAACAATACAAAGAGTGTAGTTCTCAATCACAAGTGTATAATGAATATAAACATTCATCCAGTGTCTAATTAGTTGCAAATCTTAAAAATATGAGATCATTAAAATTTAATGCTGATGTAAGATAATTTCAGGAGCTGAGAGCTATGCAGAAGAAACTAAGAAGAATGATCAAAGATGGACAAAAAAAAAGCAACATCAGGAGGGGTTGGGGGGCTTCAACCAGGTTTTCCTCTGGTATTGCCCTTTATTTAGCTCCATCCATCTTCCAATCAAACGAGTCCTTCAAAAATGACCTTAATTACCTTAAATCTTTTTAGTGTTGTGCCAACACCATTTTTTGGCCCCAATACCGATATCAAGCTGTGCAGTATTGGTCGATACCGATACCATCTTTTTGAAATTGATGTGTGTGTGTATATATGAAGAACTGCATACTACTTGGATGTAAAATAATTGCCATCATGGCTTTGTCAAGCTGCTGCCTACCTTTATGAAGCAGGAAAAATACTAATACAAAGTGAATCCAGTAGAACTTTTTATTGCCTACCTGGAATTGGTGAAAATAGTTGAATAAACTTTTGGCTCTCAAAATGGTATCGGTGCCCTATTTGTTAAAACTCGCAGATAGAGATACCACCATTTTATTGCTGGATCGGGGCCCCGCCTGATACTGGTATCGGTGCACCACTAACTCTTTTCCTGATTAGATCAGATTAGATCAGACTATCACCTGAAGAGCAGAGTTCCAGAGTTAACTCAAGGTGTTTAGTATTGTTGTTTAAACTGTTTTGTAAAACTTTAAGAGTCAATAACAGTTAAACTGAATTAATTTCATATTATAACATGACATTTTCCTGTAGACTGTAGCTGGAGTTTTCTCAGAAACTGGGTTTATCTTGCTGATAATGATGAAAATGATGAATGGACAGATGAGTTGTGGAGGTTTAACACAAGCACCTGCTAAGAGAAATATGCTTATTGAAAGAGGCTGTTTACAATTGTATGCCATACTTTTCACATTTTCTTTATATTACATTTTTTTTATGTCACTCTCCTTCCATTTCGCAATTATCTACTACTCATTTTTGGTCTATCATATAAAATCCCAATAACCACATTGAAGTTTATGGTAACAATAAGTGTTCTTCAAGGCACTTTATGCAAATGTGTTAATAATTTTCCTGAACTGAGTACACCATTTAGAAAATTCTGTGAAACGTCCTTAAGTGAGTCACTCAGCTGAGAACAAATTTAGCCTCAAGTGTCAAAATTAAATTGAAACTTAACATGTTTTGTGAAACAGCTCTGAAATGTTGCCATTAAAACAGATGTGTGGCACGCTGAAAGCAATCTTCCAAATTGATGTAGAAATATCCAAATGAAAGTCACCAAAGACAACCACAGATGTTCGAGACATGATGAGTTAAGAAAGTAGCAGAAAAGGTGGAACTGTTAACGAAACAGCCACAATCCTCATGGACTGTTTCATGATGGCTACAACATGTCTGGGGAACTAGAGTGCTTTCACCAATTGAATATGACACATCCCAGGAAAAGCCTGTGAGACATGTGTGACTACTCTCGATTGTGAGTTGCCTCTAAATGTGATGAGTACACACAAACCTTGCTGCACAGCAGTAAGTGGCATAGCCGGGTCCAAATTATCAGCTGAATGAATGCATCTTTCAGACCCCATTATTCGGATTTGTCGATGCGCACACAACAAACGTACCCCACAACAAACGGAGGGAGAAAAAAAAAAGTTCCTTTCACTGAGCTGGCATGATAACAGCGTCTGTATTTCTACTCTCTTTATCACGTCTCATCCCAGACAATGGATTGAATTTCAAAAGCCAATAAACAAGGGAGATGTCCATTCTGCAAGGCAGTTATCACAAACTAGCGTCCCGCTCTCATTTGCTCACCCCTCTTGCCCCCTCCCTCCCTCCTTTTCCTTCCCCTTTCTCTAAAATAAGCAGGAAAAGAGAGATGAAAATTAAAAGTGGGGAGGGAGAGCTGGGTGAAAAGAAGGGGAGCAGAGGAGATGAGACGCCTTCATGCTCCGGCTCTTCTTTCATTGGACTGATAAAGGAAAGCATCAAGGCCAGGGGTGGTGTGGGGTTCTTTTTTTCCTGTTAACTGAATGAGGCTTTTGAGGGTGATAGTGAGGAGCTTCTCCCCTGAGAGATGTTTGGAGGAACAGGGAGTGGGGAGCCAACATAATAAATATTCTTATCTGTTATTGTCATTGTAATGGGACAGGGCAGAGGGAGGGAGGAAGCGACAGAGGATAGCTCTGTTGGTGCAAGGGGACCTGACAGTGTTGACATGCCGAGCTGAGAAAATCAAAGAAGAGACAGAAAGCGAGAAGGGAAAGAGACAGAAAAAGATTTTAAACCAGAGGGAATTTGAGTGTAATTATCTGCAGGTTGTCCTGGTAGGGAAAGAAGATATAACAAAGAAAGGTGACAGTGGTGCTTTACTGTATCACTCACAGCCAGATGTTCTTAAGAGATAGAAGATAGTGTCTTTAACTTTGAATGGATGTCCTACCAATCGAACATTTTGTGAGTTTTCTCAAAGTCTGGGTGATCTTGAATTATGATGATTACTTTTGCATTCAATTGGCATCAACAGTCCAGGGACAAGAGGAATTAAGCTTTAACAGGTCTCCAATACATCACAAGGACTCAGCAAGAATAATACATGAATTGTACAAAATGTTGTAAAGTTTCTGATCTTTAGTTCTTTTAAAGTACCCCTTTGGGAGAGTTATCAGCCGTTTTATGGTCGTTATTAGCGGTTACCAGATCCATAGAATAGCTTCAGACTGTGCCTCCTCTGTCTTCCAGTAGGTTTCCTATGGCTGATAATATGCAGCTCATCTTAGATAATAGCTGCTTCGGCCATGTCTAAAACCGTAAGTTGTATTTACTATCTACCTGCTTTATACTTTATATCTAATTTATTTACAGCCGAACATCTTTTTTAAAAAACAGTGTTTTAAAGCTTTACTTCAAGTGAATTCCACATGTTTCAGTCACACTGATTTAATGTATTGTTTAAAAACAGGTCAGTTGACAAGATATGAGTTTTTTTGGGGAGGGGTTGTTAGATATGACCTAAATGCCAATATACTTTCCTAAAATGAATTTTGTGGCCAAAAAAGGATTTACCTAAGGGTTAGGATTAATCTGGTGATAATAACCTAATCTAAAGTCATTACATAGGACTGATAACCGCTAATAATGCCCATTTAATGGGAAGATAACATCCGAAGCAGCTGTTTACAGCTTTTACGTGCCACTACTCATGTTAGCCAGACTATTAAGTTTCTAGCAATCAGGATATTTGTTTCTTTCATTTTTTTTAAGCTGTCACTAAATGCACAGTCACTCTAAAATGGGGTTTTATTAATATTGTAAAACAAAAACATGAATTTAGCTTCTCATGAAAAGTAATTGGAGCATGTAGCCAGGTTAGGAAACATGTGTCTCTGAATGTGGATCTTTACCTTAATCGGAAATTGAAAAAATTATGCTAACCTGTGCTTTTTTTTAAGTATCTTATACACCACGAAGGGAGTGAACATAAATTAATTTCCAGTTTGATTAAACCTAAATGGATGTTGTCAGGTTAGAATCTTAAATTTTAAGTCACTGAAATCATAATTTCATAAATTACCGTAACCTGGCATTTTACAGTCATTCCCAATGTGTCTTTAAATTTATGTTTAATATTTTTCGGGAAGAGTTTATTTTGACCCTTTTCATTTCCGTTGCTTACCCTTATAAGAACATTAGCAGATGCCACTGTTCGTTTGCTGTCATTTTTCATACTTCTTACACAATATGTACAAAGTTAAACAAGCAGCCACACTTAATGACTGAGCTGCAGGTGAGTCCTTGATTGTTGGTGAAAGCAAGGCAGGCTCATAATTTACACTCTTATGAATTATGTTGAATTATGTAAGCCCCTTGTGGGAACTTCAGGTTCAAAAAAAGCCAAAACAAAAACAATAAGCCACTTTGACACTGAATTGTCTGGCAGGTTTTGAAATGATTGTAAAACTGCAGAACCTTAAACGACCAGAGTTGTTTAAGTTTACAAGACTTAGCTTCATACACAGGTCAGATATTTATTAGTTTCTTAAAACATAATTTTTTAAAACATTGAAGGCTGTAAATTATCCAGACATGACTGCTTTTCAAAATTAGAATATTTATAACACCATTCTATATTAGTTGTATTTTGCACATGCCACTACAGTGAGGTTGTCTTCCCTAAAAAAAAACTGCTTTATTTCACAACTTTTTTTTATCAGTATATGATTAGACAGCCAAAAAACTCTAGATTTTAAAGCATATATATCATAATCTAAATTAGTTTAAACATTAAAATCTGTCAAGCGGAACCGTTTCCCTCCTAAACAAAGGTAGCTTATTATCATATTGACTAGTCTGATTTGCTTTGTCATTCTCTCTCTCTTCCAGTATCACGCTGTCGTTGTCCCTATTCCTTGCGTCTCATGAGCCCCTGTCAGCTTGTGACTGAACAAACCCGGAAAACTCACCTGCACCACAGAAATTCCCACGCAGCTTCAGTCCTTGCCTGCTTTCCAGATCTCACTCAGCAGTGAGATCTGCTCCATCTGGAGAACAGCTACCTTCCCCTGTTGCCTCACTCACCTTTATCTGTTGCTCCATCTCACTTAATGTCGGTAGGATCATCACCTTCTCCTCCAAGCAAAATATGCCATTTAAACCATTCTTGTATAATTTAAAAACATATGTAGATAGGGACTAAGACTGTATTGATATTGCTCTTATATCTTTATGGGTAAACACATTCAAACACATTCCAAGGTACATGTCCATTTGCAGAAACCAAAGAAGTTCATGCAGAGGAAACATTGTTATCTAAACCAGACAGTGCAGATAAAAATATATCCAAGTAAAAATATATATATAAGAAAGCAGTAAGTTAAGTCAAACCAAAGGCCAATTTCTGTGGTGCGGGACAAAAATGTAATACGTGTCGTGTTAAAAATTCCAGTCGTTTTGTTTCTAACTTTTAACCAAATAATAGAGGTATTGTGTATTTTAGCAATACCTCATGAAATACTCATTTCAGTAATTTGAATACTGATGGAAACATTTTGAATTGTCAATTCAAGCCGTGTGTTGCACCTGGTAAACTAGACCAATGAAGATCTAAACTACTTAAATTGGGTATAGAGAATATTTGAAAAGGATAAATGTAAATGTTACCTAAAAATCTGTAATTTGTTTAGTTTTGCCCCTGTGTGATTTTTTTTACCCTTTCCTAGAGTACTTTCTTAGTGACTTTGTAATGTTAGTTGCTGGGAGAGATGAGAAATCCAGGGAACAGAAGACAATTTCAAACAAATAGCTCTGGAGTTTTGTCATCTGTGTCTTAACAAATTTAGTCAAACAAAGGGGTGGAGCCAGAGAGGGGAGCCAGGGGGGGAACGGCTACCACTAGCCAATCATTGGCCACCGCTGTGGCCACCTCTACCAGGTGATTTGTTGTACCCATGTGGATATAATACACCACCTCAGGAACAAGCAGTTCTTCTCTAAACAAGAGGGTGGCAGCAGTGATATCATCATGTGGAATATCCTACTTTGACATTTTAACGTTATATAGGTAAATTTTCCAAAAACTGACAACAAAAATAGAGCTATTATTTATTCACAACAATAGGCTATAAATAAAGAGAATCAATAAGAAATTCTATATCTTTTTTGAATAAGTTTTTAGGTTTTATAGGAGAGAGTTTGTTGCATCTAGGACTCTATGTGTAAAAGAAAAAAAGATCAATTGCTAAAAAGAACAATTGCTCAACCTATTTAATGTATATATTATATAGAACCATAAATTGATTGAGTCTAATTTCATACTTGATGCATACTTTGAATTAACTACAGAACAGTCTGAAGTAATCTATTTAAAAAATGTAGATGTTTGTGTGTGTCTTCATTTTCCTGTTGGTTTATTGTGATCATCATAGACTGATTGTAAAATGTGTTTGATTGTTTTTTGGCTACCCCTCAGTGCACATTGCTTCCCACCACTGGTAAAACACAGAAAATGTTCACTCTTAAAAACAATTGAGAGGTGATAGAGGAGTCACGGGGTCAATCCATTTAAAGAACCTGATTTCTTCTCCCTTGGTAAGACCGTGGTGATGGACCTCTAATGAAATGTCATTTTGCACCCGTTTCCTCTCCTTCCCATGTTATCATCCTATATATTGATTCATCATTTGTACACACCACTCTGCAAGATGGCGCTCTCTCTTGCTGTGCTAAACGGTCAGCTGTGGACAGTTAGTGTGAGTTATCAGGGCAGGTTTCCACATATAGACTCAACGTACTACCTTCTCCAAAGCCCAGAGGACAATTACAGTGTCCCACGAGCAACAATGTATCGTCCGCTAAATGGACCCGCTGTAACATATCACTTCAGCTGTGGGACTTAAACGCACATTCTCTTAACAAGTTCTTGATATATGTGATGCGTATTCCATTTGAAGCACACCCTAACTCTTGTCTTTATAGACAAGACATCACATGACGAATACTCCGCCATGTCAAAGCTCCACCTTGGGACTGCTTCCCCTTGTTTTCTGAAAAGATTGCATTTTGAATGATCAGAGAAAAAAGGTTCCTTTGCTGACGTAATTGGAGACTTTCAAAACGTAAATTGGAAAAGTAAATAAATAAAAAAGCAAACAGCCATGGTACTGATTGTATGGTCAAACTCCACAAAGTGTGCTCAAGCAAACATGAACATGAAGAGTTGCATTGTGTGATTTCGTTGTAGTTTAGGGTGAGTTAGCTGCCAGACTCTATGCTCTGGCTAATCAATTATTTAAGCTACCTTGAGCATTCTGTGTTTTCCCCTGGATTTATTACGTCCAGCTGGCAGAAGTGTGGCACGAGGATAAACGAGATGCATGGAGAAAGACAAATACCAAAGAGACTCATCAGCTGGGTTGCCACCTAATGCTACACAGACATAACAATGAGGAGGAAAGTTTGGTGAGTTTGGTCCTGAGTTCTGCTGTGCACAATAGTGCATTCAACATGACAGCAGGCTATATCAGAGATGTGTTACTTTTTATCTTGAAAGATAGAGATATGAGGGAAAAAAGACAACCTTTGTGTGCCTGCTTGCTTGCTTGAGCACAATGTCTGTGAATAGATGCGAGAAGAAGCTGCTTAGCATTTGTATGCGTGCGTATGTGTGCACATATTTTCTCCCACGCAGTGGCAGCCTGCAGCTGTAATGAATGGGGCCTGGGGAAAGCTGAGAGGATGGGAGGTGGCAGATCATAAATAATCATTTATCCCACCGTTTCCCCCGCTTCGCCGCCTGACAGACCACTGGGTGCAGGCAGGGAGCAGGCAGCAACACGAGCTGAGTTGCAGCTGCACCACCTAGACCACATATGTGGCCTCAGTGCTTTGGGGCAGATTTTCTTTCACAGCAGGTCCACCTCACGTATGCCCCACTGAAATAAGCAAAAAGAAGAAACTATTAAATAGTGAAGATGGGTTGCCTGTGGAAGACAAACTAGGCATATTGTCAAAAAAGAGGTGTGGAAAAAATAGACCAACAAGAAAGGCTTCCTACACTCGGAGAGAGTATGAAGTAATGAAAAGAGAAATGAAAATTAAATGCCAGCCTATATTGTTATGTGTGTTATTTATCTCAAAGTCAATAGCCTTCTCACCCGTTAACTTTTAATGTGTACTTCCAATTGGAGCCTGAAATTAAACAGTGCTGGAGGAAATCAGCAGCACATAATGGCATAGCCCTAAGGGGAAATTCACTCATAAACAAAGGTTTGCTGTTCCTGCAGGGAGAAATGTGTGTATGTGTGTGTGTTTATTGGGGGGTGTGGGTTGGTGAGTATTGCATTGTAAGTGGCAAAAATTCATTCTGAACAGAGAGCTGATACACCAAACATCTGTGGAGCGTTTCGTATAATTATTAATATACGAAACAGTGTTATCAGTCAAGCAACAATAACCCTGCAGTTCCTTGCGACAGTATTCATACCTCTTGAACCTCTCCACATTTTGTCACTTTACCGCCACAACCCTAAATTTATTTTACGGGGTTTTCATGTAATTGATCACAGACCATATCATTGTGAAGCATGAGGAAAAAGAAAGATGTTTATAAACTTTTCACAACTAAATATTTAGTGGGTTGCATATTTTCTTCAGGCTTCTTTACCCAAAAAGTCTTAACTGAAATCCAGTACCACCAGTTGCCTTCATAATAGCTGGTTCTATTTGCACCTACTATGTATGGCTTAATATGTCACTAATTGATTAGAATGAATTTAAAATCTGGGAATACACCCTTTTTAGCACCTAATGGGCCAGATGCTGCTGGTAGTAAGCTGCAATATAGTCAAAGCTGCCCTGGGGCAGACTGATAGAAGCAAGGTTGCCATACAATTGACACCACCCGGCCCTCTAACCACAAACACCAGGTAAGACGGGTAAAGTGTCTTTCCCAAGGATGGATAGTCTGAGACGGATGGAGGAGGGGATTTCACTGGTACCCCTGACGAACCTCTACTTCTTGTGTCACAGTTGCTCATTGAAATCAGTTTAAAGGAAGCGCCTGGTGATCAATGGAATCGAGAGTGGTCTCCACTGGATGATTGCATTACATGATTCTATTATAGACAAGGGTGTTGGTTTTGTGACTTTAAACATGTCACTCTTCCTATCGGAGGTATGTCGTTTGCTCCTGCTTAAAGACGTGAAGAAGTTGACCTTAATGCTAACTCCAAGTCGTCGTCATAATCTTGAGGCCACCTGCTTGTGATTCCGCCAGCTTTGAGAGCACCAATGTACAATCATGCACCTGCTGATGTCCTGCAACCTTACTGCACTACTATAAATCATGAAAACTGCTTCACTGTAA
This sequence comes from Cyprinodon tularosa, assembly GCF_016077235.1. Lineage (NCBI taxonomy): Eukaryota > Metazoa > Chordata > Actinopteri > Cyprinodontiformes > Cyprinodontidae > Cyprinodon > Cyprinodon tularosa. The sequence goes on from NW_024039662.1 coordinate 443,123, forward strand.
ATATTTTCACTGACCAAGCCAAAAGGTGTTTATCCAACTAGTGGATTACTCTTAGATTTATTTATTTTTTTAAGCATGACATCTGTCCTTAAGTGTTTGTTATAGGTAAAAAAAAAAAAAAAAAACATATTCTACCTTTAACCTGCAGCGTTTTCTAAAGCATATGTTCAAAAAAAAATTTTGACCCAATACTTCAACTACTGGTTGAGTTTATAAAACCTTTTTACAAAAATAAATTATAGGTACCTATACCATAGGTGTATCAATATTATAAACAGCATCAAAAACCAAAGTATTTTTTTTGCTATTGACTTTTTTAAGTGACTTTTCATAAATGATCTTTTATATTTTTCAGGCATCAACATAAATGTTTTCTTTTTGTTTAAATTCATTTCTGTAGTGGACCTCAAGACCCCATACTGGTCAATCAAGGATCCCAAGCAGAAAAAAAAACTCCAGTTACACCAGGAGAGGTGACAACCCCAAACGACACCAATTAGAAATACTAAATGCTAAATGAAAACTTAAGAACTAAGGATCAAGTCTGTCAAAGTTGACTAAAGAAGAAAGATATTTAATAAACTGGTCTTGCTATGACATTAGACCTTAATGTTTAAATCAAAATGTGAATGTCATTTGTGACAACAACACCACCATCATGCCAAGGTGGCATCATGGTGAGGGATGGACCTTTGTCTGCACATACTACATTAGACTTGCTGAAGATTGGTGGTGCTAAAGCCAAAGCAATCCCAAAAAAAAGAAAGGTCGCTTAGAGGCTGCAAAGTACGTCTGATGGCATAGGAAGCTAATTTCAGCCACCCTGAAAATAAAATCAACATGTACAATGGAATCACTTAGATCACGGCAAAATCAGCTGTCAGAACAGACTTGACAAAATTCAGGCAAGACTTGAAAGCTGTTGATCAAATGTGATTTCCATTCAGATTGACTGAGCGTAACTAATTTCGCAAAGAGGAATGGTCAGAAAGTCAGTCTCTAGATGTGTAAAGCTGGTAGAAACATGCTTTTAAAAGCCTTGCATGTTTGATTGTGCACCATTTAGTATCTCTGGTATCACTTCTTAACCCCAATAAATGCATTGGTGCTTGGGGCTTTAAAATGTCACAATGATGTGGAAGATATAAGGGTATGAATGCTTTGCAAAGGACTGTACAACATCAAGTGAAGAAAGTGAAGTGTAGGGACATTATAAAGTGACATTGTGAAAAGATACAGAGTGATGTGTGTACCTTTGTTTTTCTTTTTGCTTTAAGATTTAATGAGAATGATCTAGGGCAAATACATGAGAGTTGAATTTTTCCACAGAAAATCACATTAACTCAGACCTGTATGGAACTCGTCTTACAGTGTTTTTTTACCATTCGCTCTTGGATCAAGATCTGATCTTTTATTCTTTGTTTTCTTTTTATCTTCAGTCAGACTGACCCCACACAGAAATATCTGCAAGCTCTTACTAATACATAAAGTCATGACTGAGCTCAACCCTCAAAGAGCAACATTCATCACAACTCAAGCACCATGCTCCTCTCCTGCCAAGCAAACTAAAACAGAAGGAATTTAGACAAGGAGAGAAGACAAAGTGGCTTGAGTTTAAAGTGTGCTTTCTGTTGTGATTATACAAGTGTTATGGTGGCACTGATCATTGGGAAAATTATATTGCAGCGCAGAAAGGCTTCACTCCTTCAGTTCTTCTAACATACCAAAGCATGAATATTTACAATATCTGGTTTTATAATAATGTGATTTTACAGAAAACTTAAAATACAGCTCAGGTCTTCGTTTGAAACAACAAACCATAATTTTCCAACAAAATCTGAATAATGAGTACCAATCTGCATTTTGCGGGAAAATTGCCTTTGTGCTGTATTCTTTTGTTGGAAACATTGCTTTGTTGACAGACAATATAAGCTCCTATTAGAAACTACAGCAGCCAAATATTGGAATTTAGATACTGAAAACTGGACTTATCACACACACATTTGAAAGCATATGTATACATATTTCATCTATAAAGCACTCTTTGCTCTTTTTGAATTCAACAATAATCCTTAAGGACACAGTAAAATACCAGTGCACTGCATTAATATATAGTGAGGGATTCTCTTTGCACTCTTTCACTGCAATAGTTTCAAAGCAATGGGTCAGATAGAGTCCAGAGCTACTATAGTAAATACTAAGGGTTTTGAGGATTAAATCAGCTGAAGTAACATAACAATTCTGTGCAGCAATAACTGATTTTCTGAGTGGCTTTATATGGTTAAGCATTGCCAGTTAGAGATTAGTGGACTCACCTACAGACACAGGTAGAGTTCTGGAAACAGTCTGGAAACAGACTAGAGATTTTTCCTATTCCAGAGCTACCAAACTGGAGAGTCATCAGACTGGTGTGAAAGATTCTGACTTTTGTCTGTGGTTGAAAACCAAACAGAAGATTAGAACACCTGCCCTTATAGGCTATGAGTGGTGTTCTTTAAGAGATAATATTGCTTCTTGGTAAAGATTCCCAGTTACACCAGGAAAGGTGTAACTGGGAATCTGAATGATTAGTGAACTTAGTACAAGGTCAGCTTGAGTCAAAGGCTGATTGTAGACTTTGTGACTTTGTAATAGACTTTGTGTTGTATACAGTATATGTATATGTGATGTATTAGCTTCCTAAATGTAAGCTGTGAACTTTGCTTTGCATCACAGCTTACCTTTTCTGGTGCAACAGGTGATTGTAACTGAGCCCTCGTTAACAGAGACTTTGTGCAATGATTAGCTGTGACAAGCGGTGTTAACCTTGGGCTAAAATTAATCCTGGACCATCCAGTGTGACTAATGAGACTTTGTCTAATCCCCCATTTTTAGTGCTTCATTTCTGAGTACTTGGACTCTTTACTTACTAACTTACCTTCTTTTAATCTTGCTCCACTCTTTGGCACTGGCCTCTTTATTTTTACTAGAATGAAAATCTGCTGAGTAACTCCTACACTTCCCCTCCCTCTCCTTTCTTCTTATCCGAACTTCTCTCTCTCGTACACACACTGAGCACCAACAGTGTGTGATGGGGAGAAGCCAAAAGTAGAGGGGGGGGACTGCTGCTACTGCTGACGTTACGCGGCTCACAGGACTTGCCCGTAAATGAACTCATTTTTCATCCTGCCTTTCTCCCTCCTCCCCCTCCTGTTTATGACCAGCACTTTCCTCATACAGAGCACCGGCCCTCTGAAGAGCCTGGCGCGTGACAGAGCACCATTCATCTCCTCATGATGGAGGACAGTGGGGTAGAGAAAGGAGGGGGGGTAGGGCTGGCAGACCGACACGTGGAAGAAAAAGGGAGACAGAGACATGCTGCAAGCTAGGCCTGATTACAGATCAGTTCTAACAGAGGAGACAGGGAAGAGGAAAACTAAAGATTGGGAAAAATAGTTATTTAAAAAAAAAAAAAAACAATGATTAAGATCAATCATTAGAGAATTTTTGTTTTTTTCATTGATAACTTGAAACTTTGCCCAGCAAAGAATAAATGCATATATTTTCTACGCTGAACAAACTGCACACTAGCATAAAGGTAAAAATCAAAGTTAGTTTTAATTACTTTAAGTCGTAACTACTTTAAGTCATGCTAAAAATCCAACATCTGACACAATACAGTATGTTCAGACAGCAAGAATATTTTTTACATTTTTCTACATTAAACACAAGATCTGATTCGAACCGTTGTGAAATTGTGACCAATTCTATTTTTACAGATAAACCTGAAAGGGGATAATCTGGATGCTCAGATTGGAAATCAAACAAGATAAAAGAATGTGAGAATGTCAATGTTTGAAGCAATTTGGTGGTAGAATAAAAGACTAGTTTATGGGTACATGCTGAAACAAATGGGGTATGAATTGAAAGCCCGCAAAATGCTGTCATAACAAAATAAAATATAATGTGATTAAACTTTATATTAAAAGAAGTATTGAAATTATTCATCTAACATGTGAACAATGTAAAGTGGCTCTTTATGCTCCTCGACTGTAAGAATCAATCGGGTTTTAGTTCTTTTTATTGTTATTTACATAATTATTTTCATTCCAAGGCAACAAACAGTCATTCCAAGTTAAGTACAAACATCCAACTAATCCATCTTATCAAGGAATGCAGTCACATTCAGTTTATTACTCAAATCAGTAAGAATATCATCCTTGTGTGCACTAATACATATCACATGTGAACAAATTAAGCACATACCCCGTGGTCAACTGGAGAGTAAAAAATGACTTACCAGTTTTACGTGTCTGACCTATGGCCAGAGGTAGTCAGGCAAACCACCAAAATAATGCGCTGTAAGGCCGAGAAAGGATTGGTTTATGAGCGTGGTATAGCAATATGAAACAAAACAAGATTACCAACAAGAAGACAGTCACCAGTAATAAGGGGTTATATCCATGATAAGCATAAATGTTCCACAAATCATCCATAAAATACTTATGGATAAAGACCTTGAAATAATAAGACCGAACCAGTCTCGTCATCCATGTGAAATCCCAACTACTGATTTACTGTATTGCTACCACCATGTTGGTTTGCAGATTTACTTTAGAAACACCGGAGTAAGTTTGACTACTGTTCATTTCATTTTTTACTGTATAATGATTGCAAAGGTTAATTCATGTTGGTTGAGAGAATATCCCAACCTTGCAGATGCTTCAACAAAGAGCAGTATTCACCATATAAGCCATCAAAAAAGGCAAGAATCTGTTCTGATAATAAATAAATAATATTAAAAAGATAACAAGCTGTGTCAGCATTTAACTGTATAGGCATAGCCTGTATGTGCAGACTTTAAGTGACAGGTAGGTTTTACACGCTGTGTCACTCTGGTTGGGTGGCCATGCGAGTCGGATCTAAAAGTTGGCCAAAAAAACAAGGAAGAGATATCTGTTGAAGCTTCTTGTGTATCTTATCATGCACCAACAGTGTGACAAACTTAAGCATTATTGACACGGAGAAGAGCTAAAGAGTAAGGGCAAAGGTATTTTGTCATTTAAGTTTCACAGCTTTTTGGGAGAGCATAAATGTTAACTTCTTGAGTCGGTTCCCAGAGTGGAAAGATCAGATAATGCTGGTTTCATGTTTCAGAGTGTACATTCTACACTTATCTCAGTAACACTGACACTGCAAAACCGATTTGGTAATAAGTAAACATTTCTTAAATGAAGTATACTTACTCTTAAAAAACATGACTAGATAGTATGCACTTAAAATAAGCCAATGCAATTGTTTTTTTATTTTTATATTAAATTTGAATTCTCTTGTTCCATTGGCTTTCTTGAATGAGCTGTCTGTATGCCAGTGTTTTTGTCAGCAGTTTGGGTGTGATTCTGTGGCACAGTCAGAGGGCCAACAATGGGACTTCCATATATCCTACAGCGGCTTCAATGGGGCTGTGTATATTTGTGTGAACACAATCTTTTCCAAACATGTTTTATGAAACTCTACCCTGTCCATCTTCATGTGGATTGGGCCTCAACCACCAACACAGAACCGGGAATAACAAATGACAAACTGCTTAAATATAAATAAACCTAAAATGGGCAAATAACATTATTAGTGTTACAGAAAAGGAAAATGTAAACTACAACACAACAATAGACAAAGAGCAAACAAAGCAATATATTAACAAATTAACACTAACTGAAAATACCCCAACTGATCCTGATAGTTATTTGAAGATAAAAATTAAAAGGACAGTCGTTTCCAGCTAGAACTAGCCCTCTTTAATCCACATCTTATTTTGAAACATCCCAGATCCAATAAATTGAGCACAAACCCTAAGGGACTGATTTATCTGTACATCTGCTGGGAGATAAAAAAAAAAACTGCAGAATTGATCATTTACCAAAAAACATTTAGTTTGACTTTAGACATTTGCTTGGATGTTATGCAGTTAAATTCAATCTATATAAATGCTAAACAGGAAACGTAGCATCTTGTTGGGAGCTGGAGAAATCCCATCTTTCTCCAGCAGAGTCCGCCGTGGATCCTCTGAGGGAGCCTCCTGCACAGCTGCAGCTCGTCAAGATCATCAGAGGATCCACTATATAAGCTGTCTTCAGACCTTGTCTCAACGCCGCAGTGTTGTTCCAGTTGGTCAGCGCTAAAGCCTAGATCCTTGAGTATCTCCATGACTTTGAATCCAGGTTGGATTCTAACCACTATCTCTGTGTTTCCAGGAAACCCGTGTCTCCTCCGTGAAAGCTCTGGAAGAGCTAACCTGCCGAGCCGACCCTCTGAGCCAAACCCAGAAGATTCTCTGAGAACCTCCAAGCAGCTCTGGACCAGAGCTGGGAAACCAAGGCTAAGGTCTGTTCAAGCTAGACGTGAGACGCTGAAGCAGCAAACGGACTCTGCTGATAAACACCTCTCCAGAACCAACAGTGACTCTCCCAAAGAGAGCCTCAGGAACCCTCAAGGTACATCAGAGCTCACTTGGAAATCTAATCCTGTCAGCAGTCCTTAACCGCTCTGTCTCTCACGCAGACTCCGGTGAAACCAGAACCCAGGCCCGAACCTGTCATCAGTACATTCTGTGTGTTGTGCTTAATAAACGTGTTAAACTTTCATCCTTGTGTCCGTCAAGTGGTGTTCTGCATAATTGGGTCTCCATTTGAGAACCCATCATGACAGAACACTGCGGCCAAACTCAAGGCCCAGCAGATCACCTCACCCGTCGTTTGGAGGAACAGGATGCTCTACTACAAGGACAATCCCAAACGCTCCGTGAGTTATACCATCTAGTTGGAACTCATAATCAAATGCTACAGAGTTGTGCTAACTTCCTGAATAGCGCTAATGCTGCATCTGTTCAGCAACCATTTCCGGGTCCAGTTCCTCCCCCGAGCTCACAACCTGTGACGTCATCAGAGTTCCGCCCTAGTCTTCCAGAGAAATTCTCCGGTAACATGAAAGATTGCAAAGGATTTTTATTCCAGTGTCGGTTGATTTTTCAGAACTCTCCTGGTAGCTTTTCCACAGATCACAAGAAAATAACGTTCATTCTTTCTCAGTTAACAGGAAGAGCCTTGGACTGGGCTCAGGCAAGATTTGCCACTGACGACAGTTTAAATTGCCGTTTTTCTGACTTCATTGCTGAATTTTCCCAGGTATTCAACCAGGAAACTGACCAAACTATTGATTCCAGAGCTCTTTTCAGCCTTAAACAGGGAAATTCATCGGTGGCAGATTTTTCAATAAACTTCCGGGTCAAGGCGGCAGCTTCCGGATGGAACCAAAGCGCCTTGAAGGGAGCCTTCTTCATGGCACTAAACGAACAGATAAAAGATGAACTAGCAACCCTCGACGAACCAGCTTCCCTCGAGGATTTAATTCGCCTTTCCATTAGGCTTGATAATAGGATTCGTGCCAGAAACAGTTCTAAGAAGCTGAGCAATTTCTCTCCTGCCTCTCTTAATGTGACTGTTTGTTCTCCCTCTACAGAGCTGATGCCCACTCAGAGGTCTAAGTCCCAATCTCTACCATTGCCCGTTCAAGCCTCTCATTCGGGGGAAAGGGATTTTGAACCTATGCAGGTGGGACACACTAGGCTCACTCCAGAGGAGAGACAGAGGCGTTTCCTAAGTAAGCTATGTATCTACTGTGGCGAGAGTGGACACTTCATCGCCTCCTGTCCGGCAAAATCAAAAGCCGGGGCCCGCCAGAGGATCTGAGGAGTCTGGCGGGCCAAATTAATACAATAAAATCTCCTCGTTTATTGCTGCCTGCCACGCTCTTCTGTGATAACCAAAGTCTCTCTTTCTCCGCTTTCATCGACTCAGGCTGTGAGCGTAACCTAATCGACTCTAACCTCGTCCAGCAACTCCAGATTAAAACCGTTCCTCTCTCTCAGCCTCTCAGTGTGTCCGCCATAGACGGAAAAAGACTCCACCGTGTTACCCACCAAACCCAGCCCCTCGAGCTACTTCTGTCAGGTAACCACCGAGAGACAATAACTTTCTTTGTTTTTCCCTCTGCATGTTCCCCGCTGGTCCTCGGGTTCGAGTGGTTGGAGAAGCATAACCCTCACATAAATTGGACTAAACGTCTTCTGGAATCATGGTCCACTACGTGCCACGAAACCTGCCTTCGTTCTGCTGCCCCTATGGTGGGGCCTCCTAGTGGTGGGGGGGAGATGGACTCTCCTGACCTTTCTTCAGTTCCCTCTGAGTACCATGACTTAGCCCCTGTCTTCAGTAAGGTCAGTGCGACGTCCCTACCTCCACACAGACCATACGATTGCGCCATTGAACTTTTACCTGGTGCACCTCTTCCTAGCAGCAGATTGTATAACATTTCCAAGCCCGAAAGGGAAACAATGGAAAAATACATCAACGAATCATTAGCTGCTGGAATAATTCGCCCTTCATCCTCTCCATTGGGCGCCGGTTTCTTCTTCGTGGGCAAGAAGGATGGTTCCCTGAGACCCTGTATTGATTATCGAGGTTTGAATCAGATCACAATTAAAAATAAATACCCACTGCCTCTTCTCGCCTCTGCTTTTGAACCTGTACAGGGTGCAACAGTGTTTTCCAAGCTGGACTTAAGAAACGCCTATCATCTCCTTAGGATACGAGAGGGTGATGAATGGAAAACTGCCTTTAAGACACCCTTGGGTCAATTCGAATACCTGGTGATGTCCTTCGGTTTAACTAACGCTCCTGCCTGCTTTCAGGCTTTGGTTAATGATGTTCTCAGAGATTTCCTCAACGTGTTTGTTTTTGTGTACATCGATGACATTCTCATCTATTCCAAGGACCTCCAGGAACACAAGAGACATGTCCGTCTTGTCTTACAGAGACTACTGGAAAATAAACTGTTCGTGAAAGCCGAGAAGTGCGAATTCCATCTACCTTCAGTCACCTTTTTGGGGTTTGTGCTCGAGGGCGGCCAGGTAAAACCTTCAGAAGACAAGATCAAAGCAGTTTTAGACTGGCCAGTTCCTGAAAATCGAAAACAGCTACAGAGGTTTTTAGGGTTCGCTAACTTCTACCGTCGATTCATCAGAAACTACAGTCAAACCGCCCTTCCATTAACCTCTCTGACTTCCATTAAACGAACTTTTCAGTGGACTCCCGAGGCTCAAGCCGCCTTTGAGAAACTCAAATCCTTGTTTTCTAGAGCTCCCGTTCTGATACAACCTGACCCAACAAAACAGTTCATCCTTGAGGTGGATGCTTCTGATTCTGGGGTTGGAGCGGTTCTCTCCCAGAGGCTCGACTCTGATCAGAAGATACACCCCTGTGCTTTCTTCTCTCGTAGACTCTCTTCCGCAGAACAGAACTATGACGTGGGTGACCGAGAGCTCCTGGCTATTAAGTTGGCGTTGGAAGAATGGAGACATTGGCTGGAGGGAGCTGAGCATCCGGTTCTTGTATGGACAGACCACAAGAACCTGGCTTACATCCAGTCAACCAAGCAGGCAAATCCTCGCCAATCCAGGTGGTCAATCTTCTTCTCACGTTTTAACCTTATCATTTCCTACAGACCCGGATCCAAGAACGTGATGCCCGATTCTCTCTCTCGTCTCTTCTCCGTCGATCATCCAGAGACACCTGAACCTGTCCTCCCAGCTTCATGTACCATTGGAGTGGTCAATTGGGAGATAACGGATCTTATCAACTCTGCCCTAGCCACAGAACCAGATCCAGGTACCGGCCCACCTAATCGTTCTTATGTCCCATCTTCTGTCAGGTCCCGTCTGATCCAGTGGATGCATGCCGCCAAATTCACCGCTCATCCAGGAGTGAGTAGAACAGTTGCTCTCATCTCCAGGCGCTTCTGGTGGCCCACACTCCACAAAGACGTAAAGGAGTATGTGTTGGCTTGCCCCACATGTGCCCGCAACAAAGCCTCACACCAACCTCCTTCAGGCCTGCTTCAACCACTACCTGTTCCCTCGCGTCCTTGGTCCCACATTGCCATTGATTTTGTCACCGGTCTCCTTGTCTCCCGAGGTATGTCCACCATCCTAACCATTGTTGATCGTTTCTCGAAGTCTTGCCATCTAGTACCCCTCAGAAAACTTCCCATGGCCTTCCAGACAGCCCAGCTACTCATCAAACATGTTTTCCGACTTCATGGCATTCCCCAGGAAATCCTCTCGGACAGAGGTCCACAATTCATCTCTCAGGTATGGAAGGCTTTCTGTTCTGCTCTCGGTTGCAAACCATCCCTCACTTCAGGTTACCACCCTCAATCCAACGGCCAGACAGAACGTATGAATCAGCAGCTGGAATCCACCCTCCGTTGTCTCACCTCCAATAACCCCGTGGATTGGAGTCAATACCTCCCGTGGATAGAATATGCCCACAACTCTCTCCGTTCTGCATCCACTGGACAGTCCCCATTTCAGGTCAGTCTCGGATATCAACCACCTCTTTTCCCCGCAGATGAGAGAGAGATATCGGTGCTGTCCGTCAATCATCACATTCGCCGTTGCCAGAGGATTTGGAGGGAAACCATCGCCACACTCAATCAGTCATCAGCATCTGCAAAACGTTTCGCCGACGCCAAGAGACGTCCCGCCCCCGAGTACTCAGAGGGCCAGGAGGTGTGGCTCTCCACTCGAGACATCCCCCTCAAGGGGATGTCTCGAAAACTCTCCCCGAGATTCATCGGACCCTTTAGGATTTCTCGAGTCATCAACCCCTCAGCTGTTCGTCTCCAGTTACCTCAGTCCCTCCGGATCCACCCCACTTTCCACGTGTCCCAGATCAAGCCTGTCTCTTCGAGCCGTCTGTGCCCTCCGTCCGACTCCCCACCACCCGCCCTGGAGGTCGATGGCCATCCGGCCTTCACGGTGCGCCGCATCGTGGACTCCCGTCGACGAGGTCGCGGATGGCAGTACCTCGTCGACTGGGAGGGCTACGGACCGGAGGATCGCCAGTGGGTCCCAGGCTCGTACATCCTCGATCCGGCACTCATCGAGGAGTACGAGCGTTCCTGCCCATCAACCTCTTCCGGACCGCCAAGGGGCGGTCGTTGAGGGGGGGGGGTACTGTTGGGAGCTGGAGAAATCCCATCTTTCTCCAGCAGAGTCCGCCGTGGATCCTCTGAGGGAGCCTCCTGCACAGCTGCAGCTCGTCAAGATCATCAGAGGATCCACTATATAAGCTGTCTTCAGACCTTGCCTCAACGCCGCAGTGTTGTTCCAGTTGGTCAGCGCTAAAGCCTAGATCCTTGAGTATCTCCATGACTTTGAATCCAGGTTGGATTCTAACCACTATCTCTGTGTTTCCAGGAAACCCGTGTCTCCTCCGTGAAAGCTCTGGAAGAGCTAACCTGCCGAGCCGACCCTCTGAGCCAAACCCAGAAGATTCTCTGAGAACCTCCAAGCAGCTCTGGACTGGGAAACCAAGGCTAAGGTCTGTTCAAGCTAGACGTCAGACGCTGAAGCAGCAAACGGACTCTGCTGATAAACACCTCTCCAGAACCAACAGTGACTCTCCCAAAGAGAGCCTCAGGAACCCTCAAGGTACATCAGAGCTCACTTGGAAATCTAATCCTGTCAGCAGTCCTTAGCCGCTCTGTCTCTCACGCAGACTCCGGTGAAACCAGAACCCAGGCCCGAACCTGTCATCAGTACATTCTGTGTGTTGTGCTTAATAAACGTGTTAAACTTTCATCCTTGTGTCCGTCAAGTGGTGTTCTGCATAATTGGGTCTCCATTTGAGAACCCATCATGACACATCTATTGTTTATGATTTACTGAATGCCAAAATGAAGCCCTTCAATTTGAAGACATGCCTGGAAAACAAACACACATACAAACCAAACAAAATAAACTAACTGAAAAACCATTGGCTCTGTTGTTTAACTGTTTTCTAAATTGACAGATTGTTACAAACAGATTATACAGTATGATTGTAACACTGGCTCATTGTTACAGTATGTTACTGTCATTACCTACTTAGCCTGTCAGTCATCTGAACCTTGTTTCACATGAAGAGATGATGTCCTTTACAAAGCTGTTAAAACATTGATTATGCCTTTATGGATTTCAGGCTGCGAAGCTCCTCCATTTGGAGGCACTCTCCACCAGGTACTCAACTGTGTCATAGTAAGATATCAGAGGCCGTTTGTGACAGTTTTTCATTCTCTTCCTTATAGGGTTCGATTGATTTTGCCAAAGTATAATTTTCTTGCTCATTGGTCAGGAGTATAAACATACTTTATTTCTGTCTGTCTGGAACAACGAGAATCAGGGATTCCTAGTTCTGTGCTTGGCTACCAATATGGTGAGTTAAACACTTCCATTTTCCAATGGGAACTGTATATTGAAATGGAAAACCAACAAGCAAAATATATGATTTAGTCTCCAAAACTGTACTGTTTTGTAAGCAGCAACTGATCCAGAGCCCTGTCCAACATTATTTACCTCATGGAATTAGGCTGGGCTGCATAAAATAAACACATTATCCCATCAGTGCCATGATGATAGACACTCAAACTGTGTTTGCCATGTAAACTGGATGATTTGATGTACCTCATTCAAATGCAGTTTTACACTACAGATAATGTGGTGCAAATTTTCTTTAAATGCAAAATTTTTGCATTTGCATTATTAAATGATTAATCAAATAACTTTCAAAGTGTCCTGTTGCTCTGTAAACACACAGTCAACTGTATGTCACATGCCACAAGCTATGTGAGATCAATAAAGTTCAAAAATTTAATTTTTAAAATCGTGGCTGATAAAACATTATTTTAGGGAAAATAATAATTAATAGACTGCCTTTGCCTTTTTCAGATTTCAAAATGGAGTTAACAATCAATAATCAAGTTGTTTAGTTAGAAATACTTTCCCTGTCACTCCCTGACCTGGTACTGTATCTCTGTTGATCTCCATTTCACCTGCAGTCAGAGAAAAAGTAGACTTGTCTGTTTTTCCATTGAAAATGACTCACGCAGGTTAGACATTAACTTCATTCTCATATGTTGTTCAATTTATTTACATCCTGTCATTTTAGTTTTTTTTTATGTACTGTATTTTGCCCAGCTGCTCATTGGAGCAGTGGGTAGCACTGCTGTTCAATTCCTACCCCCCTACTCCGGCTTCCTCCCACAGTCCGAAAACATGACTGTTCGGTTAATTGGCTTCTCTAAATTGTCCTTAGGTGTGTGTGTGTGTGCGTGAATGGTTGTTTGTGTGTGTGTGTGTTGCCCTGCAATGGACTGGTGACCTGTCCAGGGTGTACCCCGCCTCTCGCCCGTAGACAGCTGGAGATAGGCACTCAGCACCCCTTGTGACCTCAATTGGGACAAGTGTGTCAGATGATGGATGGATGTATTTTGCCCTACTTTATGTTGTTAAAAAGGTTTTGTTTATGTGCACACTTTAGCAGTGATCAAACTTGAAAACTTTCAAAAGATTGTATTTGATAACAGTTAACTTATTATTGAACAAGTGAGGTGTTTATCTTGTCATATGAGACAAGGTTTATTTAATTGCATTTTTCAAACTATAAGAGAAAAAGCTTTGCAGTATTTGGTCAGATTATTTTTTCAGACATAGAAATTCTTTATCTGAAATATTCGGTGGTACAAAACAGCAAAAACAGACACAAAAAAAAAAACATCTCTATGAGGAAATGTTTTGTCACAGAACAATAAATGGTGTGGTTGCAGTGTTAGTGTGAAAACTAAACATCATTGGTGTTTTGGAGGTCCTGTCTTGTTGGTGACTTAAATAGGCAGCGTTTGCTTCCAACAGCACAGCAGGTCCTCAGTTCTGGAAAACAGGATATGTAGCATAAAAAAAGGCAGAAGATATGCAGGTGGCAGAGTATACTTATTACAGTTTCCTTGTGAAGATTTCTTGTAAACATTCATAGTTTTTTTTGTAGTCAGTGATTCTCACCAGAAACATAATCTGTATATTTTCCAAGCAGAGAGAGTGTTATCTTTTTTTTTTTTTTTTTTTTTTTTTTTTTTTTTTTTTTTTAAGGTTTTTGTTGGTAAAGATATTGGGATTTTATACCAGGGAAAAAAAATATTTTTATCTAACCCTTCTTTTATAAGACAAAAAAAGTGTTTACATCAGCCTAGATTCATCTCAAATGTAAAATCACCATAATGTCTGTTTCTTCTAGAAAAAAAAAACAGACTTTGTGTGTAAGACACCATGCTTATACTATCCCACACCATGATTACATATCAATAAATAATGCATTAATTTTCTCGAGTCATTGATGAGCATCTTCCACTTTGATCACTTTTATTGAAAACATTTTGCTCTTTCACAAACTTGGATGTTGTCGAGCCAGGTGCGTTCCAAAATGAGAAAGCACTGTGGTGAAAAATTCAAGCATGCAGTGAAGAAAAACACGCCCCACTGTTCAACACAAATCTAATTGCTCTGCCTGTTTCTTCTACTATCCTATTATCTGTTGGTGGGATGACAGATCACTGAGCCCAAACAATGCTATTAGGATTCAGTGCCAGTGACTCATATCCAGGATTGGGCTTTACGAGTAAACAACATTATTGTGATACGAGAAAGTGTGATTAATTCTGATCATACTGTTATGATTATAGACATAGAGATAATACTGAACTAATGCGTTGTAATATCTTGATTCAGTTAATGATGAACAAACAAATCTAAGAAAACTGGAATTGCAAACAGAAATACATTGATTCATTTGCATGTAAAAGCCTTTCAAACAAACTGTCAACAACAACTTTTCCTCTTCGTCTGCTGTAATGCTTTATTCAGATAAAACAACACATTTTGCATTTTGCTTTACTTTTTTATCACAATTCTTTTTCAAATGGGAGTTATGGCCTAAACAATCATTTGTATTGCAAAATTAAACTTCGAGAAACTATCATTAAACATCCAACAGGATTCATAAAATGCTGTACTCAGGGGCGCCACCAGGAATTTGGGGCCACATGAAAGACATTAATATTGGGCCCTGCCCAAAAACAAATGTATGCAAGCTTTAAAACTGCTATAACGATCCACAGATGAGTATTATTTAAATTTTCAGTGCAATTTTAATTGTAAAATTTCTATAAAGGAAAATTATCAAAAGGCAAAAAAGTTAAATATACATTACCTTTAAACTTTACATAACAAATCATCCTATCAAAATTATTACAGTTTAGGAAAAAAAAACACAGCTGTATCTCAGGACAGACGACACAGCTGTATCTCTGACCAGCAGTGTTGTTTTTGTCAAAGATGAGGGTGACCAAATTGTTTCGTTGAAACATGATAGCGAAATCTGATGAAATACACATGGATCTTTGATGACGAAAACATGACTAGTCATAGGTTTCAGTTTTAGTCGATGAGACGTGAATAGATAAAAATAAGTGGGTGGCCTGTCAGACATTTAAAATGCATCATTGTGTTGTAATCTCTTAGACAAGTTAAGCAGTGCTGCTGCATCCTGTTGGTGCAAATTCTGCATGACCACAGGTGGACCATGGCAGCAGCGGCAGGGGAGAAAATGACCCAGAATGGTCCGGTACTGTGTGCTCTACTCTGACAAACTGCTCTGATTTTGTCTGTGCTTGTGCAGATATGCGTCTTTGCGCACGCATAGCTCAGATACTGCGCTTTATGCTCCACACTGATTGTTCACTCTTGGTATTGTTGCTCTTCCTGCTCTCGCTACTTAACATTCAAGAAAAAGTCACAATGAGAATAGTCATAAAACAGAATAAAGTCATAAAATTATGAGAATAAAGCAACATTACCAGAATAAAGTCGTACCTGTCAGGTTGTGTGGAGGCTTAGAGGACCCAAATGCAGAGAGGAGTAGACACAGATGAGTTTGTGATGATTTAATGAATGTCCAACGGGAGCTGAGGCAAAAATTCAAAATACGAAAATACTGAAAACCAAACAAAAAGCAATAAATGTCAAGGAAACTTCTCAAAGGAAGCAAGCGATTGGAAAGCAATGTAACAACATTAACAACACAAGAAATCAACACTGAGTGAAGGCTGTGCTGCTCTTGCTCTGGAGAGAGATGCAAAACTTGCACTAACTAACACACAGGAACCCTGACAGTAACATTACCAGAATAAAGTTAAACTTAATTAATAAGATATAGATTTAGACTTAGACAACTTTGATTGTCATTTTGTATACACAGAGTGTATACAAATCGAAATTTCTTTTACAGCTTTCCAGGCAGTAAATAAACTTTTCTATTCCATAAAATACAGCAGTGATTAAATGTAATAAAGTCGTAACATTTGAGAATAAAATCATAAAATTACGAGAATAAAGTCATAAAATTACGAGACTTTATTCTCGTAATGTTTCGGCTTTATTGTCGTAATGGTACGACTTTATTCTTGAAAACAATAAATAAATAAAAAATCTCAAGCCTGGCCCTAATACCTAATAAATAAAGACATGGCTGAGCAAACGTGGCTACTACCGTCTGTCAATTGTACAGACAGAACTCCGTTTCAGTCATTGCATTCCTGCCATGCTGCTGTTTAAATCTGAGAGGAGGAAAAAAAAGAAGAATCCTTCTTTGCGCATGCGCACTGAGCGATTTTCCCAAGATGGTCGGGAGAAAATCAAAGATGTTTGATTTTCTCCCGACCTTACGATTCCTGATCGGGAGGTGGTCGTGAGAGGCTGATCGCTGCTCGCAACCCCCTGTAGTTTACACGACTCACAACGCACAATCAGGCTGAAAGTCGGCCCGATCGAAAGATTCTCGTACGTGTGGAAAATCGCCCCGAAAACCGCACAGTGTATGCGGGGCTTAGCATGAGGGCCAAACAATTTATTACATTTTCACGGGAGGCAGAGGGTCAAATATATCCACGCTTTGTTTCGCTGTTTAATGCTGAAAAATTTGGGGAAAACTCTAAGATAATTTATTTTCCTGCTGGATTTTCCTTTTATATTTGAAACATTGTGGGACATATATTTTCTTCTTTTTTTGGCCCCCCCTCAGTCAAGGGCAAAACAAGAATGTACACTCATGCTTCTTTAAAAAGCCAGTAGTGCCCTATAAAAAGAAATAATGAGCTCCCCCAAATTTTGATTTTCTTTATTTAGAAACTAAAATATGCTACTGCGTTTATATAAATATTGAACATGTTGTGTACAGTTTAAATAAATCAGGGTTCATGTGTTTTACTATTATTTGAAGAGCAGACTGTATTTGCACTTTCTTTTTCTCCTGCTGAGTGTGGCAGATGGACTCAAGCTCAAAGTGACACAGCTATAAAGCAACACCTGGTAGAGAAGGACTGGTCACAGCTACATCTCTGGCAATCAGAATAGTGTGTGTGCTTAGGTGGGTGTCTCAACATGTATGTGTGTCCTATGGCCAGGAGACTTGTTGGCACATTTTAACCAGTGTGGAGGGAGCTGCCAGTTTGAATTCTCTTGAGATTCACCTTAAAAAAAGAAGTAGAAAAACACATCACCTTAAAATATAGGTATAGGTATGGTAGGTGAGAGGTAAATTATCTTTTTAGGGTCATATTTATGATCAATTCTTGTCATTCTGTGATTGAATGTTATCTACATTGTATGTATGGTAAGAAACAATCCTGCTAAGAAAGGTATGTAAAATCTTTAATATGGCACGGATCAGTGAGGAGTGATGTAGAGATGGATTTTCTTCTGAAGACTTCTATGAGGGGCCGAGACATTCTGAGTCAAATTTTTTTGTGTTTTCTTGTTTTAGGATTTAAAAGAAAAAACATATTTCCCAGCTTTCACTATGGAGAAAATCCTGCTTGTTTTTGCCCACAATGTGATTTAGATGTCCCAATAAAATAATGTGTGTATCTCATATCTATCTATCTATCTATCTATCTATCTATCTATCTATCTATCTATCTATCTATCTATCTATCTATCTATCTATCTATCTATCTATCTATCTATCTATCGATCGATCGATCGATCGATCGATCGATAATGTGTGTATCTCATATCTATCTATCTATCTATCGATCGATCGATCGATCGATCGATCGATAATGTGTGTATCTCATATCTATCTATCTATCTATCGATCGATCGATCGATCGATCGATCGATCGATCGATAGATAGATAGATAGATAGATAGATAGATAGATAGATAGATAGATAGATAGATAGATAGATAGATAGATAGATAGGTATATATATATATATATATATATATATATATATATATATATATATATATATATATATATATATATATATATATATATATATATATATATACCATCCTTTTCTAAAAGCTGTTCCTTATGAGCCAAGGGATGAATTCAGTACTTTATCTTAAATCGCTGGACTTCCCTGGAGAGTCAGTTGAGATTGTATTGGCATCCCATTGGGACTCACACTGGACACCTCCCTTTAGAAGTTTTCTAAGGTTTGTCCCTCTGGTAGAGACCCTGTGACAGATTCACAGCTCTCTTGAGAGTCTATATGTATATCCACAGGGAAATCCATTGGAGCTGCAAATTACAGCTGGAACAGGAGATTTCTAGGTTTCCGTTAAAGATCTCCATACCGTAAAATTTGATAAGCATAAAATGATGGATGGACTAATGGAAGCTAGTTCTCTGGTTTTTTTTATATTTTAAAGAGATATATGTTCAATGGTTTGCAAAAATGTTGTTCTATAACGCAATGAGGCCCCAATGATATTAAGAATGCATTTATATTATATTACATATTTTATATAATATGTTATTTACAATATATTATATTAATTTATTCCTCTGAATAGGACGATTTTCTTTCCACTGTCTCCTCAAAAGTACTCAGTAGGATGAAGGGATTCAATGCAAATAACTGTCCTCTGCCACCTTTGCAATCCCATCATGATGAATTGCTGCTCAGTAAAGGACTGAAGGCGATCAACGATATATTGTCACTGCATGCTCATTCAGAAGCGATTTCCACAAAAACGTGACTCAAGCTATTAGTGGGATTTCTAAAACCGAAAACTGGAAATCTAAACTAAACTTAATCACTTTTTAATAACTTGGACCATACTGAAATATTTTATAATGGAATGTTTTTAATTTACTTTAAAAATAAGAAGTTCCCTTTGAGACAACTGCTCTTGTGAATCTATATAAATATATATGAACAAAATATTTTTAAATATA
Source organism: Cyprinodon tularosa (assembly GCF_016077235.1). Classification (NCBI taxonomy): domain Eukaryota; kingdom Metazoa; phylum Chordata; class Actinopteri; order Cyprinodontiformes; family Cyprinodontidae; genus Cyprinodon; species Cyprinodon tularosa. The sequence goes on from NW_024039662.1 coordinate 462,277, forward strand.
CATAATTTTGGCCATGCCTAAAAGGTAATGTTTGGTGTCTAATTTTTGTCCTGGTTCGTTTTACTTTAAGGTAAACATTTGTACACTAGCCAACCACAGTTTTTACTTATTGTTTACTCATGCCAGCTCTTTTGTAGTAATAATAACTTAATAAAAAAAAAAATGTATGAGCATCAGCGCATTTGAATTACTTCTTGCAGTTTGCACAGAAACTAGCTTCTGGCTTCTTCTGCTCTGTCTTCCACAGAGTGCCCTCCTTACTTCACAGCTAGCCATTCAAAGCTCTTTCATGTCCCAGCAGCCCACAGCCCAGTCAGTCAGAAGTCATTACACCCGCTATTAACTCCTGCTCAGCTTCATTAGGCATGCAAATTGAGGAGGGACAAAGACGTGAAAAACTTTACTCTATTTCACACCTTCCACCTCCCCTCTCTTTTGCTCTCTTTCTCTCTACTGCCAAAGTTCCACCTGTGTTCAATTAGGCCCAGGTTTGTACTGAACGGTCTGATGTGCGAATTTGTCTAGTGACTTATAGCGTGGAGAATTTTTCTGTAAGATGTCCAATAGTGGCAACATTATATCTCTTAGATTAAACCCTGAAACAATGACATTCCAAATATTTAAACTACTGTACAAATGCAGGCAGCATGAAAAGATAAGTTAGGCAGTTAGGTAAACTACCTCTACTCATTATTAACACTGGATTGAATATTTTCAGACAAATTTTTTTCTAGTAATCTGCACCAACCAGTGAGTTCTGTATTTCTTTTGTTATGCTCAGCAGACTTTTTTAATAATATATTCAATTGTTTTCTTTTTTATTCCCTATCACAAAGAGGTTTTAGCTGTAAGTTTTTGGTCATCATCCTGTTGGCACGTTACCAGGACTGGGCATCTCTCACAGGAGGATTGTGCTTTACACCAGAATACCTTAGTTGTTTTAGCCAGATATCTGCACACAACTCAGGGTCCACATTTTACAGTAGGTAAGGCATTCTTTTTTGTTGTTGTTGAAACATGGATTTTTTTTTTTTTTTTTTTTGCTTTGGCTGGCAGTCTTATTTTATCAGGCCAAGGATATTCACCCAGAAACCTTTGGACTTATACTGTAGAATGTATTTTGGTGAAATACAGTCTTTTTCATGTGTATGGTTTTTAATCAACGTTAGAGCTCTCCTGGGTCTCCTTTCATGTTATAGGTTAAAATGTGAAAATGCTGCGATGGTTCAAGATATGTTTGCATACACATACATATAGCTAACTGACTGGATCCATTAGGGTTTGCAGATAAATAAGATGACGTTTTAGCAGCTTAGTGGTGTAAATCAGTCAAATGCTGTCTTACAGTTTTGCAAATTGGATGCATGTGTTCTGTATAATAAAAATGACTGACTCTAGCACTGAACCCTGTGTGACTTCATAAGTAACCTTGGAGTTTGAAGAAGATTTATCATTAAAATGATCCAGCTGGAATTTGTCAGACAAGAACAGCATTTTCAAAAGAGAAAAAAATTGATCAACTGTGTTGTATGTAGCAGTGAGATCTAACAGGAAAAGTGCAGACACAAGTCCTTTATCTGAGACCATGAGAATTAGGGGTGTGGTTGATTTGGTGATATATCGTGATTTTCGGCTCCCCAATATGATACAGATCTTCCTAGCATCCTAGTATCAATAAAAAAATAATAAATACAATTTTACCTAAAATAATATCGGGACACGTATCGTATCGCAACACCCGTGCCAATACTCACCCCTAATGCGAAAAGTATTAAAAACAAGACCTGACTGAAACTCTTTAAATGAGTGATTACAGTGTAAATTCTTACATGCTGAATTAACAGCTATTTTCTCTGAAAAGTTTAATTAGAAAGAAAGATAAGCTACAGGTTGGTAATTTATGCTGTGAACTCGATTGAAGGCATAGTTTCTAAACTAAACCTTTATTTAACACTAACTTCAAAGCCTATGGTAAATATAACTGTATTAGGCTTAGATTAGTTAAAGTTCAGTTTGTTTCGATAGCACCAATTTAATCATTAGTCTAAGATGTGGATGGTAATCAAAGGAAATAGTTCTTTCAATAATTAAGTTTGAGTCTAAGCAAATATTTATAATAACTTGGAAAGCTTAAATAAGTTGAAAAAGTCCAGACAGCTAATTGTGTAAAATTACCTCTAAAAACGCATCACTGAGGACAACAGAAAAAAAAAAAACATTCAATAGGAATGACCAATGATTTTGTTTTTGAACCACTTTTATTTATAAAGGTTTCATTGCTCCTTAGAGCTTGGTAACAAATGGCTCAACAGAGTTGAAGCTTTGCAGGTTTGAAAAATTGTATTAAATAGGAAATCCTGGGTTATTCTTATTGGCCTATGCTATGTTGAAGATAAAAGTATATTGTTCTAGCTTTGCAAAAATCTTTTTATTCGACAGTAGAGTATTTTATTTTTATTTTAAGTAGGGCTCCACTACACTGATAGAGACAAAATAAAAAAAAGACACTGTAAAGAAAATAATTTCTAATTAAGTAAATTTCATAACTAGTGGTCTGAATGTTTTATACTGCAGTCCTGCTTGAGTATGAGCTATATTGTTTCTCCTTTATGATGGTTTTCTTGCTCCCTTGTCAAAATCAAAGATTTCAGATTTTCCAAAGCTGCTTTGGTGGCTTAGGAGCTTCTACGGACTGAATGATTGTGCTGATTATAAATGGCCTAACATCAATTTGCCCTATTCTGAGTAAAAAGGGGGATTGACATTGTGAACACCTCATTTTTTAAAGCAGCATGGCTAACAAATAAAGTTGGCCATGCTAAAAAAGATCAATAAAATCAATCAATCAAATACTTTTTCCTTCAAAGAACTGTTTTTGAAATGACTAATCTGCTTCAAAAAACCAGAGTGTGATTAATTCTTTCATTGTATAGGTCTTATGACAGGGGCGTGCAATTTCTGTTGTCCTTTTTAATGCTGTTGTTTTGTTTCCTTGTTTTTTTATAACATTCACCACTATTTATTTGATCAACCTTGGGTTGAATTTCATCTTGGATAGATGTTCTAGGGAGGTTGTTATCCAGGAAAGAAGAGGAGCAGCGTATTGCCAGTGCAAGCAGAAGAACTAGGAGGATAATCCAAGCCGTGGTCAAAAGACAGGTCCGAGTTCAACTACAGGCGGAATCCAGGTAACGGTCCCGAAAAAAAGGACAGGTAAAAAGAGCAAACGGGGCCAAAACTCAGAACTCCAGGGGCAGAAACATGTCAGAAACTGGCAGCGTTGGTTACAGAGACATAAATCTCCTTAAAGATGCGGTCTTAAAGTTGCGGTCTTTACATGTATTACTAACACAGAATCTATAGTCATATTTCTAACCCCCTCAGACAGCTGTAACCTTTATTTTCTTCAGTCCATGTTCAGTGTGTAGCTCACAATGTTACCTAATTACCCAGTTACATGTTTGTTCCCTTTGAATAGGCTGAGTAGCTAATGAAAAGCAAGTGGGAGCCTGCAATGTTAATTAAGGTTAAAACATTTGCTATGAATCAAAAGAGAGAAATGATTAAGTGCTAACAATTTGGCCCAAGCTGTTTTTGGAGATCTTTGTAAAATAAAATCTAACCGTAAACAGATCTCCAGCAGTCCAGCAGTGAACCTGCATATAACATCAAAAGAGACTCCTAATATTTTGGAGCCAGTATATTCCATATTATAAATTTGGAATTTGGTTTTGCTCTTCTTAATGGGGTTAACCATTATATTTATTACTTTTGTCATTAGGTGTATTTTATAATGAAAATCTCAGGAACAAAAAAAATAATTTGCACATTGAAAACCAATGGATAATAACAGCTTTTAACGGAATACCTATTATAAGGGAAGTATAATTTAAATTAACTTTGAGGGCAAAACTAAATATGTCGCCTATACTTTACATTTTATAGGGATTTTAAGAAATGTAGGTTCCTCTCTCTACTCCATGACATTAAATCCTCTTTAGTAAACCTTTTTTTTCTGATTTCCTCTGTCTAAAGCCAACTACATCAGAGGTGAGGCCAACACGGGTCAGGGCCAATCCCTTGCTCTAACGGAGCATAAATGTGTTTTACCAGCGGGCTGAATTACCGGGGATAACACAGTGTGTCGTTCCGTGCCACTGTGCATCTCACAACGGACTCAAACAGGTGGAAAATGTATTCAGAGATGAGGTAGAAAATCAGCCCCTGTCCCTTAAAAAACACACTCTTCTTACTGTTATCTCCTTTTAAAATTCTATTAATGCCTTTTTGACCATTAGTGTAAAGACAGAGAGATTTGTTTTGTTTTTTTGAGAAAGCGCAAATCCCAACAAGTTTAGAATGATTCATAAACCCTAATAAAACTGTAATGATGTTGTAATTTTAGCAAAAGTGGATGAAATGTTTCTTCTTTGTTTGGGAGGAATGAATGGTTGTAGGTGTTCAGCATTCAGTTCAGGATTCAAGGAGATATTCTGTAGTAAACAGTGCCTTCCTGTGATTCCTGGAAGAATTACACTCTTGGCTTCCATCATTAAGATCTGTCTATTCCACCTTAGTGACTGCATTTGTCTCTTTAAAAGCCTCAAAAAACTTAACAGAAAAATAATTTTTTTAATTAAGAATAAATTGCTTGCATGAAAAAAACAGATTCATTATTTCTTTACAAGATTAGAGCATAACCAAAGCTTTACCTACACTGAATGAAAGATACATAGCCTTCCTTTCACAATAAATCTTTACATTTGATAAATGATCTAAAAAAGAAAAAAAAAACCTTTCCTTAGAGTTTTCTTTTATACTTTTATGACTTAGATCTGATGTTTTAAGAAACTTTCTCACAAAGTTCTCACAGTGGGTAACATGTTTGCTTATTCCTCCTGGTGAAAATGAGTAAGCTGAGGCCACTTTGCTTATACATACTTTTAGCTTAGATTTTATATTCGAAAGAGATCATGGCTTCTTAATGGGCATTCTAGAACTTCAAAAACATTGTTTTCCTCAACACAAATTGTAACTTTTTTTGCTAATATTTAGGGTCATTTTCCATCTATGAGACCTGTTTATAACCAAGTTTTAACTTGCTTCAATATTTCCATTTAACAATCTTTTCACTGATTCCATTCTTGATGTAGAGTGCACCATTTTCCTCTAAACCTCCAAAATAAAACAATAATCCAGCAAGTTTCTTATTTCACAACCATTATATTATAGTAAAATGCTTCTCTAGTTTCACTTACCTCAGACAAATGGACAAGTCTAAATATCTGAAGGACTTTTGCAAACTGTATTGTATTTTGTATTTACTTAGTTTTGTTGTTGTTCTGCTGGAGTAATAGCTCAGAGTTCACCAGAAAAAAACCTATGTCCTTCTTGAAGAGTATGATGACTTCCTTGAGTCTCTACCTGATATTTTTGGCTCAATTCTGTATGTTTTTCTATGATGGCACACATAGTGCAAGTGTGTTTTCTGGGGCGCCCCCTAACATATATCTACAATAGTACCTCTATTTCACATAAAATGTGATCTAACTTGCCTGAGGATTTAAAAGCTGTATTGTTTATAGGCATAATATTCTGTATCATTAGTCTGTTGAACTATTTTTAGAGTTCTTGTTATATTTTATGAAAATATGTAATTTGAACATCAAAATTACTCAGATCTATAATTTTCCATGTAGTGTGGGAGATCTCAGCTCCACAGTAATAAAATATGTCTCTGTAAAAAAAAATGTTCTTGCTAAATGGTGCTGTGACGTGGAAGGCCCGGAGGCCAAGGGCCAGCCGGAGGACAGGTGGCAAGCTAATCATGTAGAAAATGAGAGCCTGGAAGGCAAGTGTTGGGTTGGGGGTGGGGGTAGATAAGACGTGTCCAACTTGTGCTCAGAGGTCTTGGACCAACTGGGAAAAAGACCAGCGTTGCAATCTTTTGATGCCTTTGCCAGGAAATCCCTCTTCCCAACCCTGAATTCCCATATCTCTATTATCCACCAAGTGTGTGTCAGTCAATCACCCAAAGGCCAGACTCTTGCCTCAGGGTTGCTTGTTTTCTCTCATGCTCATTACACAAATTAACTAAGAATTGCCTCATCAACCTGTTATACTGAATTAAAGATGATGTATGATCATTTTTTCAAATTGTCTGGTTAAGTTATTTAAAAGTTTCGTTTTTTTACCAAATAAACAATTCTTTTCTAACAGAATGGTGTCATCCCCAATATCAGGGCAGTTCTTCGCATTTTGTCCTTTTTGAGTTTTGTTACAAATTATGAGATTCTCTTAATTCCTGAGCAAACAGAAGATTCAATTTCAGTTGTTTAATTTATTCATAAAGTGCAAATTCACAACATGTCATCTCAAAGCACTTTACAGAAACTGTTTAATAAATCATACAGATATATTGGTTAAAAAATAGGCGTTATTAAAGTAAACCTAGATCACTGCATGGAGTCATAGCAGATCAGAAATGACTTTATCACTTGTAAGTTAGGAGGTAAATGTATTTTATTCAGTTTTTCCACAAAGATACGCAAAGTAATCTCTAAAAAAATTTTATAGAAATGAGTGACAAAGAAGAATCATAATGATGTGTGTAACTGATCAATCTGGTAGAATAATAATTCCTGAAAGCCACAATACATTGCCAAAATATTTAGTCCCCTCTCCAAATTGTTAAATTCAGGTGTTCCAGTCAGTCCTTGTCCAAACGCATTTAATCCTTCTATGCTGATGCTTCTACAAAACTTTGACAAGAGGCGCTGCTCTTAGGAGCTCAGTGAAATCCCATGTTTTACCTTGAATCCCACCATTGCTGTAGGTCCAGTTATGAAATGTATTTATTAATGCATCTTTCACAGCCAACTGTTAGCAAGTTAATATTTGAACATAAATGTGATTTACATGTTTAATGTCAGATTAACTCAAGAACAGCATAAAGCTTGACTGGAATTGGTTTTCATGGCGTATATCCAAGCCTCACTGAGTACAATCCAAAGCCTTTGACCTTAATATTTCATTTACATGTACGGCTTTTAAAAAGATCATTTGAATATAATGGGCCGAGACCAACAAGTCTCTTTATGACCAGAGGCAGAACTTTTAAATCCTTTATTTGGTTGGTTGCTAGGAGGGAAAAAACAGAGACACAGGATTAGATCTGGTTTGAACAGAAATCTAGGAGAAAGCTGGTCGGTCTTATAAAACGCTGGTAGCGAGAAAGAACTGACGCCCTCCTCCTGGTTCCAGCTCCTTAAGTAGGCTCCAAAATTAACAGAGATGCGCTGCACCTGCCCATCACACCCTGCAAAGAAGAGAGAGAGACAGACACCAGATCTGCAGTATGACACTGTCAGGATAAAAAGTCCTCTTCAGTATGTACAAGGCTAAGATTTGGGAATGGAATGAGAGTAGAGTCCTTGATCTAAAAACGTAACGTAATATTTTGATAAGGCTGGAGCGATGGATGTCTTACAAACGTGTATGATGTAATAATGTGATGATGTGGCAGACTGGGTGTGTAAAATGCTTCTTTAGCTATGATTTAGGGCCAAGTTTAAGAAGCGAGCAAAGTTGGTAAGCTCTGCCTTCTGTAACTCTAAGGAACTTCTCTGGACTGAGTAAGATTAAAATTTCTGTCAAAATCTGTTGTCATTTCTCTTGGTTATTGAATACATATATTCATTATGTATTCAATATTCAATTCATTATGGACATTATGAAGTGTTATTTAAAGAGTTTGTCTAGTGATTTCTTCTCAGGTAAGAATCAGGGAGAGAAAGCTTCACGATGTAAACACAGCTTTCCTCCTTTCTGCTGGAGGTTTCTTCCTGTGAAAAAGGAGTTTTTGCTTTCCGCTGTCACTACAAGCATGCTTAGTGTGAATGATTGCCTTCCAGTTAATTAATTGATGCAATCAACTAGTTTTCCTTAGATAGAAATCTTTAAATCAATTTGACTGTATGATCTGGTGAACTGTAAAGTGCCTTGAGATGACGTGTTGTAAATTGGCGCTATATAAATAAACTGAACTGAACTTAACTTATTACAGAGGGGACTGTATAAAGGTAACAGAATCCAGATATAATCTCCAAATTAATATAAACTCAGTTTTATTATTACTGATCCAGAAAAAGTTTGAATTCATCCATGCCTTTTGATCAACAAGACAGTTCAGTAAGGGCTAATAATGCTGTGTTCACACCGCATGTAAATTTTGCAGCTGAGGTGAAGAACTTCCAATGTTTTTTATAAGAAGAGGGCGGATCAGGAACGAAGCAAAGCAGAGCCGAGCTAGGCAACAGTGGCAAATGTAGGGAGGTGACATCTGACATCTGACCTGGCCTGCGAAAGTTGAAAAATCTGAACTAAAACAAGCTTTCTTTAGCTTTCTTAAGTAAAAGACAGTGCAAGTCGCTTTGTAAGTCCACGTCTTCCATGATGAGGTGAAACCAATGATCAGCAGACTCCATGAGATAGGAGGCTTTCACCCAACAGGCAAATTCCCCTGCAAAATGCTTTTGTTGGTCTGGCATATATCAAGGCGAGCAAAAGCAGACGAAACTGGAGATATTTTCACAAGCATCGCATTCAAGTGTGAATGCACCTTAAGAGTTCTTTGTTTTTACATGAATGGCTACATAGATCTGAATAGGATGGCCGTTTCTCAATATGTGTACTTGTGCGTTCTCCTGTGCTTGTGACACGTCATCAACCTCAGCCCTTTGTACTGTTCCAATTCACAAGAATCCAAAACTGAGAACGGACAAAGTCCCCGGATGTTGTTCTCGCCCCTCCCTCTGTACCAAGTATGCATAAGAGCAGACTTGAGATTGACAGCGATCCCAGCTTGCACCACGGCAGCAGCAGCTTCCAGGGTAGCACACACAGAGCTCAGAGTATTAAGTTAAAAGTTCTCTTTTTTGTCGCCGTTGTTCTATAAAAGTATGTTTTATGATCATTTAAGGCGAGAACATTATAGTTTTAAGCATCACACTGTGGCCCATTTACTGATTCAGTGGGCAATAAAAAATAAAATTCCACAGCAACAAGCAGACCACCGACGGTAACTGCAGCCAGGACTAATTTTAGCCCGTCTGCAGCAGCACTGTCTCGGCATAGCCTTGTGTGAATTACCACTGGCTCTGATGGCAATTTTTCTGTTTTATTTTGCAAAATATTGATTTTATTTGTTTCGTCTGACTGTGTTCATTATTACTACTACACTAAATGAAAAAAATTTAGAAATTATCCAATAATCCAATAATAACAGGAGGTAAAATGCAGCTCCAGACGAGCCAAGCGTGTGGTGATGTCACCAGTATCTTTATGTTCCAATTGATTCATATTTATGCTGCCTGCTCCTGTTCTCCCAGAGTCCACCCTTTCTTGTGTTCTTCTCAAGAACATATTTGGCAAGGACATGAGTCTGCACTTGTGTTCTTGGGAATTGAGAAACCGCCGATGAGTCCTTCAGGGACTACATATGTGAGCGAAAAGGATGAAAAGAATGTTGAGTACTCCATTGGACACTTACACTATGCTAGAGCTTTGATAAAAGCTATGCTATTGAAATCTAAAAAAAAAAATCTGTTTAGTGCTATGAGCCTTATTCAAAGCAAGGCTTTAAACTTTCCATCATACTTATGTTTTGTAAAAACCTTACAACTGGATAAAAAACGTCTTTTTATTTATTTTTTTTATTTTAAGAGCATAGGTGTCTGCACATCTGTTTTAAGGTCACAGAGAAATTAGTTTTTCAATTCATTTCACTGTCGGTGTGAATTCAAGTCTTTTGCATATTCATTGTATTACATGGATGTTCTTCATGGTCAAATAGCATTAAGATTATGAACATTATCAGCACGTGTATTTGTCATTGTCAGCAGTTACTATTTCAAAAATGAATACAGATGGAGAAATAGTCCAACTCTGGCCAACACTTCCAGAGCCAGAGTGACTAAGCCAGAAAATCCAGGAGAGCTATTCTGAGCAAATGGCCACAGCAGCATTTATTCCCCTGAGCTGATTGCTTGACGAACCGAGCAGCTTCAGGGAAAAAAAGAACTGGTCAATTTTACCGCAGTTGTTTGTAGTTTGTTTCTCTCTTTTTTTTTCTTTTTTTTTTAAGGGAATGTAGCTGTGAGTATTTTTAATAATATTCTTAAGGGTGAGCCATAGTGTAGCACCACAGTCTAAAACAAGACCCCTAAATGATTTCACATGGTTTCTAAATTGCTGTTCAATTAGTCACTGATATCTGAAAAGGGGTGTTTTCAGTGGATAGGGTTTCGGGGAAGCTGAATTTGCAAATATTGATTAAAATTTGTACAGAATAATGCATTGATACAGACTGTGGAAATATATTCGGGTTGAGATATCAAACAACCTATATTTCCATAAATGGTCTCCACCCTTGCCATATCCTATCTTTTTTATTTAGCTTTGTTTCTCCATGCATTTTAACTTCAATAACTGTGGCAGTATCTAAATCTATACTACTTGTGTAAGGAAAGAAAAAAAATCCAAACTCTTTATTAGAGTTCTGGTTCTGTTATGTTTTTTCTTTTGGATGTTCAGTTTTGCTTTGCTCTTTGTTTTCTAGTTTTTTTATGGTTTAATTCTTATTTTATTGTGTTCTTTGGTTTTTTCTCAGTTTCTGTTTTAGTCTTGGTTCTGTTATGTTTTCTGTTGAGTGTTCAGTTTTGCTTTACTCCACGTTTTATAGTCTTAGTGGTTTAATTCTTATTTTGTTATGTTTTCTGGTAATTTTCAGTTGTCAGGATTTATTTGTTGCCCTCTGCTGCCCTCTTGAGTTCTCCTTTTTTCCCTTGCTCCTTTCTTGTTTCTGCTCTACTCACACCTGCTCCTAATCTGCTCGTTTGTCCTCACTTTGTTTCAGTCTCCCATAAATACTCTCTCTGTGCAGTTCTTCAGTGCTGGGTCCTCGTCAAACTTCCTCCAACTCCGTCTCTCTGAGCCTTCCACCTTGTGATAGTTATCCCCCTGATGTCCCCATGGTTTCTGGTTCGTTTTGACTTGTTTTGTTGTTTTGCTTTTTGGACTCCTGGTTTCCTGTTAGTTTGAACTTTTTTTTTTTTTGTTTTGTTTTTTTTTTATTACCTGCCTTTGTTTTCAGTAAACCGTCATTAAATCACAAAAATCACCTCTGTCTTCCTGCCTCTGCTTTTGGGTCAACAATCCATAACCAAATCCTGACAATGTTGTTACTAACCTAAACTTTTCATTGGCAAATCAAAAGAAGAAAAGTTGTGAGCCTGTTTGTAATTATATGTCTCTTACAAAACAGAGCAACAAAACACAGAAAAACATCTATATAATATGCACTGAACATAGGGCCGGATTTATCAAAGGTTTGCGTGTATTAAAACGTGAGCTATTTCACTGCGCACACTAAAAAATGTACAAACTGATCTATCAACAGCGTGCTAAAAGGATTTGGTCTTTAAAACGTGCTAAATAGCGCCTCTTATCCATTTAGTACTTTTTCTGCAATGAATATGCAATATGGGGCGTTTACACGCAAAAGTGCGTCTTGTGGGAGGAGAACATGTAAATATATTAATTTAGCACTCGCAAAGTGATTTATTAAACCTGAAAGCAATTTTGCTAACGGTATCTGACTCTATATTTAACACGTTTCAAAAGAAGGTGCAAATGGTCTGTATGCGTAATTGCGCACACATGGCAGCGGTTATTATCGCAAGAAGGACACATCGAAATGAAGCAAGGAGACGCAGAGAACGCATTTTTTTACTCCGTGTGAATATTTTTGGAATGAACGAGGAAACGATCAAAACATGTCGTTTATCCAGCATTGCCATTTTGGAGCTGCAATTCCAGTGATTTGCTCCTCACAGAGCGTCAGCTGTACTTGTTCCTCAATGCTGGTCAGAGGCATCTCATCTACTGTGCCCCCTCCTGTTTTGTTCGCAGATGTTTTGTTATATGCCAGTTTTTCTTTGGTTCGCCTTCTAATATCCTGGTATCTTTTTTTTTACTTCAACCACTGTTCGCAAGGTTTCACCAACAGCGTTTACTTTATTACAGATTTGTTCACATATAGCGTTCCTCTGTGTGACAGTCACACTTTTTTGCTGTTGCTTACTTAAATGTTTGTTGGCTTCATCCACCAATACCTCCATTTCCATTAGGGTCGAATTTCCTTTTGCGCTTTCTGCTGTCCAAACTCGCCATGCCGCAAAACGCGTAAAACCATCATTTAAATAGGGCGTCTCCAACAGTTTTGCACCTGCCACCAGTTACGCAATCGCTCTTGTTAAATCACCCGCAAACCATGGTTCAGCCCCTCGCGCAAACTTCCAGTTTGCGAGTGCAAATTACTGCACGCAAAATTGGATCTTGATAAATCCGGCCCATAATGTATAAAATCATTGTGAGGAGACTGGAGGTGTTGACTGGAAGAGTAAAAGACGAAGCTGCATGTTAGCGCCACTGAAGTGGATTTATCTCCTCTACCTTTATTTAAATGTTGTATTTTTAAGGTCCCAAGCACAAAATTAATTTGGGGCATCAGTTTCACACTGCAAAACAATGTAAAAAGGAGTACAAATTTCTTAAAATACATGTATTTAAACTAAATATGAGTAGGTAAATAAGTTGATCTACAAGTGGAATGAGTATTTCCCCCTTAAGACAAGCTACAGTAATTAGATATTATGCATTTGAAATAAGACACTGCAGTTTTTCTTATTTTATATGCAAACTGTCTTATTCAAATGGCAGAGTATCCAACTTACCTGCTCAATTCAAGAAACAAGCACTTATTTTCAGAATAATTTGCTTAATTAAACTTCAAGTCAAAAAGTGTATTTTTATCCACGCAAAAAAGTTATTATATAATTGGCCTGAACTTCACTGTGGGATAACAGGAATAGAGCATTATGTGATGGATCCCTGCAAATCAGTTTTTTATAATGCGGGAAAATCCCACTTAAAAAAAATCATGCTGATGTTCCACAATTAGTAGGTGTGAAGATGAAATAAAGGGGCTTCCAAAAAAATGTTTGCTTTGTTGCAAATAATGAAATGGGCAAAGCAAGATTTTGCCCTCTTGTTAAATTAATGAAACAAATGCTTTCAAAGATCTTAACACAGAAACATCAAGCAATGGCAGCTACATGAATTAAAAAGGACTGTCAGAAATGCAGAAAGCTATTATAGGCACCCTTGTAGAGGATGTTGACAAGGCTGTGCAAAGAAGTCCTGTCTTTTAATTAATACTGGACAAGTTAGTGTATAGAGAGATGAATAGATGGAGCCCAAGAAAATGGAGCCCAAGAAAAGGTAAAAAAAAGAAACATTAATATATGCATATACTGTACTAAGCTGCATTAGCAACTTGGAAGGTTTTCTTTGTTTAAAAAAATCTCTTCCTTTAACCCAACAGTTAAGTGAGAAAAAGAGATCAAGCAAGGGAAAGGGCAAGAGAGAACAGCTTGAACAACAGCTAGGAAGACAAAAGATGGAAAATGAAAGCGACGTATCAATCTGAGGTATGATCAGCACAACATAAGACCTGTAGTCATTCATTAATAATTCTCCACAAAATGTATAAATCCCACCACTCTCCAGCATATAAGGAGGGATTTCCCCACTAAATTTCAAAATTGAATTTCAGCAAATGATATAAAAGGAACATCCATCCATGTTCCATCACACTTATCCAAAGCAGGGTCGTGAGGGGTGCTGAGAGGCCTATCTCCAGCTGTCAAGGGGCGAGAGGCGGGGTACACCCTGGACAGTTCGCCAGTGATCGCAGGGCAACACAGAGACAATTAGGATACAACGTACACACTCACACCTAAGGAGAATTTTTAGAGAAGCCAAGTAAACTGACAGTCGTTTTTAGGACTGCAGGAGGAAGCTAGAGCACCCTGAGAGAATCTATGCATGCTCAGGGATAACATACAAACTCCATACAGACCCTGGGCCGTAAATCGAACCCGGATCTTCTTGCTGCAATGCTTATAAAAGGAAATATCAATTCTATAATTATTTGACTGAGATAATGGGTTTTGCTTAATTCCTACATTCTGGAAATAATTTAAGAAGACAGTTTACGATTATTGCTTTTCACATTTATTTTTGTTCTTAACTTAATACCATGAACAGGAAGACAAGTAATTCAAAACTGTGTTAGGAGCTGAAAAACAAAAAATAGGCACACAATGCTGTAATTCAATATTTGATAATGAGGGAAATAAAACACGCTATAAACATTTGAACCTAGAGGTTGTACAACTATTATCCAACACATCCACCAGGTTCAATCAGAACAATAAAGATTTCAATATAATTTCCTTTTTTGACCCCAATTACTGTGGAATTGAGGAAAACCAGACTCCTGCTAGGGCACATCTCATGTACAAATGCAAATACTAGGAAGTAAGCTTTGAATGTCTGATTGGCTTAGCAACCAAAGATATCTGTAGACAGCTGTAATAAGAGGCAGCGAACATGCTTCTGAATAATGTGTGTTTGAAAAATGTAGACTCATAATATGTCATAAGCTCAGAATTAAGGACCCAATATTCAAGACGTGAGTGACAGTGGGAAGTTTCAAAGCATTTGTTAAAATCAGGACATGGTACTGTGGATCTGCAGTGGCTGCGGGGGGAGGCGGGGCACCGCCCATCAGTGGCAACTCTGGTTAGAGAGAAACACAGGTAAGTGACGATGATAATCTGACCGAAGATGATTATTCATGTGAGTCACTTACCTGGTTAAGCAGTTCAGTCCAACTCCTTAGAGCAAGGTAGGATCCAGCCGATGGACTGTTAACGAGATGCAGCGGGAGCCGCCCAGAGTGCACCAGATGCTGCAGCCACAGGGAACAGGCATTGATCTGACTCAGGTCAGAATACAGTATGAACCTTGGTGTTACCTTAAACAAAAGTAAAAGCTGCAGATTCAGATGTCGCTGAGGAGTTGATGGGTGGGTCCTTATTAATACCAATACTGGTCATAAGTTGTCGCCATGTAGCTTTCTGATACTAATGCTGCGGTACTGCCAGAAGATGGAGCACATGTCTTTTTATGTCTATGCATAGCTCCCAGTGCTGGAATTCTATTTAGGCTGAAAAAAGAACTATCATAACACTACTAGGACTACTAATCATTTCATCATGATGAAATGGTTTTTGGTCTTTTTTGGCATAAAACCATATTATGCTGCTTTAACCTTCAAAAACAATTTATTAGAATTTTTGCTCTAAAGACAAAATGATGACTCTCCCACATCCACAGCTATTTTGGGCTGGCTTGTGCTTTAAGGAGAGCATTTACAAGTTTACCACTTCAATTCACTACAGTATTATCCTAGAAGGCGTTTATGGACAAGAAAACTTTAAGATAGTTGGATATTTTGCGACAGGGATACATTTGAAATAAAACTGTGTGGATGACACAAATCGTGTAAAGTCTGTTTTTGTAAGTAAGTTTAATCGTATATCCATTCACTCCTGGATGAATAGACTATTTGGCTATAGCCTGAGAACATTCCTGTCACTAAAAGATGGAGCGCACAAAAAACAAGAAGTGCTAAAAAGACAGAAAGAAGGGGGAAAAAAAGCTATTTTGCCCCACCGCACTATTAATTTGAAGAGAGCCCCCACCTCTGATTCTTTTTCTTTTGCGGTTCAAATTAAAGGCTGGTGGTGAGGAGAGGAACGTTGGCAAGAAGAAAACAGAGAGGAAAGGTGTTAATTGCTTGCCAATCAATAATTCTATAATTACTTTGTGACAAATGGCTGGCTGGTGGTGCTGGGATAGGTCCAGGGGAGGGTGGTCAGTGGGTGTGGATGCTAAAAGGTATTGGGAACGGAAATATTTGCTTTTGTGCCTTCAAGCCCACCTGCCCCTGGGGATTTGTGACAGGGAATTTATGTCAGGTTTTAAACATCACACTGATCTGCCTCGAGTGCACCTTGTAGTGGGGGAACAAGGGCACACACATGCATGTGATGGATCTCATGCAGCTCATACAATGTTTTTTCCTCATGCTAAGTAGGTAAATCCCTTTATTTTACAGTACACACCAAGATCTATAGAAAGTATTCCTCTAAAGGATCTTGTTTGCACCATTAAGCTGTCAGACCAATTCAAGAGAGAACAGGGGATGTCAAAGCAATCCTGAAGCAAACGGTATGAATTTGGCTTTGACTATACTACTGCCTGTCACAGTTCACTATATTCCAATCACAGTTTCATTATGCCAGCCAGGCGTGAAGAGATGGGAGTCTCTTCTTGCCGTAGGGGCAGCTTTAGGCAGACAGCAGGTGGGCTATCTGGAGACCTGTGCAGGTCAGGGCACCATGACTCCTAGCGCCCCCTAGCTGCTATAGACGGGCGGGGGAGGGTCAGGTAGGCCAATGGGAGATTGATGGCCCACCTACGTCCGTGTCAAATCACCTGTCAGCACGCCCCTGGCATTGAATCCATTTTGTTCCAAGCCACCATTAACCTTGGACCACTTGGATTCATTCCTTCTCTCCACGGACCAGGCCCCTTGCAACCTTTGTCCACCATGGCTGCCAAACTAGTTACTGGCCTCAACTTTTAGCACTGAACTTCCATGTGCATGGCTTCCTTTTAAACAGCGTGCGACTGAACAGGTTGAGCCCTGTAGATCTTCAGCACAAAAGGTCTAAATCTTCAGTGTCTATGGAGTGTTAGACAGCACTGATTCATCTTTCTTGGGGTCTTTTATGCCCACTACTCTGCATGTATTTGAATAGAAAAGCATTGTACTACATGCTTTTGCAGGATTTTATAGTGGAGGTGTTATTGTCTGTATATGAAGCAAGGTTCAGAGCAGATGTTTGATCATTTCAGAGGCCTATAAAAGGGTGATTGGGCTGCCAGTGGCCGCTCTAATATTGATTGATGGTGGGCAGGTGGGGGCCACAGTTTCTGCCCTCAGACAGACTCTGTTTATTTATACAGTCTGCCGTCTGCCCACGTTACCCACAATAAGGCTACATTCACTGAATTTGCAGTTGTCAGGAGAGAGGAGGTATGGTAATAACGCTGGGTAGCCCTGAGGAGAAAAAGAAAGAAACATTTTTATTTCATACTCTCCACACTCTGCTATAAGGTATATCATGCTGGATCTCATGAATGTTTTACTCCTGAAAAATACACAGGACCTCAGCCTCCTTGTATCTGTCAGACCATATACATTTACTATTTGCATTGGCTGTTTATTTATGCAATTACATATTTCTAATATATTTACATTGAAATGTGTCCTTTGTGGTAAAAAGCTTAACTTTTGATGAATTGTCTTTACACACTATAAGTACTGGGTTAGTGCTGTGGGACTTTAGTTATCCTTAGCCCAACATTGATCCTCATTTAAGATACAGAGACCGGATCTGACCTCACAGACATTTTTGAGAGGATGAGTAATGTTAATGTCAAAGGGTTGTGTATATACTAGAACTGGTTTAAACCTAAGCTAAAGTTGGCCTTTTTAGCGGAAAAATGGTATGTGTAATCTAGTCCTAGCTTTATTAAGAATTTCCCTTTTGAGTTAATGACTGGTCATAATTGGTCAACCCACAGTTTAAACTTAAGCTGTTAGTATGAATAGTTTTGTTTTAACTGCTTTGCAACTTCAAAGACTGGAAGCTTATCACACATTGTGCAATAATAGTAAAGGTCAGATGGCTAAGATGTGAATAAGAAATGTAGTTTTGATCATTAAAAATTACATATGGGCACTAGTCCTGTCTTTCCAAACAAAGAACTTGTATGAGCATCTTGTGATCTTGTTTTTGCTTTAGCCATGCTACATTTCCTTCTTTGAAAATGTACATCAAATTATATCTTTTTAGATTAAAGGCAACATCCTCTTTTCTGTGTCTTTACACCAAGGGTTTCCACATGGGTGTGCTTCTGCGATGTTTTGTGATGGACCCTCTCACTCATTAAACTTGTTTGTTTAACATAGTCACCATTCCCTTGCAACAATGCAAGGATAAACATGGCATAGATAGCAAATCTGTGGATTATTAAGTAATTCAAATATTGGATCATTCTTTTTTTAACATCTTTTTTTAGTTTTAATATAAGACATAATTCATGTGATTTAAATGTTTAAAAAACAACAACCCCATAAGTAAAACCTGTTGAGTCAAATCAACCCAGGCCTGGATGGGCTCAAAATAACAAAGTAGCACTTGTTTACTAGGTCAGAAACTGAGCCATAAATAAGAAAGTTATGTGAAATCTCATGCTGCTTAAATATTGCTCATTATGAATGTCCTTCTTAAAAGTGACAGAACAACAAGACGGATTGAGTAGTAAGAATCTTATGCACCATTAATGATACTAACCAATGAAGCTCTTTCCAGTCCAATATTCAGAACTTAGGAGTCAGTGGTTGGATGTAGGCTGCCTCTCAGAGCATGTATTCTGTACTCCAGCAACTCAGGGATCAGTTCATATCCCTGACAGTACACTGCTCCACACAGTGTTGGCCTGTCCACTAAGCGGAGCTGCGAGCCTCAGATCAGTGGTTCTGCCTGGCCTACGGGTTGTTCTTTATGGCTGTGCTGCTGAGTGGCTGGCTCTCCGCTGTGCACACGGGCAGCTCTCCAGATGGATGCTGGGACAGCAGAGGCCACGGGGCTGAAAATCCCATCAAGCAACAGTTCCAGGCCTGTGCACTGAGAAGATGAAGCGCTTCAGCTCAGCAAGGGATACAGGCCAAACCTTCCTGCACCTCCATCACGCTCCCACCTTATGTACCCCTCTTCCCTTCCTCTCTACATCCCTCTCTTTCTACACCCTCTTTTTCTCTTCTTTTTACTGGGCGAAACTGCTTGGCCAACCAGCCAGAATATGAAGTGTGGCCCTGAGGGTCTGTGGCCCTTGCTTGTTAAATAAAGTAGCTGACTGGCTGATTGATATACCCTCAGAAGTCCCTGCACCTAACATGCTTCCCAGTTATGCGAATCCTTTGTTGGCCTGGCCTGTGTTAGCGTTGGTTAAATGCAGTGTTTGATGGATAGCACCAATTTACCTACTAAAACCCAGATGAGCCACACAAGCACCTTTCCCGATCCCCAGGTTTGTCCTCAGGTAAACCCCATGAGCAAGAGAGGACAGGAATATTCTAAAATAGTATCAATCAAATAGACTTGTGCTCGGCTGCAGCAGCAAAGCCATGTTTCAATTATTATCTATTCTCAGGTGGCTAACATTTCATTCAACCTTTTACCTTCTCCAAGTCATGGAGAGAGCGCTCTGCATGTCGTCTTCAGAAAGTCTGTACTTGTACTTTCTAAGAATGAATTCACTTCTGTTGCCATTTTCTCACAATTATTTACTTTAAGATATACTTCAACACATTACTGGAAACTGTAGTTCTCAAAAAGCTTTATTGCTGTGGTTTCAAAGAACAGTAAAGCAGAATTATCACCCTATGTTTGTGAGCCATTGCCAGTCTTTCAAAGATAAATCAGTCTTATATTCTGCCCCTTAGTTATGTTCCTGAATAATGACTGGGATCACATTTAGCAAAACATTAAAAGTGAGAAGTTAACCCTTCAGTTTCTGAGTGGGGCAAATAGAATCATCATCTCTCATAAGAAGACATTTATTTACAAAGCCCTTAAAGGCCTATTTGTCTTCAGACAAACTCTTTTAGGTTCTCTTTATTGCACACTAAATGTTTAAGCTCATTAAATAGATTTTAGTTTTACACACATACATCAGAAGTAATTGCAAAACAGTTTTGTAAAAGATTAGTCTGATTTTTTTAAGTGAAAAAACACACACAAAACAACCTAGACTTATGTTGCAAATTGATAGCCCCCTGATTAATCAAGATTTAACTGTAATTGTACAAATGTATTGGAAAGCTTAATTAAGTATCATTTGCCCCCCTAGAAATGTTGTTTTTTTTCTGAGACAAATTCACATAATACTTATCACTCATTAAACATGCTAAATTGTCTTTAGTAAATTAAAAAAATATTTAACACTTTAAGTTTGTCTTCCAAGCAATATCAATAAAGGTATTGACAATGCGTTGCTATTTTCAAATTAAAAGTTTCTGCTTTTTTCTCAACAGTACAGAATGTCCTCAGCTGGGGCAAAGGGACCCAATATTCAGGCAAGACAGAAAGTGGGAAGTTTCAAAGCATTTATTAACAAATAAACAGCAAGGAACAAAAGCGGGCTGCTGTGTATCTGTATATCTGCAGTATCCGCAAGGGAAGGCGGGGGGACTGTCCATTACTGACACTTTGGATTGGGAGAAACACATGTAAATGACCACGATAATCTGACAGAAGATGATTATTAAAGTAAGTCAGTAACCTGTGTAACAGTACAGTCCATCCACTCAGAGTAAGGAGGAATCCATCCGATACACTGCCAACGAAATGTGGCGTGGAGTCTGAGCTAGGTCAGGGGTTCCAAGCAGAGCAGGAACAGACAGATCTGGGGTTCCAGGAATCCACAGAGCGTTCAGGCAGAATCAGGTTTCCAGGAGTTCAGCAGAGAGCACAGGCAGACATGCTCAGATGGAAACAGGCAGGCATAGCAGCTGAGAGGCAGAGACAAGACATGGTACCAGGAGAACTGCGAAACTTTAAACTGGCTCCCTCCACTGAGCCGAAACAGGAACAAGGCACGCTTCAATGTATAAGAGCCATGACTAAGGGACTTAAAACTTGTTCCCCCCCACTGAGCCAAAACAGGAACTGGGTGCACTCAGCGGGCAAGAGCCAGGAGACAAGATGACAAGGTCAAGATGACAAGACAAACACTAAAAACCCTCTCTAACCACTGGCCTCCGAGAACGGAAACATGAACCTTGACATAACTCAAACTAAAGGCCCTAGTCACTCTTTTACAATTTATACCACTGTATGCCTGACATGTGAAAAATCTGGCAAAAATGCTGACATACATTGGATAAGTTATGGGTGCGTTATGAGTTCACTGAAGTACGCTGAAGCACGCTGGAACACATCGACATACAGCAAGTACATCGAGAAATTTTGAGTATGCCAGCGTATGCCATATTTAGGGCATAAGTTACGGGTAAGTTATCTGATCATTGACATAATTTAAGTGTAAGTTACTCATAAGGCGTGGTGTCTAGCTCATCCAAAACCTATGAGTAAGTTTTGCACAACTTATGAGTAACTTATCAAGAACTTATTTCCAACTTATATCAACGTATGGGAGGTGTTCCAGATGACTGCTGAACATTTCTAAATTACAGCTACTGGACAATGGCGTATTGGCAGCATTGTGGTATGAAAGAGTTTCACAGAAGGAAGCGGTCAGTTCTCCTCCAGACTGCATCGAAAGGTGAACTTGAAGGTAAGTGTTCTGGATATTCCCTGCGTTCACGCCCACGCCCAACAAACTTCCAAGCAGACATCATGGTGAATCTACTGCAACTGCAAACCTTCTGTCTTTCTTTTTCTTTTTATTTATTCTTTTTTTTTAGTAGTGCAGTGAACAGCAGCCAGGTTAATACCGTGAACAAAGACATCTTTTTATGCAGACCAGGCATCTCCGGGCGCAGATACGCCAAAAGTTAGAAAAAATACATGGAAAGTTCAGCATTCAGCATTTTAGAGGATTCTGGGATGTTGGGCGTACACTGTCTAAATCGGCACGGAGTGACAGGGCCCTAACAAAACCAACAAAGCAGTTGGAGCAGGTGAATAAGATGAATGATAATTAAAGAGCAGGGAGGGTACGGCAGGTGAAAGAAGTGAGAACTGGGGCTGTGATCATGACAACTGGTAATTATACCATACTTTTCCACCCTCACTTTTTTCTCCAAGCAGTATTTGCTTGATCTGCTTTTAAAAATAAGAACCATTCCCAAGTGTATCTTTTCTTTCAAATACTGTTTCAGCATTTGGCATATGGGCAAAAAGTTGTTAACTTTCCACCTATTTCAGGTGGAAGTGCAATTTTCTGCAAATTGTCATGTGGATCTTTGTTGTTATCCCAATAAAACTAGTCATAAAGCAAGTAGCACTCTGATGACCCTGTGATGGGGTGATAATTTCGGTCCCCTTCTGCGTTGACTGTGACTCCGGTGATAATGGCAGCAATAGGAAAAACCTAAAAACTATAGCAGGAGAAATGCTATACGTACCCGAAGCACCTCGATCTAGAATACTTTGTGTATGTTGCTTGACTCTTAATTTCTTGTTGTAGGCTTAAAGGTAGGTCAGCTTTAGAACTCAGACTGCTCAAACTACAGGCTTTGTAAAGTTTCGGAATGGCAGCCACCTTTTTTAAAATAAAGACAATAGAAATCAGACAAATCTGTCTATGAGCCACCAACCTATGATGCCTTCTAAAGTTTCCCACAAATTTGGGCACACTTTGTGCATACTGTGACCCAGGTGGATTCTGCGCAGACCCTCTACAGACATTTTTTTGCAGAATCAAAGCAATATTTTTGACTTTTTGCGGATCATAAATGAAAACTAATTTCTGCTGCCTTATTGATACTTTACAACAAACTGTTACCAAAAAATATGTGATTTATAATTGTCATGACTCACAAACTTCTGAATATTTTTATACGTCTGATATAAATACAAAACAAGTATTACCTTTAGCTTTCTTAATTCATCCACAAGTCTTTTCTCTGTAACATTCATATCCACAGAACTGTTTTGGCAGTTTGTTACATGCACCTTCTGGTATTTTGTGTTCAACACAATGGGACCTTTCCTGCTTACTCGGCCAATCCGTGGCACTCAGGTTTCATAGGCACGATTTTGAAAGGATTTTTTTGTCCACCTGCATGATGAATAGGAGAAAGCATTGAGGCATCTAATAAGCTAATTTATAGATTCAGGCTTTGTCCAAAATGCCTACAGAATAAAAATGTTACTTACTCTTTAGAAAGCCAAAGGCAATAATTTCCATGGCAACATTGTCCCAATAGTCTTCAATGTTCACTTAGCCATTGTAGCTCTCAGAAGGGCTATCTAAGCAACTGACTGTTGTATGTTACTGGTATACAAACGTAAAATGTTTAAATGTGTTTGATTATTGCTTTACCTGGCAAGCTGAAAACGCCTTTTTTATGTATATCCATAATAGCTAGCTGCAGAGGAGAAAGAGTAGTTATGACTCGTCATTGCTTCAAAATGAATGTAGGCATGCAGGATTTCTGTTGCATTCATATGAGGCACTCCAGCGGTTTTCTGAGGCATGCTTACAATCCTGCTAACTGCAGTGTGAGCCTTTTGATAGAAAAGCACCAATAATGGTGAGGTTTAAGATATTTAAAACCAAATAAGAGGCTTAAAACAGACAATGAAATGTGCTTCAGCTTTCTTGTTCAAGTTAAAAGTCATAGTGAATTTCTGCACATGTACAGTAATGAGCCTGATGTGGACCCAAGATTCACCACAACAGGTTGGTGACGATTTGAAAAGTTTATTGAGAACACAGGTGATAGAGACACTGACTCTCGGGCGGACAGCTTCTGTGTGCAGACTGGTATGTCCTGGAGACAGAGGGACAGATAGAGGCAGCACTGGCAGGAGCTGAAACTGTCTGATGGACTAACCTGTCTTCGCATGGAGTTCGGACTCTGAGGGTCAGCCAGGGAAAGGTACTGTAGTGTGTCCAGAGATTGATTCAGATATCCAGCAGATGATCAGAGGGAATATCCTGCAGGTTGGTCCAGATTCAGATCCAGGTTCGATCTCCAAGTATCTCAGAACATTAAGAGGGGCAGACAGCCTCAGAAACTTACAGGCAGAAACGGGTCAAAGCACAGGTTATCAATCCAGAATCCAGAGACTGACAGAGCTGGTCTCAGGCAGGCAGACAAATCCAAGAAGGGGTCAGACAGGCTCATAAATCAGGGGACAGGACAGGATCTATAACAGGCAGGCAGGCAGGCAACAGACAGGTTTTCAGGAATCAGGCTAGAAGGTTCTCACCGGTTTGGCTTGAAACAATCTGGCACTGGAGATTCATCAGGATGAATATGCAGGTGGTGACAGGTGCAACCAGTAGAGATAATTGCAAAAGGGGGTGGAGACTGAACCAGAGTGATAATAGGAGGCTGGGTCAGCTCCAGTGCCAGGATCATCACAGCACAACCTGCAGGTGCCTAATGGATGTACCATAAAATGGGCAGTCGTGGGTGAGCGGTTAGGGTGTCAGACTTGGATCCCAAAGGTTACTGGTTTGACTCCCGACCTGCCAGGTTGGTGGGGGGAGTAATTAACCAGCGCTCTCCCCCATCCTCCTCCATGACTGAGGTACCCTGAGCATGGTACCGTCCCGCCACACTGCTCCCTTGGGGCGCCATAGAGGGCTGCTCCCTTGCACGGGTGAGGCATAAATGCAATTTCATGGTGTGCAGTGTTCACTTGTGTGTGCTGTGTCACAATGACAATGGGAGTTGGAGGAGTTTCCCAAAAGGGCTTTCACTTTCATAAAACAGGATAGAGTGAGTAAAAATAATTGCATGTGTTACAAATGCATTAATAACTGCTTGAAAGCACTGCTTAGATATATTTGGCCTTAATATACAGTGCAAGAGAACCAAGGATGATGTTGGTCTCTTGAGCTTCTGAGCATCCAACGTGTGGGACACACCGCAAAAGCAGCAGCTGCTGGAGTTGGAAAAATTGAACTTTTGCTGCTCGACATGTCACATCGACCAATCAGAGAAGCTGATCTGGGAGCTGGCAAGGAGACAGACACAGTACTGCTGATGGAGATCGCTATGATCACTCCTCTAAAACAGTTTATTAACGCCTAAATTAACTGAAAATGTCAAAACCTGTCGACAAAATATGCTCGATTTTATTATTCCGGTGCCTGCAGTTTGGATTGCTGTTGAATGGGATTTCCAGGGCAGTCTGAGCGGCTCCTTTAGCGAAATAATATTTGAAGGCACGATCATAATTTGACAACACAGATGAAGTTTTCAGGTGGACTTTCTCACTAAAAAACATATTCAAACTACTTTTTACCATTGAACACAGGAGCAGCAGAAGCATCAGACGCATCTGGACACACTGTACTGGACCTCTGACCTTAATGTGGACAAGCATTAAAAATGAAGCAGCAGAAGCTCTTTTGCTGCTTCCAGCGCTTGCGGTCTGAATGTAGCATTAGTCTGCATTCCCACAATAGCATATTTCAACCAGCAAAAGAGTGAACCACATGCCTTGCAGCAATCTCTTATGCTAAAAATCCTTTTATCATAAATTCAGGACATATTATAATTTGCAGCAAATGATAATGTATCAGATTATTAAGGAATTTTGTAAAAGTACAATTTGTATGTCTCTAATGTAAATAAAAGTATCCTTTTATCCTCATTAAATAAAAGTACTTAAGTCATGTAGCAAAGTAAATGTACACAATTACTTTACTCCTCAGGGACAGACATGCAAAAAGACATGGTTTGCAGTTAC
This sequence comes from Cyprinodon tularosa, assembly GCF_016077235.1. Lineage (NCBI taxonomy): Eukaryota > Metazoa > Chordata > Actinopteri > Cyprinodontiformes > Cyprinodontidae > Cyprinodon > Cyprinodon tularosa. The sequence continues at coordinate 487,773 of NW_024039662.1, forward strand.
ATTTTCTTTATAACTTAAGAAGAATTTCAGCATTATATTATACAAAAACCCAGTTTTTAACTTTTCAATGAACGTATCCTGTATATAACCCTTCTGGTTAAGCCGATCACCTCATTCATTCCATCCATTTTCGGTCATGCTTATCCCAAGTCAATCTATGGCTATGTACGGGTGAGAGGTGGGGTACACCTTGGACAGGTCGCCAGTCCATCGCAGGGCAACACAGAGACAAACAGGACAAACAACCATTTGCACACACTCTCACACCTAAGGAGAATTTAGACATGCCAATTAACCTAACAGTCATGTGTTTGGACAGCGGTAGGAAGCCATGCATGCTTAGGGAGAAAATGCAAACTCCATGCAGAAACACCCCAGACTGGGAATCAAACCCAGAACCTTCTTGCTGCAAGGCAGCAGTGCTACACTCTCTGCAGCCCCTATCACTTCCAACTTTGATCATTTCCCGTCCTATTACTTTACTCTTGTAATAATAAAATGTTATCCTTATATGACTTTATTCACAACATTAAAAAAAAGTAATGGTCCCAAAGGTGCATTCAGAACAAATACTGTGTTACCACGTCAGAGTTCCCCGCGGTGCATTTCAGATGCAGTGTTTACAGTGTACCCCTATGGCCTCAGATTCCTGCAAAAAAAAAAAGAAAAGCGTATTAAGAAATCACAATATTGCAACTATTTATCACAACTGCACATTTAATAACTGAAAGAGTGCAACCTGTCGGGGGAGTTATTATTCAGATAGATCTGATTAGCCGGATTTTCAGCTCTTATCAGGTGGCTTTTCGAACCAAGTGACATCTCCTTCACCTTTAAAGTAAGACTCTGACACTCTCTTAACCTCACAAACTCACAGCAACGTGGTTCATGGAGCTCTCAACAGTGCCAAATATTACAGAACTGTCAGTTAAAGTGGCTTCTAGCTGAGCAAAAAAGGAAAAAATATATATTTTGGTAATTGCCTTTATGATTTTTGGTAGTTATTGACATATAATGTGCTCTGAGTAATTCTCTGGCTATGCATATCAATATTATTAGCAGTGACATTTACTTTGGTTCTGGGCTAAAATATAGACTGGAATTAGATTACACATTATAAAATACAATGAGGTCACAGATCATAGATCTTGATATTAATTAGTTTATGCAATACACTGATCAATGTAGATATGCTTATAGTTATTTCCAATAATGTTCTACATGTAAAGAAAACTATACAGAAGTAATATTACCAACTTTAAAGCAATTTCTGATCTTCTCTGGATACTATATGGGGAATGCTATACGTTGTCCTCTGGACATTCAAATGTCCATAGTTTAGAGATCTGCTCCAGCCTACCTTCAGAGCTACATGCTTCAACAAAGCCTGAGATATGACTCGCTTCTGTTAGGGAGCCCCAGGGCAGCTGTGGCTACAATGTAGTTTGCCACCATCTGTGTGTGAGTGTGTGCGCGAATGGGTGAATGACTGAATGTAGTGTAAAGCGCTTTGGTCAAGCCTCATGACATGATAAAGCGCTATATAAGTACAGGCCATTTACCACTGCTGGCTCCACGATTTACCAGTAGAGTCCCAAGCAAATGTTACTCAGCCTGTTTTCTCTCTGCTGGTTTCAGATTGAAAATAACCTGAATAGGAAAGCTGATCTAAACTATGAACAACTGTAGAATTTATTTTTCTAGAGAGGGTAACTATAGTACATTTCATTCTTTGTTTTTCATACACACACTATATATTCAAATATATATAAATATTTAAATATATATATATATATATATATATATATATATATATGAGGTTCATTACAAATTATTTAATCCATTTTCATGAAATATAATAAAGAAGAAACTTATTGTGTCACCTCACCTAATATATGGAAAAGTAAGGTGAATAGACTAAGAACATGTGAAACACTTATACTATCAAACTACCATTTAAAAACAAGACACGTTTCTTTCCTGTTTTAACAATGATATAGATTGAGGCCGTCCCGGTAGACGCTGCATCATGTGAAAAATTAAAGCAAGGTTCAATGAAGATTAAATTTTACCAGCATCCATTTTGTCTAAACAATACATCTGCACCAATACACTGCATCTGAACATATCAAGACACTGTACATTTGCTAACATCTTATGGATGTTTCTTCCTTGGCTGCAGCTCTCTCTGATCATCACGTCCTCCACCACCAGTGTTTACCTCCCTGAAAACATAAAAGCAACCATTTTATTTTCCCAGCTGCAAAGTCAAATGGGAACAACAAGAGGCAAAGCATGATGCTTCAAAGGGATTTATTGGAAGAAATCTTAAAATGAATCTTAAAACAAAGCCTTTAAATGTTGATTGGTAGCAATGCTGTGTTTGGATGATCCAACCGTTTTGACAAAGGGATCAGAAATAGTGGCTTATCTAAAGACACTGATAAAAGAACTACATGGTTAGCTTTAACCAGCAGGTTGACCTAGTTTACTCCACATAAATGTATAATAAATGTTACAAACCCCAACACTGGTGATAGGAAGTAAAAAACAAAATAACCAAGGGATATATGCAGTCTAGGACGAGTCTTAGTTTATAGGCTATTAGGCTTGGATCTTCAACACAGAGTTTACATTTATGACAGCAGTTAAAAGAAATCCTTGCATGAACTTGATGCCTCAGCATTTGCACCTGGAAAAAAAAACATAAAAATGTAAGAATAAAACTAAACAAAGCAAAAAACGTTGCAGCACCTAAAAACACAATGAAGATATTATTTCTAATCTGAAATAAATTCTAATACCAAGGGGGTGGTAAGTAGCCTGGGTGCCAGTCCGAACTTAGTCCCGCCCACAAGGTTTGAGTTCGGGGAAGTTCGGTCTGGCTCTGCTCCATAGTAGCGCAAGTATTAAAGCCCACTGTCAGGCGATCCAATCAAATTGTCAGGGCGGGCTTTATACGATGATGGACAGATGATCAAGAGTAACGTTATCAACCACGTGACCAAAGCGCGCTTTGGTCACGTGCCGCTGGAGAGTTTGGGTGAGTAGATTCTGCTATTAGGTCTGTTCTAGAAGATATCGACAGCAAATTAATTTTAAAAGAGGAACAGAGAAACGCGATCAAGTCTCATCTTCTTATTCTAGGCGTGAAACTGCACGCTTTGATTTTTGTGGACAACAACTATGCCTCGCTTAAGATACGTCACGCACTCCGTTGCTCTTATTGGTTGTAGGTCTATCCAATTGAGTGCAGAGGCATTTTTTTTCCTGGTTCGTTCAAAACACGCCCCATAATCACAGCTCTATGGAGCAGTATCAGACTCATATTCTGACTAGAATTGAGTCGGACTACGTCAGGCTAGGTGGTAAGAGTAGCCCCAGTAAGAATGAATTTATTGATCTTCGGTCCAGGATGCCAAATCTATCACCCTCTTTACGCATTACACCTGCAGAAACCCTAAATCCACTGTTTCTTATCAACCAGGCTCCAGAAAACTTCCATGGGCCTTATTGCAATTGGCAATGGAAAACAGACATTAGAAAATAATATTCAGAGGCAAAGTAACAATTTTCAAAAGCACAAAAACATATCCAAAAACACGACAACATATTGCAATCAGCATCACTTTGTGTAATCATGGATTTTTTTCTTTGGTCGTTACATTTACCCAAGTTTGGAGATAATCTTGCTGCAATACAATAACTTTAAGGCCTTATACATATATTGCATACATTTTTAGAGGAAGCTGCAAAACTGGTCCTAAAGTTATTAAATTCTTCAAGAATGTCGCCCTTATGGCAGGGCCATGTGCTCGAAAATCCAGAAAGGCTGCGGAGGAGTGTCAGTGTGATGCAGTGCACTGAACAGACAGGTGAAAAAGATAAACAGATGTGAGACGAGTCTCTGGAGTGCTGGGTTCATTTGTTACCTACCGAGGACAGACACATTCCTGTCAGACAAGCCATGGCAACACCAGATGCGAGGTCATTCCAGTGACGGAGGGAAAATCTTGGGTTAAGGACAAAGATTCTCTCTTCACACAAGATGCGCCAGAGAGGTTTTATTTCCCCTGTGGTGATTCACGTTAAATGCCCTGTCTGAATTTGTAGAAGCCGGTAATCTTTTCTTTTTTCTTTCTGAGCTTATTTGTCTGTGTTTTCATTTCCTCACGTAGGTTTACCTAAAACTGAAGTTATATTAGTTACTGTATAATAAGCTCACTTTTTGAGTATGCTGGGTTTTTTAAATATAGATTAATTAAGGTGTTCGTCAGAAAAACACAGGAGAGAATGTCTTCTGTGCTTTGTTTGTCAGATTACAGCTATGCAATGATATTTATGTATATATCAATACTAATTAATTGAAAAATAAAACATATTTTATATTTTGACTAAGTAGAATTTAATATGTTTTTTTGACAACCAGTTTCTTCATATTGCGTCACTGTATAACATGCATGCCTCGTTTTACATTTCAAGCTGAAGACATCCACAGACGGAGTCTTTTATTGAGGATGTGGACAGGTACTTGAGACACATTGGCTCCTAACCAGAACAACTGGCTTCTCTGCTTTGCAGATGGACATGCAGGTGGGCTCACAGGTGGAGAGGGAAGAGGGGAAGGGCTCTGCCAGTTATGTGTCCTGCTTGGCTAGAGCATCTGCGTGTGTTGTAAGTGTATGTGTGGACAACATCTGGGCTATGGTCCATTGACATGCCTGTCAAAGAGTCAATGTATGAAGCTACACTGCACCCTGCTGGACAGCTGCAGCTCTGCTAGATTTAATCTCACAAAACGCCTTTTTTTTTTCCCCAACTTCAATTTGTATTGTTTAGTTTGGAACATTTACAAACTTGAAGATTGAATATTGGACATTTGAGCATTCCTAAAAAATCAACTAAAGCACCTGTAACAAATGATATTCGATCATATTATTTGCTGTCAATATTTACAATATAAAGAGAAGATTAAAGTGGAACCTAAAATATTTTTTTCAAGGCAATGATCACTTTTTTTAAAAGCTATTACTGTAGTTCACACAGAAACTTAGATTCACAGAAATTATTTTCTCTGCCTGTGAAAAAATGGACATAGCCCAACAATGTGACTGCAGAAAGCACACCAACAAATAATATTGATCACAACAGCACACAGACAGCTAATCAATGAAAGTATGTCCTCCCCACACAGACTGCCAGTTAAGATCAATTCTGGAGGCATCTGCACATAAAGTGAACTAGTTCTAAACCATATCCCAGTGCTGCAAAATGGAATAAATTCCCCAAATATATGAAAGATTGTCTCAACTTTGAGGAATGGAGTTGGCTTCTCTTTGAACTTATGAAGAACAACCTAACTAAGAAATACTTTTGCCAGAAACTATACGTTTATCATTTTTTCCTTAATGTTGCTATCTGGTCATACAGTACCTCTGGCCTCATATCATGAACCACTAGATGATTTATTGATCCCAACAAAATCTCGAAACAACCTGCATTATTGTTTCATCACCTTGTCATTATTGCCTGATGATGAGTCTGCTTTAAAAAAGAAAGAGTTGTCTCACAAGGGCATCTCTTTCAATATTGAACTGAATTGGTTCATTATTTTTCATGTCTTACACAGAAGAGGGGTTATAGGTTGTGAGTGGCTTAGAGACTACAAGGGCAGCTGGCTGATATGAACTTGATATCCACTATGTTTTCAGTGTGTGATCGAAATTCAAAGTAATAGATTATATATACACTGCTCAAAATAAAGGGAACACTCAAATAACAGATCGTAGATCTGAATGAATGAAATATTCTCAATGAATACTTTGTTGTGTACAAAGTTGAATATACTGAAAATGAAATCACAAAAAATATTCATTAATGGTAATCAAATTTATTAACCAATGTACGTAACCCATTGTGTGTGGCCTCCACGTGCCTTTATGACCTTCCCTACAATGCCTGTGCATGCTCCTCATTAGGGGCGGATGGTCTTCTGAAGGATCTCCTCCCAGACCTGGACTAAAGCATCCACTACCCTCTGGACAGTCTGTGGTGCAACGCAACATTAGTGCTTGGATCGGGACAAATCCCAAATGTTCGGATTCCGGTCTGTGGAGCTAGCGGGCCAGTCCATAGCTTCAATGCCTTCATCATGCAGAACCTGCTGACACTCCAGCCACATGAGGTCTAGGAGGAACCCAGGGCCAATCTCACCAGCATATTGTCTCACAAGGGTCATCTCAGTACCTAACGGTAGTAATCCTAACTCTGGTGAGTACATTGAGGGCTGTGCGGCCCTCTAAAGAAATGCCACCCACACCAATCCTGACTCATTGCCAAACCCGTCATTCTGAAGGATGTTACAGGCAGCACATCGCTCTCCGTGGTGTCTCCAGTCCTTATCATGTCTGTCACATGTGCTCATTGTGAACCTGCTTTCATCTGTGAAGATCACACGGTTCCAGTGCCAATGGTACAATTGCCACTCCTGGTGTTCTCTGGCAAATTCCAACAGTGAGCACAAAGCCGATCTATAGATGTTTGGCCTTAAACTATCCACTTGCAGTCAGTTTCTAACCGTTTCTGCAGACACATGCACATTTGTGGCCTGCTGGAGGTAATTTTGCAGGGCTCTGCCAGTGCTCCTCCTATTCCTCTTTACACAAACGTGGGTGTAGCGGTCCTGCTGCTGGGTTGTTGCCCTCCTATGGCTTCCTCCAAATTTCCTGCTGTACTTGCCTGTCTTCTGGTAGCACCTCCAACCTCTGGACAATACGCTGACAGACATAGCAAAAATCTCTTGCCACATCTCGAATTGAAGTGCCATCCTAGAGCTGCCCTTCTTGAGAAGTCGTGTGGGTTGTCTCTTCATGCTGCCATGAGTGTGAAATACCACCAACATTCAAAAGTGAACAGGAGAGAGAGGGAGATTTACATTTAATGTCCTGTAATGTGTGGTCCTTCACCAATCAGAGTTGGGACTTACATTTATTTTATTATGAATATCTGCAGACTGTGAAATTAACAGGTGCATTCCATGAAATTAGTCTTTTAAAGATTTAATTTACTTCTCTCTAAAAAGGTTGGAATAATTTACTGAAGATGTTAGGGCTGGGCGATAAATCAGATATTTACCATTACCATCTTTCACTACTATAACAGGCGCAAATTTTGCAGCATGTGGGGAATCATGTGACTACCCCGATCCAATCAAAAGGGTAAACAAAGAGAATGGTGGATGAACCCGTTGAAGAAGCCTCTAACACAGCTGTAAACAAAATTACATCAGTTAATCCTGTGGAGCCGAGAGAGAGCAAAGAGTAAGATGAGCGAGCAGAGAAAAGATCAAGAGCACATTGTCAGAGGTTAGCGCACAGCATACCAGTTTTGAGTGAAGGTGTACACTGATGTCAATGCACGCCAGTGTTGTTTTCATCAACGATGATGATGAAACTATTTAGTTGACGCTCCTTTTTTAGTAAGGTTCTCTCTGTGTTTTTTTTATCAAAACCATGTGAACTTAAATCTACTTTGACCCCTGAGCAGTGGTAACAAAGGGGCAAATTCTCAGAAATAAAGTCAAACAGATGCGAAACGTATTCAAATATGAAATGTAAGAAGTGCAGGTATAACCAAGAGGAAGATTAGTGTGAGTGCGAATACAGAGATCAATTAAGCAAGAAGCCCAGTAAAGACAACAATTCTCTACTCTATAACCACAGCTCTGCCACATTTACATCATCAGAGGACAGAAAATTCTAACGTTCTGGTGGGCCAAATCTGAAATCTGATTAGTTGAAGAAATGATTCCTCACGAATATTGTTAAGGTACCATCAGCCTGCATTGCTGATTCTGATCACCCTTTGCAGATTTGATTGACATAGCAACGAACTAATGTGGAAATCTGATCGGAAAAAGTAAATACAGCAACCACATAAATGTAATGGAAGCAGCACAGGCAAGATAAATGCTACTTAATTAAGAGAACAGATTGTTTAGAATAAATTCATACAGGAGATGCAGGAGAGAAGGTCGTCATCATGTAGAGCACAATCTGGTTAATGGCAATGATAAAATGGCTTTATGACACAAAATTTACGGTTTGTTTATTTGTCATGACCAAATGTTGAATACAAGGCTGGAAGTGACATTAAATAAATAGCTACAATCTAACTGCTTGAAATCACACAATTCTTTAATTAGTTTTTACAACAGGATTCTTACTCTTGATAAGATGCAGAGGCTTAAAGTGTCTAGTGCTAGCTAAAGATATATATTGCTCATAGATAAATGAAAATAAAGTTTAAAATACCTACCACAGTGCCACATCTTTTCTTCCTGGGTGTCAGGTTTTGTCCCATCTACTCTTCCTCTTCACACCAACATTTGCACCTCGAGTCACAAGTCTTCATTTTCTGTACACCATCATTGCTCAGGACCTTAATTAGAAGCTAAAAATCAACTCTTTTACCAAGCAGCAGTTCTAGGATATTTTCATGGACGTGGCAATGCAGGGATCAATGTTCCCTGAAGGATGGCCAAAACTAATAAGTCCCAAACAGAGGTGAGTACTAAGTAATTACATTTACTTGAATAACTATTTAGAAAAAATTACATTTTTGGAGAAGTTCTTCAGCATTGTACTTTTTACTTACTAAAAATATAAAGTAAAACTACTCTTACTTGAGAAATTAAGCTAAGTTTAAATTCAGCTTCAATTAAGTCTGAAAGACTCTTATCAGCTTCACCTGAACCACCTGTGCTGTCCCTTGTTCAGCTCCAACCAATCAACTCTGTGGCCGCATCTTCTCTGAAGTCAATCATCTTGCAAGATCCCCTTCATTCAGCTTCTGGACTAGCTTTTCTCTCCCGCACGAAAGCGAACTTTCACCCAGTCTCCTCCCTCATTCACAGTCGCACTCATCCCCTAGCTTATTCCACAACCACTGAACGGGCCCCGGGAGAAAGACTACTAATCCTTTTCTAGGTTACTCAGCATGCGTGTGTTGATTCACTGCATCAAAATCTTCTGCAGGGGCCAGAGCACCAAATAACTTAATTCGTTTATGCCTTCATCTGCTTCTGTCTCCTTGAACCCCAACCAGCCTTGGCAGATGGTCGCTCACACTTAGCCTGATTCTACTGGAGGTTTCTTCCTATTAAAAGGGAATTTCATGTCAAATGTTTAAACATTGGTGCTATTCAAACTAAGTTATGGTTCTATATCTGTATAAATTGAATCATATTAGCTGAGAAGTTGCTCTTTATCTTTAGATTGCATAGATTTACAGCTGACTGTAGAGACAAACTCTACCACATTAAACATGAAAACTGATTCTTAATCACTTTTTAATTCTAGTATGCTGTACTGTATAATTAATTTCAAGATTTTTGTTGTCAGTTTTTGGTTAAAGAGGCATTAGAGCAATTGCTAATGATTGTGCCACTTGTGGCCAAAACACAGAACTGCAACACCCTTCTCCTACTTAGGTTAAAATCTTAAGCAAATGGAAAACAAACAGACAACATTAGAAACACCGCCTGTGGATGAAAACCGTGACAAATAATAGTCATGGTTATTTGCCCTAAATCTGGCCCACTACAGTAATTAGTCATAACGTGTGGCCCAAATCTGCTCCATGTTTGTACTAGGGACCCTGAAAGCCAAATAAAGTTTTATCAATTTGGGGACAAATATAAAAATGAGCAACCTGGGCCGGCTCTTTTTTCACAATGGCCCCAAACGACACAGATAAGGATTTTGAGTCTGGAACAGAAAGGTCAGAGGTGAGCTGAAGGATTTACAAAGCTTCTTCATTTGAGCCAGGTGTGGAAAGGATATGGACTTCTTAGAATACAGTCAAGCACAAGACACCGGACCTTGAGGACTGGAACTAAAGAATGCTAATGTAGACCATAACATCACATTACAAAATTTCTTACATTGATCTCAAAAACTCCAGTTTGTAGTCTTTGTTTACTCAAAAAGGGTCAACAGGATCTGCTTTTGCTAAAGAGTCCACATCAATTCAACTATTTTACATGCAGCCATCTGCTGCTGTTAAGTATGTTGCAATGAACACTAATATCTTGGTAGAACTGCATCTATTTACCAACCTCACCTGTATTTTTAGCAAAAAATTCAAACATTTTGAAGAAATTATTTTTATAGCCAAAGCATGCATAATATTCTTATAATCTTTGTTAAGGGAATGTATAAAGTTTTTTTTTTTTTTATTTCTTTATGTGAAGATTTCATTGTCTCATCAAGAAAATGTTTTTTTTTCATCTACACAATTCATGTCATCAAATGCATACTGTATTAGTATAGATGCTTTCATCAAAAATGTTTCATTTTTCACATAAACAAGGGGAGTGGTCATATGGACATATTACAAAGTTAGGAGTTACATAAGATATTTTTAGATACAGGTATTCCATGGAAATACATCTTCCATTTTACATATTTATGCATTGTAAATCAGAGGTGCTGATAAACAGAAATGTGCATTATGTGTTGGTAAGTATCTGAGTTACAAGATACAGGAGTCATATTACTCGATCTGAGCTATTTAAGTCCATTCAATAAAAAACAATTATCAGTTCAGGCATACTTTATTGATCTCAAAGGCAAATTAATTGTAAATCTTTTCAAGGTTAAGGTCAAATTTTTTTATAAAGCACATTTCCAACTGCTCTAGCAGCAGAAATTGCTTTACAAGGAAAATAGCTCAGTGTACTAGTTGTCTAGAAGTCTTGATCATTGTTGAGGCCTCCACCTTAGTCTTCAGGAGTGTCTAAAAATCTATGCAAAGGGAAAAGTTTTGACAAAATTTTTAAGGCAAGGCTCTTTCCTGTTTTGAAGTTTCCATGAAATTGTAATTTTTTGCATGTTAAGTTATATTGTATGTTCAGACTGGAAGTAGGTGAGGAGAGTAGTGAGAACTGCAGAGAAGATTATCGGGGCTCCTCTAGGACATTTCATCCCAGCGCTGCGTGTCCCGAGCCTGTAACATAATCAATGACCCCACACACCCCCACCATGGACTGTTCTCCCTGCTGCCCTCTGGGAAGAGGCTTCACAGCATTAAATACAGGTCCAGCAGTTTCCAAAACAGCTTCTTCCCCACCGCCACAAGACAGCTGAATGTTGAAAAAACTCAAAATTATGTTACAGACTCTGCGTCAAACTGACCATATCAATGCGGGGGGGGTTTTGTTTTGTTTTTGCACCATGTATTTTTTTTTCTCCCACAATGATTATTTTTGTTCACTGCTGCACTTTAAGAAATGAAAATTTCATGAGAGCTGTACAAAATGAAACACATGAAATGAAATACACTCTGTGTATACCAAATGACAAAAAAGTTTGTCTAAGTCTTTAGGATTTAACTTTCTACACTTAGTATCACACCTAATGATGGTGGGACTTTTACATAGATATTAAGTGTGAAGAAAACAATTTGAAACCTTGGTTTTAAAAAGACGCATCTTTGGTGAAACCATTGAACAAAAATATAATCTAAACTCCCTGAAAGATTATGAAAACCCATAGAAATGTAATCAAACGCATAGAAAAGCTGAGACTTTTGTCAAAAGTTTTCATTCTTCACATAAAGTAGGGGAATGGTTGGATTTTTGTTTGGATAGTCAAGTAACATAAAATGTGGCCTATTTGTTATTGAAATGTATCATTTTGCCATGTAGACCATGTAAGTTTTACACATTGACTTTAAGACTAGGTTGCTTTGTGTTAATACTGAATAAAAGCCAGTAATACACTTAAATCTCTGGCTTACATCCTCTCAATGCTGAACAAAGTGATTTCACACCACTTAAAGGTATTAGGCTGTCAGGATGTAAACTTTAAAGGTGTGTTTGAGATTTAACAAAACAAATATTCATCCAAAGGGCCTCGAAGAAACTAAGTGGATGTTGCAGATCGTAATTCTAACACATGGGTTCAATTGAGGGGAAACTCATTTGTATGGAAGGAGAGCGAAGAAGGAATTTAGCCTAGAACCTCTGTAAATGCCAATGAGGCAAGATAAGAATACTGAGTGCTGTGCTCTGTCACTGCTGATTAACCAAACTGGACACAATCTGGATCATTCCACTCAAATGTGAAAGCACAAGCAACAAGTACAGGGAGGAAGGAAAAAGTCCTATTATCAGTTTCATACAGACACTACTGCTGCTCACAGCAAGTCTAATGGTAACATCTAGAGAGAAAATAGATTTGACAAACTTAATCAAAACTGACTAGATATAAAAAGATAGAAGATAGTTAAGGCCTCCTGGTCCTACAGCTCCATTACTGTCCTTCCAGGAAATCGACTGTATAAAAAAAAGCCAGGTAATACAGGGGCTTGCAACAATAAACATGTCAGGGAAGTCTACCGGGATTTTATAGGAATTAGCAACAAAAAAAAAGTTCCTAACACTAGAGGTTGAAGAGAAGGAATTTATAGGTCTTTAAAATGCCTCCCATCCTTTGAGAAGCAGCTAAGAGTTCATAGTTATCTTATAAGTTGCTGCAGAGATCGACAGCTCATAAGATAACGTTGACCTCTTAGCCTTTACAGAGAAGCATTAATAAGCTTTCTTACCAAACATTTATGTATTGAAGCAAAAATATCTCAGAAATTATATTGATATTGTAATTTACAGGTTAGTTAAACTGGGGTTATAAACAACAACAAATGAATTATCACATAATCATTTTAATACCGGTACATTAGTAAAAATAACATCAAAGTTAATTTAGGAGTTCTGTGGTATCCCCATTTGTACAATTTGAAGAAAAAAACAACATAAATGCTCCCACTGAGCTCAAAGAATCAAAAGTAAATGAATGGCCAGACCATTCAGTCTAGCATTGGACAAAAATAGTCTGAGGTTAGCCTGGTACAGATGCTAAATGAGGGATGCTATAAATAAAAAGAGATGTTTTTGTGACATGATGTCAAAGAAGAAAAACAAATCCCACCGAGGTCAGTGCAGAAGCAGAGGTTTTAAGTATGAAATCAGGTCAGCAGCACTTTATGGTTCAAAGACACAAAGCATTAATACACAGCATTTTTAAAAGGTTAATTTGCACATTTTGTCACAGTCAGATGGGGTCTTGGGCTTAAATTTCAATGTCCCATTTTCATTTCAGCTTCAAAAGGCACAACAATCCAAAATCTTTTAATATATGTACAAAAACAAAAACACAAAAATCAGGACACTGAGTTATTTTATGTAATGCATGTCTGTAAAGCCGATATAAGGTAGTCACTTTTTTTTAGGGGTGGAGGGGGTCTTCCTGGGCAACGTTCAAAATGTCAGACAAAAGAATCTGTTTGCGTCGTAGGAACGTATGAGATGAATAATAATAGTTATCTGTAATTTTCAAGCTAAAAAGCTTATATTTATCAGTTATATAGATGTCATATCAGTTAAAAACAAAACACCTGAGAGGTTATATTGCTCATAATAGGAAAACCATTGGGTGTACCAATCCATGTCAGCTACACTATGGCAAAAACTACCTAAGCAGTTTCTTCAAAGTGGTGGTACATTTACTTTGTACTATGATAGTACCAGCTTCTTAAATGCCTTGGCAGCATTAAGAAGAAAACTTTAACAAAAAGCCTGAGAAAATCGGCTACCCAAGAAGCAGCATCAAAAGTGAAGAACTCAGTAACAGTCCTTGTCATACAGGGTAAAACAGGTTACAAGACACATGGTTACATAGATGAGAGCAATTTCATGATTAATCCTCTTGCCTATATTCCTAACAACTGAACAAGAAGAAGCTCAGTTATTAGTCACAGGAGCAGGCCATCATCATGTAATGTATATTCTGCTTAATGGCACTGATAAAACAGCTTTGTTTATTCACTCTACCTATTGTTTAATATAAGGCATTACATGGCCCTAAATAAATAACTAGACCCTGGATGCTTATTTTATAAGCTTAGGATCACAGTTGTTATTTCAATTCATTTTGAGTTTTATTGCTACAGGATCCTTGCTCTTGGCAAGGTGCATTGGCTTAAAGTGGCCAGTGCTGGCTCAAGATGTGTGAAAGATATTACTAAAAGATGACAAATATATCTCATTTCAAAAAGGAAAAATACAAACCAAGACAAAGTGTTGAATACATGGTGCAAAGGCACAATGCTTTCTTATCTTATCTTTCTGAGTTGAATTCATATGTACTGCTATATTAAAGAAGATGAATCCTGACATTTCACACAATGTCATCTGCCAAACATTTAGTGCCAAACCATCCAAACCCCTTGAACTTTTCCACATTTTGTCTCATCAGAACTATAATACATTTTACTGAGATTTATGTGATATATCAAAAAGCCATTGTAAAAGGAAAAGATAAAGTTGTAGCCTTTTAAGATATTTTACGAATCTAAGAACTTCTGTCGTCGCATGGGAAAATCCAGAGCAACTAAGGGTTTTAAGTAGCCAGTTAAAGAAAAGACTTAAGATTTGTGTAATTAGATCTGGTTGTGAAGTTTGTAAGAAAACATTGAATGAAAAGCATCGTGAATACCAAGGAACCCAGGGGATAGTTCAGGGATAAAGTTGTGGAGTTAATCAACAATATCTCAAGCTCTGAACACCTCACAGAGAGCTGTCCAATGTGCCATATAAAAATGGGAAATGTATTCCATAGAAAGTTTTTCCAAAACATGGGTATCCACCTAAACCCACAGGCAGTTGAGGGGAGCATTGATCAGATAAGCAGTCAAGAAGCTTGTTGTATACTGAGGAGCTGCACAGATCGAAGTTTGAAAACTTGTGTGTTCAATACATCTGATGCTTATGCAACTTTGGCGAAAAGAAGGTAATTGTTCAAAGAAAGTAACATGGCATAATCTATGAAGTCTTCAATTTAAACACCGTTATCCTGGTCAGAGGGGGCTAACAAAACATTTTGGCACACGTAATATGATATCCCCTATGTAAAAATATTGCAAGGGCAGTATTTTGGTGTGGGGGAGGTTGTTTTTGTGTTTTCTAGTAAAAGAAGCGAAAGTGGTCAAAGCTGATGGAACAAAATTCAGTAACAATCAGGATGAAAAGCTGTTAGAAGCTACAAAAGACTTGGGATCCAACAGCACGTCAACCACAAACCTTCAGTCAGTCTTATAACAAAATGGTTTAAGTATTCTTATCCTTAAATGGCCCAAAGTCAAGACCTAAATCTACCAAAGAATCTGTGGCAGGGAGTTCTAGTCTTAATCTAAGATTCAGCAAGCTTAAAAAGGTTAATAGGGAAACATTTCAGTCTCTAGATGTGCAAAGCAGGTACAGACATAGAAAATTATCCAATCTTTTAAGTTTATCCATCACAAAAAACATGTTATTTAAATACTCCGAAGTTTGTTTTTAAAGTGACAAAATGTAGAAAGTTTCAAGGTATATAAGTCTGCTCAAAAGGCACAAAAAAGGGATTGAGGAGAATCAGAAAAAAAAAATCTATTTTGTTTTTTGCTAAACCCAAACAAAGTAAGCAATTTCATCCAGATCTACAGGATAGTCTGTGAGGTGCAGTGGCTCCTTGATGTCGAATCTTTCCCCTTTGTAGCTTCTCCAGTGCCCAGCAGGTAGATATATGTCTCTTTCTTGCTTTCCAGGCTCTAAAACGGGCGCTACCATTAGGTCATCACCAATCAGGAACTGGGAATCTATTTTATAGGCTGTCTCATCACCGGTAGCAATCCACCATAGTGGACGTATGATCGGGTCCCCGGTGTCTAAAACCTCACTTGCAAGCTCAAGGACCCGTGGTGCCACGATACTTTTGTGAATGGCTGTGTATTTACGAGCAATTTCCACCACCTCGTTGTCGTATTCCCATGGTGGGATAGAAAACTGCATGGAAGGCATGAAGGCACAAAGCTCCAGCCAGCGGATGTAAAGCTCTCTATCAGGTAATGCCCGATCTCCGCTTGTCTGGTTAAGATAGGCATTTCCCCCGATCATGTCTGGTAGGATGAACTGATACCCAAGGATGCTAATGGTGAGCACTGTGGGGATCAGAGACTTGAGGCCCAGCTCATAGCCCCACACAGAATCTCTATCAATTGGCCTGAAGAAACAGGATATGTTCTGGGACTGGTAACCACTGCGCAGCTCAGCTCGGTCTTTGTATTTTTCAACTATCTCTGTGTAACGCCTTGTGAAAAAACTGGGGTCACGAATGTGATTCTTTGTGCTAAATTTCCAGGGTAAATAATTTGTCTCCCCTGCATCAAATTTAAAAGAGGACACCCCATACTTTGAGCGTAAGGAATCCAGCTGAGAGGTAAACCAGTCACGCGCCTCTTGGTTGGTAAAATCCAAAATGCCGCCTATCCCATTCCACCAGCGCACCAATGCAGGCAGCTGACCTGTTGGCTCTCGAACAAACAACCCTCTCTCCACTAAAGGGTGGAAGTTCTCAGAGTCATAGTTGACAAAAGGATGAATCCAGAGAGAAACCAGAAACCCATCTGACTTTAACTTTTTGAACATTTCAGATGCATTAGGGAACTTAACTGGGTCGAACTCAAAATCTCCATAGCGTTTTGTGTAACGGTCATCTAGTTCCAGGTGACTACAGTTAAAGTTATACTTACGAATATTGGCAGCATATGTAAGGACTTTTTCTTGATCAATGTTGCGCTTATATAAAGCCCAAGTCGACCAAATTGGATGCTCAAACATAACTTTAGCAGGCACTTTGTAAGGTTTGGTAAAGTATCTCCGAACCATGTACTTATGAATGGATGTGACATCTGAACCTACACAGACTCTATAGCTCAGTTCTGCACATGGAGCCTCCCCAGGATTTGGCTTGAAAGGGGTATCGTGGTACCTTGCTTGGAAGTACATAGTTTTCTCTGTGTCATTCCAGCCTAGGTGAAAAGGGACAGAGTTGTTGATCTTGATTGCAGTGGCATTGGATGACAGCCAGTAGCTCTCCAGAATTCCACCAAATTCACTGCGGTTTGCGTAAATATCACTTGTGACAAAAGGTTTGGGAGCCTGTTGACCTGAAATTAAAATAGGCCAGTGCTGAATTGCTGACACTGCACCTCCGTACCAGTGCGCAAACTTGTAAGTCATGGCATGCTCAACAGGAATGTCAGGGACCAGTTCTTCCCAGCGCACACGGTAGCACTGCACAGTGTCCTTGGGCCGCACAGTCTTTATAAAAAACTTCAGCTTTCTGTCAGTGGTCCTCTCACAGCGAAGAATTTCCTCCTCTTTTGAACAGGAGTCCAAGTCAAGGGTCCCTGATCTGTCAAGATTGAAAGATTATATTCAGTTGATTGTTAATGTTACAAACATCAAAATATCTCAACAAATAAGGAGCTCTTCAAAGTAAAATTAAATCATAGATTCATTTTAAAATCTAAAATTCATATTTAATAGATTTAAATACTTTAAAGCAACACTTTGTAAGTTTTGACGAAAGCATTAGCTTAGTTTAATATATATTAATGAAGCACAGTGCAAGTTTCAGAGTTTTTGCAGGTTTGCCCTTTCTGACGACAATCAATACGGCACCAGTGTTGTGCATGTAAATCGGAGAAGAGGAAAAGCACCGCAGCTTTTTTTCGTAGGCGTAACATATTCTAAGGTAAGAAAGTCATAATTAGATAAGTTATTTTAAACTCTTTTAGCAAAAGGAGGGCAATGTGTTGATAATTTTTCACTTCCCAGACAGATCTGTGCTGCTTCCAAACTCTTCCAATATTGACTCTTATCTTATTCTACCACTGATCATACTCCAATTAGGACCTTTTCACTACACAAAGTTTTTTTATCTTTGTTTTTTAACTCTCATGTGTAGTCTGTGATGGGGTTCGAGGTGCAGTTGCTGCTTTTATTATGTGATCTGTCTTAGAAGAGGGTTAGCCATGTTTTCTCGCTGAGCTGACAAAGGCGGCTGAACCTCTGTAGTCAGGTGGACGAGACAGCGCAGCGAGTCACATCCACTCACATGTCCAGATAATCCAACCAAAATCATTCTCTCCTGACTAATGAAGCCCAACTATAGTAAATGGAGGAAAACTAATTTTTATATGTCAGGCAACTGTAAAGTAAAATGTATAGCAAAGAAAACAATTTTACCATTTAACTTGAGAAGTGCACCTTTAAATTTTTTCAGGTCAACATACAGCTATTGGCATATATTTTCCAGCTGTGTGGGCTGCCCTTCTCAAAAAGTTGCCTCTTTAGCATAAGAGGGTCAGATCCATCAGTGAATGAGTCATGAGACCAAGAGCACCGCTTACAGCAATCTGAGCTCCTCTTGTATGATCTGGTGAATTGTAAAGTGCCTTGAGACAACATGTGTTGTGAATTGGCACAATATGAATAAACTGACTGGAATTAAAATGAGAGCTAACCCCAAAAAGTTGTTGCTAGTCAACAAAACAGACTTGACACTCAACTTACCAGACACTTTTTTGACACAATTTCTATTTTGGGATTTAATCTAGAGGTATAAAATGTAGCCTTGTCTTTACAAGTGAGTCCATGACTTCTTAATCTAATGGACCAAAGTCTTCACTTTCAGATTATAAAACATGGAGGCAGACCATTTAATTTAACTTACATAGTGCAGTCTTGCCAGTGGTATTCTGGGACACTAAACCTGGAAGTTACTAGTCCTTCTAGTAGCTAGTACAGTACTGCTTTAAGTATTTACTAGAGATGCTCTGATACCTGATGTGAGTATTAAGCTGGATCAGATATCAGATAAATAATGTGAATACATTATTTAAATCCACTTAATCCCTTTTTATATTAATATAATACAAAGCAATACAGCTACACTAATCTACAGTGAGTTTTTTTGGGTGAGATTCATGTCTAGTCAAGGCTTTTATATTGCAGTTTCAGCCGTTCAGCATTTTTGTAAGTTTAGCTCACTGTCCTTGTAAGCAAATGTCAGCAGAGAAACTGACAAGAAGGCAATCTCCTCCTGGATTGTATTAAGCCGGGCTTACACTGTGCGATTTTTTGCCCTTTTCAGGTCGACTTTCCAGTCGTGCAAGAATTTTCCGAACGGACCGACTTTCAGCCTGATCATGCGTTGTGCATCGTGTAGTGTACAGGGGGTAACGAGAGACGATTAGCGTCTCACAACCACCTCCCGATCAGGAATCCTGAGGTCGGGAGAAAATCAAACATGTTTGATTTTCAGCGTAACATCGTGGGCAAATCGCTTAGTGGGCAAACAGGGACTCTTCTTCTTTCTCTCAGATGAAAACACAGAAGCATGGCGGGGGTGCGGGTGAAATGGAGTTCTCTCTGTAAAATTGACAGACCATAGTGGCCACGTTTGCTCAGCAATGTCTTTGTCCAAATACGTTGTCGCCTTTTCTTTTTAGGGCTTTCAGCACAAAATTGCACAAATTGCCAAGCTGTCACTCTAGCAAGCTTCATATTCCCCTTCTACTCGTTTGGCTTCCAGATAGATGAGTCCGAGTAGCTCCATCTCAGTAGCGTAGCGCCACCCTGCAGTTTCGTCGTACAGTGTGAGCTGTAACTGCGTGCAACGATTGAAAAAAATCACACAGTGTATGTCCGGCTTTAACCACGGGTCTTCTATTCCAGTCCTTGAGGTCCAGTGTCCTGCACCTTACATGTCTCTGCTTCCACGCTCCTGAACCAAATGGTTGATTTAGCTCCTCAGTTTGCAATCTGGTTTGAGACACTGGAACCAGAGGACTGAAACATAGCATAACAATTGTGTATTTACAAGTTACAAAAAAATGTCATAAGTAATACTAGGACTTACTCTGGAGCAGAATTTTGACTTTTGTTTGCTGTGAGGGCATCAAAATGAGTAAGAATGATTGCCTAAAAATACATATGTCTGGAGGAGAATAATCACTAAACTTTTTAGATGGTCAAGAAAAGATCATTATAAGGTAACATTGAAATAGTTGAAAAATAAAAAACAAATAAAATATCTACTCAAACTTTATGGTAAATATATATTTTATTACCAGAAATAAATATTAAATACGATGTTGCTTGTATGGTGTTTATATGCTGTGTAAAAAGACTAACCTGAAATCCATTCTGAAAACAATGGAGCCTCCCTGGTTGCGGATAATGTAGCCATCTTTATTAAGATCCAGCAGCTGAGTCTTCAGCAGCTCAGCTTTGCGTAGAGAGGCGATGTAATAACACCAGGCAGTCACCGCTGCAATGACCAGTAACAGACCGATGACTCCGGCTCCAACCAAGGATCGGGAGTCCTTGGTGTGTTTCTGCTTGGGGATAACATCTGTAATTGTGCCCCCTGCCCCGCCTGGCACCACTTGGTACATGGCTAGTGTTTTTCAGATGCCAAATCCCAGAGGTGTTTATGTGCAGCTCATCAAAAAGGTCAAGCAGGGAGCCTCCGGTTGGACTCTGGGCCTTTCGTCTCGTCTGTTTGCAGTGCGTCAGGGAAACGAGATAACAGAGTTGTTTTAAAACCTAATCAGAGAGATCCAGAAAAAAAAAAATATTAACCACACACAACATGCTCTATATCTTTGTGTTAATGCTGATTCATAGCCTGTAAAACACCTGCTCAGACTTAGATGCTCCACATTGCTGAACAAAGTGATTTCACACCACTTAAAAGGTATTAAGCTGTCAGGATGTAAACTTTAAAGATGTGTTTGAGATTTAACAAAACAAATCTTGGTCCAATTGGTCCTAAAGAGACTAAATGGATCTTTCAGAATGTAATTCTAACACATGGTTTCAACTGAGAGAAATCTCATTTGTATGGAAGAAGAGAGAAGGGGGAATTTAGCCTAGAACCTCTGTAAATGCCAATGAGGCAAGATAAGAATACTGAGTGCTGTGCTCTGTCACTGCTGATTAACCGAACTGGACACAATCTGGATCATTCCACTCAAATGTGACAGCACAAGCAACAAGTACAGGGAGGAAGGAAAAAGTCCTATTATCAGTTTTTTATACAGACACTACTGCTGCTCACAGCAAGTCTAATGGTAACATCTAGTGAGAAAATAGATTTGACAAACTTAATTAATCAGAACAGACTGGATATAAAGAGGTGGAAGAAATGTTATTGCACTGGAAAAAACAATCTAGAAATAAGTAAACATTTCTTAAATTAAGTGTATTTACCCTTAGTTTGAGTAGATAAATGAGAAAGTTTGCCAATGGAATGAGTACTTTTACTCTTAAAATAAGATAATTAGATAACATGCACTTGAAATAAGAAAATGCAATTGTTTATTCTTATTTTAAGTGTAAATTGTCTTTTTTCATTGGCAAAATGTATATTTTACCTCCTCAATCCAAGTACAAATGCACTTATTTTAAGAGCTGTCCTTTCAGCACATCCGGAGTATGAAAAAAGACCAGCTCATGTAAATTACCAGCACAAAGTATATTGCCTAACCCCTCTGGTTCACTGAATATGAAAGTGGTGCTGCACCTTCTCATTCCTCTAAAATATAAGGCAGATATAGTGATTTTTTTTCTTCTGGAGGAGAGCGGATCATCCAAGCAGAGAGCAGCTGCACTACTTCCACTTTCAGTAGAAACAAAGTGAAGGAAAAAATCTGTGGCTTCATAAAAAAGCCTGGAACGATGAGGATTATTGAGAGGAGCAGCCAGGAGGTGCTGCACAGATTCACAAAAGCTTTGGCAGAAGAATATTTTTTGTTCATTCTTCACACCAAGCCTTTATAGAGAGGCAGTGGGAGAAAAGCTCTTGTTAAATGAAAGCCCTGGTTAGTGGTTTTCATTAAGCCACAGGAATATGAATACGTGGAACAAAATATGCTCTAGCCAAACGAGAGCAAAACATTCCTTATTTGTAAAGAAAAGAAAACACACAGTACATCTCCTCATATAGCATCTACACATGGGACCTTGGTAGTGGCAGTATAATGCTGATGGGGATGTTTCTCTTCAGCAGGGAGAGTGAAGCTGATAAGAGTTGAAGGGAAAATGGACGGAGCTGAATAAAAGAAAAACCTGGGGGAAAATCTGCTAGAAGCTGCAAAAGTCTTGGAACTGAAGCAGAAATTCACCAAAGCGTTAAACAAACAGCAGAGGGTGAAATAAAACAGTTTAGACCAAAGCACACTGAAGGTGACTGTACTAAATCAAACACACAGCATAAATTTCTTAGTGGCGGACCTGTTCTTCTGGTTGAATTTGCATGTTTTCTAAGCCAAAACAAGTTTTTGGGCTACTATAAAAACTCAACGCTAATTCTGACATTTTGAATTGAAAAAGCTCTTCAAACTTGGAAACCAAGTCCAGTGGATTGTTTTTTAACTTTGGAAAGACTATGACCTGGATGACTAAGAATCTTCACCAGCACAAACATACAGTTTGGATTTTAACCTCTCAAACTATTTTAAAGTCATGTGTCATTTTCCTTCCACTTAAAAATTACGCACCACCTATATAAAATCCTCATGTTGTGGTGTTCTGACAAAATGTAGAAAACAGTACTTATTAACTATATTAACAAGGGGGAGTGGCGGCCTAGTGTTTAGGGCAAAGAGCGTGGAATCCTGGGGTTCTGAGTTTGAACCCCACTCCCACAGACTGCCACTCTGGGTCTCTGAGTAAGACCCTTAACCCGCGAATGCTCCCCGGGCGCCGCACGATGGCAGCCCACTGCTTCCAAAGGGAAAATGTTAAATGCAAAGTGTTAAGTTGTGTTGTTTTTTATTAGCCATATCTTGCTTAACTCAGTCTGACCATTTCTGTTCAGTTTAAAGATAACTAAAAGTAATGCCCTTAGATATCCACACACGCTCCATGAAACTGAAAGATAGAAAAATATTACCAAATCTAAATTAAACTAAAATGTCATGACATACGAAAGCACTAAATGGGGATCTCAGGGAGTTGCAATGCTGATCTAAACTCTACAAGGGAAACATTAATCAACTGATTTTTATAATGTAGCTCTATTGTAAATATTATACCTGAGAACCCATTTATCCCTTGGTAGTTTACAATAACTTTATTTATACATACAATAATGGTGAGTAAGTTTAAGTCTTATGCTCTGATGGTTTCACAGAAAGTGTTTGTTTACAGTGAGATTATATGTGGGATTTCAGCTGATTCTTTATCAGGCATGGGGGTGGGGGGGCTAAAGAAGTGCTGATGCAGTCATTGCAGCTGTTCTGGTCACACTACTTCTTCAAGTGTTTGTGCCAGAATGGGGGGGGTTCTCAGTGTTCCCAGCGTGTCCCTGCATGCTAATTATGGATACAGTCAAAAAGGCTGAACATGAACATGCAGAGACGAATATTACAGACTGAGAAAGATTATCTACAAAGAAAATTAATTAAAAAGCGCCTTGATTTTTATTTTTTCTCAAGAGTTTAACTTTATAGCTGCGTTTACTGAATGACAAAAAGGCAAATAAGCCCAAATAAGCATAAAAAACAAGTAACATTTTAATTAATCGACAGCTTAAAAAAAAAACTCTTAATAAAGCTGCCGATGTGTGCAAACAACCCGACACCATGGGCGTTGCGAGAAAGTTAAGTGAAGGAAAACAACACGAAATCTGTGCAAAATACTATTATTTCTCATGCAAATTCAGATTCCCTTAAAGAGCGTTATAGAAACTTATTTTTTTCCTACCGATCAGAAGTGATCCCTTCAGTGTTTTTGCAGTCTGTGTTTTGCTACAATCCTCAGAAGAAGAAAAAAAAAACTGAGAGAAGAACCCAAACGCGCTGGTTTGTCTCCGCCTTCATCTGCGCGCACACTGACAAGGGAAATGTAGTCCATCAAGAGAACAAATGGACTACAGATGATCTACTCTGGAGGAAGGGCTTGATTCCAGCAATTCATTGGTTACAATGGCGTAACTATCGGTAAGCAGAGACTGCAGTTCCTTATGGGGCCCGACCCCTCAGGGGCCCCATCACTGACATCTGGTTGGCCCCCTATGCAATTCAGGACTAGGACATCTCTTTGCAAATGTAATGATGCAAAAAATGCCTCTCAAATCCTCCTGATATTGACTGGAAACTGACTGGACCTTATTTATACTCCAACACATGCCAGATTTCAACATGATGGTGAGCCTTTTAAACATGACAGCAATACCAAAGCAGACAGTGGCACTTTTAATTACTATGTTAATAACTCTGTAGAATTCATTAGTTCATTGGTAAAAAAAAAAAACAAAAAAAAACACACTCATATAATATGTTTCAAACCGCAATAAAGATCTTAAAAGAACAATGTATTTGAGTATTTTGGTTTTTACACTACGACTTGGAATTATGGGTAATCCAGAGCCAGTGGCGGTTCTAGAGCGAATGTACCAGGGGGCCAGGAGGGGGCCAGCGTGTTTTCATAGGGGCACAAAAAAGTATATCTATTCATAATTTATTAATTTTACATATTTTGACTTAATTTAAGTTAAAATTACCGCTTTCTATAAAATCAGAATTAGAACTCAAGAAAAATTGATAAATTCAGCTGTTAATTTATTATTATTTTTTTTTTTACATTTAGCAGATGAAAACTGGGATCCTATCTCAATAGCGCTGAAGCTATTACCTTATTGTTTTTAAATACTCAGTAAAACAGAATTTGTAAAGAAAAAAAATATAAAATCGATCCAAAGGACCTATCAGTAACCATGTCTGTTCCAGCGCATATCATCTTTAGAACTTCTTTGAGTATTATGTCTTCAGTACAGGGGCCAGGACATGATCTACAGGGGCACTGGCCCCCGTTGGCCCCTGTCTAGAACCGCCTTTGTCCAGAGCGCAGATTGTGGTGTTGTACTTTATATGAGGCCCACCTAGATAATGTTGCTTACTGGCCTATTGTTGTCTCGTTACACCATTATTTGGTGTATCCACTCCTTGGATGCCAGTGTGCATCAGATTAAATAATTAGGCCTATTTTACATGTCAATGTATTTCTTTGCTTTGATTTCATAAAACCCAAAGCAGATTTTAGGTATTATCCACAAATTAACCCAAGTGTAAATTTAAGGGTAATTAACAAACAAAATAAAAAATGCATTAATAAAGCCATAGAAACTGAGACGTGTAAAAAAAAAAAAAAGTGCAATGAAGGAAAAAAAAAAAAACCACAGTGGGCCTAATGCAAACTCTGATGAAAAAGCACTCTGGAGTTTGCATTTTGGTTTTGAATTCTTTGTACAGGTAGATGACTTAGATTGTTGTTGTGAACTTTATGTGTCTTGCCACATTAGATGCTCAATACTTATCCAATGTCTGATAAATTAGGTTATAATTGTTTTCATTTTTATCGCACTGTATATAATGCATATATCTGATGCACCCTTTTCTTCCTTTGGCACCTTCTTCTTCTTCTCTTTTTCACTATGTGAGATTATGTAAGAATTACATTTCTCCACTGTGAGATCAATAAAGTTAATCAATCAATTAATCTATCCAAGACTGAGATATATTTTAACATTCAGTCACAATTATTGGATTAAGCAGATTTTTCCATTTTAAAACGGTTACAGAAATGTACTTCAAACTACAGACGACAGCTATGAAATGCCTCATGCATAAGGACATTAGTCCTATATATTACTAAGTTGTGATTTTCGGCCTGTTTGTGAGCACTGTGGCTTCTTCTGTTCTCTTCCTTTTCAATAGGAACCCCCTTTGGTTCTGCTTTGGCTCTCTTTAAGATTGTTACTTTTCTAAAAAAAATCTTCCATAATTTGATGTTTAGATTGTTATTGAGAATGCAAGCATACATTTCTCCACCCACCCTCCCGTGAATCAAATGGAATCGACCTAAACCTGTACGCTGGAAAAGTAGCACTGCACCAGGATCTTCCCTGTCTAATGGTACATTTACTCTGAGATGATTATTACTTCTTTCAGCATGGTGTGTTCAAAGACACTAAGATGAATTAACTTTTTTTTTTTTTTTTTACCTAATCTGATCAGACTACCTGCTTAATCATTAACACTTAAAGAAATTATATGCTCTCTTTTTTTCTTTTTCTTTTTTTTTTACCAGTGAAATCAATTATAGGGAAGACACCTTTATCTGCTAACTCTAGGTCCTTGTATAGCTCTGTTATTTCATAAAAACAATCCTTCTATTTCTATACCTGCTTATTCTTAAGGATTTGATGCTAAATCTTCAGATGAAAGCTGCTGGAACCTGCTAAAAATATATATTACTGCTCTATCAGAAATCATTAGTAACTGGTTCCAGGTGGTTTATGATGGGATTATGTTCTTCCCACTCTCAGATTTTTGTAGCCTGGGTGCCATTCCGAAGTTAGTCCCGCCCACAACGTTTGAGGTCGGGAAGTTCGGTCTGGCATTGCTCAATAGTAGCGCGAGTATGCTTGCACAATATCTGGCGGGCCAATCAAATTGTCAGGGCGGGCTTTATACGATGATGGACAGATGATCAAGAGTAACGTAATCAACCGCGTCACCAAAGCGCGCTTGGGCGACAACAACAATGGCTGCCGCTGGAGAGTTGAGGTGAGTAAATTCTGCTATTAGGTCTGTTCTAGAAGATATCGACAGCAAATTAATTTTAAAAGAGGAACTGAGAAACGCGATCAAGGCTCATCTGCTTATTGTAGGCGTGCAACTGCACGCTTTGATTTTTGTTGACAACAACTATGCATCGCTTAACATACGTCATGCACTCCGTTGCTCTTATTGGTTGTAGGTCTATCCAATTGAGTGCAGAGGCATTTTTTCTTTTCCTGGTTCCTTCGAAACATGCCCCATAATCACAGCTCTATAGAGCAGTATCAGATTCATATTCTGACTAGAATTGAGTAGGACTACGTCAGACCAAGATTCTTGACCCATAGAGTTAGAATTTTTAGAAATACATCAGAAACTAATGCCATTAGCATGCTTTGAAACTGTAAGGTTGGACAGGTCTTGAGAAAACCTTTTGTTTTTGCAGTCCATCCAGGCTTCTTGTGTGTAGATGGAAAACATTCAGATTTTCTTTAGATTTTTAATATATATTCACAAGAGCATACATACAGCTTGATTCATAAGCCTACATTCAATGCAAAAAATAAAATCTATGTAGCTCAGTTTTTCTCGATCGAGCAGAGAAGTTACCAATGGAATAAGAGGATTAATGTTTGAAAGTAAAAAATAAAAACAATACTAATATCACATTTAAAGTGCATAATATCGAATGATCTTATTTTAAGGGCAAAAATACTCATTCCATTGACAGATCATCACATTTACATTTCAAATGAATAGCAAATGTGATTTTTATTATACATTTACTTCTTTTTAGATCAGTATTTGTAATTTTTTTTTACATCTTTGTATGTGAAGATTACTAAGTAGAGAACAGTCGTTCATTTTTATCCTTCCAGCTACTGAATCCTCGGCTTTAAAGGGGTCAGTCAAGGGTGTTCCTAATAGAGGGCTTCAGAGACAAACTCTGGGTGTATGACATAGTGAGCAGCTTGGTAGGGCCTCACTACATGGAAACAGCTGTAGCAGTCACTGTTGGAAAAGCACAGGAACAAAGTCATTCCTTAGTAACAATTTAAAACGACATCAAAAACTCAACATTACATGCAAATGCAAATGTGCACCTAAAATCCTTGGTTCTGGTAGAGCAGCACTTCCTGTAAGGAATCTGAGCAAAGAAGTGAGTAGCTGCAGCTGCAGAGGGGTTGTTTGTTAGAGCTCCTTGTGGCCTGTTGTGAGACAGATTCAAAATTTTGATTGTTCTTATTTTTGAGGTCATTTATTAAATAACACCAGTAAATTGCTTAGAAAATTATTTCATTTCATCTTTAGAATTAATCACAACGCAGCCAAAATCTTCAATGTTTTTGCTTGTATTTTTTTGCATTATAATTTTATTGACTGTACAACATAAAATTGCACCTAATTGCAAAGCGGAAAAAGACACACAACAGCAAACCAAACATGACTTGTTGGCTCACCAAAACTTGCCATACAAAGCATTATTCATGCAAACAGTCAAAGGGTACAATAACATAAAGATACAGCCAAAGCTACAATGTTTCAACTTAGATTTTTTTTGTGTAAGAAAAATATAGATTTTACTTTAAGATGATATTCTACTTTATAATTGTCTAAATTATAAAACCCAAAAACAATGGACTCAAATTCTTCAAGCAATGTGACCGATCGCCAAAAAGTTCAAAGGGTATGGTTATTTTTGTAAGGCACTGTTTGTTCAATGCTACCACTGTATTTCAAGTTTGAAGTCTTTTGGGACCACCAAGAAAGTTCAAAGGTTGTTTGCTCACCTTAGTTGTCGTGCTGAGAGGGTACTGACATTCCTCTGATAACCCGCTGTCCTGCAAAGCAGATCCATCAATGTCAGAATGTGTTTATAGTTACCTGTAAGCTAAACAGGGACATGATTAATCATTACTTATAAGGGATCCTTGGAGTAGTGGAAAGCTGACCGTCTTTGGCAGCAGGAGTCTCCATCAGCTGTAGTTTCTGTGCCCTGTCATTGATAGGAGGCATATGCTGGGGGCTGTTTGTTTTGCCTGCAGGGTTATCAAGGCATGCTGAGACAGGATTGTGAGATAAGAAATGGTTCACAGGGGGGAAAAGGGGCCGGCCATTGTCCACAGGGGGCAAAGGGTGGAGCAGTGTTCGTGTTGGCCTGTAGCTGGACCGAAGACTGCGGGGAAACAGGAAGTCCTGGGGAGGTAAGAAAAGAAAATTGTAAACAACCTAAAATTAGGAAAATCTCCTGAAGAAAACCTGCTTCTGTACACACTAAAAAAAAATTATGATTACAGTTGGAAATTATTAATTTTCTCACATCAATACGTCATTTTATTTTATTGAATTTAGGAGAGTAATAATCAAAGAAGCGTCCAAGAGAAGCCTCAAAGTATCAGAGAATAGGTAATAAAAATCAACTGAAAAATTATACTTAGTTGTGCATACCAAAAACAAGGCCCCTGTGGAAGTCATGAAGAAAGCCACTGTTGAAAGTCTAAGGAGTCTATTGAAACATTTTGCGCCCTCATAAAATAATCTTTTTTGTTGCATAGACCTAGCCCTGCACACCAAACCACATTTAATGTCATCACATTAAATCCTGGTAATGGCAGCATAATGCTGTGGGGATCCTTTTATTTGGATTTGGGGGCTTGTTGACATTGACAGTAGTGCAAAACACAAGCAACTTGTAGAAGTTGCCCATGTTGCCTAAATCCTTTTGCAACTTCTCAAAGGATGCAAATGCTTTGATACTGTTTCACCTTCCTGCAGGACATTCACGCTAGTGACAAGATGCGTGTCTGTTAACCATTAAATTGCACAAATTGTGGTTATGAAAATACATTTGCTGAATAGAAACATTGGAATTTCAAAAACTCACGCAGTGGAAATACTTTTCTTCCACATCAAACAACTACACGAATAGTTGGAGGATGATGCCACCCATTAGAATTATGAACATATCTCACTGCTGCCATGTTGTTTTCATTGCATTAACAAACATATACACTCCTTTAATTGTACTGGTTATTAAATGGAAACTTTCCATTTTTTAACTTAGTGGAATACTGTCATTGTTTTGAGCAGATCTATAATGGAAACGTATCTATAGAGCCAGATCATATTTCTGTGAAGGACACGGCCAGAGTGTAGAACACTAACATTTTTGGCTTTGATAAAACAAAATATACATTTCAACAAATAACAATTTGCACATTTCTTTTCCTTTTATAGATGACAAACAAAAGAAACATGAGTTGTTGTTTTTTTTCATTTATTATAAATACTTGTACTCTTTGTCTTCCTATTTATCTGGGACTGGGTTGTGGAGGCTGCAGTTTCAGCAGAGACTCCCAGACTTCCCCCCTCAGAGACACCTCCTGCAGCTCTGCTAGTGGGAACCTGAGGCGCTCCCGGGCCAGCCAGGCGACATACAGTATTCCCTCCATCTTGCCCTGGGCCTCCTCCTGGTGGGACGTGCCTGGAACACCTCCCAAAGGAAGCATCCAGGGGGCATCTGAAGAAAATGTCCAAGCAACCTCAGCTAACTCCTCTTTATGTAGAGAAAGCAGCTCTACTACTAGTTTCTTCCGGATGACTGAGCTATTCCAAATATTTATTGCTGACTTGCCATAAAACACAAATATTCGTTTTTTTGAAAAGCTGTCGCATATTTCTTATGTTTTTACTTGTAGCTTTTAAAATGTGGGACAGTGGTGGAGGAGCAATTTTCTTTTTTTCTTTTTTTTCCCAACATCTGCCCCCCATATTAGTTTTGTTTTCTATAGCTTTTTTGATAAATCAAAATCTATTGAGACTGTTTGAGCTTAATTATGAAATACTTCATGAAAATAAAAACTCTTCATGTCATTTGAAACACCACCCTGATAAATCTGATCCATCTATCCTTTACCATAAGTAAAGAGAGCTCTTCCAGCTTAAACAAAGCATTATGCATCTCACCGGCCGTGGCTGAGGGTTGTTCCTGCGGTGGGCTGAGGTGGGTCGAAGCTCAGCTTTTTTTGCTCCGCCAGGAGATCTGAAATGCTCCTTATACATTGTGATGTAGACCTGGGGACCCATCTTCAGTGGCTACGGCACTGTTAATCCACACCTTGCCTCCTGTTATCCTGGAAGTCACACAGCATCCTGTAAGCTCCACCCCCTTCCCATACCTTTGTTCCTCCTGCCTCTTCCTGATATTTATTCCTTGAAGCATGCATTAAAGTTATAGAGGTATGCATTTCAACTGTTTTCACTACTGTAGGATGCTTTCTTTAAATTTGAGATACCATAACATAGATTTATGTGTTCCTTATTAAATCATCCACTATTTCGGTACAGATTTAACACAAAATTATGGTTTAGCCTGTTGCTATTGTGAAGAATCTTGTCTCTTTGGGACAGGTTAAGAGCACCCCTGCCGAAGCAGACTAACTCTCTGAGTCACCTGAGCACTCACTAATCTCCCTGAGCTTTAAGCCCCCTGCAGAGACTCACATACCTGGGGTCAATGCCCTTGACCTATTTCCATAGCTCTTGGAGCCCTGATAAACAATACAGCCCTCATTTTACTCACTGAAAGCCAACCCTTAGCTCTTCAGTTGCCTTTGAGTTTAAAAAGTCTAAACAAACTGCAGAACCAAAGAAAATGCTGAATGCATGGTCTCTACCACAATCAACGACTGTCAGCATGTCACAAAAGCATTAATAATTCGTGCAGCACTGCGGGAGCCATTGTGTCTGTGGCAATCTCACTGAGTTATCTGTGACAGGAACTGGCTGTGCGTCCAATGCAGTGGTTGAACGTTTAGAACCTGCATGACGCTCCGTCACACACATGGCAGTAGATGTAGAAAGCAAGGCACGAGGGGAAATCATTGTGATGTGACAGAAGAAAAGTCTTTTATTGTTTTGAAATCAGATTCCAGTCATTTAAAGTTTTAAAAGTTTGGATAAAAACTTTTATTTCTTGATTTTTTTACCTTTTTTAGGAATTTCTAAAACGTCATTTCTCAGAAACATACAAAAATCTCTGGACACCTGACACAGAGGCGCACTTTTTTTTTTAACTGTGAGAACATCCATGCTGTGATGCAGGCTCCAGTCATGAGCTTCTTCCTCGGATCCTTGAAGCTTTCACTGATATTTGGTTTTCACTGCAGCTTTAAGTTTAGAGTACAGATGCCCAAAGTTCTGCAAAAAAAAAATAGGCAGATAGATCTGGGCTTTAAAACAAGGAAAACAACACTTCTTTTCACAAGGTACTGAATATTTTAAACAGGACATAAAATGGACAGTTATCAATAAAGATAATCTGAGAACTGCAGTATATAGTTGTTAAACATCCTGCTTTGCTCTGACAACCCCACAAAAAACAGTGACCCCATCCAGAGGTCACCTATTTATTAAAGCAGAGTCCACCTTTTTATAACTGATGGAAATATTTCTGGAAAGAAACCACATTCCAAGCTAAATCTCTCACTGTTCGTTCCTTGATTTAAGATAAGGAGGTGGCAGCATCATGCTGTGGAGATGCTTTTCTACAGCAGGAAAAGAGGACTTAATAAAAACAGTTATAAACATTATTATCACTGTGAATACTTATATGTGCTGATGTAAAATGTGCCATGGTTGTATGGTTGGAGATGGATCTCGCCTTTTGTTAATGTTTAAAAATGACAATTTATCCATCCGTTCATCCATTTTCCATCATACTTATCCCTACTGGGGTCGCGAGGGGTGCTGGTGCCTATCTCCAGCTGTCAGTGGGTGAGAGGCGGGGTAAACCATGGACAGGTCACCAGGCTATTGCAGGGAAATAAAGAGACAAACACTCACACACACACCTAAGGAGAATTTAGAGAAGCCAATTAACAGCCTTGTTTTTGGACTGTGGGAGAAAGCCGGAGCACTTGGAGAGAACCCACACATGCACAGGAAGAACATGCAAACTCCATGCAGAAAGACCCCAGGCCGGGAGTCAAACTCAGAACCTTTTTGCAGCTTGGCAGCAATGCTAACCACTGCGACACTGTGAAGCCCCAATTGCAATTTATTTTCCACATTAAAAAATTAATTCCCGCCTGAAACCCTGATCTGTAAAACAATAAGTAATAGTAGGTGTGATTATAAAATAAACTTTAATATAGTGGTGTATCTCTTTCCAGTATATAACTAAACACACTTTTTGACTGATTTCATAAAGTTTGTTATTGACCAATGCAAAGCAGAGCAGGACTAAGCCATGGAGAAAGATTTAGAAATTGGATCAGAAAAGTATGCTTTTAAATTCAGCCCTTCAGTTTTTTGAAGCACCTTTCTCTCAGGCAACAGCTGCGAGTCTTTGTGGTATGTCTCTCAGGGCTTTGGAAATCTCTGGGGTGAACTTTTTTTATTGGCTCCTCTCAGCTGTTGAGGTTCAAGCTCAGTCGGATTCGATTTGAAACGTCTTTGAACATCAGTTTTGAGGTCTTTTCCCTGACTCAACAGAATCCAGATCATGGCTTTAAATAGTCCATTAGATATGTCTATTATGAGAGATGGTTTATCTGGACCTAAATGCAGTCCAGTAATATAGATCAACATGATTATATGCAGAATCTAGTTATCAAAAACACAGAAAGATATACAGACAAAACAAAATGATAACTTTACTTTGACTTAAGGTGAAAGTGATAGAAGAAACCAGCAGTAGAATACAATGAGCATGAAAATGAGTATTAGGAGAATACACAAATATAGGAAATCTAAACAAGATAAGTAACTGTGCATTTAACCTTTCTTGAATGAGATAAAACACAAACATTTTCCTCATGTGCTCAGAGGTGGTTATCCAAATCTCAACATGTAGATATGTTAAGGAAAACAGAAAAGTAATATAAATTTTAACAGATTGTTTTCGTGTAAAGCAATGTCATGTCAACTGGCATTTAAAAAACAGGATTCAGAATTGAAGAGTTTTTAAAAATCCTCTGCACTTCATTGATGCATAAAGGATAAGCAGAATGTGCAGAAAGCACCAAGTTAAGCAGGGAGAGCTTGTACAGGTACACCTGTTGATGAACTTGAAAGAACATCTTATTTACGGGTGACACGTAAAGTAAAAATGCACAATTTTAGAAATATTTTGTGTTTAGGGAGATCATGATCAAAACCCTGTTATAAAGATATGTTAAAGAAATGGAGACACAATCCTTTTTTTAAATTATTATTAATTTAAACCATTACATTGTGGATCTGGCTTTATATTTGGCTTTATATAAAGTGAACCTCCAGCCCGGGCTCAAATCTTTTTGAGACTCAAAAAGATTTCCTTCCAGGATTGGCCAGCATTTAGCTCCAAACATCTCATCAACTATGACCTACTTCCCTGTCCCTGCTGAAGACCAGAATGCCCCAAGCATGATGTTGCCTCATGGAGGCTGTCACTTCTAGCATCAGTTTTCTCCTCAACACAGTGTTTCGCATGAAGTGCAGTTTTGATCTGCAAAAAGCTTTTATTACAGTATATTTGTTGTGTCCTGTAATTTTGCCAAACACTGTATAAATAGTATATTATTAGAAAACAGTGCTTAACTAAACCACATTCATTTTAATTTCATTTGTATAGTTTTGTCACTAAATCTAAAGGCTGGAGAAAAAACATTGTGAATGTACATAACTAACCTGTATTGAATAGTAAACAATCGCCAAATATGCAGTGATGCATCCTCCTAGGAAGAGGTCAAACGCAGCTGGTTTCACCCTGAAAAAAGAAAGCATCAGTTTCCTAACCTAAAATTTCCACACATTCAAAAAACTAATGGTTACACAGATGTTTACCTGTACATCACAATTGGTTGGTTCATTTGATCAAAAAATGTGACATCAGGGTCCCTGCATCAAGGAATAACATTAATTGTGATATTGTTGTGTTGCTACTGAACCAGTGTGTGAATCAGAAAGACTGCTGCATGTTCCACCTCTTGTCCTGTCGAAAGGTGTGTCTGTGTACGTTCTGCAGGTAATGCTTGAACTCGTGCTCCAGTGAGTTGACCAGCAGGATCTGAGCGGGCTCCTTGTGCAGCAGCTGGGCTGCCCGAGGCACTGAGGTCAAAAAGGTCATCAAACTTGACATGCGACTGTCCTGAAAGTCCTGCATTGATGACACAGATGTGAATTCATAAAAGCTAATATAAAGATTAAAGTATAATCCTAAAAGGTGAAAATGCATCTCAGAGATTCAGTCAGGAGACATGTATTTACCATTACACTCTTTATAAAGATGCATCTTAAAAGTATGTTTTCCTTTTGCATTTTAATGGCCATTGCATTGGCCTTACAGTGTGCTTAGAAAATGCAAACACTCTGTAAGGTCAATGCATGAACACCAGAGGGCAGCATATCGAGCAAAATAAAATAAACCAAGGAACTCACCAACTGACCCTTAAAAAGTTGAACGTCCTTTGGTGAACCCTTAAAGCAAAGTAATCACAAATTAATATGGTTTTAAAACAGATTAAAATATGGATAATATATTTGACTTTACATAATCCATGTGTAATGTCTTTTACTGGCTTTTAGTCACCTTATCTGAAAGATTGTACATATACCGGGCCAGCGCTTCTGCTATGATGATGCCGTTTCGCTTAAGTTTTCTAAAATCCACTTGGGACCTTAAAGATGGTTTGCAGATGACAGAATTTTAATTTTTACAAGTATTTTTCAAAGGTTTGTATGATAATTTATAATTTTTATGTGTATAAAAAATGACATAGGCTGACACAAATCAAATATTTGTTGTTTTCTTGTTTTCACAAAATCAAACTACTGTCTAAATAATTAAGTCTGAGCATACAATGTGTCCAGTATAGAGCCACGAAGCCCAGATTTAGGGTCTTCAACATGGGACAGAGTGAAGCCCAGGATCCTCCGTAGGCTGTAGCGTTCGTGCTCCCAGGGCACTGTTGATTCCACGAGATTGATCTTCTTGTGAACCAATCCCACCTTCACCCAGGGAAATCTTGACGACACCACCTAAGGGGTAAACACAAGATAAAACCACTCAAAACCATTACTACCATCGAGACACATTTATGTGTCTCTCTCATCATAGTCGTACCTCCTCCAGCTGCTGAACAAAAGAGTTCAGAGGAGAATCAGGCTTCGGAGGGCGAGACGTGTGCAAGTACAGTTCATCACCTTTGCCAAGCGTGTCCAAACACATGACAAAAGCCACATTGTCATGGAGTAGGCTGGACTCTAAGGCAGAGGTGTTTGCTTTATCAAAAACCTTAAAGTAGATATTCTTTTTATTTTGCTCATACCGATGCTTTTCTATCTCTCAATCTGTATGATCAAAGAGTCCAAGAGTTGGAATCTCACCTGCATGATCAAGATTCTCCTCAATCCATCTCTTTGTGCCAAGGAAGTTGTATTTTCCTCCTCCGGTCAAGGAAAACATTAGATTATATCTAAAGAATGAAAAGAATTCTCCTTAGTTGTGCACAACAAGGTTTCATTAAGCACTGCTAAATAATAAATCTAGCTGTGCTTAGATATCATCAATTGGTGACAGTGCATCTTAAATAAGGCCATCTCAGTAAATGAGAATACCTAAATATGCATCACAATATTGAATCTTTTACCCTACTTAACTATTATGCATATTCTATTTTAATGTATTACAGAAAAACTGAGGAAGACACTATAAAGTTTGCTTTGTATTGATGTATTGTATTGAAGGCTGTGAATTAATTGAACAAATCAGTGAAAGCCCTATTAAAACACTTGTTTTTAATATTCCAAGTTGACAGTTTTGCACTTTCAGCTGCTCGATTGTAACTCCTGGATACATAGGAACTCACTGTGGTCTGGTGCTGGAACTGCTGTAGAGTTTCTGAAAGAGACGAGCCAGTTCCAGCAGAATGGTGACTCCACTTCCATTAGAGTCTGCTCCGTATGACAACCACTGTTTTATACAAACACGTCCATGCATTAGTGGCAGGTTGAACCGAAACACTAAAGGTTTTAGCAGGCTGAACCAAGGTTGAAACCATTTCACAGGTTAAGCCTTTAGATTTGTAAATGGAGTGGTTTAATAGCTAACCCACCGGAGCAAGACCATATGAGTCATAGTGGGCGGTGATGACAATAGTGGGAGCATCCTCTCCTTTTCCAGGCAGCATGCCCTAAAGTGCAGATGAGCATGGTGCAGAACTTTAGAGATAGTCTGTTGGGAATGTAGTCTGTAGTTTTTGTGCTGTAACAACCTGTTTCTTACCTCCAGTGTGACTACTGTGTTGTCAGAGATGGCCTTAATGGCATTGTTGTTGCTCACAAAGATCTGAAAAGCCGTAGCTGTGACCATACTTCGGAGGACTGCCAACAGTAAAAGAATTTTTTCATTTAGTTTTGTTTTTGGTTGCCTCATTTCAGTTTTTTTTAAGTTTTACATCAATTTCATTAAATTACTGTGGCATGCATCAGTACATGTACAGTATGTTGTCTGTGTTACCTCTGACAAATATGGATGAGGTCCGTGAGGCTGCAGCCTGCTTCACCTCCTCATACATGTAAAGTAACTGTTCATCCTCAGGAACAACATAGACTGGAGTTAGTGTCTCCTTCTGCAAGGCCTCGTTCTCACTCACCATAAAGGACTGAGAGAGAAATAAAAGCAAGAATTTGAATCAATATGTTAGAGAATTTTCTAACATTTTGTTTTTGGGTAAAATAAAAATAAAAAAATTCACCTTTACTGTCTCATGTGGAATGCTGGAGATATTTCTTGGCAATAAGATCAGGATGGCAGCAGCATTCTGTCTTAGTACCTCAAAGTATTTCTCCACAGTAAAGTCTTGAACCTTCATGATGACACAACGACGGGTCAGTGATGGTTCATCAGCAGAGCGGGCCTCCGCCACAACTATGGCTTCACGGCAGCCTCACACAACAGGATAAAGAAAGTCAAATTACCAAATGCATTCCCTTAAAAGCTTTTTTGTTGTCTTTTTTTTTTTTTTTGCATTTTTGTTGCAGCTCCATCTAGCCTAGTTTGATAAAGCTACTGTAAAATCATAATAATCTAATAAGGTCCAGTCTGTCTTATTACCTTGCAGCCAAATATGATAAATATTTTGTGTTTATCATATTAATATTTAATTGTAAAATATAAAACTTTGCATGTATGTCAATGACAATGGAGGGGAACTTCCTCAATCTTCTCAGACCTCAAGTACAACACACCCTGGACCGCCTGCAATTTGCATATCAGCCAGGTGTAGGAGTGAAGTACGCAATCCTCTACCTACTACACTGAGTCCACTCACACCTGAATAAGGGTAGTGCCACAGCAAGGATTCTCTTCCTGGTCTTCTCAAGTGGATTCAACAACATCCAGCCCTCCCTGCTCAGAGAGAAACTGAATATCATGGGAGTTTTTCCCCTGCCTGATGGCATGGATCTTAAACTAACTCGCAGGCAGACCATAGTATGTCAGGCTGATAGAAAGCACTGGAGCCCTCCTGGGCACAGTGCTGGTCACTGTTCTCTTCACCTTATACACCCCAAACTGGCTGGCTGGCTGGCTGTTGGTGCTTGGACCATATGCTAAATACCAGATCAACTTGCTTTTAATGGCTATCATCTTAAAAGAAAATCTAATCTAAAGATGGCATGTATTTTTATCTTAGGAAGACTCATAGACACCGACTAAGGACATGGATTACTGGAATCACCGGACTAAACTCAACTTATTTGGTGTGTGTGGTGGCAACCAGTGGTGGAATACAAGGTTTGGGGCCTAACAAGTGCTGCCGGCTCTGGGGAGCTACAGCTCATTGAAGGCGGATGAATAGAGGATGCACTGTTACTGTACATACTGGAGCAGAGCATGATTCAATTCAAATTCCAAAAATACTTTATCAATACCAAAGGGAGATTAAATATTGCTGTAACTTATAGGATTTTTGTTTTGGTTGTTGTTTTGTTTTTTTTCATAGAGTTGTTGTTGGTGTTGATACCTGTACCTATGGGCAGAAAGGATCTCCTGTATCAGTTGAATGAGGTTGAATGTCAGGGCAACAGGTCTATAGTCAATGAAGACTTTCGGCTTAGTCTTTTTTTGGCACTGGAAAAAGGCGGGAGGTCTCCCACATCATTGTAACTGTCTACAGGGTCAGACTAAGGTTGAAGAGGTGCTGTAGAATCCCACAGGGCTGCTCTGCATGGACCTTCGGGTCTCTGGGGCTGAAACCACCAGGACCTTGTGACTTATTACGATTCAGTCTCTACTGTTGCCTCTTCGCTGAAGATAGACAGGTTAAAATCTTATCTTATCTTAGTATCCACGTGACTGTGGGCAGGAGATGAAGATGCTGTTGTTCTTCCTGAATAGAATCTGTTGAAGAATGTATTCAGCTCATTGGCTCTGTCCAGACTGCTGCTTGAAGCCTGTGATCTTCTTCATCCCTGACCACACATCTCTAAAATTGTTCTGCTGGAGCTTCTTTTCCAGCCTTTTCCTGTATGCCTCCTTGCTCTCTCTCCTCTTGACCGTAAGTTGCTTCTGTATACTCCTCATTAATACCCTGTAATAATTCTTAAAGGCTATTTTTTTCTTGTTAAGTAGTTTCTTCAGATCACTTGTGATCCATGGTGTTTTATTTGAGAAGCATTTCATTGTTCTGGTAGGAATGACGTTATCTCCCCAGAAGTTTAAGCAGTCAGTCACACAATCATTGCATTGATGTCCTTTCCATGTGGATGACACAGTGCATCCCAGTCTGTAGCCTCAAGACAATCTTGCAGAGCTTCCTCAGCTTCCTTTTACCATCTTCTTACAGTTCTTTTTAATGCAGGTTGTCTCTTATAAAGTGGATTATAATCTGAGCAGAGAACATTAAGATTTTGATCTGATTTCCCAAGAGGAGGTCTTACTTTAGAGATGTAAGAGTCATTAAAATGGTCATAAAACAGGTCTAAAATTTTCTGTTGTCAGTGGTACAACAGTTGGAACAATGTCAGTGTAGCAGAGAATGAGTCATGATTGAAATCACCAGTTATTGCCCCAAATGCAATTGGCTTTTGTGTTTGTAGCTTGGGACTGCTCAGTGCAGCGAGAAGGTTCCAGGTTCGATTCCTGGTCCGGGATCTTTCAGCATGGAGTTTGCATGTTCTCCCTGAGCATACGTGGGTTCTCTCAGGGTACTCCGGCTTCCTCCCACAGTCCGAAAAATGACTGTTAGGTTAATTGGCTTCTCTAAATTCTCCTTAGGTGTGAGTGTGGGCTTGAATTGTTGTTTGTCCTGTTTGTCTCTGTGTTGCCCTGTAATGGACTGGAGACCTGTCCAGGGTGTACCCCGCCTCTCGCCTATAGATAGCTGGAGATAGGCACCAGCACCCCTTGCGACCCCGCTTGGGATAAGCGTGATGGAAAATGGATGGATGGATGGATACATTTTGGATATTTGCATGGATATTTGTAGCTTAGCAACAACAGAACTGATTACGTCACATGCAGTGTCGGCAATGGCAGAAGGTGGAATTTAAACGGTTAATATCAGAAAACTTGTAAATTCTTTGGGCAATAATATTGCTGGATTCCTGGATGACACCATTTCTTGTTCAAAAACACTGCCAACCCATCTAATTTTAAATTTCCTCTGTTCTTTAAATCTGCTCTGTCTGTCGTTTGGTCAGAAATCCTGGCAGAGAGATACTGGAGTTTAAGATATGATCCTGTAGCCATGTTATAGTTAAACAAATAATGCTGCACTACCGATTTTCTGGTTGGGTTCACGCTAGGACTGGGAGTTCTTCTAACTTGTTTCCTAAAGATCTGTTATTGCGCATGATGATTGATGGAAGAGATTAGAAATACATTTCTTGTTCCTCTTTTGTCTCCTATCTCCTACTCTGCATTCCTGGCAATTCCTTTTCAACTCAGCAGGTATATGCAGAAGTAGTTGTATAATTTCAGCTTTAGAGATGTTATATAGCTGCTCCCTGGTGTAAAAAAGAAATAAACTTGCCATAATTGCTGTGGTTACGCGTAATAACAAATATCCAAAAAAGGGAAAATTATCATTAGAAATCCTTCCAGTTCTAGAGCATTCAAGGCAAGCAGAAAAAAATATCAGAAAAAAGAAACACTGACCCACTAAAGGAGAAACTAAAGTTCTTGTAAAAAAAAAAAAATCTC
The DNA here is from genome assembly GCF_016077235.1 of Cyprinodon tularosa. Lineage (NCBI taxonomy): Eukaryota > Metazoa > Chordata > Actinopteri > Cyprinodontiformes > Cyprinodontidae > Cyprinodon > Cyprinodon tularosa. The sequence goes on from NW_024039662.1 coordinate 528,472, forward strand.
AGACTCAGAAGCTAGCAGTGCAACTCCAACGTACAGCCGCCTTAAGCAACACAATTCTAAAAATTAGAAATTAAATCATTATAACGACCCAAAACACACCTGCAAGATGGCTACTTTGTTAATTTGCCGCTGGATGTTAATATAAAACTAGTATAAATAAGATGATAACTACAGATGTTTTTTAATATCAGCAATCCAACCTGAGTGGGACAGATCGCACTGGATCAAAAATAATTAATTCTCTAAATCTGAATAGTGTAAAAACCCTCTTTCAGACAAACAAGGAGAAAAAAATATATACATAATTGCTCAGAATTTTTAAAGAAAGTATTTCATTTTGGCTTTGTTTGTAAAAACATGTGACTCAGGCTGCCATGTGTTGCATGCAGTAATTCAATTGAAAATTAAAAAAAAAACTATGTTGTTTTCCCCTACGATAAAACCTCTTTGAAATAATAAATATGCACACATATGTCATTTAAAGACAAGTCAAAAGTACATGATTTGACTGAAAGCTGAAACGGAACCAAATCCTCAACAAAACATCTCAGAAAATCTTGGTGATGGCAGCATCATCCTGTGGGGATGCTCTTTCTCAGCAGGAAAATAAGTTTATCCTAGTTTCATGTAAGCTAGAATGTATTGATACTTTAGGTTCCTTTTGTTTGCTTTGTATGCTCAGCTTGCTCTTACCATGTTTCTGCTGTGCAAAGTTGTACTGCTGCATCCTGAAGGCGGTGAACTCATAGGACGACACGGCAGGAAGGGCAGAGCCATGAAGGCGCTGCACATAGAGCACCAGCAAAACAACAGCGCTGCCCAACAACATCATGCCTTGCCTAACTGGGATGGTTGTCTGCAACGGTTGGTTAATGACAACATTTACACAATGATAGACCACAGATAATAAATATAGATATTAAATGTTTGTGTTGATTAGTGGAGGTCTTGTCTAAAAGCGATATAGATATACCTTTACAGGTGCATCATATATTTAGTAAACTGCATATTCTACCTGAATAAACTGAAGAGCATTGCTTACCTTACTCCTTACAATATTCTTTCATGAGCTGTGCTTCTCAGACCGCTTTAAAGCTACAATGTGGCTACAGACTCTGGTTAACTCCTTGGATTCAGGGTATGTAGGTAAGCCACCATTCACCATCTGCTCCCTGGGGATCAACTCCAGGCTAATCATAAGTGCCCAACCCCCAGTGTCATTAACTCAATACAATACTAGTTAGACGTGTACATATATTCACCATCTGTTCAAATGTTAAAAAAATAAAAATCATTAGAACTGTCTTAGTATTTCATGTGATTATCATCACTATTTTTTAAGTGCTTTGCCTGTCATCAAGTTAAGTGAAAATACAAAAACTGTAGGTTCTGAGAGGTTCTAGAGGATGTGGAAGTGTTAAAACTGACCTTATGTGGAATTGGTAAATGAAATGAATAAAGTAACTTTAGCAAAAATAAATGTAAAGTGCATATTTTTATTTAAGGAATTCCAAATTAATATTTAAGATAACAGAAAGCAGATGCATGATTTTTGGAAAAATCAAGCGTTTTCTTACTAAAAATGTATTTTTAACCAGACTTGGAACTTTCCAAAATTACTTCTGAATTACTTCACTTCCAAACGACAAAGCAGATTTAAAGATAAGTGGAAATTTCAAATTAGAAGGGAAGCAGTTGGCTGCCAATTTGCAGGATGATCTTAAGCTTTATCTGCAGTTTGTTAAGGAACATGTATGTAAATCATAGTGGGGGCAGTTTCATGTAAATCAAGAATGTCAAAATATTGTCAGAGTTAAAGAAAATCAAGATTAAACTCCAAATCTTGTCCAAGTTTCTATCACCAACAGCATAAAATATGAGATGAAAACTTCAGTCGCCATCTTGTTTTTGTCAGACATTTGCCTGTCTTTCTATCCTGGGGAGAAAACCCTGAAAATGTCTTTGAGAGGATTAAAAAAATAACAATTGTATTTCACCTTTTGCAAAGACTCTGCAATACATGAAAAATGTGGAAAACACACGGGATATGGAGATATCCATTATTTATTGTCTGACATGTTGCACTATACACAGAACTGTAACACTGTTCAAATCTACATGGAGCCGGTTCACAATCGTCTTGACAAGCATCTGACAGATGAAAAGCGCCTGCTTCTATTGAAACTAACTCCAACCAGTCAAAGTAAAGGAAAAACACCCAGTTGCATGTAAGTAGCTTGTGTTACAACTCATCTATTAGACCTAAACAGGCAGTAAAGTACTGCGCTTAGCGGGAGACACCTATCAAATTATGCATGAAAATCCAGTGAAATAAAGATGTTGACAGAAAAGAAGAGTTGATAGAGCACCCCCCACCCACCCTTTTATTTGTAAAGAGCCCAAAAATACATTAATCTTTTATTGCAGAAGCATAGTTTTGAATTGGAAAAAAGAGCGTCATTGAGTAGAGTATTGAATTATGAGAAATAATTGAAGTATACTTTAAATTGGAGTGTCTTGAAACTTTTGTTAGTTTTCTTTACCTGCTCTTTAATTATCAAATATATTTACCTTTAAAATGTAATAGAAACGAAAGTTTGCCATTTCAAAATAACAAATATGTGTTAATCATTAAAAAGCGAATACATTTCTACAATAAAATAGCCTCTAGCTTACTTTTACCAGCAAACATTAAAAACGTAAAATAAATAAATAACCTGGAACTGATGCAAACAGGGCTGCTTGATGTCACAAATAATTAGTGATATACTGCTATAAAAATTAGAGTTAATATTAATATCATCTAAATTTATAGATATATATATATATTGTGTAATTTTTTTCCTCCCTTTTTGACGAATACCACAAGGCAAACACCTGAAAATGAATCCTTAACGGGCTCTTGTAGATTTTGGAATTTATTCCTCTGCAATAAATAAAAAAAAATAATTATTTAAAAGCTTTCTACGCACTTTTTCCAGGGAGGGTGCTGTGGTCAAAGAAACGATCTGTCTCCCTCACTGCTTTTGTTATTTCTAGCTAACAATCCTAAAACTAATCTCTATCTGTAAGATCCTGAGAAAACAAAACACAAAAAAACATTGGCATGGTTTATGTAAACTAAGATCAACAGGAGGAAAAAGTTACATAAAAAAAAAAAAAAAACATTTGATCTATTTTACATTATACCCATACAGTACCATAACTTAAAGTGTTTAGATATGTACAGTACACACAATCTCCTTTCAGTGAGTCAGTGACTTTAGTTCTGCTTTTGTTTCTACCAATCTTCCTTTACACAGATTTTCTGAATTAGTGTAAAACTCTGAAAAAAAAAAAAAAAAAAAAAACTTGGAACAGCAATAGAATATACAGTTTTAAACTTTCAGAAGTTTAAAAAACAGAAAAATTTGCTTTGATTCCAATGTCTACAATCTCTTCCTTTAGTTTACTTTCCATCTACATGTTTGGATCCTATAGGGTAAATTCTGCAGGGTGCCTTGACAGATGATACAGAGAACTGTGAAGGTCAGTAAGATTCAAACAAATAAAATCATTTTAAACGACATGAAGGACTGCTTATTGAGATTCACAACCAATAGGAGAGAATGTAGGACAAACACACAGCTCTTCTAGTGCTAAATGTAAAACCTTTTTCCAGAAAATGCACCTTACACAATTATTGGCATCCCTAGTTAAAATATGTATAAAAGTCATGAAATATATTTTTTTTGTCTGTTACTCTAAGATAACCTTTTTTCTACGGTAAGCGTTGCCCTTTAAAAATGTAAAATTTTCTATCCAGTATCTTTAGTTTTACCACTAATGCCACTGTGGAATTTCAGGTTTTCTTGAGTTGCTCAATTTGAAGAACGATTGGTAGGAACAGGCCTGCGTCATATTTATGCTCAAGGGGAAACATGAAGCCAAGTTTCAAATGAAAACTTCCTTGATAGAATTTGATCACAGGAATACAGAAAAACAAAGGGAGCAGCTGTTTACTTTAGAGATTTCTTGGTTTTTGTGTGTTGTTTGAGGAGTAATTAAGACACACAGGACTCATAAGGTCCTGGGCTTTCATACTCGCTTTCCAGTCTTTCTGTAGGAGTTTTTTGATCTCTCTGTGCATGCTTGGGTTCCCACCGGGGTACTCAAACATCCAACAGCATGCTTGTGAAGGAAGGTAGTCTCTCCATACTGTACACCTAGTATGATTTGTTCATGCACGGCTCCTGCTTAATAGCTTCTAGAGATAAACAAATGGATCAGTTGTGATTTCATTTGATAGACAATCTTTTTTTTTTACATCTTTATCAGGAGGATTAATTATAACTATGGGGCATCAGCTCAAGAACATTCCTTGTATCAAAACTAAGACATTTCTAAGCTTTACCTTCACTAATTTGCCTTATTTTATAGGTTCTACAATAAAAACGTTGATGTTTCATGAATAACTACACAATGTGCAGTGACTCAGCAGCTCATTATGTTTTTTTCCCCCTCTACGTGTATTAAAATGGCAGTAGGTGAACCTAAATATGACCGATGTTCCATTTTACAAAGTACGGTATCTTTCTTTAGTATGGGGGGTTGGCTGTAGGTCAGTAGGATAAAAATAAATATCGGCACATCTGTCATCTGGACACAGTGTTAACAGGCAACATGCATTTTTTTTAGCTTCTTATAACTAAACATAAAACAAATATAACCAGGATAATCTCAGTATAACACAGATTGGCGCTTGATGTGAAGAGGGTGACCAGTCGTGTTTCATTCGCACTGTTCTCCTGGCATGGCCGGACTCACTCACATTGTTTTGGAGTCTGATGCTGATATCAAGAGGGAAGACGAAGCAGAGCAGCTGAAAGAATTCAGGGAATTGGAAATAAAATGGCCTTGTTCAAACTACAGTCATTATAATGGATGGTAAATTATACCCCAGGAGACAAAGTGGGGTGCTTGGACAGCCCACTGACACAGTAATGATGACAAAAAGTCATTTGGCTGAAACTTTCTCCTCCATTCAGGTCGTTTCTCCTCTTTTGCGACATTGCACAAACCGTTTATGCAAAACAAAAACTCCCTAAGCATAAACTCAAACGGAGAAGCAAAAGCAGCGCTGTTTTCTTCGAGGTAAGGTCTCTGACACACGTTGAATCCATCCTTGCTGAACCAACACTGCAGACGTAAGACACAGATCCTGCCATAGGAGGAACATGCACAGGTGCTGCACATATTCAGTTTCTCATCCTCTTTTGCCTGTTTTCAAGTCAATCTTTATTTTCTCCTCGATGCCATTCTGTTCAGCAGCTGGCAAAAAGAAACATCTGGGGATGAAGGAGGAGCGGGGTAGCTACTGGATCTGACAGGCAGTGGAGGAAGCAGCCTGACAGCACATGCAGGTGGGGTTGACTGCTTTGGGGGGGATCAGATCCAGGTCCTCGTCGTCTGGGATCTCGTCAAGCCGGTACCCGTCCTTCAGGAGCTGGATGTTCAAATCCTGGTTAATTTGCTGCAAGAAATGGCAGATAAATAATAATCATACCGGCTGGTTTTATCAAATGCACTATCTAGTAACTTTATTAACTACTTACTCTGCTGACCCTACAACAGAAATTTTAATAAGCAGCAAACAAATCAAGATCAGGATCAATCAAAAACAATAGCAAAAGATATACTATTGCATTTAGAAATGGGGTAATGTGCAATGGAGAAGTTTACACAACATTTAAATTGACCAAAATGTTTTCTGACTAGAAAGCCTCCTAATGGCTGAGCATAATATTATTATTATTTTCATCACTTTAGCAATGTGAGTAATGTCTTTTCTGTGCGGTGTGAACATCTGCTGCCTTGAGACTAAACATAAGCTTATCATGCATATTGTAATATACCTACCACATATCTAAGAAAATACAAACAAAATAGAAAAAAATGTATACTGCAAAATAAAAGGAAATTCTACAAATTTTGTTCACTAATACCAACCACCTCATTTTTATGATGCTCAAATAGTTTAATTCTTAAAAAAATATATACCGTATATATTTTACAATTTTTACTTTTTATTGCCATTCAGACTTTCATTGTTGATGAGCTGAAACAAATTAAAGGTATGTATGCACCTTCACTCTACTTTTCATGTGAATAAGTCAGCAAAAAGTTGAATCTTTTAATTTATAAGAGACAAAAACAGTTTTTTTGTGTTTTTCTATGCAAGAGAAACAGGTTCTGCTTCAACCTACCACTTTCTGATCCCTGGATTTATGTTTAATCAATAGATATTTCCTATCTAAGGCAAATGAATGTAGCAAATTACGTGGAATAAAAGCAGTGACATTGGGTCAAACAATCACGGTGATGAGTGGAAACTAAAGGCTAAAACCAGAATATGTGCTACGTGAAGAAAACAAATGAATGATTTAAAGGGATGACAACCATGGACAAGTAGAGACGGTTGAGTGAATAAGCGCACATCGACCTGGTGTGACAGAGGAGGAAGAGGGTGATCACATGGCGATGGTTGTGGTTTTGCCAGAAGGCTCTGTGAAACAAAATAATATTTGTATAAATACCTGGTCCCTCAGACATCTCACCTCGGCTGAGGAGTATCCTGATGAAGAGTATCTGGACATGTCGAAGTCATCGTCACTGAAAGACAGGAAACACCTGGAGTTAGACTAAAGACAAATAAAGATACCTTAAGAGGAATTATTACATGACAAAAATAGTATTTTTCTACTAAGGTGGTGTTCTTAGGAGAGTAAAAATAAACTCCAGAAATAAACATTTGATGCTTCTTACAACCGCAAATCTGTTAATGATCTTTCAATCACTGTCACGGTTACTGCAGCAGTAGGTAGACCAGAAAAAGGTTCCTGTTGACCTCACAGCTTCATAACAACAGAAGCAACTAGAAATTGCAGACGCATCAGATAACAATGCAGATGCACACATTTGAGTTGGTGCAGAAATAAATGAATTAAAAGAGCCCAAAGTTTGGGGCGGAGGGCTGTTCACCTCGACAAGCCTGTTCCATCCTTGGGTAAAGGTGCCTCAAGCAGCATGAGTGGAAAAGTAGAGGGGTTTTCTTTCCCAGTGATTTACACATTTTGGTGCAAGATTATGTTCAAGTCCAGAATAAATACAAAATATGTTGTTAAGATGGTGTATACAGCTGATAAACGGGTGATCATTGTGGATATTTAAGGGAGTTCCAGTGCTACATGCACTGAACAGCCATTCAGCAAGGAAGAAGGCATTACTTTGGGAACACATAATGAAACTAGATGAGATTTTAACAGTGCACAAAACAAAATTTTGGAAGCATGTCCTGTAGAACGATGTAGCTAAAATTGAAAAGTTAAGGCTGATTTATACTCAGAAAGCAGGTCGTCTGTGTGTGTGTCGCAGTAAACGCAGATATGCCCCGCCCCTGCCGCAGACTGCTGCACCTCTCCGAAATTGTAGGTGACCTCAGACAGGAGGCATCTGATTGGTCAAATCTACATTCGCCCTTCTCTATGCGTATTTCCTGTTTGGTACCTTACCAGCTTGTTTTGTTTGTATGACCGCCATTGTGGAAAACGACTCATGAAGATGGACCAGCTAGAAGAGCGAGGTGCGCAAGAACGCTGGGACCCTTTTTTGCACCTCGATCCCCGCTCTTTTCCCCCCTCATGTCCCTCAGTTGTCGCATTAACTTGCCTCTCGCGTTTTTCCACTTCCTCACAGCTAGATTGCGATTGTCCCTCTTGCGTTGTGGCGTGGAATAACATAGCCCAGACCACGCTTCACACTGGGCATAAAACAAACGACACACTGCTGTGGGAGTATAACCAGCCCTTAAGTCCGTAACGATCTTTGTTTAGTTAAACAGAAAAAAAATCGGAAATAAGTACAAAAAAATATCATCATGAGGAAAGAACACCTTGTATAAAAAGGTTGAAGCAACATCTGAAAACATCGACCAGGCTCCTAATGACAAACTTGATTTAGAAAATACTTGATGATTTGGAGTGGACATCAAAAGTCGAGATCTGTATGTGTATTATGAATGACACAAACAACATGACATCTCAGGGGAACTGTGTAACAACACAGTTCCCCTGAGATGTCACATATGCGATTTTACTCTGTCACTAACCGGCATGATGGCAGACAATCACTTAAAAAAAGGTGGAGTACAACAAAAAAAATGCAGATGGTTCAGCAAATGGCAGTTTTCACTGCATCTCTGACAATCAGACAACAGGAAGGACCAGAAACGGAAGAATGGAGTGATTAACGGCAGCCAGTCCTGGTCGTTAGTGTTGGTAATGTCGTCCGTCTCTGCAGGTTATGAGGAGCATGTTGTTGTAATTACTTCCTCTGCCAGTCACCAGAACTTCCTTATTCACATGAAAGTCCTGGCATCTTTTACAAAGCTGTTAAAACACTGATTATAGGTATCCTTTGATTTCAGACTGGGACGCCCCTCTACTGTGTCTCAGCGTTGTTCACTAAATAATTACCTGGTTCATAAGATATTGGAGGCAGTTTGTCTCCCACATTTTTCTTTTCCCACATTTCAACATTTCTATTCATTTTACAAATCAATCCTAACAGCAGATGTAGATTGTTTTTTTTTTTATATGTATGTTTTTTTGCAAACTTATGAGCAAGTTTTCCATCAGGAAGCCATGAGGAACGTAGTTGCCCAGTGCTGCATTGTTGCCCACCAATATGCCACGTGGCACACTTCCAATCTTAGAAGTGTGAATACTATGCATCACAATACATTTCTGCAATCTAGGGCTGCAGGTTTTGTCACTATTTTTTATAGTGACAAATAGAGATAATCTGTAAGAGGTTAGAAAAAAAACTGACCATCAAACCATCAGTTTCATTGGTAGGAAAAGCGCAACTCTGTCAAAATAGCACATTTTCATAGCGCTAACTTGAGGTCCTTAGAAAGATGAGCTTCAACATTAATGCCCAAATAAACGAGTAAATATGTTTAAAAACAAAGTTTCTGCAGCCGTTATGCTGTTTACATTCAGAAAAGGGGCCAAATTTCAGCTCTCTTTGACAACATTCAGCAAAACGAGCCACTGTAGTGAAATGTGTGGATGAGAACTTTGGCATGCTTGCTAAATGCCTTCAACTATGCATAAGCCTTTCTTTTTCTTTAGCAGTGTTGGAAAGGGATCTGTCTAAAAGTTGCAGGATTGTCATTTTCATAGCCTGTACTTTAGCACTCCTGTTATGCAACATAGATCCTTACCTAAAATCAGGTATTTCCTAAAGGCTGCTCGGATTTCCAATTTCAGATTATTTTAATGCAAAATTAAATTGAGTGTTAAAAAAAAAATGAAACAGACCAACCACCCTTCTTGTTATCCTCTTAAAATCCCGCTCTCTGTCCTCAAAAGCCTGAATTAAAAACCTGTCTCAGAGAATATAGTCTCTTTCTCTGCCTGTACTTCTGAAAATCAACTAGTACCATTTACGTGAGACTTATGAGACTCTGAGGGGGTAATTTGAGTAGTTTCAGTAACTTGGTAGTGTTTACATATGATGTCTTCACTGACTGGAAAAGACTGATATTTTGCCACCAGCTTATAATCAATTACTATAAATCAAAGTAACAATCTTCAGATTCTGGTAAACTGGTCATTTCATTGTGTTTTTCTGAGGCAAACACATTTTGGTGAGGCAAATAGATCCCAATTTAGAGATAGAAGCAAAATAATACCAGAAAGAAACAATAAATGTAAAACATCAGCTCAACATGCAGATATAAAATGAGGGAACAATCCTAAAAGATAGAGAAATGCAAAAATAAAGGAAAAACAAAGCCGCTGAAGCTGCTTTTGTCAGAGTACGTCCGAATTGGTCTTTTTTTTTTCTCCATTAACAACAAATATGTCTACGCATGTATTTGTAAAATGGTAATAAAGTGGGTTGAGTTGTGAGTGAGGGTCCACAAATGATTGGACTTATCTGGCAAAAACACAGATCTAATGGTACAAGGGGAGAAGAAAGAGCGCTTATTGAGCAGCTTTTAGCATCCAAACCCTCACACAGCTGCTCTGAGAGAAGGCTAGCCCACTACTTTTAGGATCATATGTATTAAGCTCGCTGTTAAGCTGCTCCATGGATTAATACACAAACAAAGAGAGATATCTGCAACAACTCGCTGGTGTCTCCTTTGAGGTATCAACCAATACATTATAACGTGATTTGTCTGGCTGTGTAGGATAATGTAGAGAGTTTACCTGTCAGTGTCCAGTGCAACCAGCGGCTTCTCATCCGGGCTCTGGTCTAAAGAGGAGTAACCTTTGTTTGGCACCACCAACCTTGAAAAGAGCAGAGCAATGTCCTTCATCAGAAGCCAAGATTTGAAAACACAGAGAAACCACTGTGAGCTCTGTAAAGAATTACAACGTCACAGAACTAAAAGAAAGCAGCTCTATTTGTGTATGAGATTATGTTTTCCTAATATTAATTGGTAGCATTCAGGCTGCAGAAAGTGCAAAATTATCATTCAGAGTCAGACATTCTTGGTTCAGACCATTGGGCAGCATTTCTTATTTCCCCACTAATCCCCAAGAGAGAAGGATTAAGTACATGAGCCACTTGTCAAGCCCGCAGGATGTGCTGGGGTTATGCTTGGTGGGTTTGCCTCCTTCATCATTCTCACAATACATGGCTTTTCTTTTTCAAAGCCTTGCAGGGTCCTGATTGCACTGGTTGCAGTGCTGTTTTCATCAACGATGATGAAATGATTTCGTCCACACTCCTTTTTCCATGACGATAATCAGAACTGATGAGCTAAACTTGGATCTTTGATGACGAGAACACAAGGAGTCATGGGTGTGAGTTTTCGTTGACGGGACTGGATAAAAACGTTAGCAGGTTGTCTGTCAGACGTTTAAAATGCATCATCGTGCTGTAATCTGCTAAGCAGTATCAGCCGTGCTGCTGCGTTTTGTTTGGTCATGCTGCCCCCCTGGCTTGCAGCGGTTCACATTCTGAATGACCACGGATGGATCATGGCAGCAGCGGCAGGGGAGAAAATAACCTGGAATGGTCCGGTACTGCAGGCTGAACTCTGACAAACTGCGATTCCAGCTAAGCTCGTGCAGAAATGCGTCTTTTCATGTGGCTAGCCCAGAGTCTGTGCTTCACGCTCCACACTGATGGTTTGCTCTCAGCAGTATGGCTCTTCCTGCCCTCGTTACTTAACTATATGTGGCTGACCATCCTCTGCCAAGTGTAAAAAATCCCTTTGTCTAACAACCAAGTTTTTCTTTCTTCTAGCGCAAAATGATGCAAAACCTTTATTTTCTACCAGTAGGAATCCCTAAATTATATCTAAAACAAATATTTCATTGCATACTGTTTATTTTTTTATTAAGACCCAGATGAAACTGTACATAGAGCGTTAAATATTTCTCATAGTTATTGCTTCTACGATTCAAATATGATGTAAATGTTTCCTTGTATTGTCATTAAAACATTTTCTCTGTTTCCTTGGAATATTTCAACATCTTTGTTCACATATTCTTAAAATTTAAGTCTGGATTACCATGACATTACAAGGCAATTATGTAGGATTTCCTATGAATAAATCTGCTTTGACACCTGAACAGCGGCAACCAAGGGCCAAATTCTTAGAAATAAAGCCGAAATTGCCAAAGTAGAAAGAAACATTTTTTGTTCTTTGCTTTTTTAGAGTGATGAAGATTTTATTGATATGTGTGTAATGCATAAATTATATTAGATCAGGAAGTATGTCTGCTATTTTAACTAATATGGTGTGTTGAACTAGACCTACTATTTTCACAAATTTTGTGAGACACATCTGTTGAAAGTAGGGCATTTATTGATAAAAAAAAAAGTTTATTTGAATTCTATAAAATAAAGTTTCTGCCCAAATGCAATGATGAACTGCATGGCATCATTGTATCTCCAGCAACTGTATTATCTAGGCAAGAGCTGTCAGTCTGTGAAAGAATCTGGTTGTTATTAGAAATTAAAAAGGTTAGCGTTATATAAAGTGCAACATAAAACTGACTAAAACCTTTTTGAGTTTTAATCGACTAAAACTGGACTAAAACTATCACATACAGTAATGACTAAAATGTGACTAAAACTAATAATAGTTTTCATCCTGAAGATGAAAACTGAGACTAAATCTAAGATGGCTGTCAATCTAATGGTGTCTCCCTGGCTTACTAGAAGCAGCTAATGCCTACGAAGCAGGATGCACTGTTGTCAGTGATTTGCATTTCAGTTGGTTGCAGTATTTTGCACCCACTGCTCAGCATATGAATAAACTGGTGAAAGTTAGAGCAGAACAATAAGCAGGAGGAAGTTCCTACCTTGTCCTGGCGTTCTTCTTGGGTTGCTGATTGACAGGACTTCCCACAGTGCCGTTCTTCACTGAGGCCTTCCTGGCAAGGTCTCTCTGTTTCTCTGGGCAACAAAGGATGTGAATTTATCTGTAAATAAACCAGCTCAGCTGGACGCACTTTCTAGAATTTTATAGTTTGTGGTTAATTTTGCTTACATCTAAATATGGAGTCTGAGATAAAGGGTCGCAGGTAATTTAAGCTTTAAATTGAGGCTGCTTTAAAATAATTTTTAATTTATCCAATAGACCATAGTTACCTTACAGTCATATGACGCATAACCTAAATGATTTAAAGTTACTGTTGTAACTCCAATAACTCTTGTATTGCATTAAATCATCTTGATTTTTAAAGTGTAGGTAAAGAACCAACATCTAACAGTGCTGTAGAAGTCAAGCTGAAGCTTTTTTTTTAGATTTCTAAACCTGAACATAGTGTATCTGGATACATACAATGCCTTAGAAGAGTATTCATACCATTTGGATTTTTCTATATTATCTTATATTAAAATTAAAAAAATTGTATTTTACGCTGATTTTATTGTGAAAGACCAAATGAAAGGGAAACAATGTGACATGGAATTAGTTACCTTCAAAAGCACCAACAAGGTGGGTAATCCTGTCTGTAATTTGATCCCAGCATAAATCCAGCTTTCCTATTCTTAGACAAAGCACTGGTCATCTACAAAGATAATGCAGTCCATGTAAACTGACAGGTCAGGCACGTGAAGGGTGGATTTTTAAAATCTGCAAAGAGGACCGTGGTAACTCTGGAGGAGCTGCCGAGATCCCCAGATCACAGGGAGGATCTGTTGACATTAAAACTGTTTGCTTTTGAAAAGAAATGGCAGGAATGAAACCTTTGTTTAAGGAAAACCATAGGAAATCCCATTTGAGGCTTTCTGCAAGCCATTTGGGGAACAACAGTACAAGCTGTTTGTCATTAGTTTGGCGTGGTCTGCTTTAAAGAGATAGCCCCTTTTTCCTTGCACTTATAACAAGGCAATAAAAAATACATTCAAGCCCATTTCTGATGGCTGCTCAAGTCTTTATAAATGCCATTTCAGTGTCAGAAACACTGTTACACCTCTGCAGAAAAAGATGAACTAATATTATCCAACAAATATCACCTGACTCTAATGCTCTCTTCACTTCTGCTGATCCTGCTTTGAGCAGTAATGCAACCCTGGATGCTGTGCTGGTCCATTACTATTCTTTGGCACATAACTCATTGGTTTGTTAAATGCCACCCATTCACTGCAGCTACTTATTTATGACCCTGTGATATTAAGTGCAGAGTAATTTCATCAGATGATTTGAGGGAGTCAGTGAGTGACAATACCTATCTGGACCTGCAGTGGGGAGGGCTTGTAGTTCATGGCCACATTCTCTCCTTTAGGGTCAGATGCTGCCTCTAAAGTGGACGATGCTGCTGGGTCCTAGAACAGCACAAAAACAATGCAAGTTAGCTATGAACATGGAGACCTTTGAAACAGGTAGAGTATCCTCAATACAATAGCAAAGTACCATTTTCCCTTTGGGTATAGTTTTGGTAAATTTTGAAAATAAAAAAAACAGAAATCTCTTTAGACTCTATTTTCCCAGTGCTTTGGTCAATACCTGAGGTAGAGCTTTTTAACTCTGCCCAAGATTGTATTTTTGTTCGGTTTATTTTAAACTGGTATAAATATGCATTTATTCAGAAATATTATGGAGCCAGCAATCTTACTAAAGTGGCAGTTGTACCTTTGCTTACAGCGGCTCCTTAATGGCACTGTTGTTTTCTTTAATACTGAAATACTCCAAGTAGTCATGAATTGTGTGAAGTGACATTGGTTATTGGTCATGTCCGAGCATTCAGTTCATCAGTGAAAATCTAAGCTAGACAAAGTCTATACAAACCTCCACAATATTTAAACAGGTTTTACATTGTTCTAACTGTCCCAGTCACATGGTTTTGAAGACATTTGGTGCATGGATAGGTTTTGAGTTAACAACTAATTTTTCACTGAAATCTGATTCATCACAAGCCTTAACAGCCAGGGCAAACAGCCTCCTTCAGGACCTGTTTGTGTCTCTACTTCAGCTTTGGCTGCAGCATCAATAGGCATGAGTGTTCCGTCTGCGCTGGTGGCTTGGTCTCTTTTGTGCATAAACGAGCGGTGATGACGTGTCGAGGCACCCATGTGAAGAAACAGAGGGGGCTGCTGTTGGAGCCATAGCTTCCCCAGACTGAGAAAGGAGGAGCGGAGCTTTCCTTGGCCTGCTTCATTCACAGAGAGCTGCATTATGGCAATTCCACAGGCATCTCCTTGTTCCACTCTGGGGAACTTCACATGAGTTCTGGCTGGTAGGCAGCTGAAAAAGGAAACCTATGATTTTGGATTTAGAAATTTAAAAAAATCTATACAAATCCTTGATATCGCTTGTTTAATTAAACACACCCAGCCTCTAACAGCCTCAATATTAAGTCAATAAACCATTCATTCAACTGGAAATGCTGCCCCAACTAAGGCTATTAGCAGAAAACAACAGAGGTTACTGAGCCTCATGAGGCTTGATGAAAAATTCATGAGACATTTAGCTGAAATTGTGAAGAGCTTATTCCACGTATGAATCTTAATGTTTAGATTAAAAAAAAAAAAAACACACATAAAACAGTTTTATGGCACATTAGAGTTTATATTTGCAGCATCAAAACAGAAGACTCGATCAGAGCACAAACAACATACGATAACAGACGTCGTTTTGACATTAAACATAAATCTCTAATACAACATCCATATGTCCTGGTGACAGTTCTTTGGAGAGGTTAATTCTGTTGAATTAAAACTACTCTAAAATTAATCTCAATGATCAGCATAAAGTGATGCTAACTAGTGAAGTGGAAGTAAATTCATAGTGGGGTTTTTATCATGTTTAACACTACAATAACAGCTAAAAGGAGCAGGAGTCTGGTCAGCATTGCCTGCATAAAGTTTTTCTGGATGTTGGGACATGTTGGACTCTGGTAGGGCTCCCCTCTGTCACAGGTCCTGTTCATAACGTTTATGAACAAGCTTTCTAAGTAAAGCCAAGGTACGGATGGGGTTTTGGTTTAGGTAAGAGGATGTTTAGTCTTTGCTTTTGTGAATGATGTAGTTCTGCTGGCCCCCTATGCCAAGAGTAAAGGCAAACACTTGGACGATTCTCAGCCAAGTGCAAAGCAACCAGAATAAGGATGAGTCCCAGTCCTCCAAGTCGGAGTCCATGGTTCTCTACTGGAAAAAGGGTGGTTTGACCACTTTTAGGTTAGAGCAAACTTCCTGCCTCTAGTGGAGGAGTTTAAGTATCTTGGGTCTTGTTCATGTATGAGGAGAGAATGGAGCAGGACAGTGATGGATGGATAGGTGATGCTACTGCTGCGATGCAGAGGCTGTTCTGGTCCGTTTTGGTGACCCGAGCCAAAAGGTAAAGATCTTCGAATTACTGGTCTACCCTCACCTATGGGCATAAAATCTGGATCCTGACCCAAAGAATGAGATGCAAAAAAACTAAATGAGCTTCCTCCTCAGGGTGCACTCCCATTAAGATAGGGTGAGGAGCTTGGCTATCTGGGAGGGGTTAGGGGTAGAGCTGCTTCTCTTCCACATTCAGAGGAGTCAGCTGAGGTAGTGCCTCTTTGCTGAATGTCCCTAGACGCCTCCCTTACAAGTTGTGCCAGGCATGTCCCACTGGAGGAAGGCTATGGGACTGGGTTTCTCAGCTTGCCCTGCAACACCTTTGCCTAGAGGAGCTGGAAGAGGTATCTCCAAAGAGAGTCGTTTAGGCACCTCTATTGATACTGCTGCCACTGCGACCTGGTCTTTTGCAGTACTTTCATCTCAAGATTGGCATTTCTGGCCATTTTAATAATATGAGAAACATTTTGAAATGTCACTGCAACTTTGTACCTTAACTGAAATTTTATCTCTGCATTTAACCCATCCCTTAGAGACCGGCGGGCTGCTCTAGTGCATTGCAGCATTCTGGGTTTGGTGGTCTGCTCAGGGTAGGAATCAGAGGGATTCAAATCAGGGAAGTTGCAGTCCTTCAAGAACACAAGCCCCATTGTGTAACCACAAGAGCACCACTCCTTTAATGAGTTTCCATGGACATTACGTGCTCCAGTCTTAACTGAATTACAGCTTGACGAGGTCACTGCAACACATGGATAATGTTTGTTTTGTTGTGAACCCTTCCATTTCTCAGGGTCATCTCTTTCCTGCCTTTTCTCAGGTCTTCCTTAGCTCTATTAGGTTTTCTTCAAGTATGGGTCAGCATTTAAAAAATAATGGCATTGTTTCAGCAATGCCTTTCTTCATAAATACTAGATTTGTGGAGTGAATAGCAAAGTGTCCTGTCAACAGATCTTCCTCTTGAATTACTATGAGCCTCTTCTGGTTAGTGCTCTTCCTGCACATCTTGTTAAGGCTAAAACATACTCTGTAATGAACATAGACATTTCCTCTCTTTCTCATGGCTGCAAGAAAAACATTTTGTTCTTGCAGCCATAGGATGATTTTTTTGCTGCTTTTTTGGTGATTATCTGGGCACAACTTTTTTTTCTTTTTTCCCTGAATGATGGCTGCAGATTATGAAGTGGGTGCACTGCTGTGGGAGAGAGCTATAAAGATTTCCCATATGTTTTCCATTTTGGGGGCGTGATGAAATAGGCTATGCTCTGTCAGATGTTTAATGAAGGGATGCTCCAGCTTAAAACTTGTTTACAACTTTCAAAATCTTCATGATGGCAAATTGGAAAATTGTTGGGACAAGAGCTCAAAAGGTAATCAAAAAAACTAATGATGAAAGACAGAATTACACAATCTCTGCGGGAAAAACTATTTCTACTGCGCAACATGGCAATACAGGACTTGATTCAATGGGAGCTATGTACAAGAAAAGAAAAAAACAATTAAATGAAAAACACCTGATTTGTTTTAATGATAGCAGGGACAACATCTGCAAAGAAATCCTGTTATTTGTTAACCTTTTTTTGTTTACTTAAATAAAACCTCAGTTAGTAGAGCCACACCACATAGTCATTGGATGTGTCAATAGTGTAATACTCAAAATAAATAAAGATACTTACATGCAAAATAAATATTTTATTACTATTTAACTAATGAAATGAGATTGCTCCCTGAAAAAGAGACTAAAAAGGTAAACATTAATCTCCTAATCTTCAGAAGTTTTTGTGTCTGAAAAAAGTGAAAACATGTTGGGTAGGGCACAGCAGATCTTCAAACAAGGTGCAAAGTGATTTTGATGTGCAAACCAATTTTTGCGTGTGTACCTAATGTATTCTAATGACCAAACCACGCAAATTCATGGGTGGTGGACATGCTAATATAAATGTTGACCAGATTCAAAGCAATTTTTCAAATCAGAAACTCAACTGCAGCTTTTGTCTTTTTTTAGTACTTCTGAAAGTCCAGTGCAAAACTGACGCAATAATCTCTGCCGTTATTGATGCCACAAAGGAGGTATTGTAACAATGTCGGAGGGTGGTACTCTAGGAACATGTAAACAACTTTGAACTTTTAGAAAAAACAACAGTGGAGAGTCCCTGCCTCAAGCGGAGGAGTTCAAGTATATTGGGGTCTTGTTTACAAGTGAGGGATGGTTGGAGAGTGAGATCGATAGATGGGTGCAGAATTGGCGATGATGTGGTCACTGTATCCGACGGTCGTGGTGAAGAGGAAACTGAGTCAGGGGGGCAAAACTCTCGATTTACTGGTCGTTTACAAAACTACATTCCCATCCTCACCTGTGATCATGAGATCTCGGTAAAGAACAAAAGGACAAGATCGCGAATGCTAGCGGCCAAAATTAGTTTCATTTGCAGGTTGGCCGGGCACACTCTTCAAGATCGGAAAAGGAGCTCAGTTAGCTGGGAGGAGCAAGCTGAGGTGGCTCGGGCATCTGTTTCGGATAACTCCTGGTTGCCTCCCTCAGGAGGTGTTCCAGGAATGTCCTATTTGGAGGAGGCCTCATGAAAGGCCCAGGACACACTGGAGGGACTAGGTCTCTGAGCTGGCCTGGCGTCGCCTCAGGGTCCCCCCAGAGCAGCTGGAGGAGATATGTGGATTGGAAAGTCTAGGCATGTCTGCTTAGACTGCTGCCTCCGTGACCAGGCCGCGGATAATGAATAAATGAATGATGGCAACAAAGAGACATGGGGTAGGGAGGTGATACTCCTTACAAAGGATGTTTTATTTCTCCTTAAATTCAACAGAGCACTTAACACTGGTATGTTTTAGGTATTTGCATCAGTTTTCTCACATTTTATGATTAATCTCTCTAATATATCTAACTTATGGTATTTTACTCATTTTATCTTTTACTTTTGTTCGTAGTACTTAGAGATCGGCTACCTATGTAAAGGGCTCCATAAATAATATTTAGCATTATGAATTGTATTAAGAACATATATCATTTTTACCTCTGTTTACAGAATATATATATATATATATATATATATATATATATATATATATATATATATATATATATATATATATATATATATATATATATATATATATATATATATATATATATATATATATATATATATATATATATATATGCTTTTATGCCTTGATGAGCCTTTAATAATGCTTGAAGTAAGGACTCAAACTTTTGTCCATTCTTTAGTTTTCTATAAAGTCTAGAAACTCCATAATTTTCTAGACTGAATATAAACTCTGTCCTAAATTCAGTTTAAAGGCTCAGCCTTACAAATTAGTTTGTCTGTCACACCTTCAGATGGATGAGTAACCCATGTCACCTTCCTTAATAGCCTCATCTTCATCTGTCACTGACGCTTTGTTCTCTTACACAGGAGTCTTAATGAAAGCTGCAGCTGTATCCATAATACACACAGACTGGTACAAGTTGCGGAATCTCAACACAAAGGCAAATTAATCCCACTGCATGAAGCACGGGCATTTTCTTTCAGATGGCAGCCCTTTGCTCTAGTTGAATAGGCTTACCCATGTGTTGTTGTTGGTTTGATAATACAATAATGATGAAGGATGGAAAAAAAGGAAACCCTTTTTATGCTTTCTTCTCCAAGAGATACCAAGAAATAAATGGGAGCCTGTATTAAATTGATCATGATAAACTGGAATTTCTCCAAAGAATGACTTAAATGAAAATGGAGTCATTTTAGGAACTGCAGCCTAAAAATAAAAAATAAAAATTTCATAAAGGTTTTGAAACAGCATATCAAGCCCAGAATGGGTTCAGCTTTCCTCCATTAGCATCTGCTAAGCAAATATACAACCTGAACTATGCTCATGACTGTAACACCTGGTTTAATCCCTCCTATTTCTGAACCTTATGATGAACACCCTCACCTAAAGCCTAAAGCTCCCTCAAGTTTATATTCATACAATCGTAGAGCCTTGAAAACGTATTTACACTGCTTGAAACCCTTCATATTTTCTCACATTACAACTCCAACCCAAAATATTTTTATTTATTTATTGATTAGATGTAAAAGTTTGGCAGAAAGTAGAATAGTATTGTAAAATAGAGGGAACATTTAAATTTAATTTGGTAAATCCTTTTCAAACAAGAATCTGTAAAGTGTGTGGTCTAATCTCGCTATAAATCCAGCTATTGTACAAAGGCCTCAGAGAATCCCAGCAGTCTGGTTATGGGGAAATCTAAATAATCACAATATTCCAAGACTGACTGTTGGATATCCCGTCATGAAACACGGCGGTGGCATCATCATGCTGTGCAGACAATTTTCTTCATCAGGGACAAAGAGCAGGTTGAAGTTGATGGGAATATGGATCTAAATGCAGAGAATTTACAGAAGAAAAACCCGCTTAAAGCTGTGTTGCAGAGATTCACCTTGACAGGACAAAAACCTCACCTACAGCCAGAGCTAAACTACAACAGTTTTCATCACAGCATTTCAGATCAACCTGGACATATGTTTATAGGAAATCTCTATCCCATCTGACTGAGGTTAAGCGGTTTTGCAAAGAGAAGCCAAAACCATCAGTGGCACTGAATACAGAGAACTGCGATGGATTTGGAAAACAATAAGAAAACAATAAAGCATTTTTCTTCCTATAATGATCATGCAAACTCCTATTGAAGCAAAAAAAAAAAAAAGCTGCAAAAATCTGATAAATACTAAAAGGATATGAATACTTAAAGTACTGTATATCCCTCACATTGATCTGTATGTTGTGCAGTTAACAACTCCTTCCCTTCTTCACATGTTGAAAAGCTATGCGAGGCTGCTGACACAGCATGTAGTCTAAGCAATTGGTAGGATTACACATTGCGGCCGCTCACAGACCAATCCTAGTGAAGGTTGAGACATCAGCTGACCACTGAAACAAATGAACCATCTAACAATGGTAACAAGGCTAGAAATAGTACAATCTGAGTATGAAAGCAGGGCACATGAGCATGAACAATTCTAGCCCTTAGCAGCCATGATTAAGAGTGTTTGTGCTGAATAATGTGTGATTGTTTATAGAAATGGTCTGTTTGTGATTTTATGGTTAACTGAAGAGAAACAAAAAAACAGGGCATGCAATGTTTATAAAGTACTTCACTCAATGTTTTACATAAGAGCTATTTTTATGTGGATTTAGCAGGTGCCAAGAGCATTCATTCAGCTTGGGAAATACAAAGAGATGATTAGCATCAAAATGCATGCCCATGTGTGCCACAGCACCTGCAATCCAGATAAAGTCTGAACATGTAGCTTGAGGGATTGGTTAAAAGGTTTTAAGAGTATTGAGAGGGTCCGATGTTGTTTGAGTCTTCTCTGATTATTTTTAGTGTGTTAAGAGAGGAATCAGATCCTGGATTGACCACAAAACTGGAGGAGAACATCAAAATTAATAACAGAGGAATAATAATATACAAAGATATCTTTCTGTTAATTGTTCTTCAAACTGAAGCTCAAATTACTTTTAACGAGATTTAGATTTAGACAACTTTTAAACTTTTGTTTAGTGCTGCTTTCAGACAGTGCAATGATTATTTCCATTCCATAAAGTGCTGCAGTGCTCAAATGTAAACAGTGTGGTAGAAAACAAGAAAACATGGTGCAAGAAAACACATCGATGTGGAAGTTCAAATAATTAATATATATGGTGCAAATATGCAGTATTTTTGGTTTGGTGTCATCAGTGTGATGCAGTTTGTGACATGATTTAGAATTAGCTGTCTGTTGGGGAAGAAGCTGTTGCAGAAGCTGCTGGCCCTGCATCGAATGCTGTAAAGCCTCTTCCAACAGGGCAGCAGGGAGAACAGCCCATGGTGGGGGTGTGAGGAGTCGCTGATGATGTTATGGCCTCGGGACACGCAGCGCTGGGATGACATGTCTTTTATGGAGGGAAGAGGAGCCCTGATGATCCTGGCTGCTGTTGGTGAGGATGGGTGGGGGCAGGTGGGCTCTCCCCAACCTCTTCAGGAAGTACAAGTGCTTCTGTGCCCTTTTGACCAGTGAGGAGACCTTTACAGTCCAGGTGAGGGTGCCTGTGATTTGCACCCTCAGGAATTTAGTACTACTGACCACCTCTACAGCTGAGCTGTTATTGAGCAGTGGAGCGTGGTTAGGCCGGTTCTTCCTGAAGTCAATGATGATGTCCTTCATCTTCTCCACGTTCAGGATCAAGCTGTTATCTCTGCACCAGTCCACCAGCTGCTCCATCTCATCTCTGTAATCTCTGATGAGGCCCGACACCCCGATGTCATCTGCAAATTTCAGATGTGATTGGCGATGAACCTGGGGACGCAGTTGTGTGTCATTAGGGTGAAAAGCAGGGGGCTCAGGACGCAGCCCTGAGGGGAGCCTGTGCTTAGGATGATGACATTAGAGGTGTTCTGTCCAACCTGGACTGACTGAGGTCTATTGGTGAGGAAGTCTAGCAGCCCATTGCAGAGGGGTGTATTAAGGCCCAACTGTTCCAGTTTGCCTATCAGGTGCTGTGGGATGATGGTGTTGAAAGTTAAACTAAAGTCTAGGAACAGCATCCGCACGTGAGTGTTCTTCTCCTCTATGTGTGTTAGGCTCAGAAGAAAAGCAGAGGAGATGGCGTCCTCAGTGGAGCGGTTCCGTTGTAGGCGAACTGGAATGGGTTGAATGTTAGCGGCAGACTGGAGATGTGTTCTTTAACCACCCTTTCAAAGCACTTCATCATGACAGGAGTCAGTGTGACAGGCCGATAGTCATTGAGTGAGGTGACCTGAGGCTTCCCTGGAACCGGAATGATGGAGGCAGACTTAAAGCATGCTGGCACTATGGACTGGTCCAGCGACATGTTTAAAATGTCTGGACACCAATGAGGACACCAGCCAGCTGACCTGTACACTCCTTGTACACCTGCCCATTTAAATAGAGCTGCAACCAACGAGTATTTTGCAAACCGATGAATTTGTTGATTATTGTTTCAATTAATAATTGGATAGGCAAAGGTTCCTTAAAGAAGATTTTTTACTAAATTAAACCAGGTGAAAATAAAACTTCTCCACATAAGGAGTTCTAGATAGAGCATACTGACAGACGAAATTGTTCATTTCCTTAAATGCACTTAAATATATATATTTATTATCATTTTTTATAATTTTGATATTGTTACTGCTTTAAATAGGTTCTTCTATCAGCTCAGGGCATGTTTTAAAGTCTATACTCCAATAAACGACTTAATTAGTTGAGGGTTTTTTCAATAATCTATTAATCATAATTAATCCGATTAATTGTTTCAGCTCTAGATTTAAATAAATGTAATAATTTTAACAGATATATTTCTTATCATGATAAATGTATTGCAAAAAAAACAAAATCAGAGGCATTTTTAAACAGTTTATAACTATATTAGTGTTTTGGAAAATGGTTTATAAAACAAGAAAATATTAATTTTGCATTAAATCAGCTAACGATCCAAGAATCCACTTTATTACTCTGGTGTGATACCATCACGACCCAAATAGCGCGTCACGCAATGACGCAAAAACACCAAGCTGTGACATCGTTGAGGTAAACACGCGCATATGACGTGGCCTTTCAGGACTCGCGATTTTGAGTAAGTGCGTAGTTTAATTATTCAGATCCAGGGCTTTGGGGATGTGCTTAAACATTATATACAACACGGACATTTTTTTCCCCTATTAAATATTCAATAGGATAGTCGCCATCCTTTTTCAATCTTTCTTATCCACTGTATTATAAAGCTGCAAATTACTCTCAGCTGGATCATCAGCATCTTATGCTGCACATCTGTTATAATCAGCCACAGAAAAGGAAATAATTTCCCCATTTGAATTCAGAACACATTAATTTGCATAATACGATGGGGGTTTCTCTCTTACCAAAGGCTGTGTCTCTCCGTTGACAGGAGGCACTTGGAATCTGTCGATTTCTTCCATCATTTTGGCAAACTGTAACGGGACAATTTCGGTAATTTGAAGATAAACGGTCAGGCTGAACGTAAATACATCAAGTTATTGACGCTCAGTCCGTCGGGATCCTGCGTTTATCAGCATGATAGCGGTTCCTTTTCCCCCATCCCGCTTGACAGAGGTGACTCGACAGCAAAGCACCAGCGTTACCGCCCTACTTCCGGGGCATGGAATATTCATGAAATCCTGACCAATCAGAGAGGAGAACACCGGAAGTAGGCAGATAATTCATTTTAGTCGCTTATGATCTAAAATATTAAATTAACATAAAACAGAAATGTGTGATAATATCATATTTCACTTGGAATTTAAATGTAACACATATTTACTTATAATGACTTAAATAATCGGAGACCTGGCTTCATTCATCCATTCCAGACACGGCTATCGAGCTAGCAGGCCGCACAGGGGAGGAGGGCTGTGTATGTACGTGAACAACAGCTGGTGCACGCACAAACACGTCCACCATCGATAGGCACTGTTCCACTGTGACTCCAAACTTTTTACAATTTTGCTCAATGGTTTGAAACAAGGACCTCGCGGTAATGTCCATGTATAAAAGGAAAAAGGCTGCTCGTGGCGGAAAGGTAATTGTTGCCAAATTTTATCTAGCTCTCAACTAAACTAACAACGGCTGCTCGTTAACTTTATAGTTGCACTTATGAGAAAGTAAAAAGGACAACATTTTATTTTTTTTAATGAGAATTAATTTTAATGAGAATAAAAAAAAATTATTCTGAGATTGACTGGTAAATATATTCATACTCCAGAAATTTACAACTTTTGTTACCCCTCAAACACCAGACTTGATTTAAACTTTTTTTTTTCAGGTCCTAACCTGCTAACATGAAACAATTTTGTTAAATGAACTAAATATGATTAGATGAGTATATGCTAAAAAAAAAAAAAAAAAGGATCAAAAAATCATTGCTGATCATTCAAAAAAAATAAGTAGATGCCAAAAATAGTTGCATTATTCTTTTCAGTGATTTTGTCCCACTTTAGTCCAATAATAGACGTTGAAAATATGCTACAAACCCAGTTTTTAACATATTTCTAACATCTGATAATTACACCTTTTCAGGCTTTGTTTGGACGTAGATCATGTATTTTCAACCAGTGGGGTACAGCCACAAACTTCCACATTTTTATCAGAATTTTATTTTATTTTACGTTTAAAAATTAGAAAAGTTTGGCATTCAGCCCTCTTTCTTCTCTCTACAGTCAATACCATTCAGAGAAAGCCTGAAGCAGCCACAGAGTGTCTTTTATTTATTCTTTATTTGAAGCATATGACTTAAAAATTATGTTTCCTTTAAGCTCTGACATGGCTTGCAAAAAAAAAAGCCATTAATCACTGAATCCTGCATGTTAGCATTAAGTTAGGGACATATTCTTTGAATACTTCTAAATCACATTTTTATACATATTTTGAGTACTTTACACCTTTTTCTTTTTAAAATTATGCAGTGCATAAAATAGTTTAAAGAATATAATTACTTTTGGAAGGCATTCTGTACAAAAATGTATATTTCTGATTATTGCAGCCATAACTCTTTTATGTGTTTGACGTTACACTAGGATAAAGAAGAAGCTGTGGATGCTCATACAGATGTGGATAAATTGGTTAATTTGACAGCCACTGTGAAGCCTCCAAATCATCTGGAGCTCTCTGAGACTGTTAGAACAGAATAGGGATGCTAAGAGATTGATTAGTACAAGATAGGACTGTGGACAAGATGTAATTCCTTTTTAGGGCAAATATATGAAAAAAATGATACACCCGTTAAATGTCTTTGAACTCTCTAATTTGTGGTTAATTCTTTTAGCAGTGATTTATGGCAGGATTTTGCAGGATTTTTATGAAATCCATTTTTTGTCATCTTTAAGCCTATATCTATGCAATTATTTTCAAATCCAATTTGGGTAGGATTTATGCCTGTTTTATGTATGGGGACTATGGTGTCATTTATTGTTTTGGGATTTAACAGTTCTGTAATTCCCAGGACTAATAAACGAAACATATGGCTTTCCTTTAGCCACTTTAACTGACAATTGCGTGTAATTGCTGTTTTATACAGGAGATGGGTCATGCAACATATATCCAAATTATGTCTCCCTGTTTTTTTTTTTTTTTTTTTTTTTTTTTGCCTATCAATTTATCTGCAGAGGACGATATATATTTTGACTTTTCCTTGGAAGTATTTTTGTTTTCTGACTGTTGTTGTCTCTAGGAGTTGAACGAGGAGTTTTGTAGAATTCTGACAACAAGCAACCCGCATGCTCCCAAAAATGTTGTTTGCTTCAGCTTTAAGGTAAGCAGGTCTTACTTTGGGTGTATAAAATCGCATAGCTTAATGTAAGTTCTACTATTATATTCAATGTGAATCCAAATAAGATATTGACGATTCTTGTGTTAAAGAAAATATTCCTGCTTCTTTTTTTAGTTCTCCTTAATAAAGAAGAAACATTTTTTAATTTTATATTTTTATCATGTGTGATATCTTCTGATGAGTCCATTAAAGGAATAGTACACCCAAAACATGATTAGCCTTCATTTTCTACTCACCCCCATGCTGAACAAAACTCTGGAGTACTTTTTTGATATCTCAAATGCATCTGGAGATCTGGGAGGCTTCTTGCTGTCTGCTGACATTCAAATAATGGAGGTCTATAGTGCCCGAGACAGAAAGGTCCACAAAAGTCCACAAAAACGTGTCAATATTCCTCCATACTGCTCGTCCAATGTAATCCAAGTGTCCTGAGTGGGTAGCATCCAGAATTTACTCGAAACGAAGTCATTTAGAACGTTTTAGAGCCTAAACAGTAGTGTATAGGATTTCCTAATAGCGCCCCCATGCGCGCTCACGATTCTACGGAAGCCGGCAGACCAAACCGGAAGAAAGTGCGCATTCAGCGTCTGCTCTGCCGATAATGCAAGCGTAGAAGAAGAAATGTGCCGTTTACCTGTGCAAAGAAAGAAACAATGAAAGAAAAATGTCTGAGGACTTCAGTGTTGAGGAAGAGCATGAGTTCTTTGCCGAGCTGAATGCGCTGGTTTGGTCTGCCGGCTTCCGTAGAATCGTGAGCGCGCATGGGGGCGCTATTAGGAAATCCTATACACTACTGTTTAGGCTCTAAAACGTTCTAAATGACTTAGTTTCGAGTAAATTATGGATGCTACCCACTCAGGACACTTGGATTACATTGGACGAGCAGTATGGAGGAATATTGACACGTTTTTGTGGACTTTTATGGACCTTTCTGTCTCGGGCGCCATAGACCTCCATTATTTGAATGTCAGCAGACAGCAAGAAGCCTCCCAGATCTCCAGATGCATTTGAGATATCAAAAAAGTACTCCAGAGTTTTGTTCAGCATGGGGGTGAGTAGAAAATGAAGGCTAATCATGTTTTGGGTGTACTATTCCTTTAAGCTATTTTCTTGGGGATCACTTTGCTGTATTAAAACTAAGTTTCTTCTACCACTTTTTATGTCTGTTTCAGGAACGTTGCTATAAGCCCCTCAGATTTGTGGCTCAAACAGCTGTTCTCTTTAATTTGGAGGGGAGCATTGTTCACAAAGATCATACTAACTAAATAAGAAAACTCTACCATTTAATAGTGTTTGTCCTTATAAATATTTTTCTCAGTCTGTATTTGAAAAGAAAAGAATATGAGCAATAACATTACTTAAGCAATGTGAAGACCAGCGTCAATATATAACAATCAAAACCCAACGTAAAATTAGTGGTAACTAGCCTCTACCTTTAGTTTACATTATTTTTTAACATCTCAGTAATTGTGTTAAGATTTATACATTATGAAAATTGTTATCCAGGCATTTATTTACCCAGAGGTAGCTCCATCCCACTCTGTATTTGCTATCTGCAAAATATG
Organism: Cyprinodon tularosa; assembly: GCF_016077235.1. NCBI lineage: Eukaryota > Metazoa > Chordata > Actinopteri > Cyprinodontiformes > Cyprinodontidae > Cyprinodon > Cyprinodon tularosa. The sequence goes on from NW_024039662.1 coordinate 556,230, forward strand.
TTGCAAAAACAGTCCCTTAAAGCTAACATTATACATGTAGTGGATGGGGAAATCAAAGTACATAAATGACAGTTGCAATTTAATGTTCTCTTGAAGAAAAAAAGGTATTTGCCATGGGAAATATACTGTAGGAATGTTTTTCAGAAAGCAGCTGTTGATTTATTCAATTATACAATCTGCAGACATTCTGTACCCGTAAAGGACTCATGTAAAATAAAACATAATTTCTTGTGGCTGCAGATTCCTTACCTGCCCAAGCACTCTGTAACAGTGGAGTCATGAGCTGTGGCTTTTCCTTATACCACTGGTTTGGGTTATAAAATGTGTCAAAAACTATTAACTTAAGTGAAAGTAGATACCTCTGAGAGTAAAAGTAAATTGCTTTGCTAAGCTTAAAGAAAAAATTTACAGTTTCTAGATTGTACTTTAGTACAAAGGTGAAATATATTTTTTTTTTGCTTTCAATGATACAAAATTACTTTTTAGGAATCTCCCAGTGTTATTAAAATACTGACAAAAAATTTAAAACATAATATAGATTAAACTAAACAGCTAAAAAACTAAAAAGCATTAAAATTTGGAACACAATAAACATGTAAATTTAAAACATAATTCTCCATCCAGTTTTCCATCTCCCTGTTAATGTTGTGATCACTGTTTTTCTATGAACAATCTAGGATTCAACTTGACCAATATAATATTTTATTTTAATGTGTATAGAAGTAACGAGCCAATTAAAAAAAAAAAAACTCATTCCTGCATCTTTTGCATCCCTTAAACATATTAAGACATAGCCTTTTTAGAGCATAAGACAAAGATCAGTCCACCTCTCTGCCCACTTGCTAGAAGCTCAGCCATGCTACCTAACGCAGAATGTTGCTTTTGAAAATATACTCTCCATATCCTCTTCTTGTATTTCCAGTAAACAGCTTCTAATCCATTTGAGACATTCACATCACAAAGGTCAAGAAAGCTTTCATTTTTTCTTATTTATTTAAGGAAACTTCTGAAATATATTTATTTGTTTTTGAAATTTGTTTGAAAACTGGGTTGCTTATTTTTCTTCTTCCCAATATTTAGCCTTTAAATTTTGAGAAATGTTTGTTTTTGTTTGTGTATTTTTTTTGTCACTTTTTGTCACAACTAGTACTGTGTTTTTGTAGCTTATTCCATTTCTCTTCCCTGATATAGTGAATGGTTGAAGCCACTAGATGCCACTATTAGGCTAAGAAATACAAGTTGCCAAAAAAAAAAAAAAATCATATCGTTTTTTTTAAATGGGTATTTTATCTGAACAATAAACTTACAGTTAAACATGTCATATTTTCCCAGAGTATGCACCAACGGAGAATGAAGCAGAATTAGATGATCGCACTGAAACCCTGGTAAAGTATATATAAAAAACAAAAATCACATATATATACCCGGTGTGTGTGTGTATATATATATATATATATATATATATATATATATATATATATATATATATATATATATATATATATATATATATATATATATATATATATATATATATATATATATATATATATATATATATATATATTTATACTTCAGCTGTGGTGATTGTGTTTGAGCCTCCTTTGGCTTATTTTCCTCAGGCTACACTTTTGAGGAAGGAGGAGAAGGCAAAGAAGTTGTAGACGAGGAGAGACCAGACACTGCCGCCTCAAAACCCAAGAAAGAGGCAAAAGCTACAAATCTATTCTTCATTGAAAGGGCATCACAGACTCACAGAAATGTTTCAATGGTATGAAGTAGTGATAGTTTATGTGATAGTTACAAAACCAGTACTATAATAAGAAATAGCATAAAAAAATGCTTTTGTTGTCTTTCCCTGACTTTCAGGAAAGAAGCTCTCAGACTGAGCCTCCTTCACGCATCAACTTTTCTGCCACTGCAAATCAAGTACGTTCCTTACTTTTTCCTCTTAGTGTAGAACACTGATTGTCTGATGAGTTGACCTTAACAACTGACTGTTTGCAGTGGAAAATTTATGACGCTTATTTGGAGGAACTGCAGAAGCAAGAAAAAAATAAAGAGAAGCAGAAAACCACACTATTGAAAAAAGATACTAGTGACAGCAAGAAGAAAGTGACACTGATGGAGACCCGGGTAACCTGCTCTACCTATCAGATTTTAAATTCAATCTTATAGGCATTTAAATTAAGTCTTTACTTCACTGAAAGGTTGAACCTTTCATTGAAGGTTTTCAAATCCGTTTTACAGACAACAAAACTCATGTAATCAAATATACTATCAGTGAAGGTTCATCCAAAACTTTGATGTATTTCTTTTCCAGAGGGATGATATCTCTAAAGTGGAAAAGGTGGCCAAGATCGTTGAACGAGCGATCAACCGAGATCTGATGGATGACAGAGCACTTAGTATGGTTCTTTTAGAAGTAAAACACATTAGGAAACCCAAGTTGTTTTATAAACCTCAAATTTTGCTCTGTGACCTTGTTCCTTTATTACTTTCAGAGATCTTTGGGGATCACTCTCATGAGTACAAAGACCAGGAGCTCTCCCTCTTCATCCTCTGTGGATGTTTCAGTACAACGCAGTCAGAAACTTGTCTGTCACTGCCCTCTGCTGGTAGGTTTATTTATCAGCTCCGCAAAACAAAGTGTGAGCTTTGGGGGATATTTGTCTCCTAGTCAGTGGTGTCAAAAGTACACACATTTGTTACTTAAGTAGAAGTATAGATACTGCAGTTTAAAAACACTCTGGTAAAAGTTGAAGTATCAACTTGGCCTCTTTACCCAAGTAAAAGTGAAAAAGTATGTGCTCCAAAAACTACTTATAGTATAAACGTAGAAAGTAACCTTTAAAAAACAGCCAGATGCCACTATATGAATTGAAAGCTCAATTTTTGAACTATTTCGAGAAATTCTTTGAGATAGGGCCAAGGATGAGGGAGGTGAATCTGACATTGTACAATGTCGGATTCACCTCCCTCATCTCAATTTGCATTTGCAGTTTGAAGAACACCTGCTTGCTCCTGAGGATTTCCACTTGCATCAGCACAAATTTGAGGAATAGCTAACCAATGAGTGTTTGCATTATATGACTCATCCAATTACACCAGTTATTACTAGATGTGGATGGCGCCAATGATCTGCATTGGATGGAGCACATAACATGAAATAAATATTTATAAACTTTAAACCAAAGCCAAGAGTAACAAGGAAGTACAGATAGAATAGAAAGTACAGATACTGTTGTGAGAAAATGTATTGAGTAGAAGTCAGAAGTAGGAAGAAAAATAAGTAATGGAGTAACGTATATATACCTAAAAAATTTACTTAAGTACAGTAACAAAGTAATTTGTACTTTGTTACTTGACACCTTTGCTCCAAGTTTTTTTAATAAGACTTTAAAGATCTAATACCTGCTCATTTTTGTCCCATGTTGTCACTCTGGAGCTCCTTCTGAGATACCATGCGCCACTCCGCTGCTTTTCTAATGAATACTTTGTTTGAAATGTCTGGTCTTTTTTTTTTTTTTTTCAAATGTTGGTCTTTTTAGGATTCAAAAATAAAAGCCACAATTCTATACTTATATATGAACATCAAGGACTTTTAATAAATATGTAACATTATGGATGAGTGGCTAATATTGTGTTTAACAGGAATAACAAATACCTGGACCTGTTTGCCGTGGGATTGCGATCATGTAAGTACTATGATAGTACTAGTACTAGTGATAATACATCTGTTATTGATTCTTTATTTTCAGTGATCCTTATGTAAAATTTTCAGTGCCAAAATCAGTTTTCTTCTGCCTCTGTTGCTGCAAGATGAATGCAGACAGGGAGATGGTATGGTTCTCTTCTTCTCCATGAAGAACCCAACTGTTCCAGAGTACATCTACTCCACACCCTCCGGGGTCTGTAGCCTCGACATCCATCCACACCACTCGTATCTACTGGCAGTGGGCTTCTACGATGGATGCGTGGCCGTTTACAACTTGAAAAAGAAAGAACCGCACCCTGTTGACAGGAGTACGGTGAAGAATGGCAAGCACACAGAGCCTGTCTGGCAGGTGACTGGGGGGGGGCATGGCACGCAAACGGGGAGTTTGCCGTTTGCGTGCTATTCAGTTAAATGTCAAAGTGGTCACCACTGCTTAGTTTGTGCTTGCATTACTCCCTTCTTTCACTAGATTTGGCAGGAAACAGTAAGAAACACTAAATAACTGAATCTGTTTATTATATGGTGGTATAATGATTATCACTTTGTTTTTTTGCGCAAAGACAAATTTTGCTATGGATAATCCAAGATGTTAAATCTATTTATATGTTTAGTCTTTTCACATCTGTATGGTATCTAGGTGCGCTGGCAGAAAGATGATATGGATGGCAACCATATTTTTTATTCTGTGTCAGCTGATAGCAGAGTGGTGTCCTGGACACTTGTCAAGGTTAGTATAATAAATACCCAGGGGTTTTTCAGAAGATTGTTTCTCTTGGTTATTCCAGTGTTTATTTAACTGATATCTGTGTTTCTGTTTGTATGATTGCAGCACAAGCTTATTTCAACGGACATTATCAGACTGACGCTGAAAGGTGCTGCCTCTGATGCACCACATGCAGCACAGCGGTCCAACTTTTGTAAGACTGCCTCACAGATGTCTGTGAGGTTCTCTCTATGACAGTTATTTAGTGTCGGTTAATCAGTTTACTATATTAGACTGAAAGCTGTGACAGATTATATCTTAATGTCTCTCTTTTTCCACAGCTACTGGTAGGTCAATGGACTTCAATAAACAGATTAATAATCTGTTTTTAGTTGGCACCGAGCAAGGGAAAATTCATAAGGTATGTGTGAAGGATTTCACAAGCTGCTTTTGCTGTGTGACGCCTCTAAAATTGCAAGAATGCCACTGATGTGATCCACTTCGACAGGCAGACCTCCAGGGAGAAAGGAAGTCACAACTTAATTTGAGATACAGTCATTATTCACAAATCTAATACAGATTAGGCATAGAAAATAAATAAAAATGACTACACTGTAATGGAGAACTAGTTGAGAAAAAAGAATTGCCTGGAGTAAAAGTCAAGGTTGAGCATCATACTTACCAAAAGGACCAGTTGTGTTTTAAAAAAAAAAGAAATGTAAATCCTTTTATTGTTCCACAATTGGGAAATTCACTCTCTGCATTTAACCCATCCCCTTGGAGAGCAGTGGGCTGCCATTGTGTGGCGCCTGGGGAGCAGTGTGAGGTTAAGGGTCTTGCTCAGGAACCCAGAGTGGAGGCTTTGGGGTTAGGGTTACTTGCACTCTTCTCAGAGCACAAGCGCACTGCTCTAACCACTAGGCCATCACTCCCTTTTTTTTTTTTTTATAGCTTCTTGAGAGAAATTAGAAACACTGGATTGTTGCAAAAAAAAAAATCTGTGATAATTTACTCTAATTGTGACTTTAATGGGCTCCTGATAACAGTTAACAGTCCTTGCAGATGAAAATGCATCAGGGCATGATGACTTACTTTACCATTTGTTGTCCCAGCCAGTGGCACTAAATACTAAATTCATTTCAACTCACCCACCTTATAACACACTACAGAACAATTTTGTAATGTTTGATAAGACCCTATTTTCTTCACTCGTAAGTGTGCCATACTTTCCTGTGCTCTTCTTGTTAACTTGTTGTCAGACACGTACCCAATATGTGTGAAATTACATCCTCGGTCTGTCACACTGGCAAAGACACCTCAGACAGGACAGATTAGCATTCTATCAGGGAGCTGCAGGACAGCAATCCTTTTGACAGTGTTTGCAGCTGTGTGTGCAACCTACAAAGTATGTTTTATCCAAGATTATCTTGTAAATGTATTCCTGCAGTCTAATTCTGCTGTTGTTTTGTTGCTTTCACCAACCTTAAATAAACTTTAGAATTAAGCTGTCAGATACAAAATATTGATGGATACACTCTTGCCCAGCTTTACAGTGTAGGCACATACCTCATAGGAAATAACAAGAAAATAATTTTTCTTCCACAATGTGTTTTTCTTACATTTACCTCAAGGCATGCTGTTTTCAGAGTTTTTCATTTTAGTATTTACATTTATTATATCGTTACAGCACAATATTTTAACAAAAACATGTCCATATTTTAACATATTAGCTTTTATTTACCTTAGGGTTGTCACGATACTAAACTTTTCAACTCGATACCGATACTAAGGAAAATATTTGATACTCGATACCATTTTCGATACCACAAGGATAAAAACAAAGACTCCAAAATTCTACAGAAATATTTCTTTAATAAATAAAATACAATACATAAATACAATAAAGGTTGTATGCTGTGCACAATATTAAGCAAGCTTGATAAAAAACTTATAAAAAATTGAAATTAAGTGTTCCTTCCTTGGCTATGCTTTGCACACATAACAATGACACTAGCCAAACCGGTTAAGAAACAAAAATAATTCTCAGCAGCTGCACCTCTTACAAAAAAAAAGTGTGAAACTGAAAAGTGCACAGAATTATTCAAACACACAGTGCTCTGAAAGTGCATTGTCCTCTATTCTGCACTTTAGATGAATGACTGCTTAGGTGCCACTGGTGTTGGCACTGTATCGATACTTTTAAAAACGAGTATTGTATCCGGATACAACGTTTCAGTATCAATACTTTTTTGAGTATCGATACTTTTGACAACCCTAATTTACCTTATTTTAATAAGGTCCAATGTACAAGGAAAGAATGAGCTGAGTAATTCACATAATGTCTTCAGAATATTGAAATATTTTTGACTTTAACCTGTAAAAAAAATCTAACACTTTCCTTTTATTTTCAAGTGCTCGAAGATTTACTCCAATCTGTTCCTGGAGACTTATGAGGCCCACAACATGCCAGTGGATACTGTGAAGTGGAACCACTTCCATCCCAACATCTTCATTTCTTGCAGTTATGACTGGACTGTTAAGTTGTGGGAGCACACCATCAAGTAAGAAGCACACATGCGTTTAGTACATTCATTTGCCTAGGAAATGCACTCAGTTGAACTCTAGACCTTTTTTTTTTATCATCTTAAGCTGTTGACTATAAAATAATAGAACAAACTTGAACCTGATGGGCCAGTATATCATGGTATCTTACAGTTGATGTGGTATAACAAACATCATGTGGATATTATGTCCTTAAAGACATTGGGTTAGATTTGAGCAATTTTGAACAGAAACAACTTCTAATAGTTTGTGTAATATAGCTAGAAAACTCTAAAGCTCAAAATCTATTAAATTTCTCTGCAGTTGTGATTAGTCTTTTACTGCAGCTTATAGTAACTAGAATTACTGTGATGGATTAAGGAAATTAGGAAAAATGTTGATGCAACATGCAAGAACTGGGTAGCCAAAGATGACCAAAGAATGATGAAATCATATTAGGCTGACTGAAATCATCCTTTATGTAAAATATTCTAGATAGGTTATTTTTTGTCAAAAAAGCATTCTGCACCTCTGTGTCTTTTGCTTGCTTGCTTCTTTGTCTGCTTGTGTCGTCTTGAACCCAGCACTAAGCCTGGTTCTGCTGGCGGTTTCGTCCTGTTAAAAGGGAGTTTTTCGGGAACCCATAAAATTTCTGATGTTCTGTTGTTTCTCTCGAGACCTACCACTTCAGTCAAAAGGGTCATCGCAATTATTAATCAGTTTGGTTCATTTTCAGGATACAAAATAAACTCCAAATATGAGTCCATGCCCCTGGGTAGACAACTGTATATCCCTAGCTCCCCTTTTAAATGGTTCCCTGCAGGATTTAAATATTTCTTTGCATATTTGTCAGGCCTACTGTAACTTCAATCAGATGTTTAAAGAAAACGTTATTCCATTATTTGAAAAAATTAAGCTAGACCTCGAACACTGGAATTGTCTTCCCATATCTTGGTTGGGCAGAATTTCGCTTCTTAAGATGAACATTCTCCCACGCTTGTTATACCCAATTAGGATGATTCCTATCTTGTTTACCCAGAGGTGGATCCAAAAATTGAAGAGTTGGTTTGGATCCTATATTTGGGCCAAAAGAAGGCCATTCATTAAAATGTCAACACTATAGCTACCAAGGAACATGGGAGGTTTAGATCTTCCAGATCTCAAAAAATATAAGTTGAGTTCTCTTATATAATATGCAGGGGAGTCGATATCTGGAAATCATCCCACAGTGTGGCTGGACATAGAATCCTGATTATGCGACTGCCCTCTTAATAGCCTGCTTTTTGTTAAAAATATGAAAACGATAAACAAATGTTGTAATAATCCAATTACCGTGAATACAGTCAAAGCTTGAAGGGCGGTTCGACATATCGAGGGAAGAAATGGGAAAACATCCCCGTTTACGCCTTTTGTCCAGAACCCTGACTTTCTTCCGGGTATGACAGATGCAGGTTTTGGGGAATGGGTGTCTAAGGGTATTTCTTCTCTGGGCTGTCTTTTTAAGGGGGGGGATTCTTATGTCATTTAATCAAGTTGTGGAAGCCTTTGGAGTAGGGAAAAATAACCTCTTCAGTTTCTTCCAGATAAGAGACTTTGTTAAAAAAGAAACAACTCTACTCGGGGACACTGAGGTTTCAGGCATTGAAAAATAGTTTTTCTGTACTCGTGAAGTGTCACTCAGTGTATGCTATAAAATATTAAAATGTGATAAGTGTCACTTACCAACTCTGGCCCAGGCATGGGGAGGAGAGCTGAACATCGAGATTACCGATGAAATGTTGAGCAGTATTTGGAACTCGGCCAGAAAAATTACTATCTGTAATCGCTCCTGGGCATTGCAACTTAAATTACTGCATAGAGCTCACTTGGCCCCAAACCGGTTGTCTAAGTTTAAACCTGGGTCCTCTTCACTGTGTCCTGAGTGCAAAATACATGAAGGCGGCCTCACACACTGTCTTTGGTTATGCCTCAAGATCCAGTCATACTGGAAGTCTATTCGTTACTCTGGCACAACTTTTCTAGTTTTTACTTCTGTATAACATTTGATGAGATTTCCATGAGAATCCAAGTCCTTTGTACTTCATTTTATCCTATGATTCATTTTCCTAGCCCAGGATTACTGGAACTAGAGGACAGTTTGCAGGGGTTCTCTATTGGACAGAGCCCCAGACTATCTGAAACATCATTTATCAACACTTGACTGTGACACTGCTGTTTATGTGTTGCTAAGACATTTGGCCACCATTACAACAGCCAGCGCTCTATTGGTGTCCCCTGGCTTAACTGGACTTTCCATTGAATAAAATTAGCAGTGTTGAACTTGATGAATGATGGTGTAATCATTGCCCTGTCAGGTATTCCTGTTCATTGGAATAGGTTCACTTTCAGAGGAGTTAAAGCCCTTAGAAATAGCATGGCCTCTCTGATGAGTGGTCTTAATGTCTCCCTCTGTAGCTTAATGTTGCTTTAAATGGATTGGGTTGACATCAATTTTACATCCAATGATTGACAACCTTAATTTTAATCAGTTGAAAAAGATAGAGCTTTGTATATAGAACCATCTTTCTGGTCATTCATTTTGTGGAGGACTTGCACAAAATATTTTTTGTTATAAAAGTGCAAATCATTGCTGTGTCGTTAAGATTTGTACAATTTTAATTATTTTCTTAACAGCATAGGCGGATCTACTGGGGTGGCATAGGGTGGCAAATGCCACCCTAAATGACAGCCTTGCCACCCCTGCTGCCACCCCAGTTGGCGGTAGGGATGGCGAGGCTTATAAATTATGGATCATTTGAGAATTACGACCGCTAATTTCTAATGTCGGACTGCAGTGAATGCAGCACGAGATGACGCGAGAGCGACTGAGACTGATTGTTTTGAAAACCGAATGGGGCAAAGCGAGGGAGCCAGGGGTGATGGGGAGAGGAGACACGGGATGAAACAGGTAAAAACTGTTTAACTATCTATCGAGAAATTAAATCATAATGAAAGCACAATGTTGCTTGCATAGCTGCAATGTTGATTTTGAGATGATAAAAATCAGGTTGCAGAACGTTATTTCTCTAACTATGATGTTAGTTAGGCCTGACGTCTCAGGCTCATAAAGACATATTTGCGGTCAACTATGACAGAACAGAGACTATCAAGTTTGGTTGTACTCAAATCAAAACGCACAAAGGCATTTGATCTAAATAAATTTGTGAAGCGTTTTGCTGAACAACATGGAAACCGACGCATTCAGCTGTTATAGTCATGTTAACTTTATGTTATGCTCTCTGGTGAGCCTTTACAGAGATCTTACATTTTGTTTTGGCACCTGAGAAAATCTGATATTTCCTTTAATAAAACCAAAAGTGTTAAAAGTTAAAAATGTGATACTGGTGTAAATCCTGCTTAATATGAAACAGTGTTGTTGTTTCTTTTTTGTATATATAGTATGAAATTATCCAGAAATGACCTGTATGAACCTACTCACAAGCAAAATGTATTTTTTATGTTGCTTCTTTTCAGATTTGTGGAGATTTTGATGAAACATTCAGAACCCGCCTTTTTGTTGATTTGTTGATACAGCAGTATGGAGGACCAACTCTGCCATATTTAAAAATAAATACAGAAATAAATAAATGCTCAATAAATAAATAAGCATACAATTAATTGCCACTAAAAATACAAACAACAAATAAATGTAAGTAGAAATAAAATTATACAGCTAGTCATAAAGGTATATAACTCTTTTTATTTCTTTGCCTTTTTAATATTTACCCTATTTATTTTTTTGTCATTTATTATCTTCAACTTCATTTTTTAATTACTTATATTTTTAAGTATTTATTTATGTGCATGTTATAATATTTTTGTCTGTTTTATTCTTCCTTTGTATTTTTTTACCTAGTTATTTCTTCGCCGCTATTTCTTTCTGCCTGCCCTTTTAACATTTCTGCCTGCCATTATAATATAATTTCTAATTACATTTATTTGTTGATTGTATTTTTGGTGGCAATTAATTGTATGCTTATTTATTTATTGAGCATTTATTTATTTCTGTATTTATTTTTAAATATGGCGGAGTTGGTCCTCCATATACAGCTCTATCTACAGCATATTTACATGCATGAAATGTCCCTTTTATGTTGCCGTAACTGCTGTATGTCAAGTTACTGAGGAACAAATGGGGTAAATGTGTGTTCAGAGTAAACAATACATAGATGTCTGGTACCTTGTTTGGGTGCCTTGACCCACTTATTTCTACTGTGTAGTTATGCTCACGTTAGTACAGCTCAGTCCATAGATCTCTGATGGGTTAGTTTTTCTTTCTATAGTTTCTTCTTGTGCAAATGCTGCAAAGCTGCCTCTCTGACAGTCAATCTCACACATCTACTACTCAGCACCTGTGTCTTACCTTAATACCTTTCCTGTCATAAGGCCCCTCTAGAAGTAGTGTTATCATTCTTCTATCTCCTATTAAGTGAGATCACATTGTACGATGTATTATTAATATGAACTGTTTCACATGAAACACTAGTACTGTACATACTATTCTCACCAAACTGTGATAACTGTGATTAAATTCAGTGTAAACAAATGCCATATGTTGCCACCCCTAAAAAAATCCTGCCCCCCTCTTGCCACCCCATGAATATTTTTCTAGATCCGCCCCTGCTTAACAGATAGTTATACATGCTTGGTCAAATTTAATACTTCCCCCATTCTTTCCAAGGTGTTGCAATGGGTTAGTCTTTATGAGCTTCTAACTCTCATGGTGGATTTAGCATAATTTTCTTGGCTCATTTGATTAACCCACACATCCTCCCACATTGTGTCTGCACCAGCAGCTTGACTGAATAATGATAGTAATCATTTGCACATCATGAGAGCCTTTTTTTCAAAGTGTGATCCGTAAAAAAAAATCCTAAAAATACCAAACTTCAGATTTCTGAATTAAAAACGCTAATTTTCCAGATCATTGTGGAGTTAAATAGTCTAAGCCCTTATGAACAAATGAATGAGGAGACTGTTGATATTGGTTGGTGACAAGGCTCTGAAAAGACAACAGGTTTAGCAAAAATAGCTCCACCTTCACCATATTGTAATGTGGAAAGATTAGACTAGACTCTTTCCCCCGAAATATAAAGTAGTTTTGAATAGTATAAAAAAAATAATTGCTGAAAAGAGACAGATGAGAATGAAGCACAAAGAAATATTTGGTTTTGGTTTCAGAAGTCACTTATAATTAGTCAATATAGTTAATCTTTGAGTCATTTATTTCCAGTATTCCAGCGTAAATAAAGCTGTTCTGTGAAGATCTGAGATGTTTGCTATTAATTAATACTGCAAATTATAATCATTTTCCAAACTGATTAATCTGTTGATTATCTTTTTTGGTTTAATCGATTAATAATTGGATAGCAAAAGGTTCCTTGTAGAAGATTTTTACAGAATTTAGACCAGTTGAAACTAAAACCTGTTCACATAAGGAGTTTTGGATAGAGCATATTGATGGACTAAAACATCTTTTTTAACCATAAATTAAAAAAAAATTTTTATATATTTTAACAGTTTTGGTATAATTACTGCTCTAACTGATTACTAAATTAGTTGACAATCACGATTAATCGATTCTTTCAGCCCAACTATGAATTATAATTGCTGTTCATTTTAGTTAACAGTAGTTTAATTGCACATTTGTCCTGATGTTTTTATGATGTAATGCACCTTAAAATGCTATGCCGCTCAATCAGCCATACAAGTAATTTAGTTTACTTTTTACTTCAATATTCAATATACGGTATACAATTAGAATGAGTAGAAGATAGAGGGAGCAGCAATGCACACGCTTTACTTGCTCTCAATGCATCAGGCTTTATGTACCTAATGAATTGCGAGAAACATGCATATATGGGCCAATGTGGATAAAACAATGCTTATATCTACCAATGGATTTATTCAATTCAAATAAAAAACAAAAAAACAAAAAAAAACAAAGAGAAATTAAATGTTGCAGTAACTCTTTCCTTTTTACCAGTTGTTGTAGATGTTAATAATTTTAGGCAGGGTGGATCTTCTCTCTCTCTTGCACCGAATCTGGAGAAGCCTCTGAATGGAGACACTGGTATTTAACAGTTTGGCGAAGAGGATGCTCTCTGTTGTTCATAATGTTATCCATTTCATGAAGAAGTCTTCTTAGTGAAATAATCTCCAGAGGTTCTAGAGGGGTGCTTGGAACAGAGCTTGCCTCTTTATTAGCTTTTTGAGCTTTTTAAAGTCATTTTTTAGACGTATTGATCTCTCTAGCCAAGATGAATAGGTTGAGCATGCAGGTGTACAATTTTCTCAGTCATGCGATTTGAGTCCTCTATATATTCTGAAAATTCGGTCTTTTACCCTTTAATCCCTGCTCAGCATCAAAAGTTTAGGCATTTGAGAAAACTGTGTTTCCACTCCACACAATGGACTGTAAACTGTTAATCCTAACAAATAACGTCTTTCTCATGATATTACCAGTAAGAGATTATGATTGGATTTTACTCGAGCTTTACTTTTGTATTTTCTTTTTCAGCACTCCACTGCTCACCATTGATCTTTATGAACCTGTTGCGGATGTTGCATGGGCTCCTTACTCCTCCACTGTGTTTGCTGCTGCGACAATAGATGGAAAGGTAAGAGTCTTTTTCAGTTCCGTCCTGTTTAGAATTAGGAACATCCAAAACATCTCTTTACATTCAAGTGTTTTTATTTTATGTATGCTTTTTAGCATTTTTATTTGCCTTTATCTATGGTTTTCTTTATTACATTTTTCTATGATCTATCCATACATCCATCCACCTTCAGGGCCACAGTGGGGCTGGTGCCAATGCCCGGCAGTCTGTGGGCGGGAGGCGGGGTACACCCTGGGCAGGGTTGCGTGGTTGTCACAGGGCAACACAGAGACGCATGAAGACATGCAACCATGCGTACACACACTCACACCTAAGGACAATCTAGGGAACAGTCATGTTTTTGGGCTATGGGAGCAAGTCAGAGTACCCAGAGAGAACCCACACATGCATGGGGAAAACATGCAGACTCCATCTTTTTCATTTACTAAAACAAGCTTACTGACATCAAACATAATCCATCAACAGTTTCTTTAAGACAACACAATGATTAGGCTTTACTTTTTATAATATGCCTCACCTTAGTACCACAGACAACACATAACCATTGTGTTTCACAAATAACTTGAGCTTGACATCTATTAGACTGAACTCGTGAAACACCAAACAGCTACCCCATCCACCATCTGCCCTCAGTTTTTAATCATTCGTATCTGTTGGATTAGCCTCAGATCAAAGCTAAGTAGCCTCAGGAAATCGAGTTGCTTCAGACTCTTGTTTCCTGTAACAAAAAAGCTTTCTAGTTATTGATTCCAGGCAAAAGTAATTTTGGCGGGTGTTGTGTTGCTTATCTTCACATATTTTTTTTTAGTATGGCTTCAAGCTGTCCCCATCTGTTTGTCCTCTCAGTCTGTGCAACACTATAAAAGTCAGGAGTGTTATGTCTGACACGTTTCCTTTCCAATGTGCCAAGTGAAGCCGAGTGAGAATGACAGAGAGGAAATGAGAGCTGAGTAATTTGACAGACACCTTATGTGAGATTTGGTGTGTTTAGCTCATGTTCTCTCAGCTGCCAGGGTCACCACAGGTACCAGCTGTGCCAAAGGATAACTCATTATATAACACAACCCACCTTTTACCTAAGTTTCTGGGGGAAGCATTGCATTGCATTTACCAGTGTGAAAACAATTTTCCAGGATAGAAAGCTTTACCAGAATAAAAAAATTGAGCTCTAGCTTATGTTTTGTATACATATTTATGTCTAAGATTTTTGTGTTGTTCTTTCCTTTTGCATACGTTCATCAGCATTTATACATGTAATATCTGAGAAGGTTTAAGACTTACTTTACTTTTAAGTGTTAATAATTTAACTTCACATAGTAAACAGCTGTGGCATGATCACAGGTTTATGGCCAAAACACCAAGGGTCTTATTGTCAGAAGGATTGGGGGTCTTTTACGGCAGCGGTCCCCAACCTTTTTGCACCACAGACCGCTATATGTCAGACAGTATTTTTGCAGACCGGCCGGGGGGGGGGGCGTTGCGGTGGGTGGACCGTTTGCACTTGATCGTATTCAAATCACCCTTGCACAATGACACACGAAGTGTGCTCCTGATGTCCAGTCTGCTCAGTAGGTTTGTTTTGGTCGCTGTAACCGCAGAAAATCCCGCTTCACAAAGATAGGATGTTATAGTTAGGATGAGTCTTAACCTGTGTCAAAAGGCACAGATGCACCGACTGATGTAATTGAGACAGAATACCGCAATTTTTTTATATTTTTCAAAATAAAACATCACTCAGACTCTGATCGTCGATAAATGATTCTGTGCGGCCCCGTGGTTGGGGACCGCTGTTTTACGGGGCGTATTACAGAAGATGCAAAGCTCTCATCAGAAAGCTTATAGAAAACCTTTTTTTGCATGTGTCTTCAATATTCTAAAGTACACTCAGAATGAACGCAAATTTTGTAGCTGGAGCGATGGATCTCCATGTTACCCCTATGTAGAGGGCGGCTCTGGAGCGCTGCAAATAGCAACAAGGCAATTTGGTTTTACTAGGGTGGCGCAGGATCAGGCCTTAAGAAAACACTTTCAGTAGACTTTATTTATCGACAGCATAAATTAGTAGGTGCAATTACTGTGTCAGACTTTTGAAATGGTGGGCTTATTGAGTTACTAAACAAGACCACTTCAGTGGAAGAAATGGTCTACCTTTTCTTGATTTTACAGAGCAAATTACAAATTATATATCTAAAATAAATAGTTTTTTCTTAACTATATGCTCTGCAATAAAAATCAAAAAGTCAGATAGTTGAAATGGACCTTTTTAAAAATCTGTTTCTCATTGTTTAAACTAATGAGTTTTTGTGATTGCATTTATAGCACTAAGAAATCATATTCATAATTTTCTTAGAGGATTATTAGGAATCTGAAATAAAGCAAACAGATGCAAGAAAGCCACTGACTCTGAAACATTAAATGTTGGCTAATACAATTTCCAATATGAGTATTTTCCCCCTGGGCAGCAGGCAGTGAACATGTCTGAGATCCTAGCTTGATGCATAGATACGAGCAATGATGATCTGGCCTCTGTTACTTCTGCCACCCCACAAAATGTCAGATGAATAAAGCCGTACAACTTTGCCTGAGTTTGTGGGTTTGTGTGAATTTGTGCTGATTGGGTTAATAAATTGGCTTACAGGCTGTAGTGCAAGAATGACACACAGTTGTGTGGTGCAAAGAAATTCTTTCTGTCCTCGATTCTCAATCTGAGCTGCCTATTTGGAAAAGTGTCTGTATGACATGATGAAAAGTCTTGTCCTCTCTGCTGGCGATGAAGCTTCAAACTCATGTTTACCTTTCCTGTTGGATGTCCTCTCAGCCTAATCTGTAGGAACTCAAACTAATTAGAGGAGTGGAAAATCATTTCTTTAGATCATTGGGTTGATCATTTCTTTATGGTGTTTAGATACAAGATGCATTTTCTGGTTTTGTTAAATGAGCAAACACTGTTTGTTAGGCTTTCTAGAGTACTTTTTATTTATCTGTGTTTCATTTTACATCGTTTACTTTTCTTTTTAGTCAAATTATTTTATCTGCAACATAATACTGTCACAAAAAACATCCTAGGTATGTCTTTGCTCTGATTTAATGTTCTCATTTCAAACCAACTGAGTAAATATATTAACCTGAAATACAAGGAGGCTTTTTTGTAGCTAAAAATGTAATCAAATTTCCTCAGATAACATCAGATCATGTTAAGAAAAATAAAAAGGTTTAATATTGTCTCTTCTTTTGACTGTGGATGTCCTCATTAGCTTTCTGCCCGTGTGTCCAGTGCAAACTGCCGTGATAGAGATGCTCACTGCCACTGGTTTTCTTTTGCCATGCTTTGAGTTTTTACTTTTAAACATATGGCTTTCTCGTTGTATTCATATTGAGCTGTTCCATGAGGACCGATGGATCCTACAGTCCAGAATCGATTTTTGTTTTTACAATGTTTTTATCTTGCTGTGAAGGACTTTGGTCTTCCAGGTGTTGTTATAAAGTGCTATTCAGATAATTGATTGATTGATTGAACATATAAAAAAACTAGATGTTCATTGTAGATGGGGCTCCTCTCTAAGTGAAGCTATTTTAAAGAAAATTCTCATTGAATTTTCAGTGAGATGATTTATTTCAAAAGTTAGGTGATTGTGAACATCTGTGAGTTTGTACTATATATAAATAAAGGCAATAAATTATTTCTTTTTTAACAAGATTTTATAACCTTTAGAGAAGAAAAAGTCCTCATTACATTGTTGATAGCCTGGAATTAATGCAGTCAAATTATTTGTTGTTGATATGCATCACTGATTGTGTGGCCGCTGTCATGTGTTGGTAGAGTATCTTTCAGAAGCAGACAAAATCTACATATTGGTTTCCTTGACTTCGCCATCATCCAGCTTTTCAGCTTTTCCATAGCCCCATTTGTCCTCTGTGTCCCTGCAACACAAGACAACAGAGAACTGGTTGGCTGTTTGCTTGCATTCTTTCATCTGCATGTTTATTGGCATCAAAATACACATAACAATGATGAATGCATTTAAGAATTGAAAAATTATGTGGGAAATCTCTTTATTAATTCCTTTTATGAAACTTAAAGAAATCAACTTAACTGAATAACCAGCAAGTTAATATTTTGTAGTACTGTTCAATACATTTTCAATCATAAACAGGAGCAGACGAATACACTGGAGTTGTAATGTTAATGTTTAACACACTCATATATACTTCCTGTTAATCAAATGGCTTATTTTTATGTTGTGCAGCTATAAAAGTTGATTATGCTATGCAAGATACCAAAATAAGACATTAAACAACTAATAAACTCCAACAAAGAACTCTGACTAATTGTCATGATGGGTTTCTGGGTGCTAGCCCATATGCAGAACACAACTCAGAGACGGGAAAAAGTTCAAAGGTTTAATTTAGAAGAGGTGCAAAAAGAGTCAAGGGGAATAATCAGGTCCAGGGCTGGTCACGGCTGGGTTACTGTCCTGGAGCTTGAGCAGAGCAGAAGAGGGGGAGATTACCAGGAGGGTTCAGAGGCTGACGGCAGGCTGAGGGCTCGGAGGAGGCTTGGCTTGGCTGGGGCTTGTAGATCTCCAGGTTTGGGTTCAGAGGCAGATGGCAGACTGAGGGCTGAGGTTTGAGCTGAGCAGGCGGATGGAGGGAACCAGGAGGGTCCAGAGGCTAGTTGTTGGCAGAGTGCTAAGCAACGGCAGGGCTCGACTTCAGACTTATCAGTGTTCTGATCCAGAGTTTCTTCCGATCCTCTTCTTGAGGGCGGGCAGGCAGGTTCAGACAGTTAGATTCTTCAGATGAGCTCCTGAGAGCCGGCAGGCAGATTTCAGCAGAGAAACTCTTCCAGAGTTCCAGGGTTCAGTCAGGTTTCTTCCATGATTGACTAACACTCTGGCGCCAGAGTGAGGTTCTCAGCCCGCTTAAGTACTGGTCTCCTGATGAGCAGATGAAGAACAGCTGGTGAAGTCAGCTCCAGCCTCAGGAGATACAGTACGCCCTCTGGTGGAGAAAAGGTAGACAGAACCCCAGATCCCAACAATAACACAAAACCCCTAGGAAGAGTTCCTCGGCGCCCTCTGGTGGGCAAGCCTCAGGATCCCAACACTAATTAGTTAAAATTGAAATTTCTATTCAAAAAACATCTAATAGCATAAAACCAACAAATAGGAAAGAATGACAGAATTATGCTTTTTCAGAGAATATTTAAACATTTCAGAAATAATTTTTACTCCCTAAATCTAATGTGCCATTTCTGTTACCTTATGAGGTAGAGCCTCATAAAGTATTTGCAATAGCAATATATGTGTTATGTATGTTTTTCAGTCTCTTGTGTTTGAGACAGGGAGTGACTTTGATTTACAAACCTTTTTCTGTTTAGTAGATTATACAGGATCAGAACAACAAAGGCAATCAGCAGGAAGCCAACGACAGCCGTCAAGACCAACCAAAAAGGGCTGAAGATTCACTGATTTGGATCTTGCAGCTAGTGACATAAATTAAGTGCAAATTAAGTCATTTATACCAACATAAATAATAGTGCATTGTTCAGTTGTGCTTAAAATCTAACAACAAAAGGACTTTCCAAAATGTATAATGTACACCAATCCAACTTTTTAAAGCTTTATTCAAGCTATAATTCCCTCAGCATTGTACTCCGAAATCTGCTTTGTCTTTACAAGAGATCTAAATTTGTATTAATGTTTCAGCATATATAAAACATTGTAGAAAAATATATATTTACCATTGTCAGCAGAGCAGCTGGTAGCACACAGTAGCAAACAGAAAGCAAGTAAGTTTATCACAAACATAGTTGATCCAACTGTTTAAACCTCATTGACTAACAATAAGCGTACAGCTCACCTCTGCTGTGGAAAACACCTTCACATGCTGTATTTAGTGCCTCTGTGGCATGCATAACCATGTTGCAATCAGAGGGCAAAGTCTGTAGCTTTTATAGAAATCTGGGTGTGTTATCTGCTTTATTAGCTTTAAAAAGTTTTTAATGAGGTCCTATAAATATTTCTTGCCACATTGAGACACCTTACACAGGTTTAACCTTAAGTGTCTCATTATTTGTGGAAATACCGATTTTGGTTTCATAAATTTGATCTTTTATAGTATAAAGATATTTAGACTTAGGGAGTGTGTGTAATTTTGATCCATGTGTACATTGGAATGTATACTATTCAAATGGAGGCTGTTTTACACAAATCTGTCAGGATGCAAGCTTCTCATGCTGTCCTCACTGAAATAAGTCTGCTTGCTTTCAGTTGATTCTTGCAAAAGCTTAATCTGGATAAATAATTTTACTCTATAAATGAAAACTTATGAGTTAATTGTAAGTTATGCTTACTAAATTATAAATCCTGATAAAAACTAAAGAGTTTTGTTGATTTATGTACTACAAACTCTGGTAATATTAGAGTACAATAATAATACAATACGACCTGTCCAGGGTGTACCCGGCTTCTCACCTGTAGACAGCTGAAGATAGGCATTAGCACCCCTCGCGACCCCACTTGGAATTAAGCGTGCCAGAAAATGGATGGATGGATGAATAATACAATGATAATAATACAATAACAATATGGTATATAGATGTCTCTTATTTTGTCCAAAGTCAATGTCTTAGTTCCTTATTTTCATTTACCTATATGCTTTTATCAGTGTATGGTTGAGTACAAAAAAGAAAATATCAGAATCAATATTATTGGCTGGGTTTGTGTGTTTACAAAAGATTAGATTAGATTAGATTCAACTTTATTGTCATTACACAGGTACAGGTACAAGGCAACGAAATACAGTCTAGGTCTAACCAGAAGTGCAATAGCAGCAAGTGCAGGATAAATAATGGTTCCATAAATACAGGACATGGGTTTCTACTGAATAAGTATAGAGATGAATACCATTATAAACAGAATCTTAGTAATAGATTTGTCCTATGAATATAATATATAGATAACTAGTGTTATGAACTAAATTTACAGCTGGATATGTACTAAATAAAATATACAGGTGGATATCACTATAAATAGGGTTTTTACAGTTATGTACAATAGCATAATATACAGATGGATTTTACTGTAAAATTAATAAATAAAGTTTGGACAGAAGCTGTCTAAATTAAAGTGCAGTGGAAGGTTATTGCATATTACAGGTAAAGTACGTTATTGCAAATGTATATGTAAACAATTGGTACTGTGAATAAACAGTCGGCAGTGCAAATATAAACAGTCGGCAGTGCAAATCAATTATCAGTCAAGGTGAGTAGTGCAAGATGCATGTAAAGAGTTGTTACATAGTAACAGTCAGGAATTGCAGGTGAAACGCCTGCCGGAGGGTAGGAGATAAAACAGTATGTGGGCTGGGTGAGATGAGTCCTTAAGAATGCTGCGGGCTCGATGTAGGCAGCGTTTCTTCTGGATGTGCTCAATGGTGGGTAGTGAGGTTCCAGTGATGGGCTGGACGGCTTTCACCACCCGCTGCAGTGCCTTGCACTCTGCAACAGAACAGCTTTCTTACCACACTGTTGCACAGTTGGTCAGGATGCTTTCTATTGCACAGCGATAGAAGTTCACCAGGATAGTTGAGGGGAGCTGATTCTTCCTCAGTGTTCTCAGGAAGAAGAGGTGCTGGTGAGCCTTCTTGACCAGGCAGGAGGTGTTGGTTGACTAAGACATGTCCGCTGAGATTTGAGTCCCCACAAACTAGAAACTGGAGACACGTTCAACAGCTATTCCTTTGATGTGGATGGTGTTGTGGGTGCCTGTTGAATCTTTCCTGAAGTCTATGATGAGCTCCTTTGTTTTGGTGGAGCTGGTTATTTTCAGTTCACCGTGTGGCCAAGTGCTTGATCTCCTCCCTATAGGCAGTCTCATTATTGTTGCTGATGAGACCAATCACCGTGGTGTCGTCCGCAAACTTGATGATGGAATTAGATGCGTACACAGGCTTTCAGTCGTGGGTGAAGAGGGAGTAGAGAAACGGGCTTAGCACACAGCACAGTGTTGAGCGTGATGGACGTGGAGCAGTTGGAGCCTGATCAGACATTCTGGAATCTGTTGGTCAGAAAGTCCAGAATCCAGATGAATCAGAATTCAGTTTTACATCATTTGCATTAGGGTCACAGTTTAAACAACCACAATATTTATAAACAAGACCTAAAATGCAACAAAAGGTAACATATAGTGGTAAAATGAACAACTGTGCATATGCATTGAATTATTTTGTGAGTAAATAAAAGAGGGTATGTAGACTGTAATTGTGCAAAAGGAGTTAAGTGTTCTAACAGAGTGTCTTACTTGCCTCACTGTGGGGCTTTTATTGAGTTGAACAGAGAGACAGGCTGGGGGAAGAAACTATCTCTGTGTAGGTTTATTTTGTTTTATTTTAGCACTCTGTAGAACTGATCTAAGAGTCTGAACAGCCAGGATGTGTGGGGTCAACAGAGATGTTTGTTGCTTGTGTTTTGGCTTTTGTCCAGTTTAGTGATGGGGAGCAGGAATCCTTCTCCAAACGGCCAGAACTTGATTAGTTTCCAATGACCGGTTTAGGGCACAAACCTTCAGGTTCCAGACCCATTTCCAGCACTGAATGTAGTGTTTGACAGAGGTTACTC
The DNA here is from genome assembly GCF_016077235.1 of Cyprinodon tularosa. Lineage (NCBI taxonomy): Eukaryota > Metazoa > Chordata > Actinopteri > Cyprinodontiformes > Cyprinodontidae > Cyprinodon > Cyprinodon tularosa. The sequence continues at coordinate 578,471 of NW_024039662.1, forward strand.
CAATGTCCTGCTCGTCAGATGGTAACAGGGGAGGTTGGTGTCCTAGAGCAGATACCAATTCCTTCTTCATAGCAGAAGATTTTGACAATTATGTGCATATTCGACCCAAGGCAACTGAGTACTCCATGATGATGGGTGTGAGAAACAGAGGCAGCGGAGGGATGCCTCAACCCCCTGGTTCATGCCTTATGATTGACCATTAGTTTGGGGATGAAAACCTGAACTGAGAGCAGCCTTTACCCCCAAAGAAGTACAAAATTCCTTCCAGACCTGGGACATAAATTGAGGTCCATTTTCTGACAGGACTTCACAAGGGATTCCATGAAGGTGAAAAACATTTAAAGCTACAGGGTTCCAGGCTGAAGAGTCTGCTAGAGTTCGAATCTCCATGGCAAAATGAAACTGGCTGGTTACTGTGTTTTGAATTCCACATCTTAATGGAAATGTCAGAAGCTGACTCAGTATATCTGGATGACTGTTTGAACTAAGCAAACCTGGTTAAAGGAAATTTTGAATTTGGCCACTGCATGGCTTAATCTCTCAATATCTGACCACAAATGAGATTTTATCCCTATCAAATAAAAGGTAGACCCCAGGGGAGTGGTTCTTTAAGCAACTCATCGAATATTTCTATAAACTACTCCCTCTGCTGATTTGAACGTCTCTGCTGTGCAGCAAAAGAGTGGATTAACTAATGGTGGTGATAAAGTTATTCACGTTAAGTGTAATGACCCAAGGGAGATTCTGCTTGGTCAGACTTGCCAGATGATTCTGCAATGTTGGTTTTTATTTTTTTGACCCACATGCAGAATCACAAGGAGAAACAGTGAATTTTGACTGTTTATTTACAAAATGCTGATGAAGGTTCTCAGTCATCCAGGTCAAAGTCATTCCGTAAAAATTCAAAAAATATCCACTGGACTTGGTTTTCAAGATTTGAAGACGTTTCGCCACCTCTCCAGGAAGCTTTCTCAATTCAAATGTCTGGATCCGCAGTGAGTTTGAGTCTTATATAGACAACGCCTTGTATCGCTTGGAAACAAGCAATGGTAACCGATGAATGGGTCGTTAGTTCCATCGTTAGCCTGTAATATCTGAACCTGTCTATGATTCTAGGGGTCGGTCGTTAAAAGGGGGATTGCCATTAAGGGGGGGGGATTGTCTCCTGTAATACCTGAAACCTGTCTATGATTGTTAAGGGTTGGTCGTTAAGGAGGTATTGTTCACCGGCTGGGGGGGGTAGGCCCCTTGTTCCTCTGTGATGGGGTGGCGGGTTTGGTGATATCTGGAAGGGATCATGTCTATGATTGAATTGTATGTTTTTGGAAGCTGGAATCTGAGTCCACCACCTCTGTTTAAAGTTGGTTTTTCTCTCTTAACATAGATGGCTTCCTTCACGCCCCTCTCAAACCACCTATTTTCTTTATCCAGAATATGGACATTCTGGTCCTCAAAAGAATGTCCTTTGTCCACAAGGTGTAGGTGTACTGCGGAGTCTTGTCCAGAGGCGGCCGCTCTTCTGTGTTGGGCCATGCGTCTGTGGAGAGGTTGTTTTGTTTCGCCAATATAAAGATCAGAGCATTCCTCGCTGCACTGAACAGCATATACCATGTGTGAGTGTGAGTAGGAAAACCTACTCACACAGACCAGTATCTTCTTTTTGACTCACACCACCCACTGGAACACAAACTCTCAGTCATCAGGACCTTACAACACCGGGCAGAACATGTCCCTACTAAAACAGATGGGAAGCAAAAAGAACAGAAACACATCAAAGATGCTCTCCGAAACTGTGGATATCCAAACTGGGCTTTTATCAAATCAGCAAGGAAATCCAAAAGACACGCAACAGAAGACAGCGATGGGAAAATTAAACGCAAAAACATCACAATCCCTTATGTTGCTGGAGTGTCTGAAAAGCTCAAGAGGATTTTCTCCAAACACAAGATCCCAGTACATTTCAAGCCAAACCAAACCCTTAAACAGAGGCTAGTGCATCCTAAAGATAAAACCCCCAGACCGAATATGAGCGGAGTGGTATATGCTGTTCAGTGCAGCGAGGTATGCTCTGATCTTTATATTGGCGAAACAAAACAACCTCTCCACAGACGCATGGCCCAACACAGAAGAGCGGCCGCCTCTGGACAAGACTCCGCAGTACACCTACACCTTGTGGACAAAGGACATTCTTTTGAGGACCAGAATGTCCATATTCTGGATAAAGAAAATAGGTGGTTTGAGAGGGGCGTGAAGGAAGCCATCTATGTTAAGAGAGAAAAACCAACTTTAAACAGAGGTGGTGGACTCAGATTCCAGCTTCCAAAAACATACAATTCAATCATAGACATGATCCCTTCCAGATATCACCAAACCCGCCACCCCATCACAGAGGAACAAGGGGCCTACCCGCCCCAGCCGGTGAACAATACCTCCTTAACGACCAACCCTTAACAATCATAGACAGGTTTCAGGTATTACAGGAGACAATCCCCCCCCCTTAATGGCAATCCCCCTTTTAACGACCGACCCCTAGAATCATAGACAGGTTCAGATATTACAGGCTAACGATGGAACTAACGACCCATTCATCGGTTACCATTGCTTGTTTCCAAGCGATACAAGGCGTTGTCTATATAAGACTCAAACTCACTGCGGATCCAGACATTTGAATTGAGAAAGCTTCCTGGAGAGGTGGCGAAACGTCTTCAAATCTTGAAAACCAAGTCCAGTGGATATTTTTTGAATTTTTACGGAATTTATTTACAAAAGCAGCTAGAATCTGGAAACAGAACTGCGCAAAGTCAGTCGAACTTTATAGTTGGTCTGATCAGGAAGGAGTTGGTTGATGAAAACTGATGACTGATTGTAACCTGATTTGCTTAATCAAGGGGGGAAGGGGGGTGGGGAATGGATCTATAGGTGTTTGATTCTGGGGACTTTGCATATCTGTGTCAACTGCGACACACACGCAGACAACCTGGTTATTGGGCATAAATCATGCTTGAGGTGTTCAGCAGCACAGGCAAAAGCAAAGAGCCTCTCTTTAACAAGAAAGTTCACTCATACCAGAAAAACATATAAGTTTAAATAAATTTGCTGATGTTGTGGTTACAGCGGAATTGATGTGTTATGCAATTAGAAGAGTTTTAAATTCTCAATGTTGGCTATTTATTAATCTGTAAGGAACAGGTGTATTTTATAAATAGCATATTTATTTATCAGGATTAAGATATGGTCATTTGGACACTTTCAATTTGAAAATAAATCCCAAATGCAGCCAACTGTCTAAATAATATATGTTTTTACAAGCTTCATTATAGGCTACACTGAAATCCATGTAATTCCTCAGACTAACACAAAAATCTGTGTAAATTTATGACCACATTACAGTTCAGGTCCTGTGATGGACTGGAGACTACTGGAGGGGGTTCCCTTCCTTTTACCAATGGCATATACTGATAAACATCAGCTAGGATGGATGGATGGATGGATGGATAACAGTGTGGATGTTCCTTTGTTTGAGAATATTGACAAATAAAATACAGTTCAGCTTTTCTCTCAAAAACATTGAACCTGCTTTTCTCTCAAAAACATTGAACCGATATCAAAAGGATATCACTTTATACTCTACTATCACAGCAACTCTTTAAGATTCTTTGGAGGGAAATTTTTAAAAACCTGTAATTTGTGGTTTTATGCTAATACAAGCTGTGGTAATTATGAATTCAATGCATTAAACCATCTGCTTCAGATGCCTTTGTGAGATACAGATCCAGTCAGATTGCACTGCAATTACTCATGACTAATGCTGCATCAGTCTTTATATTAAAACTTCAAAAACACTATTGTTAATAACTGCCTTCTCTCCCTGATTAAAAAACGTGGGATGTGCTTTGGAGTGGCTTCATTTGATTTTATCAGATTGTCTGAATACATCAATGGGGAGCGATAAAAGTTTCATCTGGTTTCCAGTGGATCAAGAGGCCTAAAAACATGACAAACATCCTAACAGTGCCAATAGAACAAATACGTATCCTTCAGATAGTGAATTTACAGTAGCATGAAACATTTTAATATTATTGAAATTTGTCATTAAAAAGGTTGTATTAATATGCAATAAAACAGTGTAACAGACTGTTCTGTGTCTGTATGGAAAAGAAGGTGTGTCCTTCCCTATTGCCGGAGAGCAAGAGTTCGCTGGGTTTATGGCAGGGGGAGTACGTGAGTTTTTGGTTGTGTGTTGTAAGAGAAAAAGAATAAAGAGAACCGGAAGTGGGGTTACCGCTGAGCACTCCGGTCCGTCTCCTGTCCGGTTGTTGCTTACAAACTTCATATTTACGAGCCCAAAACGTTCGGTTACAACAGCAAAGCATGGTGAAGAACTCTGGAGTAAAAGTTAAATATTGCATGCCTTAAAGGTCAAACATAACCCTGGAAATGTGATTTCTTCATTTAGTATATAATTTTACACTTGAAGGATTACTAGTAATTCTGTACCAAGGTTCATCTATTTAAAGTATAGCTGTATTTTAATCCATCCTGCGTTTTTCACCCATGGGTTCTTCCATCTTGACATCCTCTGCACTTTCCACAAGAATATTGTCAATTGAGATATACCAAGTACATATGGCCTTGATACGAACCTTTAAGGCAATGATTGCAAGCAATACAGTTACAAAATAACTTATGCAAGGCAAAAGTCCTTTTACCTTATTCCTGACCAATCGAGGGATGTGAGCGTGCAAGAACATGTAGCTGCACTCGTCTGTGACTTCCAGGTTCTGGTTCAGAGCTCACGGACTGATTATAGTCTACTATCACAATGCTACATAAACGTTATTATGTTGCATGTGTCAAATATGATTACTACTACAAAAACGACACGTTTTATATGAAAATGGTTATATACTTTAGTTTGAATTTAAAATTCATAACAGTTAAAACATGTCAAGTATAATGTAATATATATCCCACACAGAGACAGCTAAGTTGGTCAAGAGCTGATATAAAGATGAAGGCAGCTAGATAGATGCTAATCCTGGGAGAAAAACTGCTTTAGCAACCCCTGTATTTGGATTTTCTTCTTGTTGCAATGCAGTCTGGCCATTTTTCTTGTTGTATTGACAAAATGAGACAAAGCAACACCTTTGCAAAACACATATTAATTTGATTTGTAAGTAAAGGTTCAACACATTCTTTGTGTTTAAGTTTTTTTTTACACATTGTTCTTTGCTCTTTGAAATGAATAAATGTGTTTGATGAGTCCAAATTAAGGAGGGAAAATATGATGACTGTTATAATTGCTCATCTTCCTTAGGTTCACGTTTTTGACCTTAGTATCAGCACAGAAGAGGCCATCCACCAGCAGCAAGTGATGGAAAAGGAGACCAAGCCGACACGCATTGAGTTTAATCCCATCCATCCCATGATTATCGTGGGTGATGACAAAGGGAATGTTGCCAGCCTCAAAATCATCCCAAATCCCCACGAGAAGCCTAAGGTGAGTATAATCGAATCTCCTTATTTGCTCCAACAGTCCTGTATCTGAATATGAGCGATGAAATGGTAAAACTATGGTTGCATCTTTAAGTTAGCACTCCTACTCCTTTATTTCTCTGGTTACACATTCGTGGGGTATACCAAAATACTTTTAATAATACTATGAGTATTATTAGTTTTTCACTTTTACCTTTTAAAATATAATTTGTTTAAAAAGTCTGGGTGTATTACTGCAAATGTCATTGTATAAGATGATGATTAAAGTAAGTAAACCAGTATATTGTTTTGGCTGTGATGACGAGGAGCATCAGTTTCAATAAGGAAAGAAATTTTGAAAAATTAAGAACGAATCAGACGGATAAAACAGACCATCCTAAAAATTATGAACCTGTTGCTAACACATTTGTTTACCATGTTTCATGAGGGAGCAGTTAGCCAGCAGATCTAAATTACTCATGTTTTCCTCTGCATGTTGTGAGGAAATGGTACAATATTAAACCCAATGTGAAGCTACCAACCACTTGGTGCTCTGCTGATGTTAAAAGTCCCTTCATTTGCATATACAGCTATCAGCAAAGCCTCTAATACTTTGATAGACAGTGAAAATACTGCTCATCATTAGCATTGTGACTGATTCATGGTTGTTTCAACAATACTTTTTAAACAAAAATATTGAAACTAAACTATTTTACCCCTAATTTTGAATTTATTTCACTTTCTTAATATCTGTCACCACATTTCAAAGATATCTGAATTGATGTTTTTCTCGATTTTTGGGAATAATACCAATCAAAATAAATTACAGAAAAAACATTTTGTCAGTGCTTAGCTGAAAAAAAGTGCTTCTTTAATCCATTTCTGCTAGATGAGTCCCTGAACGGGCACTATGAAAACAAACAATTAAAGCAGATTTACTTCTGTTACTCTTATCTCCCTTAAACTCACTGGAAAGATCAGTTTGAGTTTTTTAATGAGATCTGACGATGAGCACAAGCAACAGAGGTTAGGTTTTCACTTGTAGGTTGTTTTTTTTTTTTTTAAGGAAGTTTTTAAAGCCTCTTTACTTTAGTTTGTGGCATTAGAAATTTCAGGCCTTTTATATAAATACAGCTCTTATTTGCCTCATAATTTACCACATAGATTTGAAGATATATAACGAGATATATTCTGTGTTTAAGCAAAGGATTAAGATGTTACTGTAGGTTTAATCTTTCCTGAATATGTTTTGTCTCCTAAGATTTGTATTAAATGGTGCTGTTAACCTTAGTTGACTTAAAATCGATGTCACGTTCAGTATAGTTAAACCCTGTAGCTGTAAAGGAGCTTTGATTGGCCTGTTAAACATTCTCTGGTACTAAGATCACTAACAGCAGTGCAGAAGTAAAGCTGAGCCATATAGATCTGCTCCTCACAGTGATGCCCTAAAGGCAGAAACTAACCTTGCAGCACATTTCAAATAATTAATTGAAAGGACTTGTTGTACGGTTCTAACATATCTATTATTACATGACTCATAAAAATATATACTGCAAACAATATTTATTGCATTTTAATCTTGTTTTTTTTCGACATATTTTACTGTGTCTTTACAGTATTTGTAAAAAGTGAGTCCACTCCTTACGCTTTTGTAGAAATTAGCTTTTTTGGTGGGGTAACACTGAAAATGTTTAATGAAGTCGAAGTACAGCTTGCAATATAAATTTGCTGTCCTCTTAAAATAGCACAACACAGCTATTAAAATGTAAACCATGCATCAAAAGATACATCCCTTAGTGAAAATGTGTGAACGGTGCTCAATAAGACATATTGCCTCCATGGTCATGTGACTCATTAGTCTCACAAAGACTCAGGTGTTTTAACTTTGTTATTATTAGGCTGAATACCAAACAACCCCCTAAGCTAGTGGGTAGGGTGAGTGCACAGTCCAGCCCTTAAATAGCGAATCTACATCAGTGCAGGCTCGCTGGAATTTGACAGCAGGCGTAACAGCGAACTAGTAGCGGAGGAAACACAAGCATTCAAATACAGTTTTGCTGGTTTGTTGCATCTTCATCACACTGACAGAACATCACAACTTAGGAAAAAGAAAAAAGACGTGATTAATCCCTAAATGGAAGGTGCCCTTTAAAATTGGATAGATTTATTTCTAAGAACAATTTTTGATCTTACGATAACCTGCGTCAGAGAGCCACAGCGACGCATGCGGCGTCACTACGTTGCCATAGAAACAACTGCTTTCCCTTTTGTCGGAGGGAAGAGGCCATCCTATTCACGTTTATATGCCCCACGTACAATCCAGGCACCTTCCACAGCTGTGAGAGTGACTTTATTGCAAGTAACACTTGATAGTTAAGGGTTGCAAAATACAAGTTTAGCAAGGCGGTGAAAGAGGCTAAACGACTGTACTCTGAGAAGCTGCAAAACCATCTTTCTGCCAACGACTCTGCCTCTGTCTGGAAAGGGCTTAGGCCCCGTCCACACGAGGTCAAAACGAACACGAAACGCTGATATTTTCCAAAACGTTTGCCGTAAAGACGGAGACATAAAATAAATGTGAGCGTCCACACGAATGCATGAAAACGCTGCAAAATGTATGCCAGGCCTGTAAGTGGCGCTGTGGTGCCAAAGCAAAAATAAGCGACGAAATGTTGGGCATGCGCACTAATATTTATACATGGTTGCCCTGCGGGTCCATTTTCGTGGTTCAGTCAAATTCAGGTGCTGAACTATGTCGTCGATATTGCTCTGTTCTTCCTGGAGATATTCCAGAAGAAGAAGATTCTGTTGTAAGCCCGACAGCAGGGTGAGTAGCATTAGCAGCAACGGCGCCATTGTTGTTGTGATACTGTGTCGCGCATGCGTGTTTAGAGGCGACGCTATGACGCATGCGTGTAAAAAAAAAAAATGCGGTTAGAGCGTAAAGATGGAAAGGCGAAAACGGCGTTTCGAAATCTTCCCACTCTGAAGGCTGAATAAAAAAAAGATCGTTTACAGACCCCCGAAACGCCGGCTTCGTGTGGATGAGAGGCTGGTTTGGTTAAAAATTTGTGCGTTTAGGCCAGGGTTCGTCTTCGTGTGGACGGGGCCTTAGGCAGATAACAAACTACAAGCCCAAAGCCCCCCACTCCATGAACGACCGACAGTTAGCCAACGACATGAACAACTTCTACTGTCGTTTCGACAGACAAAGGGACAGTCATGCATCCACCCCCCACAACACCACCCAACAGATCACCTCCACCTCCTCCTCAGTGACAACTCTTTCCATAAAAGAGAGAGATGTAAACAAAATCTTCAAAAAACAGAACCCCCGGAAAGCTGCTGGACCAGATTCTGTCACTCCATACACTTTGAAGCTCTGTGCTGACCAGCTGTCTCCAGTGTTCACAGACCTTTTTAACACCTCACTGGCGACATGTCACGTGCCAGCCTGTTTTAAATCCTCCACCATCATCCCTGTCCCCAAGAAGCCAAGGACCACAGGACTTAATGACTTTAGACCCGTCGCCCTGACCTCTGTGGTCATGAATTCCTTTGAGCGTCTTGTGCTGTCACACCTGAAAGCAATCACGGACCCCCTCCCGGACCCCTTTCAGTTTGCCTACAGAACCAACAGGTCTGTAGATGACGCTGTCAACCTGGCCCTTCACCACATTCTCTAGCACCTGGACTCCGCAGGAACCTACGCCAGGATCCTGTTTGTGGACTTCAGCTCGGCCTTCAACACAATCATCCCAGCTCTGCTCCAGGAGAAGCTCTCCCAGCTGAATGTGCCTGACTCCCCCTGCAGGTGGATCACAGACTTCCTGTCGGACAGGAAGCAGCACGTAAAGCTGGGAACACAGTTCTCTGACTCACAGCTCATCAGCACTGGTTCCCCCCAGGGCTGTGTTCTTTCTCCTCTGCTCTTCTCCCTGTACACCAACAGCTGCACCTCCAGTCATCAGTCTGTCAAGCTCCTGAAGTTCGCAGACGACACCACTCTCATCGGACTGATCTCCGATGGTGACGAGTCCGCCTACAGGTGGGAGGCTGACCAGGCTGACCTGGTGCAGGGAGAACAACCTGGAGCTCAACGCTCTAAAAACAGTGAAGTTGGTTGTGGACTTCAGAAAGAGCGCAGCCCCAGCTACCCCCATCACCCTCTGTGACTCCACCATTGACACTGTGGAGTCTTTCCGCTTCCTGGGAACTATCATCTCCCAGGACCTAAAGTGGGAGCTGAACATCGACTCCCTCACCAAGAAAGCCCAGCAGAGGATGTACTTCCTGCGGCAGCTGAAGAAATTCAACCTGCCCAGGACAATGATGGTGCAGTTCTACTCCTCCATCATTGAGTCCATCCTCATTTCCTCCATCACCATCTGGTACGCTGGTGCCACCGCTAAGGACAAGGGCAGACTGCAGCTTGTCATCCGGTCTGCAGAGAAGGTGATTGGCTGCAACCTCCCATCTCTCCAGGAGCTGCACGCCTCCAGGACTCTGAGGCGTGCAGGGAAGATTGTGGCTGATCCCTCAAACCCCAGTCACAAACTATTTCAGTCACTACCCTCTGGCAGGAGGCTGCGGTCCATCAGGACCAGAACCTCCCGTCATAAAAACAGTTTTTTCCCATCTGCTATCAGCTTTATCAACAAGGCCAAGACCCGTCCGTGACACTGGACAATGTTTCTCTCCCCCATTCAGGATTTCTGCGTTACATTAACGCACAGTCTACTGTTTGTATATAGCTTCTGTATATATATATATATATTTATATATATTCTATCTTATTTTGTTTTTTTGTGTTGTTTTGTTTTTTTTGTCTGCACCAACAACACCAAGTCAAATTCCTTGTAAGTGCAAACCTACTTGGCAATAAACTTGATTCTGATTCTGGGATTAGTGTTTAGGGAGTGGTTTGGGATTCATTATTAATCTCCCATTCTCATTGTGGTCACTGAGTGTTCAACATGGGACCAAAAGAACTTTGTGAGGGTCTGAGAAGATCCCAAAGCTGCCATTTTCAATGTTTCCCCAGAAAAAGTTATCAAATATTGTATATAGTTAGTGTTAATGAAGTGAATGTTAATTACTTTTGTCTTTCTTTGTGTGTATGTATGTTCAGGTGAAGAAGGACCAGGAGTTTGCCAACGGTCCAGAAGCAGAAGTAGCAAAGCTGGACAAGGTGGTCAACAAACTATTGATATGGCTTGACATATAACGTGATATAGCTTAATACAACTTACTGCAATCATTGCAGTCTTTTATGGATATGTTGGATCCAGGTTTGCACAAATAAAATAAACATGGCAAAAAAGCCTTTTTGTTTTTAAATTATGTAGACTGGAACGGGATTGATGGGAAGAGACGGTGAACATGGAGCGAATGTCAACAGGGTGGGAGTGGAACCCATAACAGCTTACATCAATGACTATAGTTAGTTTGGTCAGTAGCATTGTTCAGTTGGTGCATTTTGAATGGATGCTGGATGCAGAAACCGTCTGTGCTTATTTTCTCACTCTCCTCCTCATTAATCAACTTACATTGGGATTTGTAAGATTTTGGCCAGAAGTGTTTGGGAACGAAACCAGTTGGTAGATTGACCAGATGTCCCAATTTATGAGATACAGTGCTACATTTTTCACTGTGGGCCGACCCAGAGATTGACGCATCGTCTCATTTTTGGCTGAGTCTAATTAGAAAAAAGTAAAAAAAAAAAGAATAAAATCACAGGTGCTCTTCCTAAATGGGAACAAAGCAGAGCTGCAGTCGTCGACATAGAGTTTCTCCATAGGATCACATCACAACCAAGCTCTTAAAATAAAACAGGTAAAGGACTTTTAGACAAATTATGATTGAAAACTGCATTTAAAGAAAACAAAACACAGCAAAGACTGCAGAACGGTTTCTTTAAATAAGTGAGGCCACTGACAAGTGACTCTCAGGGAGCTTTTTGTGAGTTTTGCCAAATGTAGGTCTCGTCCTCTTCCTCCGACGGCTTTTTATAAAATTTTCCTGCAGTTTTCTCCTCCTTTAAAGACGGCAGGAAGTCAGGAGCAAAAGGAAGAGGAGGAGCCATACAGTCTAAATGAAAGGGAGTTATATAAGCAGCTTAAATAAACAGAATCATCAAAGAGCAAAGAAGTAAACAAATGTGAAAATTTAAAGGAAAAAAATTAACAACGTTAATGTGGGTTTAAGGGAAAAAAGTGAAGCTTCTGACCAACGAAAAGAAAGAGAAATCAATTTTGGGTCAGATTTGGTCATGTATGTATGTGCAGAAACAAAATCCAGAGAGCAAAACAAGACCTCTGTTCATCAGCGTTTTTATCGTATGCGTTTAGACGCCTTCCTGTTCGAAGAGTCACAAAGAGCCAGGCATGCCAGACATAAAAACAACATACCTGGAAACCGGTAAGTGTATCCAGGTGCTAATCCAGAGTAACTGTGTAGGTAGTAGTCTGGAAACCTGGATAGCCTGTAAAAAACAAAGGCGATGATCTGCTTGGTCAGTCTCTCATGTAGAAAGATTCACTTTTAATGCAGAAAATGAGCTAGGCACAAAGTATGTTTTATTCAGTTGTAACAATCTATTAACTGCTGATCCAAACAACAGATGCATTTTACAGATAAGTCACTTTTTTTCTGTTATGACCAATATTTTAAAATAATTTGAATCTATAGTGAAACACAAGGTCGGTTATAAAGACGCAGTAATAACAAAAAGCTTTGTGTATAATTTAAATACCAACGCTATTAGGAAGAATTGGAGTTAAATTATAACTGAAGAAACACAAATGGCCAGTAGGGGGAGCAATAAAACCACACAGGAAGAAGCTCTTGCTTTTCTCAATGAAAATATCTTCCAACTATTTTCCTCCAATAAAAACCTTCCTGTCTATGACATTATGTTCAGCGCACATCATAGATGAGACACAAATCACAGCAAAAGCGAAGTAGTTGATTCAAGGCAAACTGGATTTTATTATTTTATTTTATTTTTTCAGTCTATTTAAAGAGAGACTGCTCTATAAATACAAATTCTGGATGGTACTTGTTTAGATCAAAATGAATTATCTTTCCATCTTATTTTAATGTTCTTTGAAATGGAATATATAAGATCCAACAGGTGTAAATGTACCTTGTTCTTTAATCAGTCCTTTAAAGACATTATTGCAATTAATAATTAAAGTGTGTCTAATTAAAGGCCTTTTAATATCAGGCCTCTTCTTGTGAAGTGAAGGATCCTTATGATCTCTAGATATAGTTCTCTGGTTTTGGTCTAAAACAATATTTTTGTATGGTCAAGAATTTTATTCTGAAGTAAGAAAGGAAATGGCTGTTGAGTTATCCTGAAATGTTGAAATAGTTCAAAATGATAACTTAAAAAAAACAGACTGTCACTACCTGACCTGTACTTATCTGAACCATCAGCTCAATAATGCAACCAAAAAATACACTTGGGTCACCATCAACTGAGCTTAATGATGATAACGTCACACCAGCAACATAACATCAAGAAGGTAAATGCTTCAATTCTCTTAGGAAAAGTTATTAGTAATAATTTATACTATTTAGTATACTTTAATCCTTTAAGGATATAAATAAGTACTTTTGTTTACGTAGTGACATTATTTAATGGCGACCTGTTGTACATGCTTATATGAGCTAAAGGTACAGATTGTGTTTCCAGCACAGATCAGTAGTGATACAGACATTCTGATGCGAATGCTAAAGAATAGGGGTGCCTCGATACAACTATTTAATTTCCGACACGATACCATTGGCTGATGCAGATAATGCCCCGATACAATATCAACATAAATCAAACATGCTCTTATGATTTATTTGATACTGTTGGGTTTTAAAAAATGTTTGATCGATTGATGTTAGTAAAACTGAGAACTAAAATCAACAATGATAGGTGGGAGAAAAACTGACCCATGTAAAATTAACCGAGGTTTTAGATGCAAGCCAATATAACCGATATTAGTTTTTAGTTAATATCAAACCGATATCAGATATTATAATCGGATCAGGACATCCCTACTAAAAATGCTCCATCACTTCGAATGTCTTTGCTTGAAAATTTGAGTGTAAAAGAGCTTTTATTGTGCATTGGATCGTCTCTAGTTAAAATATAATACAGAACAACTGCCGCAATGAGAAAGCACTGTGTGCAGTTTCTAAAGAGCCTTGGTAGGATTTAACATCTCAATTTATTAATCCACAAATAAGATACAGAGATCCTAAACATTTGCTTAGGAACTTCTAATGTCCCCTAATATTAAAGTCCTTCCTGGATCTGAAAAGATTTGATCATATCAATTCAGACATTTTTAACCAATTGCTTAAAACAGTTGTTTTAAACATTAATAGAATATTAGCTAACAGTCACTGCTGATCCTAAAGTTAGCATGCTTCCCAACATCTTTAAAATATTGTTTTTCAATGTTTTTTTTTTTGTCCATTTTTTATATGGGGGGCACAAGCAAAGCAAAACAAAAATATTAACGTACAAAACAAAAGTGGACTGAAACTTTTAAACTTTTGACAAATGAAAAACATTTTTAGTACTCAGTTTGTTGAAAAAAGTTTGAAGTCTGAAAACATAAATGGTTAATTTTCACATTTCAAAATATTGCAAAAACCATCCATGTTCTGATATACTATGAAAAACATGCAGATGACAGGAACTGTTTTCCAAGCTTTTTTTAAAAAAATTTTTTAACCAGTTTTAAAAAGCATATTTAAAAGCTAATTTCTACCAAAAACTTGCCATTTTCAAAGCTCCTCTTCAAAAACAGTTTGTTTTCTTCATAATTAGTAAAGGGCCTTACCTGACATGCCAATGCCCAACATGAATGTATCCCATAAGGCATCACTCTGGAGCGTCCCCTAGCAGTGCCTGTTGGTGTCATCACTTCTTTGGGCTGGGCTTTCTTACACTCCACCTAAACCAAAATAAAAAATATTAAAGTATACCAAAGATGTAAGAAGCTACTGGTTCAAAGTAAAATTTGACACCATACTACAAATGAAAGCCTTTTTTCGAAGTCCTAGGGTGAGCCTCTCCCACCTCTTTGTACTCACTACTGGTCAGTAGGCTTAAAGAGTGCCACCATGACTTTACATTCAGTTAAAACAGTGATAGATTAGCTGTTTGGAAGTATTTGTAGTCGGGGGAGGGGGGGGGGATATATGCAGAAAAATATGTAGGCAGAAAGCATGCATAATTAACACGTAACAGATGAACACTAAGCACAATTTACACTAGAAGACTACACAGACAGAATTTTATATATATATATTAGGGTTGTCAAAAGTATCGAAACTCAAAAAAGTATCGATACTGAAATGTTGTATCCGGATACAATACTCGTTTTTAAAAGTATCGATACAGTGCCGTCACCAGTGGCACCTAAGCAGTCATTCATCTAAAGTGCAGAATAGAGGACAATGCACTTTCAGAACACTGTGTGATTGAATAATTCTGTGCTCTTTTCAGTTTCAGACTTTTTTTTTGTAAGAAGTGCAGCTGCTGAGAATTATTTTTGTTTCTTAACCGGTTTGGCTAGTGTCACTGTTATGTGTGCAAAGCATAGCCAATGAAGGAACACTTAATTTGAATTTTATACGTTTTTTATCAAGCTTGCTTTATATTATGCACAGCATACAACCTTTATTGTGTTTATTTATTATATTTTATTTATTAATGAAAATATTTCTGTAGACTTTTGGAGTCTGTTTTTATCCTTGTGGTATCGAAAATGGTATCGAGTATCGAATATTTTCCTTAGTATCGGTATCGAGTTGAAAAGTTTAGTATCGTGACAACCCTAATATATATATATATATATATATATATATATATATATATATATATATATATATATATATATATATATATATATATATATATATATATATATATATATACTTTTTCCACAAGCACAATATAATCATTTTAACTTCTCATTTGATGAGATAATCCATTCCATCTCACAGGTTTTGCCATATCAAGATGCTGATTAAAACCTTTAGTGCACAGGTGTGCCTTAGACTGCCCACAATAAAAGGCCACTCTGAAAGGTACAGTTTTGTTTTATTGGGGTCTGGGGACTCAGAAAATCAGTCAGTATCTGGTGTGACGACCAATTGCTGCATGCAATGCGACACATCTCCTTTGCATAGAGTTGATCAGGTCTTCAGTTGTGGCCTGTGAAATGTTGATCCCTTCCTCCAGTTCAGGTTTTGTTCCCCCTGTCAACCAAAAGACCTCGCATAGGAATGTGAGGCTCTCTCTAAGAGTGAGAGGAAGGTTGTAGGTGACACCAGAAGGTACTTAATTTTACTGAGACGTCGGTAATCTAGAGTGGGATCCCCCCCAGTTATCCAGGTTGGCACCATAGGATTGGTGTTTATCGGGCAGAGTTAAATTGCATATCGGGCAGAGTTAAATTACCTGTAGATAATGGGAAAGGTTTTGCAGTTCTATGGTAGTAGAACAAAAGGCCAGGTTTCCGGGGAATTGTCAACTGCCCAAGGAGAAATTTTTGATCAAATGCTAACAGCTTTGAAGATAATTAGAAATCAAATACTGGAAAATTAGCCCCAACAAAGTCCTCTTCTTCTCCATAAAAAAAAATAAAAAAAAATCAAATAAATAAATGTAATCTAACAAAAACTTCCAACTGTTTTTAATATAGTTTTTTGTTTCTGCATTTTTTATTTTATTTTATTTATTTTTTATTTTTTTCCTACTTGCTTTGATTCTGTTTTATCTTCCTGTATTTTAATCATGTAAAGCACTTTACATTGTCTTTGTACTAAATTGTGCTATACAAATAAATTTGCCTTGCCTTGCCTTCAATGGCTGTGCGAAGTTGCTGGATCTTGGCAGGAACTGGTGCATGCTGTCGTATACGCAAACAAACATGCTCAATGAGTGACATGTCCGGTGAGTATGCCAGCCATGCAAGAGCTAGGACGTTTTCAGCTTCCAAGAATCGTGTACAGATTCTTGTAACATGGGGCAGTGCATTATCCCACTGCAACATGAGGTGATGTTCTTGAATGTATGGCACAACAATGGGCCTCAGGATCTAGTCACAGTAAATCTGGGTGTGGAGGACCTGGCTGGTGTGGTTACATGTGGTCTATGGTTGTGAGTTTGGTTGGATTTAATGCCAAATTCTCTGAAACGCCTTTGGAGACGGCTGATGGTAGAGACATGTTCATTCAATACACGAGCAACAGCTCTGTTACATTGTTACTAATGTTATTTTAACATCTGAAAATTTTATAAAGATATAAAAATAAAAAGGACATACCACGTGACAGACATACCATGTGCATGCACCGCGGCAGCAGCAGCTTACAATAAAGCGCTCCATTGAAAGTTAAAAGTTCTCTTTTCTGTTGTTCAATAAAAGTACGTTTTAAGATCATTTGAGGCGAGAATATTATACTTTAGAGCATCACTATATGATCAATTTACTGATTTAATGCGTAATTAAAAATAAATTTCCGAAGTTTAGAGGACCGGGGCAACCAGCAGAATTCCGAGGCTAACGTCAGTCAGGGCTAACCGCAGCCTGTCTGCAGCAGCCCTCTCTCGGCATAGCGGTGTGTGAAGGACCGCTGGCTCTGATGGCGATTTTTTTGTTTTATTTGCCAAAGTTTTCATTTGACTGGTGTTTATCTGACTCTGTCCATCATTATTCCCTATTTGCAGAGTTTTTTTGACTTGGGTGGAGTGTCTGCTTCACGCAGCTCCTGTGTTCTTGACGATATCTCGTGAATTGAGAAATGGCCATGGTTTGAAAAAACAATAGGTTCTCATCAACAATTTTCCGATGTCTCATTCATCGAGGCCAGACTAAATTACACATTTTATCTCACTTTTAGTCTTGTTTATCAGGCTAAAAAAAAAAAATACTGTTGAAAGCTACTTTAGCGTCTGTCAGGAAAAAAACACGATTTCCCATCATGCATTGGGGGAACGTTTCCGCATCTGCGCAGTCCGGAGGCGTCCACACGTTGCAACAAGCATGGAGGAACAGAGTCCGAAGCAAAACACAGATCAGAGTGCAGATGATTCTGGCAGCGACCATGAAGAAATTATTAATGGTGGAGAAAATGAGGAGACGGCGAAGACATTTAAGGACCTGGTAGGTTTGTTGTCTCACAGCTAACGAGAGAAAAACTGAAAAGATTAAGCTTTTTAGGGCTTAGCTAAACAAAGCTAATGATTTGTTAAACAACTCCTTGCTTTAGGCGTCCTTAGGCGCCTGTCAGTGTCTAAAAGGCATCTGTAAAACAATAAAAAACGTCTTGTGAAAGTGTCTCCGGTATCTGCCTTCTGTAGGGGGTGACTGAGGTGCTCTGTGAGGCCTGCGATCAGCTGGGATGGAAAAGTCCTACAAAGATCCAGGTGGAAGCCATACCAGTCGCTCTTCAAGGTAGGAATGCTCTCGTTCTTCTTTATTAACGCTTACTTTTCCTTCCAACTCCACTTGTGCTTAAAAAAAATCAGCTCAGATTTATAGAACTTTATAGGACACTCAGTGAAATCCTTTGAAAATCAACATTTCAAGCCGAATCCAAGACATGACCTTATTACCTTTGTAACATTAATAAAAATGGAGATTTTGATGGCAAAAACGAATGTCAATGTAATAACAACTTTCCCGAATATATTAAGAAAAATAACAGAAGTGCTTCTGTAAGAAATTCATGGAAAACACTCTTAGAGAGAAAGAAACACATATTTTTTGGTACAACATAACCTTAGATTAGGGGTAACCAATTAAAAGTCAGCAGGGTCTGAATAAAGAAAATCATCAACCTTTAAAGGTCCGGAGGCCTTTATAATTATAATCTGTTACTTTAAACAGCATTTAACACTGAAATGCAGCTGTTTATCTATCTGTGTTATACATTCAATTAAAAAAAAAAAAAAAAAAGAAAATTATTCCATTTTAAAATCTTAAGTGTTTTTTGAACAAGATAACAACAATCTTTCAGTTTGGTATAAAGAAAATTTCCTGATTCACGTTTTATAAAAAAACGGAACTGACTGTTTTTTGTTTTTCTGTCTTTTTTCAGTCTTAAAGGAATAGTACACCCAAAACATGATTAGCCTTCATTTTCTACTCACCCCCATGCTGAACAACACTCTGGAGTACTTTTTTGATATCTCAAATGCATCTGGAGATCTGGGAGGCTTCTTGCTGTCTGCTGACATTCAAATAATGGAGGTCTATGGCGCCCGAGGCAGAAAGGTCCATAAAAGTCATAGCCATAGACCTCCATTATTTGAATGTCAGCAGACAGCAAGAAGCCTCCCAGATCTCCAGATGCATTTGAGATATCAAAAAAGTACTCCAGGGTGTTGTTCAGCATGGGGGTGAGTAGAAAATGAAGGCTAATCATGTTTTGGGTGTACTATTCCTTTAATGAGAGCAGTGGGCTTTAGGCTGCCCTGCAAGGCTTTAAACCTGGTTTGAATAGAGACAAAGCACATATCAAGGTGCTCATTTTGAGCCTGGATCCATATTTATTTTTGATTCTGTTCATGGTGGAGAATCCTGCTTCACAGCAGCAGGTTGAGCCAAACATGCTCTAAATGTTCAGGCTCCGCTCGGTCCGGCTAGGTCAAGATCCGCTATTGCAATTGCGTCGAACAGGGAAAAGAAAATCGAAAAGATCCGGTTTGTCAAATTAAAATATAGTAACAACAGATTGGTAACTACAAATTAGAGCATAATTCTTATATATTTAAAAAAACTAACACCTTTTATTTCAACTATTGGACGCAAACTTCAGACCAGGAAGCAGATTTCTCATCTCTATCAGAAACAGCAGATATGCATGATGCTGATGGGGATTATTTTAATATGTTATAATAAATTAAGCGTTCATTTCTGCATGTTTTGCTCCTACGAATTTCCTGATATTATCGCGCATGCGCTCCTCGAGCTCCGAGGATAAGCAGGAGGCCTGGAGCGCCGTGGGGTGAAGCGGTGATGGAGTATGAGGGATTTCGATTGTCATCAGACAACATGCGGTAATTTATAAATGTTTTATAACAGGTTGGGTCTGGATTAGCCAGCAGGTGGGTCCAGATCCAGACCGCGGTTCACTAATCCGTGACCTCTGCCTTAGAGGCATTAATATTGATACTGGCACTTACATTTATTAGTTTATAAACCTTAATATAATTGTTAACTAGGCTTATTAAGTTTTTGATTTCAGATATATTTATTGTGAAACATTTCTTTCATCAAGGCACTTGATTTGACATTTACATGTTTCTTTTTGAGAAAAAGTCTGACACATAAACAACAAAAAGGCATAGTGACAACATCTATAATAAAATGAGGATAATAAAAACATAGTTAACAATAACAACAGAATAATGATAGTACTGAAAATAAAAAAACAACAAACGACATCAATCAAATATCAAATACAAGAGCTAAAAGCCCCCATCCCACCCCACCCTCCCCCAGGAGTGCTACAGTTTGGTCACATTAGTCAGTTATTGAGTTAAGTTTTTTCAAACTCTCTGTTTTTCTTTTAGAATGCATCTGATTCTTTCCAGGTGAAGGGTGCCGGTCAGGTCTGATAGCCAGTGATTCAATAAGAGCTCTTCTTTTTCCTTCAGGAGTTATAACACCATGCGACAGGAGACGCTGTTAAGAGCTCATCAGATATTTCCAGAATGATCAGAACAGGATCTGGTATTATCTGGACTTCCAGAATCCACTTATTAACTTTACTTTTTAACTTTTCCATGAGCTTTTTACCTTTTTTTTCATGACATGTTAACTTTTCTTTTCAAATTTATTTACAGCAGGTATATATCATTCATCATCATCTAATTGGTCAAATGCCAAAATGAGATGCTGATGACGATTCTCAGTCATCCAGGTCATAGTCATTCAGTAAAAATTCAAAAATATCCACTGGACTTGGTTTCCAAGGTTTGAAGACGTTTCGCTACCTCTTCAGGAAGCATTCTCAATTCAAATATCTGGATCCGCAGTGAGTTTGAGTCTTATATAGACAAAGCCTTGTATCGCTTGGAAACATGCAAATGGAAACCGATGAGTTGGTCGTTTGGTTCCATTGTTAGCCTGTAATATCTGAAACCTGTCTATGATTGTGAAGGGTCGGTCGTTAAGGAAGTATTGTTCACCTGGCTGAAGAGAGGAGTCTCTTTGTTCCTCTGTGATGGGGTGGGGGGTGTGGTGATATCTGGAAGGGATCATCTCTATAACTGAATTGTGTGTTTTTGGAAGCTGGAATCTTGAGTCCACCACCTCTGTTTAAAGTTGGTTTTTCTCTCTTAATATAGATGGCTTCCTTCACGCCCCTCTCAAACCACCTATTTTCTTTATGGTGCTTCTATACCTCACTGAGGGACGGGGGGGGGGGGGGGACTCCATTTGTAAGGGGGATGCAAGTGATCCAAAATGCTAACTTGCCCTATGTAGTTATTGTCTACTAATTGTTTAGCTTCAATAAAATCTATAACCTCATTAGTGATTGTAATATTATGTAAATCCCTCTATTGTCTCTCAATGGGAAAATTAACCCTGCATTTAACCCATCCCCTTGGGGAGCAGTGGCTGCCATCGTGGGGCGCCCAGGGAGCACTGTTGGTGAAGGGTCTTGCTCAGGGACCCAGAGTGCAGACTATGGGGATCAAACTGGGTATTTGTAACCTTCTCAGAGCATAAGCGCACTGCTCCGACCATATATATAGGATATGATATATTGTTTAATATGTTGTTTAATACTTAGGTGAGTAGCAGCCTACTGGTTATGGCATAGAGCTTGGAATCCTGAGGTTCTGAGTTTGAGCCCCACTCCCACCGACTGCCATTCTGGGTCTCTGACCTTTAACCCCAACCTGCTCCCTGGGCTCCCCACGATAGCAGCCCAATAAAGTTCAGTTATTACTATTATTATTGATCATTCTCTTTCAGTAAAAGTAAATATCAATAGACTTTGAACTTTTTTCTGCTTTCTAACATTACAAACACAAACTTTATGTGTTTTACTCAAATATTGAGTGACTTTGCGACGTGAAGTGATGTGAAATGCAATGAAAATATCATAGATGGTTTTCTCCTTTTTATGGTTTTCTAGTTTTATGTGCATTTGTATTCATGTTTAGTAATTACTATGTATAACCACCTTTATACACTTGCACGTTATTCCTTTTCAATCACATATCTACCAGGTTTTGCTTAAAAACTGAAACAGATTGGACGGAAATCACCTGAGAACCAGTTTTATATTTTTGGGCACAGACTGAATTGGGTTTTGCTCTGGGCTTTGACTGGGCCATGCTGACAGTCTG
This sequence comes from Cyprinodon tularosa, assembly GCF_016077235.1. NCBI lineage: Eukaryota > Metazoa > Chordata > Actinopteri > Cyprinodontiformes > Cyprinodontidae > Cyprinodon > Cyprinodon tularosa. The sequence goes on from NW_024039662.1 coordinate 600,327, forward strand.
GCTCTGCTCTATCATTATCCCGCCGTAGTGCTAGCTTAATGTTGATGGGTGTTATTTGCTGGAATTTGAATAAACATGAACTCTCCCATCCATCCTCCCATCAAATTCATCCAGTTGCACAGACCATCTTTGGACAACATATCCCACAGATCGGTTAAAGGACAGCAGATAATGATCCAGTGTTTCTGTCTGTTGAACACCAACACCTCAGCTGCTTTCCTTTTTATGCTTTTATTACAATCCATCCACACTGCTGCTCTTTTTTACTAGCTCTTAACGTAGATCAATTCAGTGGAAGTCTCCGCTCTACGTTGGCGCCGTTCTGTGCATCACAGGGTTAAAAGAACAAACGTAGAACCTGGAATCTAATGTTCTTAAATGCTTATAGAAGCTAATCCCCAATATAGGTCTAAAAGATCACCTTAGATTATTTGCAAACTCAACCTGCCTTATTTCAATGTTTAGTTGCACATGATTGTTTCAGGAGTAAAGAAGGCTGAAAACCACATAACATTTTTAATTTTTGTGATTGACAGCTATGCACTGCCTTGAGTTTATCATATAAAGATGTGTCTAAGGAGAATGAAGAGGACCTATATTAGTCCTAAATGTTCCATCTGCTTTGGGGTCCAAAGTGATGTGGGTTGTAGCTGAATAAGGAGCAGATAATCTGTATAGACATTTGAAAATATTTGATATAAACTACAAATAGTTAACCAATTGTTTGATTGGAGAAAATCTAAACTCAGGGTTAAGAAGAAAAAAAAGATAAAATGGAAAATAATATTTTTTTGCTCTAGTTATGGCTCAAACAAACTTTGAAAAGATTGAAGTCTATATATTGTGTGAAATTCCACAATATATGTTTGATCCTCTGCAGTAGGGTAACGTTGCTTATCTCTGTGTGTCGGCAGGCCGGGATGTGATCGGCCTGGCAGAGACGGGTTCAGGAAAGACGGGTGCTTTCGCTCTCCCCATCCTCCAGTCACTGCTGGCGTCGCCTCAGAGGCTCCACACGCTCGTCCTCACGCCCACCAGAGAGTTGGCCTTCCAGATCTCCGAGCAGTTCGAGGCTCTGGGCTCCAGCATTGGGGTTAAATGTGGTACGTTTGTATGAAAGGTTACCGACTTTACTGATCATAAAACTTTATTTATTGCCCTTTTTCTATTAAAACCTGTTTCCTATCTGTTGCAGCTGTGATTGTTGGTGGAATCGACATGATGTCTCAGTCCTTGGTGTTAGCTAAGAAGCCACATATTGTTATCGGTAAGGGAATGGATGGACCCTCTTTCTGCTTTTTTAGAAATGTTTAATAAATTGTTTGTCTGCTTTTGTTTTTGGACTTCAACCACTTCATTTATGATGCTGACTAGGGCTGAAACCAAATATTATATTGCTAATCACTTAATCTGTTGATTATTTTTTTAATTAATCCATTATTATCCAAAGGTTCCTGAAAGAAGATTTTTTTACAGAATTAAACCAGATGAAACTAAAACTTTAGAGCATATGACGGCAAAAACGTTTTGTATCTTAAATGCAGGATATTGTTTGTCATAACAATTTATACTTAGTATAAATAGTATAACTTTATATACTATAAATTTATACTATTTATACATACTTTGATATAATTACTGCTCTAAGTGGGTTTCTGTATCAGCCTAAGGCATGTTTTAGAGTCTCTATACTCCAGTTAACGATTCATTTATTGAAACATTAGTTGACGATAATTTCAATAATCGATTAATTATGATTAATCTGATCGTTTTAGGCCTAATGCTGACTGAATGTTTTTCAGCCACTCCCGGTCGGTTGATCGATCACCTGGAGAACACAAAGGGCTTCTCCCTGCGAGCTCTGAAGTTCCTGGTCATGGATGAAGCCGACAGGATCCTCAACATGGACTTTGAGACTGAAGTAGGCTCTCACAGCAGCACAAATGACTTGATAAAGCTCTTAGGTTAAAACTAAAGCAAATGAGTAAGAGGATCCATGGTTTTTAAGATTTCTAGACATGTTGGCCAACTAATAAGTATGAGCAGGTACTGATTTGAGGCTCCTTCTTCCTGGATTACTGCAGCAGAGCTCAGGTGTTGTTGGAGTCCAGGTTGCTCTGATAGTGGCCTTCAGCTCTTCTGCTCCAGTCAAATCCAATCCTCTGTGTTTATTAGGGTCTGAAAAATATCGTTTCGGCAATATATTGTGATTGTTGGCTGCCTGATATAATATCCATCTTTCAGTTCCCAGTGTCGATTTTTTTAAAGCAAAACATTTTAACATAAAACTGAGGGACAAATGGCTCCCTCTGCTCGCCACTCTGGCAGATCATGCTGTGGAGCCATTTAGCTGTGCGGCGCAGCGCTTTATCTGCTTTTCATCTATACATTCAAATTTGATAGCAGGAAAAATATCACTAAATATGTTGATATTGCGATTTAGTGATAATGTCGTATCGCAGCACCCACGCCAATACTCACCCCCAGTATTCATATAACACCTTCTATAAACAGCAGTGTTTCCAAAGTGCTGCACATTAAGATAAACATGTACTTAATTCAGTTGGATGAGTGATTAAAAAAACAACCGATAAAATTAGATAGGAAGGTGTCAACGATCATCTGTTAAGTCAGCAGTTTTCTGCTTCAATATTTGACCCTTTTCACAATATTCTAATTCTCTGAGGCAGTGAGTTTCAATAGTTAACCCTTTACAACCATCACATTAAAAGTAATTAACATTTGTAATATCAGTCTGCATGTAATGAATGAATATAATATATAGGTTTCACTTTTTGAATTAAATGATTGAAATAAATAAAACTTTTTAATGATATACTAATTGTATGACCAGCGTATGTGTATAACTACGCACACAACTAAAGGTTACTTTTCTAATTGGTTGATTTGTCGACTAATTTTGAGACTCATCGATTAAAAATCTGGAAGCTAAAGGTGCTTAATTAGAGATTTGAGTTTTTATTTTAATAATTTGAGCTGGTTGAAGCTAAATGATGCCACATAAGGAGTTCTAGAGAGCATATATAAGGAAAAAATAATTTTTTAAACATTGAATAAAACATTTTTATTTTTTAGCCTGATTATTGGTGAGTGGGTTGTTCTTTTAGTAGTTTTTATATTTTATGCACACTCTGGATAAACATTTGATTCAGTTAACAAATAATTTAATGATTAATTTAATAAGTGATTAAGATTAATCTGATTAAAGGCCAGATCCCACCGGCTGTGTACGATGTTTTAATCTCTGATACGATTTTTTAGAACTATTTTGCACTTACTGCGTATAGAAAGGTTAGGCTGTGCAGATCTGTGCAGATTTCTTTTTCACTTCTGTCTCTTTGCTACACAAATCTAAAGCAATTTGCAACATTTGATTTGGACAGATTATGAAAGGTTAGTCAAATAAATAGATAAAAGAAAACCAGTGCAGCTATAAAGCAAAGCCCCTCTAAATGAGTCTGTGCTGCATCTTAAACCAGATCAGATAGAGATTATTTTTATGACTATATTAAAAACGTAATGAGATCTATGCGTAAAGAAAATAAAAACACAGGAATAAACGCCGTGGGACGGTTTATAAGCTGACTGAGGCAGAGAGACGATTCTCAGAGAGAGATCTGTGAAGTTTATCAAAGTTTTTTTTTTCATAGTGTAGAGTAATGCACTTTGCATCCTTGCTCTGTCTGCCGCTCGTTATTTCGTTCTATCTGAGGCTCAAAGAGGATCACTATTTTACTGAATCCGTTTTCTGTCCTCCTGAAGTTCTTTTTTTTTTCCGAGGGCATTGATAAACTGCGTTTCTGTCCCTCGTTGATTTTGCGCGGCTTAAGAGGATCAATATTTTATCCTTTTTCTATCCTCCTGAATTGCCATCACGGGTAAAGCATATTTTAAAATGATTTTTTTTTTTTGCCTGAGTCTGTCTGCTGCTCTGTGGGACTCCAGATGAACAGATTTTATTTTGTATTTTCCCCAAAAGGGGATATGTTTTACTTTGTAACCGCTTCTCTCTTCCTGTCAGACCCATGAAATTACCGTTGAATTTCTGCTTAGATCGACCTACTCAGGCCCCTGCAGAACTCATCCCTGCTGGCTTTTAATGAGATCTAAACGCCGCAACATTGTCCGGCGCGGTTTTGTGTCGGATTGGATGTAAAACGGGAATGGGTGTTCTGGCCTTAACAGTTTCAGCTCTAGGAGAGAATAAGAGCTTTGGGTTTAGACAGATGCACCTTGATTTAAGGTTTTGTGCTTTTATTATCATCACAAAAGTTTTACTCTTGTTAAATTGTTTCTATACAAACTTGTAACTTTATCTGGTGGTTCTTAGTTTGGACTATAATAGCTGTAAATCATTTGACTGGATCGTACAGGGTGTAGTCAGTGGCGTCGGTGCTATCTGGGTTCCAGAAAACAAAGGATTCTTAAATAAGCTGCCATGATTTTCAGGACCTGATGACCCGTGTTTAGCCAGACTTCCTGTCCAGTCTGAGCTCGAGTCATTCATAGGCAGGAAAAACGTTCTAATAATTACTGACTCAAGACAATTCAAAATTGAAAACAATTCCTTTGATGTTTTGTTACCGTTTTTATTATTTCTTGTCAAAATAAAATAAAAAAATCAATGCGGTTTGTAGTTATAGGGTGATAAAATAAAAACAATGTCCAGACATAAACATCGATTTTACAGTTTGCCTACCTCTGCACTCATATTTTCCTCCCATAAGTTTATTAAAGGCTGGATCGATTCACCTGTAATGAGATATTTGTGTGTTTTTTTTTTTTCCAATAGGTGGACAAGATCCTGAAAGTTATTCCTAGAGACAGACGGACCTTCTTGTTCTCAGCCACCATGACCAAAAAGGTACTTTAATCGTCCTGTAATGCCTGTGCGGCCAGAGTTGGCCTCTCTGCTCAGGAGTCTTTCCTTTGTTCCGCAGGTCCAGAAGCTCCAAAGAGCGGCTCTCAAAGATCCCGTAAAATGCGCCGTTTCCACCAAATATTCCACAGTAGACAAGCTGCAGCAGTACTACATCTTTATTCCATCCAAATACAAGGTAAGGCTTTGATCTTACAGTGGATTCCTGTCTGTTTGTTCTTGGTTTTGTTCTTTAAACGGTTTACTCTGCTGTAGGACTGTTACCTGGTTTCCATCCTGAACGAGCTGGCTGGGAACTCCTTCATGATTTTTTGCAGCACGTGTAACAACGCCCAGCGGGTGGCGCTGATGCTCAGGAACCTGGGCATCACCGCCATCCCTCTGCACGGCCAGATGAGTCAGGTGGAGCTCGCTTTGCTTCATCATTTCATAAAACCCTGCTGTCTGAAAGGCGTGTGCTTGCTAAGACATCTCTCTCTTTTCTGCAGAATAAACGTCTCGGAGCTCTTAACAAGTTCAAATCAAAGTCTCGTTCTGTGCTCCTGGCGACCGATGTGGCGTCTCGAGGTCTGGACATCCCTCATGTTGACTGTGTCATCAACTATGACATCCCCACACACTCTAAGGTACGGCAGGGGTCGTTCTTTAGCTGTTGGACTGCCTGTTTCTGTGTTCAACCTCTAACTGATCTTCTCACCCGTCTGTTCTCACAGGACTACATCCACAGAGTCGGGCGAACGGCCAGAGCAGGGCGTTCTGGGAAATCCATCACTTTTGTAACGCAGTAAGAGTCTTTTTCTACGCTTTGTTTCAGCCGTCTGTTTTGAAATCCATTTCTGCTAAATGTTGACCTTTTTCATCCCTGATCCTGAAGGTACGACGTAGAGCTTTTCCAACGAATTGAAAGTTTAATCGGGAAGAAACTCCCGGCGTTTCCAACGCAGGAGGAGGAAGTGATGATGCTGGTGGAGAGGGTGAGCGAGGCTCAGAGGTTTGCCAGGCTGGTAAGTCCACCCTCAAAAGATCGCCCCTTTTAGATGTTAACACAAACATTACACAGGATATAAAAACAAAAAAACAACCTGTTCCCTCGACTCACATTAAAAACATCTAAATATCTCAGACTGCGTGAAAAATATAAGATTATTTTTCTTTTCTGGTAACAAATTAAAGTTCTGATATGGTGACAATTTCAATTTTAAAAGCTGTTGCTAATGCAATCCATTTTACTATTTGGATGGATTAAAGTGTGTTTGTTGGAAGTGTTGACACTATAGTGTCAGAGACAATAAAGGTCTTGTCTTGGTACTCCTTGGTCCCGGCTGGTGTCGTCTTGACTACAACACTCTTATATTACTGTGTTAGGTTATCGGCTACATTGGATTTTATTCCGCACATTTTTTGTTTTAGTGCCCAGGAACCTTTTATTAGTTTGTGTTCCTGGGGTATAAATATGATGTCACCCAGACCTTTCTCTACCACTGGGAATAACAAGTGAGGTTTTATTTTATTATTGATATATATATATAAAAAAAAGGGCTATAATAGATAGCGGGATTTTTGCGGATCATTGAAAATCATTAAAAGTCATAAAATCATAATTTTTAAATTAAGGCCTTAATTAGGATTAAGTTTAATTAAATGTGATTATCATGGCATTTAAAATGTTTTATTTAAAAAAAAAAAAAAAAAAAAGGTTATAAAAAAAATGTTGTCACATATATATTGGACATAACTGGTTTGCGTGGAGCTGCTTCTGGTTGATCATAAAGCCGTATGTTTGGAAAAGAAGCTCGAGGCGGAGAGAATCTAGAGAATGAGAAAAATCACATTTTAACAGAAGAGGCTGGAGAGAGAGAGAGAGAGAGAGAGAGAGAGTGTTGATGGCATTGAAATTATTTCTAAGAGCATAAAAAGAGCATTAAAAGCATTAAATTAAGAGTTACTCCTTCCTGTATAAACCCTGAAAATAACATTTTGTTCATTGAGTCTGTTGAGTTTTTATTTATTTGTTCTGATTAATCATTTGATTCACAGAATTTAGATTTCTAAAGAATTTAAACCAGGTGAAGCTAAAAGGACGTGACTTGAGAAGTTCTAAATAGAACATGATCACAAAAAAATCGGTTTTCAATCTTTAATGCAAAATTTGTGTGTATAAATATATATGCATGCTAGATACACTATATTGCCAAAAGTATTTGCTCACCTGCCTTGACTCACATATGAGCTTAAGTGACATCCCGTTCCTAATCCATAGGGTTCAATATGACGTCGGTCCACCCTTTGCAGCTAGAACAGCTTCAACTCTTCTGGGAAGGCTGTCCACAAGGTTTAGGAGTGTGTTTATGGGAATTTTTGACCATTCTTCCAGAAGCGCATTTGTGAGGTCGCACACTGATGTTGGACGAGAAGGCCTGGCTCTCAGTCTCCGCTCTAATTCATCCCAAAGGTGTTCTATCGGGTTGAGGTCAGGACTCTGTGCAGGCCAGTCAAGTTCATCCACACCAGACTCTGTCATCCATGTCTTTATGGACCTTGCTTTGTGCACTGGTGCACAGTCATGTTGGAAGAGGAAGGGGCCAGCTCCAAACTGTTCCCACAAAGTTGGGAGCATGGAATTGTCCAAAATGTCTTGGTATGCTGAAGCATTCAGAGTTCCTTTCACTGGAACTAAGGGGCCAAGCCCAGCTCCTGAAAAACAACCTCACACCATAATCCCCCCTCCACCAAACTTTACACTTGGCACAATGCAGTCAGACAAGTACCGTTCTCCTGGCAACCGCCAAACCCAGACCCGTCCATCAGATTGCCAGATGGAGAAGCGCGATTCGTCACTCCAGAGAACGCGTCTCCACTGCTCTAGAGTCCAGTGGCGGCGTGCTTTACACCACCGCATCCGACGCTTTGCATTGCACTTGGTGATGTATGGCTTGGATGCAGCTGCTCGACCATGGAAACCCATTCCATGAAGCTCTCTGCGCACTGTTCTTGAGCTAATCTGAAGGCCACATGAAGTTTGGAGGTCTGTAGTGATTGACTCTGCAGAAAGTTGGCGACCTCTTCGCACTATGCGCGTCAGCATCCGCTGACCCCGCTCCGTCAGTTTACGTGGCCTACCTCTTCGTGGCTGAGTTGCTGTCGTTCCCAAACACTTCCATTTTCTTATAATACAGCTGACAGTTGACTGTGGAATATTTAGGAGCGAGGAAATTTCACGACTGGATTTGTTGCACAGGTGGCATCCTATCACAGTTCCACGCTGGAATTCACTGAGCTCCTGAGAGCGACCAATTCTTTCACAAATGTTTGTAAAAACAGTCTGCATGCCTAGGTGCTTGAATTTATACACCTGTGGCCATGGAAGTGATTGGAACACCTGATTCCAATAATTTGGATGGGTGAGCAAATACTTTTGGCAATATAGTGTAGGTTCCTCTCAGCTAATAGCAGGGTTTAGTCTTTATACTCCAATTAACCATTAATTAATCCATTAATCCATCCACTTCAGTTGATTATGAAAATATATATAGTGCCATTTTGCATGTTATCACAACACACATTAACAGAATCATTTTACTTAAATCAGGCATTTAAAATCTTTGCTATCCATGAAAACTGAGCAGGAAGTCATTGGCTTTGCAGAACTTGATCCTCCTGGATGAGCTTCTAGCGACGTGGGAAATAAAAAGTTCCCTTTCCGTTAAAGTGAGGCTGAAAAGCATCTGAAGTTTCTCACATCTACAGTCAGACTAGTTAGTTAAAAGGCTTCAACCAAATAATCAATCAAGCTTTAACAAATAATGCTGTTGAGAGATGGGAATTATATATTATTGTGTTTGACGACAGCAGCAGTGGGTTGTAATATTTAACCCTGATTAAAATGCCTTCAAGGCAGTGCTGTCCAAACTTTAGGCTAGAATGTTTAACTAGTATTTGATTAAAATAAAACACAGCTTCTATTTTAAACATGGAAGGAAAACAGTAATATTTCATTTTTTAAGTGCCAGAATACTGGTTGAACAGAAAGCATCTGGCTTCATGCTACTATTTATGGCCTCTGTTTTATTCTGCATGAAAGCAGAAATAAAGAAATCTATTCATCACTTTATGGGAAATAATGAAACGGCTTCATGTTAAAATAATGCTTCATTCAACCCTTAGAATGACAGGCGGCTACTTGTGGTTGTATGAAGGTATAAGAGTTGATGATTATAACCAGAAAAAAACTTCTGAAGGGGAAAAAAAATCCTAACTGTGGTGAACCGCGAGAGGAAAACTGAGAGAGCTCTTCTCCAGGAATTGCTTCAAATCCGGACTCTATTTGGGAATCTTGATTTTAAACATTTGGAGACTTTCGTCAGTCAGGCAAGTTATCTGTGTGGAAACTCTGAGCAGAAACAGCTGCTGAATGATCTCATGGTTCGGTGAACATTGTGATAGTTGTTTCCATCTCTCTTCTTTTAAAAAGTGTGAGAGAACATTTTATTTATCTCATGCAAAGGTGTTTCCTTCATTTTCGAATAACACCTGAGATTTAGCCTCCTATTACTTTAAAACACTTTCATTAGGAAATGGGGGGAAAATGTCACTGTGGATTTGTAATATAGTTTTGGAACAAGAGTCGAATCATCCTAACAAAAATGACCTCTCTGTTTCAGGAAATGAGGGAACAAGGGGAGAAAAGGAAGAGACCCAAAGCTGGACAAGGCGAGGATGAGGACGACACAGAACAGGCCAGCGGAGTGAGGAAGAAAGTCAAAGGAGGATCAGGAGGAGGAGGAAGAGGAAGAGGAGGGAAGAGGGGCGGAGGAGCCTGGAGAGGAGGACGCTGAAGCATCATAAAATGTACAGAACCACAACACAAGACGCCTCTCCTCTTTCTGATGTACACTTTATGACGGCTTGTTTTCCACCCTTCGCTCTGCCGGCTCAACGACTATTTAACAGCACAATAAGTGCTTTCTTTGTCCCACTATGAGTTTTGTTCCATTTCTAATAAAAACTTTTCTGTAAAACTTGTTTCATGCCTGTTGGTGTTTTTTTGGAGTGATTGTCTTAAACCGCGAAGGGGGAAAAAACTGCCTTAAAGTCTTCTGAAAGAAAAATATTGGATTTGATGGTAAATAATTAGCTTACAGATAAAAGCGGATGTTTTTAAAAGGGTGCTATATGGCTTCCGCTCAGGACGGCATCGAACTGAGGGCGGCCTGAGAACTGTCTTCATTAAAACCCTGAATGTTACAACAATCTGACCGATAATACTGGTTTACATTCATATAAGAATGAGGAAGTCAGAGTGACGTAATCGCCATGGTGATAGGGTTCAGTTTATCACTTGTGTGAAAAAGCATGCTCATAATCTTCATTGCTCGTACAGCTATGGCAATGGTTATAAAAATAACAGCACTATCGTGTGTGGTGTTTAATTTCTTCATTTAGAATTGTTGAAAAATCTCTCCTTGTAAACGCAAAAGTTTTACATTACTAAAGGTAAAGAAAGAAATCTGCTAAAAACAAAGTAAAGTTTTTAACGTTGATGCAAACAGCAGCAAACTTGAATGCTGAAGATGATCAGGTTTGCATTGTCCATTAAGCTACAAAGATTTTAACAAATATTGCTATATTTTTAAAGATTTACCTTTTTGTTTTTGCTAGTAGCCTACTAATGTTTTATTTATGAACTTTTGAGAGCAGGGGAGGACATAAGACACAGGTCCAGTCTCTGACAGGTGTCTCTGCGTTTGATTGTGCCCCCTAGTGCTTAAACAGGCAAAGCTTTGTACTGTTTCTGATATCACACTATTTTGCGTTTTTGTTATGCAATGATCACTGTAAAAAATTGTATTTCTTTAAAAAAAAAGACACAAAAATTACGCTCATAAATTATTTTATTTTTTTACAAGAGGCAAGAAAATCCATATTTGAGGATTTTTGATCAAACTTTAAATATAGTACCCCAAAAAAAAAGAGCAAAAAACTGTGATTTATAGGTACAATGTGACAATAAAAGAGAAGAAAATGAAATGTTTCATTTTTATTTCAGAAAAATTACACCCTACCATTGAAAAACAAAAAAAATCAAAAGATGTGGAAGATATGACAGGAAATGATCACTCGATTTACAGACGTCTGTCTTGTTCAAATGTTCAAAATAGCTTAATGTAAACCTTTATTTTCCTTTTTTGTCACGAAATTCAAGGCCATTTGACCCCTTTAAACACTAATATTGTTTTTATCCATCATCCTGTGTGTTTGTTTGTTGTCCACCTATTTTTGTTGTATTTTGTCTTGTTTTCCATCCATTTGTTCATCCCTCAATGTGTCTCTGTCTTTCTTTCCTTTTGTCCAGCCGTCCATCTGTCTCTTTACCTGTCCCTTTTTTTGTCCATCCACCCATTTATTTTACCACCTTTGTCCATTCATCTATTTGTCCATTTATCCAATATCTGTCAGGAACGTAATAACCCTGCAAGCTGAATTTAACTGGTGCCCATTTATGATGGCACACAATTTATTAAAATTAGATATGAATCAAAAAGAGTAACCTGATAATTACTATAATAATGAGAGCCTACTGAAGTTTTGTTGAGACAACTGGTTTAAAATGCCAAATATGGGACACAAACAAAGAAAAAAAAAAGCCTATTTAAGATAAAAATAATTATCCTTAGATTACTCTCCTGAAAGTGTACAATTCCAAAATACGCAGCAGAAAAAAAAAGCAAAACAGATCTCAAAATTAATACAGGTAACATCCTTAAACCTATGAGACTGTTTAAAGCATTTGTATAAGATTCTTGGTAGAAAATGATATTTAGACATGAAATGTAGCCTGTAGTAATAAAGTGCAGCTGTGCCAAAACAGACTATAACTGGGCTGGTGGGCTGTTTTTTATTCTTATGTGATCTTATATTGTCCTCTGTTCTTAAACATCTTAATATGGCTAAAGCTTAAAGTTTACTCTCATAAAAAAAAAAAAAATTGTATAAAGTAAATTGTAACGGTGAAATATGAAATTGGTCCAAGGAATGAAACAGCGTCATAAAAAACTAAGTATTAAACTGGAAAAACTAAAAAAAGGTAAACATTTCTTTAAATGCTTCATCTTAGCAGGTAAAGAAGATGATTTAGCATTTTCTCCCTTAAAGTGAGATTTTTAGACATTACAGACTTGATACTTGATATGTACCCCTGAATATGAGAGCTGTCTAAAGTTTGTATTATTATAAATCATCTCTGAAAGCTCCTTTATATTCCTTAGCATTTAAATAACTATAAACCTCCAGTCATGTCTTTTCTTGTTTCTTTGTTTTATTGTTATATTTTATTCAAATGTGCTTTATTAATTTATGGTTTTATGAAAACTATATCATGTTGGTGCAGTTACAAGCTGTTTTTAAAGTGCTTTATAGATAAAATTGGCACGTAAATAACATCATGGAATGGAATTATTTTAGATGTAAATTTTATTCCATTGGCAAATTGTCGTATCTATCTGTTTAAATCAAGGGAAATACACTTATTTTATTTTTATTAAAACATTAGTTACTTATATCCAAAGGTTTACAGTGTGTATTTCGAGAACATGGGCCATAATAGGCATGGGCGTGGGTGTGCATAGGATGACCTACTTGTCCCTACCAACAATTAGATGTGAATGACATGTTTATAATTTACACTTCAGCGTTGTTGCAGCTGTAGAGGAGTTCTGGATGGAGAATATTGACAGACGAAATTTTTAAAAAATCTAAAATGCAAAATCTTTATACATTTTATTTTTATTTTTTTTACAATTTTGGTATAATTCCTGCTGTAAGCGGATCGCACTGTGAGCTAAAGACATGTTTTAGATAACTAAATTTGTTGAATTTATTTCAATAATCGATTAATCCGATTAATTGTTTCAGCCTTAAACAAAATACATGAAATGGGTTAAACAGAGTAACAACAGCCTAGATGTACAACTTGTAGAGTGAATGTTCTAAATGCTCAGTGTCAGTTCCTCTTCTAGTTCCAGTGCTCATGTAAATAAAATAAATTCATTTGGCGTCCCTTGAATCTTTTATTTTGCTTTGTTTAATGATACAAAGAGAACACTTAAAAGATAAGAGTGGGTTTTACCTCTGTTTACATCTGCATATTTATATATCTTCAAAAGAAAAAAACAGGATAAATCCACATATAACAGACATATTTAGACTATATTTGGTTAAACAGGCACAGATTTACCTACTGTCTTAGTTGCTCGTAATTTCAAATGCAAACCTTTTCAAAGTGGAAAATAACCATAATTCCTCATTCATCAGAGCCGATGATGCTTCAAACATTGATAAACAGCATCTAGTGTGTGTAGTGCTTATAAAATCTGTATTAATGTAGCAAAAAATTATGCTTTTCTCTTTCCATGAAATACACCCTGATTTTCACGTCAAGCATAAAAAAATGAGCATGCATATTTTTGCATAGGACCAATGCCGTCAGACGAATAGTGTCCCTACCAAAGATGAAATCAAACCTACGCCCTTGATTATAGGGGTCAGGAGCAATTTAAGAGGGGGCACTGGCCCCTGTCGGCCCCTTTCTAGAGCCGCCTATGTTCCCAGTAAGTTAAGGGGCAGTGTTTTTGCAGCCAATGACACAGAAAGAAGGAGAACCACCGCAAACTGAGGACCCAATTGTTTCTAGGCTACGTCCAGGGGGCGTGTACAGCTCATAGATATTCATTTTCTAGATATAAACGGAGTCACGACTGAGATGTTTAATCTGAGACGCACATAGATAAACATAGAATCGGATTTAAATAGTCAGAATTTAAGCTGATTCTTTTCTCCATCTCCTGTGAGTGTTCAGACGGATCCTCCTGGGGCTGCACTGCTGATCTATGTGTTGTGTATCTAGGAGCGCTCCGTCCATCGTAGGCGGGGGCAGCAGCGGTCCGGTCTGCAGCCAGCTGTGAGCTCTCACCATCCCACCAATACATGCGTGTCCCTCAGAGCGGATCTGCTGCTGCTGCTGTACAGACAGGGACGCCGATCTGACCGCTGATTCGCTGACAAACAGCAGGTAAGTTAGTGCGGCGCGCGCGGAGCTTGGAACGGAGCGCGTGCTGAATGACCAGCTCATGTTGCTGTTTATTCAGAGTCAGATCAAACCCACTATAGTTAAAATAACCTCTGATAGGCCGGAGTTTAATTGTTTACTGGGTCGGTATCCCATAGTAACGGTTTTATTTTAATTATGGTCGCTTAATTGACACGGTGACAGTTTCCCTTTGGGGTTTAAAATAAATTTAAAACATACAAACTGTATATTTTATACTCATGTATACGAATAGAATAGTTTACCCTTGGGAAGAATTTTTATCCACCTATTCTGCCTGCCTGGTTAAAGCTGTGGCGCAGCTTTATTAGCTGCTGCAGATATTAATGCGTCCTGCAACTTTTATTAGGCGGATGACGTCATTATTATAATTGACCAGGCAGTGAAGTTCTCAGCAGGAGGAGAGGAGTTGGAGGCGGGTGCCATTCACGATGCCATTGCCTCCCTTATGATCTAATGCTTTAGGTCGGAGCCTACGCAGTATGCGCATTACTGCTGGGCAAGCCGGTCCAATAACAGCCCCAAAAATAACCCCTCCCCAAAAACAAATCTAGAATAATCTAGAATCAAGAAGAAAAAAAGAAGAAAAGCTGCATTCCTCTGTATTTCGTTGCATTGCATCAGGAGTGAGTGCAGAGGTGTATCCAGAACATTTTAATCAGGGTGGCCAGCAATGTACATTGAGGGGGGGCCGAAAGCGGATAGGTGCCAGAACCTCAGGGTCAATCCTACACTGTTCCTAAAGGGAAATAAACAATCACAACATCCATATTTTCTAAATGAAGTCAAACGATACTTTCCTACAGCCTTTGCTAACAAATAGATGCATATATTTAAACATCCATGCTGTCTAAATTAAAGGTGTAATAGACAAAATTCTTTCAGTTTTGAGTTCTTGAGTTCCTGTGTGTATTACTTGTAATTAAACAACCATAGAAAATAAAATATTCAAAATTTGATGGAGATTGAAAATTAGTGATATAGTAGGCATGGCCCCACAGCATCATAGATCTTTGGCCGTGCTTCTCAAAGTTTATTTCTTCCGACCCCACTCTGTTGGTCTGTTAATAAAGAAAGGTTTGTTTTTTCTTTTAAATCAGTTTTCAGATCTAGTAAAGTTTATCAAACTGTATAATGTTAAGACAAATATATATATATATATTTTTTGAAATACCTAAAGACATCAGTTGGCATCTATGATTGATAGGAAGCCTTGGTTTTGTCCTCACTCAGATCTTTTTAACCTCTGTTAACCATTTTCTTCTTCACACCAGTGAGATAAACCTGTTTGTCACCGCTCTAGTTTAAATTAAGCTTTATGATTATTAGCTGTCTTTTATTTTTGTTCAAACTGTTTAAAATCCAGATAGCTGTAGATCTTGGATATGAGCAAATATAGAAGGGGGGATGTTTGCTGTTACCTATCGGCCTCATTTTAATGCCATTTTATCTGGCTTAGAGGAAAAGACCCATATGTCACATAATCTCTATCTCCAACGAGACTAAGGAAGTCATTGATTTTAAAATAAACAATCACAGAAACCCATCATTTCAGTTGGATTATTTAATATAGAAATAATCAAATTTTCATAAAGTTTACAGGAACTGTTATAAATGTCAATAATTGTTGCTACACCTATCATTGACCTTACTGATGAATGAATCTATCGATTATCTTTTCAATTAATTGAATCATCTAAAACGAGTTACGTTCAGTAAATTTAATTCTAAACACAAACATTTGTGATATATAGAAAAAGAATTACACATTTTAAATAAATTGCAAATGGAAAAACATGTAAACATATACATCCATTTCTATATACAATGAAACAGTACAATTTTAATATGGAAACTGGCATATATTATATTTTTTAATTATCTATAACATATTTGCTGCGTTCTGTCTTAATTACATTATTATTACACAAATTGCATCCTTACAGTCTGTTTACCATAACTTTAGGTAACGATTCAGATTGATTAACAAATTAAATGAGAAATGATTCAATAATCAATTAATTAGATTAATTGTTTCAGCCCTTGTAATCTGTAATCCACCATACGGTATCCATAAAAATAAAGTGTTATAATTCTTAATAGATGTAATATAGAGTTAATGTTAGCTGTATCAATGATAATAACTCCCAGCCATCCCTTGCTGCCTCCTTCAGGTGTCTACATCCCACTGGTAAATTCCAGGGAAGATGTCTCATCGCAGTGGGCAAGAGGATCCGGAGCGGTACCTGTTCGTGGACCGGGCCGTTGTGTACAACCCAGCCACGCAGGCAGACTGGACGGCCAAGAAGCTGGTGTGGGTCCCCTCTGAGCGCCACGGCTTTGAGGGGGCAAGTATCCGGGAGGAGCGTGGTGAGGAGGTGCTGGTGGAGCTGGCGGAGAATGGAAAGAAGGTGGTGATCAACAAGGATGACATCCAGAAGATGAACCCACCCAAGTTCAGCAAGGTGGAGGACATGGCTGAGCTCACCTGCCTGAATGAGGCGTCAGTGCTGCACAACCTGAAGGATCGCTACTACTCCGGACTCATTTATGTGAGTATTAAAGGAATAGTACACCCAAAACATGATTAGCCTTCATTTTCTACTCACCCCCATGCTGAACAACACTCTGGAGTACTTTTTTGATATCTCAAATGCATCTGGAGATCTGGGAGGCTTCTTGCTGTCTGCTGACATTCAAATAATGGAGGTCTATGGTGACCGAGACAGAAAGGTCCATAAAAGTCCACAAAAAACGTGTCAATATTCCTCCATACTGCTCGTCCAATGTATTCCAAGTGTCCTGAGTGGGTAGCATCCAGAATTTACTCGAAACAAAGTCATTTAGAATGTTTTTAGAGCATAAACAGTAGTGTATAGGATTTCCTGAAAGCGCGCACATGCGCGATCACGACGCTACGGAAGCCGGCAGACCAAACCAGCGCATTCAGCTCGGCAAAGAACTCATGCTCTTCCTCAACACTGAAGTCCTCAGACATTTTTCTTTCGTTGTTTCTTTCTTTGCACAGGTAAACAGCACATTTCTTCTTCTACGCTTGCATTACCGGCAGAGCAGACGCTGAATGCGCACTCTCATCTGGTTTGGTCTGCCGGCTTCCGTAGCGTCGTGATCGCGCATGTGTGCGCTTTCAGGAAATCCTTTACACTACTGTTTATGCTCTAAAAACATTCTAAATGACTTCGTTTCGAGTAAATTCTGGATGCTACCCACTCAGGACACTTGGAATACATTGGACGACCAGTATGGAGGAATATTGACATGTTTTTTGTGGACTTTTATGGACCTTTCTGCCTCGGGCACCATGGACCTCCATTATTTGAATGTCAGCAGACAGCAAGAAGCCTCCCAGATCTCCAGATGCATTTGAGATATCAAAAAAGTACTCCAGAGTGTTGTTCAGCATGGGGGTGAGTAGAAAATGAAGGCTAATCATTTTTTGGGTGTACTATACCTTTAAGCCTGAAGGCTTTTTAAAAAAGGACATACATTCCTCCCAGAACAGATGACAGGTTTCTCTAATGCTGTATTTACCACGGTGTAAACGTCACTTCTGATCTTCTGTGAATCAATTGTCATCTTCCATTTGGTTGGTGTGTGGCTGTAGCTTCACCTCTGCCATGAACACAGACTCATTTCGTCTTCTTCTAACTTTCACTGGTTTGTTTGGTCACAAATCGCTGCTTGATCCCTGCTTCCTCTGACATTTCTGCTACAAAAACTCTGAATTACTTCGTCACAAGCCAAAATTAGGAATTTGTTCTGCCTTTTATCATTATCCTTTATCACTAGTTGTTCTTACCCTCACTGTATGTGGCTGTGTCTTTTTAGATTCATAAAACACAGATAAATCCGTAAAAAATTATTTAATATAGGAGTGGGTGATATAACATAAATATTTATCTCTGTTTTTTCCTACTGAATCAGATTTAGTTTTTGTCTCCCTTAAGTTTTATAATGAAAAATTACAAAATGTGTGCATTACTTCATTTCAATCATGCTCTGGAAGGGGATCTTGATTTAAAAGGCAATGGAATTGAATTGAAGATGCTTTTAAACACAACAACAAACAATGAAATGCTTTGAGTTTAAGTGAGGCGCATGGATTGCTGCTTCCTCCGTTTTTATCTATAGTTAGTGTTTTCTTTGAGTTGTCAATGCTTGTTTTTATTTTTGTGTAACTCTTTGTTATTGTTTTGTGATTTTTATCATGTTAATGGAAGAAGAGGGAGCAATATTGGCCTAAAGAATCGGCCTAAAAAATCAGCAGCCAATATCAGGGATCGGTTAAACTTACAAAATTATTGGTGTCGGTTTTGGCCTCAAAGTTGAAGGGAAGCGGCTGTTTCAACTGTTGCATTTCCGAATTCTCCTGAGTGATGCCCCACTTTACATGAGTGAATAAAGTAAATGTGATTGGTCGATTATCAAAGGGCCCTTGCCTCGCAACGCTGCCAGTTCTGTTAACTCTACGCCTGCAGAAGACACAGACGTCCATCCCTGTGAACACTGGGACAGAACTCAATGGGAAAGGAAATGATTCTGATTTCTTATTTCAACCGTTGCGTATATTAGCTGCGACATATGAATAAAGATGTTATGACTGAAAAAATTTGATTGACAGATGACCGTCGGCATACTGAATTTAGGTGTTTTGAGGCTGATGTATATCTAACTGGCCTGTATAAGATAACGAAAAAACCCCACAGATTTTAAGACAGGATTTTGTTTTAAATAGAAATTTTCAAAATTTTTGGACAATATTTTCTGATAAAGACTACATTTATATACATGTTTAAGCCAGAATGATTTTACAATTTAATATGATTTCCATAGACTTAAAAAAACCCAACTCTATTGGTAGATCTCAGTTTATAAGAACACATCTAAGAACCAAAGTGATGACCTGCTGTTACTCTAAGATATGAAATCAGAATGTAAATATCATATTTAAAACTGCTTCAGTAAAATAGGATGATAGTGGGCGGGGTTTACGCGGCCTAAGCGGACACGCCCCCAGCGTCTCAGTGCAGAGAAAACTGACATTTTAAAAAGAAATTAGTTTTGATCCCTAGTTTTATAGCATTATTTACATTTTTAATCATTAAAAGTTAGATGGATGAAACTTATTTATCAGATGTGACTTTAAAGAGGGGGGAGATGACATGTTTTAGAAAATATATAAAAAATAAAAACCCTTCAAGTATTTTCATGCATTTAGATTAGACTGGGAAGCCTACATAAAATCCAGAGCAACCAGTTACCTTTTAGAAATCTCTCTTCCCTTTATGAAGTAGTAGTTAGTCTATGCCTGTTGGCCTTTGTCCATAAGTCAAGTAGGGGACAAAGCTAACATGTGAAAGAGGTGGACTTTGTCAGAAAAGACCAAAGCAGAGCACTTTAACCTACAACCACAACACTGAACAAGTTTTTTAACTCTAAACCTCCTTTAAATCTTTTTACTGGGACAGAATCTGTTTTAGAGAACTGAACCCACCTTTACCACTAATGTAAAGAAAGACTATATTTATATTTCAGTTATTGAAGTCTACCTTCTGGACCAATGAGGTGTTAGGAAGAGTAAATAGTGTCAGATAAAGTTTTTTTTTTTGCTAATCGGTTGCTGGGCAGATTTTGCTCCTGACAAATTGATTAGACTGACTTTCTTCTTCTGGCTTTTTTTTCAATCCTCAACCAACAATACTTTGCCAATTCAGAACAGTATTTGGTCAGGTCTAAAAATCTCTATGTTAAAGCAAACTAGGCTAAGTTAATGTGTGAACTTTCTCGCTTTTACCGAATCCTGTACCAGCAGCGTGAAAGTGACCCCTGTGACACAGGAAACTAACCTAGTAAATCATCCTGAACACAGCGCCCTCATGGTCAGATAGGTTTGGTAGCGCATCTTGTTCTGGGATGTTTTTGTTAATTATTGTTGGAAAACGGGTCAGATACATCCAGGTCAACGCATGCCGCATCAAACTATTTTAAAATCTCTTATAAAACAGAAAGACTGATGTTTTAAACCCTTTCTATCCAATCTGACTTCACTGAAGCTGTTTTATACAGAAGAATGAGCTAAAAAGCCATTTTTTATCTGGTAAAAACATTTTTCTACCAATAAAAGACTCCTTATATCAATAAAAGGCTATCAGTGCAGTCTGTTAAAGAGGCTAAATAAAAATGTGTTTCATATCTTCCAGTTCTTCTTCACAGTTATGAGCTACTTGGTTTCTTTCCAATTAATTTAAATCCAAATAAAACACCGTTAGGCTTTTATTTGTTGCACACAACAGTTGAAGATATGTAATTCCCAAATCTGTAATGTATGAATTCGTAAAAAAAAAAAAAAAAAAAAAATGACTGAATGGGAGCTGCTCTGTGATCTGCAGCTTGTGGTTTCGACCTATTTACTGGTAGTTTTCAGGAATAGAATGTGGGCTATCGCCTCAGAGACTCTGATCTGGGCCCAGAAAGGCAAACTGTTGCACTTATCAGCTGTCCTTCTGCAAGACAAAACATCCCCACCATTCCCCCGAAGACATCAGCCACTATTTGGATGTTTGTCATGGCAATTTGCAAATAACATAGGCAAGAGAATAGAAAAATGTCAGGAATATACAGTGGTTTGTAGATTTTCTCATATGGTTTAAGTTTGATCTGCTTCCAGCAGCTTACAGAGCTCCTCTTTAGTTCCCCTGTAATCCACAGTGTCATGGTTTCTGAGTTTTCCTGGTTTAAATTGGTTTTGGAGCTTGTTAATTGTCCCCTTGCCTAAAAGAAATTGAAAACATGTGTGTGGCTGCGTTGGTTTTCTGTCAGGAAGAGAATTTTCCCCTCAGCTCAGTCTCAGAGACCAACCCCCATGCATTTCTAACCTCTTCCAGAGCATTTAACCCCCCCCCCCCAACACCTCTGTAGACATAACATAATGATCCCTGCAGGCTGCCCAGTTACTTTGGGTTACAGGAGAAACTTAATTATCTGAATTATGCTCTGATAACTAAGTAGATGTTTTTTTCTTTTTACTAAAGTTTATTCTGTTTTCTACTGATCACTTTAGAGAAAAGCCCAACTGTGATCTGTAGTGACATCATTACTAAAGCCTTGGTCAGAGAGGGAAGCAGCTCTTAAGCCCTGCAGTCTCTAGGAACCTATTAACAAAATTCTAAAATTCTTATTAACGAAATTCAAAAATTCTTCTAAATTAACAAAATAATTTTGAGGATTTTTTGTAAACAAACAGGAGCAATTAATTTTACCCCTCCTAAAATAATAAGTTTGTTATTACATTCATGGTTAAAGGGATAGTTCAGGTTTTTAGACATGTATCTGAGATGAAAATTGTCCCTATACCGTCACCGAGCCTCCTGCTATGAGAAAAGACTGGTAACGTACCGGAGAAAAAGTAGTTCCAGTACGGTAAACAAAGGTTTTTAAGCTAGACAAAAATGCCCATGTGGTTAGTTAGACTATTTTAAAAACTGTAAAACTTCATGGTGCTTCTTTTAGGCTAAGATATTGATTAGGGCTATACTTTAGCCGCTGTCACTCCGCTGCGTAGCTGTGGAAAACAGTTCCTGCGAAAAGAAATAAATCAAAGCTCATCAACATGCCAAAAAATTAAAAGTTGTTTATGAAAGAGAAGTATTAGGATATTATTAGCAATGAAAAATATGATCCCGCCCTATATACTGTATATATAAATGATATATTGTCTGATCCATTTTCTTACACGCTTATCCCGAGTAGGGTCGCCAGGGGTGCTGGTGCCTAGCTCCATCTGTCCATGGGCGAGAGGCGGGGTACATCCTGTGTTGCCCTGCCAGTCCATCGCAGGGCAACACAGAGACAAACAGGACAAACAACCATTCACACACACACTCACACCTAAGGAGACTTTAGAGAAGCCAATTAACCAAACACTCATGTTTATGGACTATAAGCGGAAGTTGGAGTACCTGGAGAGAACCCACACATGCTCAGGGAGAACATGCAAACTCCATGCAAAAAGACCCCAGGCAGGGAATCAATCCCAGAACTGTCTTGATATACTGCACCAATGAGCAGCCTCGTTGCTATCATATTTAAGTGAAAATATGGGAAAAAACTAAACTTTCTGCTCATATTAACAGTTTATTAGGCTGGGAGTATACGGTAATGAGCGGATGGTTAATCAGGCTACCTGCTCATGTAGCCAACATGCTTTCTGCTGCTTAACAGCTGTTGTCTAAACAGCTTTATCTCAATAATAGTGACCTCTTAAAGCTACAGTGTGTAATAATTACAGGGATATACAGTCAGAAATGTAATATATTATACATAACTATGTTATTTATCATCATCTACGAGCTCAGCCTCTTAACCTTAATATTTGCGTTGCCTTAGAATTCGTTATTTATAATTACATAGGAGCGGGTCTCGCAGCCATGGAGGCTGACATCTTTGCGCTATGGCAGCGCAGAGCCAACAAACTAGCGATTGCGAGATCGCCCATTACGCTCGAAAGTAATTACGGCAAGTTGAGAGAGATGAACTGAGACGGTACTGAAATCTATACCCTACACAGACTAATGAAATACTATCTATAAAATTATCTATGTAAACAAACCTCATCACTTGAGAAGGTAGGTGATGCGGACATCGTGGAAGACATTTTGTCCCGTAACGCTCGCTGTACTGTTGGTGGGGGAGAAGCGGTGGGGGGGAGATGTTCATGTTGCTGTGGTCTGCAGTCTGGACGTTAGATGTCACTGAAAATTACACACTGTAGCTTTAAAGGTATAGTGGAGAATGTTCTTTTTTCTGGGTAGAACATCAAAATTACTGGTCTTCCTGATTGTCAATCATTGGCCGTCCTACGTGCTCGTAACCATTTTCACTTATTGGTGGTGAGACTGACATTGTGAAAAAATTGCAGATGTTCTATTGGAAAGTAAGCTTGTATGAGCGATGCAAACGGCAACATTTAAACAGAGCGTGCACGAGGAGAAATGGCATCATGCATGCTCTCACACGGGTTTTATAGGTGTACAGGGTACAGGGTTGTGCATGTGCTTTTTCTTTTAAGTGGAGAGGGCCTGTATTTTTAAAAATTAGCAAAAATCCTCCATTATGCCTTTAAGTTTTTACATCTTATATAGAAACATTGATTTATTGATCTTATAAACAAGGTTAAAGGTACAGTAGTCTTTATTCTGCCTGCTATGCTTCAGCATCGTCTGGGTAAGGAGCAAATATCAGGCCAATGCGTATTTAGAGGACTTTAAACCACAGGTACGTTAGCAATAAAAAAGCCTTAGCAGTTTGCAACACGTAACTTCTTCAAGTTTGATACTGGTAACTAGGCTAGGACTAATTTTGCTAATTGTTTTGCATGTTAAAATTTTTTTAATCAATCAGTTAATATTTGGATCAGGAGGATTTTTACTAAATTTAAAGCAGAAACTCGACTATTTAAGAAGGTCTGGATAGAGCATCCTTAAATGTGAGACATTTGCTTTTTGTATAGTTTTAGCTTCATTACTACTCCTGGTGAGTTTTTCATAAAGATAATCGCCTTTTTTTAGTCTGTATACTCAAGTTAACGATTATTAAATGACTAAATGAGCTGAGGTTTATTTAATAATAATTGAACTTTATTGATCTCACACTGGAGAATTTAATTCTCTGCATTTAATCCATCCCCTTTGGGAGCAGTGGGCTGCCGCCATGTGGCGCCCGGGGAGCAGTGTGGGGTTAAGGGTCTTGCTCAGGGACCCAGAGTGCAGGCTGTGGCGATCGAGCCTGGTTCTTGCAACCTTCTCAGAGCAGAAGGCACTGCTCTAACCACTAGGCCAAACTCCACATATTTTGATAGTGAATTAATTGCAGTTAACCTGATTGATTTAACCTCTTAACATCCACCTCATTTTGGGTAATCCTCGCCTAATTTGCATACCCAAATGGAAAAACAAATAACTTAGGAACTGTAAGCCCAAATTACATGTGCAATATATTCTTGGAAACTAACACCCTCTAGTTTCCTAATATATAAATTGGGTGTCTAGAACACAGACCAACCTGCATCAGTTCAAACATGACTAAAATATGTTTTTTTTTTATTCTCGGAAACCATAGGTCTTTTTTGAACAGCAGTAATGAAGACATTCTTGGGAAAAGGCAGGTTTTATTATATTATATTTGTTCTACATCATGTCAACCACAAATGCAGACATTTCAGACCTCTAGCTAGAACAGTTCCAGAGCTGTGGAGTTCTGAACTTTTGGTGTCAGATTGGAGCTGCGCGCAACGGCGCCACTTGCTGGTAAAACGTTTACTGGTGGAATTTTATGCATTCTGAATTATTACCCCCACTAAAGGTTCCCTGGGTCGCTGGCTACCTGGTGGGTTTTAAGAGGTTAATGAGCCTTAAATTTGCTCACATCTATTTTTCAAACAATCACATTGTGCTTTCTTGTATAAAATCCACATTTGTAGTTGCTGTTTTTAGGCCAGCCGTCTGGCCAGTGTTCAGTAATGCTATGTGGGGCTGTTTTAGTCCTATTTGGTCCTTTCTCTAGCATTACATGAAACAAGACTTTAAACTTTGGAAACCGTACCAAAAATGTTTGAACTATATATTTTAAAGCTTTGGTATATGTCTAGAAGTACAGTGACCAATACAGTTTTTTTTAAAGCGGATGCAAGTAGCAATTTCTTTGCATCAGTCTAACTCATTATCTAATATGTGCTACCGATTCTTTTTTTAATTGGGCTGTCGATTCTTTAATATGCCGATCTTCCTCCATTTAAACTCTAAAAATAACAGTGATAAATTTTTTTTCCACAAGTCTCAATTTTAAACAAGAAAAAAGAAACATATCAAACAAAATATGAACAACTGATCACAAATGGAAGGAGCAGCAATGGATGTGCTATGTGTGACCTCAACACATGGCTGCTGAATGCACTGATGAATCGGCGATCTTACGCAAAACATTAATATCAACCGAAAATATCGGTCCAGCCAACGCATCGGTTTAGCTCTTCTTTTCTTCTAGCTCTTTAGTGTCGTCAGTTTTGTATTCTACGCTGCCTCTCTGCCTCCGTTTAAGATGCAAAGTCAGTCAACTTGTTTGGCGAACGCCTGTAAGGTGGTGACTCACAGGATTGCAGAGTGCTACATGATGGCTAACGGCACCTGAGCTGCGCTACAATCAGGCCTTTGTGTTGTTAGATAAGCCTCAGCTGTCAGAAAGCCTCAGCGCTTCTCCATGGCAATAAGACTGTCTATCTGTTTCCTGACGCCCACTTCAACCTTAATGTGGCTCAGTCTGTCTCCAACGGCCACCAACTCTATTGCTAAGTCCACTCTTAGTGATGATTCAGTGTTTCTGGCTCACTGATCTGATGAAGTATTAGTAAATCATTGTTTTTTTTTTTTGCATGTATCTCCATTCCACTATTATTTAATATATAGCAACCAAGGACAGGACTTCTTATCGTCTGGCAAAAAAAAATCAAGCTTCTAAATGTAAATTCATATGTTTGTGTAAAGGTCAATGCCATTTTTTTGTTTTTCACCTGAAATCTATCAGTCAAACACCAGACAGACGTTAAAGGGGATTTTAGAGTTAATTTTTCACATAAAAAACCTAAATGAAAAGAAGGACATTTAAGCTTTTTTAGATAACGAATAACAGACGAAAAAGTAACAGAGAAAACTGAAAGGAAATGGAGGTTTTTCTGTTGAAAAAAAAGTATATTTCTGAAGGCCTCTGCATTTTGTCACATTACAACCAAAACTTTCAATGTTTTATACTGACATTATATTTAATGGAGGTAAATAAAGTAGTGGTAAAATAGGAGGAAAGGTAATACATGTTTTTATGAACATTGACATTTAGCTCTCATTAGTTATGTAAATGAAATCTATAAGAACAGAATGTCCTAAGAAGTCATTAGATAATCTGTGAAGTCCTCAATGGCTTAGAGAATGAACTGAATCATGGAGCCCAAGGAGCACAGCAGACAGGTCAGAAGAAGCAGACTTAGATTACGACATATTACAGGCTTTTAACTTCTCAATAAGTACTCCACAAATCTCGGCTTCTTCAAGGACAAAACAAAGATGTCTTCTTTACCGTTTACATGGTTTGGTCAAATAAAACCATGAACACATCATCCTGAAAAGCATGATGGTGGGAGGATCATGCTGTGTGGATCCTCTTTAGTTTTTTTGCAAAAAATCTGACTTCAAATATTCAGCTCAGGGGGGAGAATAAATACCCACCGCACTTTTCAGATCATTTTCTTTACTCCCCAATCATCTGGTACTTTGCTTTCTTGATGATTCAATGTGGCAAAAATCTTCTGTATGTTTTGTTTTTAACATCTCTGCTCTGCTAACATAGAAACCATCTGCCCTGAAAAGAAAAATGGAGGCAAAATATGCAAAATGTTTCTGCTAAAGTCATTCGAAAGCTGCCGCCTCAGATTAGAGAAATGAGATCTGACTGTTTGTTAGCTTTGTTAGAAAACTGGCGAAGCGCGTTTTTTAAGGGAACGGTCAAAGTCTAGTGTGCTCCAAACAGATCAATGCCACAGAGCGTCCTCTCTGCTGCGCTCCGACTGCGGGATGTTCCTTTAACGCTGGCATGCTGACTGTGTGATCAGAGGCGGCAGATGGGCTCAGCTGTTGTGTCTGCCGCTGCTTGTGTGTTGCTCAGCTGTTACCAGGTCACAGCTTCCCCTCCCCTGGATCTGATTACGCTGTGGAAATTTCACCTTCTCTTTCCTGGACGGAGCAGGGCATAGCTGGTTGGCGGGCAGCGTTGAGCTTGCTGAACGCCCGCTCCACTCCACTCCCTGCTGCACAGCAGAATGGAGAGAGCAGACCAGGCTCTTTTTATAGCAGCTTCAGTATTCAGATAGGGGAAAATTAAATTTTTATTAAAAAGGAGAGTCCTGTTCTAGAATTTCAGCTTGTCTTTCACTCTAGCCTCTCTTCCCCTCACAGAGAACATGACACAGTGTTTGTTACACCTCTGCCTCTTGTCTGAATCGGACCTCTGGGAGCTCCATCCTTTCCACCTCCTTTTCCCACCTACTCTTTTTCATCTCTCTTCTTTTTTTCTGTATCAGCACTACTGCATCAGTTGCACAGTGCTGACTGAGGGCCCACGCCGAGGCGTTACATAACGGCCGCTGCGTGCTGTCTGCTTACTGGGGCCCCTTTACTGAATATGTGGCTACTGGCTGCTTATGAGCCTCAATCTTCAAAGTAAATAAAATGAACGGAAATCATACAGTGCTTTGATATGAAGCGATCAACGTAGGGCGTAACTGTTAAATTGTTATGTATTCATTTTACTGCTTTAGTGTGCCGCTTTATAAAAACTTCTCAACAGTTGAACTTAGCTTGTATTTTAGGGCTATATTGTTAAAAAAGAAAAAGGAAAACTTGGCCTGGCAACAGTATTTATAGTTGCAACCAGATGTTTACACTTTTTTAAAAGACAAAAACTTTTATTTGTCACTGTCTAACAATAAATCTGACTAAAATGTTCCCTGTTTTCGTTGGTTAGAGTTACTAACACCAAGATTACGAGTTTTTTTTATAGTTAGAGTTTGAATGTTTTAATATTGACCATATGGCTTTGGTCAAACATACATGGGTTTCCTTCCTACAACGTTCGTATAATAGTTCTCACAAATTTTCCTAAAGGTTGTTTATTTGTGCCACAAACCTAAACTCTCAGTGAGACAGATGTGAAGATGTATATCTACGAACAGTAATTTCTGTTGTATACCTTTAAATCTTATACACCTGATCATGTGTCCAACTCTGTCTCTGTCGCAGCTTGAAAGTGAACATTAATGAATCACAGGGAAACATAATCACAGTGTTTTCAGTCAGGGTATTCCTTGCAAATAATGCATTTGGTTGCAAAACAAAAAATTTCAACCTGCAAATCAAAATACTAGTCGTAGAAACTATAAACAAAGCGGATTTATGAAAAACGCAAGATATCATAAAGGTGGCACGAATATTACGCAGTATATACCACAGTTAGTCTCTTTGTAACTAACTAATGTTATGCCCTCATTCGTTGTTCTTTTGAGAAACACATTTGTGTCCAAACTTAAACTTCTTGGCTGATAACAAAGTATTAGTTATTGTCCAAACTAAGGACATGTCCCCAAAAGCCGAGGTCCTTGTCCCTGTGCGCCTTTGAAATGGTAATGGCTGATTTAGGCTTTTAGTATTTTAATGACATCAGAGGCTGGGCAACAAATCGATGTCACTACGCATTGTGATAGACACCTGATCAATATTAAAATATCTACACTAAAATTTTCAATAAATTCACAAGATATCAATCTAGAAACACACGGCATTCTGGGGGATGTAGGCAGAGGAGAGGGTGTAGTGTTTCAACCTATCACTGCAAAACTAAGTATCCTTGGTAGTACAGACAGGGCGGTTCTAGACAGGGGCCAAAGGGGGCCAGTGCCCTTGTAGATCATGTCCAGGCCCCTGTTATGGCCCCTGTACTCCATTTTCAGCTTTATGGCACATAGTTAAATTCACTTCAGTTCATTTATATATAGCGCCAATTCACAACATGTCATCTCAGGGCATTTTACAGAGACAATTCAACCAGATCACACAGTCAACCTGATCCAAAGTTTTCCATCTAAGGAAAACCAGTTGATTGCATCGACTCATTGACTCCAAAGCAATCCCTCACAAGAAAGCATGCTTGTAGCGACAGTGGAGAGGAAAATGTTTTAAATAAATTAGCTAAATTTAACTTATGAATATTCCTCATGTAAGGTTTAGTTAATATGCTTGTGTTAAAGTTATCTAAAATAGTAAATTGGAGCTTGTTATATAAAGAAATTACATAAATCTTAAAATGTGGGGGAAATATTTTTGTTAGTTTATCCTCTCCTATTGACTGGATACCCAAAGGAAGGACAGCTAGAAAATCAGCCCAAAAGGTCACGGCCCTTGGGGGTCATCTATAGGGACAAGGCAAAGACCGCTATAGCATCTGCAGCGTGGGAGAAACCATTACCCCACTATGGCTTCTCACTCAGCGCTGGCTGCCTTCATGCCTGCTTGTTTTATCCTCCAGCTCATGTGAAGAATGATTGGTACCACACACCCTCTCTGGGGAAGCATTTTGGGGATAATTGCATTTCCAAATGCAATGCCACCAGTTAGAAATAACACTAAACTTTTGCAGAGCATTTCAGTTAGAGCATCATATGATTCATTTTTTAGCTTCTGTGATGTAAAAAAAAAAAAAAATCTCATCACAACGTTTAGGGTTTGTCTGACACGTGTGGCTTTTTTAGTGCTGCATTTAATCACTGTTTCCTTAAATCTGAGTCAATCTCTGTTCTCTATCTGTCACTGTGTTGCGTGCCTCTTATTATGATGTAAGCTCCTAAAAGTGTGTGATGATAAGTCTTGTTGGATTGATGCAGTGCAGGTTAGATGATCTAAAAGGAAAGGAATGTAGACGTCCCTTTAAATCTAAAAGACACTGATGTTTAACATATTTTCTTCAATCTGACACATAAAAAATGGTTTGTGTTCCTTAAAAGTGATTTTATTTGTTGCTTCTTTCTATATTTGCAGACATATTCTGGTCTTTTTTGCGTGGTCATCAACCCTTACAAGAACCTGCCCATCTATTCAGAGAACATCATAGAGATGTACAGAGGAAAGAAGAGACATGAAATGCCTCCGCACATTTATGCCATCTCAGAGTCAGCGTACCGCTGCATGCTCCAAGGTAAAATACACCCCACTCCTGTATCAGCATGTCCTGTGTTATTATTGTTATTATTGTGTGTTATTATGTATTGACACTTAGCAAGTCTCATCTTGCTGGTGATTTTCCAGGTGACTTGCAGAACGGTTGATTTATGCTTTGCATTCATTTATAGGTGTAATTTCACTTTCAGTAAAAATAAAATAGGAGTTAACTGATCAAACCTGAAAACTCTTGCTGAAAGTATTTTAGATCACTTACAGATAGAATTTCACAACATGCAGTTGTGCTTAAAAGATTGCACGCCCTCCCATTAAAGAAAATGATAAATTCACTCTGGTAATTGAAACAACACAAAACAAAATAAGGTAATAATATATACAAATGTACTAATTGATAATTTCTTAAAATAAATAGGCTTTTGAATTTTTTTGTAAATGATTCTAAAAAAACAAACTGTCCCAGACTATTTAAAGTACCTTGCTCATGAACAGTGAACCAACATACATTTCAACAGGTGCAGAATTCTGACTTTTTATTATGTTTTATTTAATTTAATTGTTATTTCTTTTTTTTCACTATTTTGTTTGTATTCAGTAGGTTTTCTTATTACGCAAAATAAAATCACATTAAAATAAAAGTTTTAGGTCCTTTAGTCCATGTTCTAGTTTTGATGTGGTTCTTTATGGCTTGGCTTATCCTGTCATTTTTGCTGTTTGTTGCTTGCCATATTTGTTCAGTTTGTTTACATTTTTCCAGGTGTTTTCTAGTTTATTGTTCTTCGGTATTTCATAATGTTCCAGTTAGTTTTCTCCTTACTTTTTTTTGTATTTGTAAAGTATGGAATTTTGCCCTTAACATCTATGTACCACATGCATTATACATGGTATATACAAACCACAGGTTTATGTTCCAGTTTGAGTTTGGCACATAAAGCACAGTTGATGGTTGTGACTTAGAACGCTTAGATGGAGATTTATTAATTGTTTGCAGAGTCTCGCTGGGTAGGACAAGTACAGATGGTGATTTATTTGAATCTCTTGCTTCAGCGCTCACTGATATTTAATTGTCCCATTTTCCTCATAAAATGGACTTCTAAAGTGTTGTTGGGGTATGTGCAACACACTGTAGATAAATTCATAGTCAGCTTCGTTCTCTGTTGGAACAAGATAGGGTTGAACCGGATCTACTGTCCTTACTTGTCCTACCTCTTTGTCCCTTATGTCCCTTCTTAAGATGTTTTCACTGCATTGCAGCATTGGAGTTCATGTCAACTGGTGCTGTTGTCTCCTTATAGGACCGGAGGGCTTAATTTTGCCAACTTCTTAACAATGTCCTCCACTGGCACTGCTACCACAGCCTTCAAGAAATGTGCTTGTTGCTTTAGACCAATCCTTGTTTCTTCATTAGTTCCTCTGAATCTAGGAATGTCTGCCACCAAATGTAAGCTTTGAGGAAAAGGACACAACTGTCTTTAGAGCAACCAGGGGAGTGAAAACACACTCTAATGTTTTTGCATATATTTTAAGAAAAAAATATGAATCAGATATTTTTCACATGAATTCTCCTTCTTAACCAAAAAGGGAGAGACATTTTTCAGTTTATAGCCTGTATCACTGCAAAAACAATCTAGAAATAAGTAAAAATGTCTTAGGTGAAGTGTATTTAGCCTTAATTTGAGTAGATGAGGTATTCTGCCAATGGAATGAGCCTCTTTACTCTTAAAATAAGATAATTAGATAATATGCACTTGAAATTAGACAATGCAATTGTTGTTTTCTTATTTTAAATGTAAATTGTCTTGCTCCATTGGCAAAGTGTCTCACTTACCTCCTAAATTTAAGAACAAATGCACTTATTACAAGAAAAAATGACTTATCTAGATTTCGATTTGCTTATTAAACAGTGTTGAGACACATTTTATTTCAGACACACCTAATACGCAATTAAAACACATATTTTTTTTTTATAAATCTAGTTCAAAATCAAACACAAGCAGTCCAAGAGTTCACCTCTCTCTTTGGGTTTTTGCAGAGGCTGATTGAGTGAGAGAACAGTCCAGATAAACAGGTTTTACCAACTCAAAAAAAGAGCAAAATGAGGATGAAGTTAGCATTTCAAACTGCCCTTAAATGAGTGATAAGCAAAAACATGTATGTTCACCCGCTCCAAATGAACATCCCTCTCTATTCCCTGGAGGTAGTAGACAGCTAATTTAGCTCGAAAACCTTCATCAATACAAGATTTTCCATCATAGAAAAGATTGAAGCAGAGAAACTTTTCTGTATTAGATTAAGCTGCTCTGGATGCTGGAGACCCTCAGGGTTTGTATGAATTTATGTCCTGTGCTGACGGCTTTATTTCAGAAATGACTAAATGTCAAAAGGCTTTAGCAGGGAAATGATGAGGACCCACTGAATGCTGACTCTATGTTGTAGCAACCTTGTTTATATAGAAACATCCCAACCAAAGGGTGTCTGTTTCTAAGCCACCTGGTATTGCTTTGTTGTGGTGCGCTCAGCAGGTGGGTTAAGCTCTGATTTTCCAAGCTGATCAAATCACCAAAGAAGAACTTTAAAAATGTTAGATCTCAGCCACTGGGGGAGTTCTAGGTGTAGTTCTGAGGCCGATATCTCATTTTATAATTGATCAGTCATCCTCATCATTGCAGAGGAATCTGGAAAAAGTATTTGACCTTGATTATGAGATTAGAACACAACAGACGCAGGACAGCGAGCCACGTTTGTTCTGAAAATATGGGGCATGTCTCCTGCGCCACCATTCTTTTCTCTGACCCCTAATTCGCGGCTCATTCTTTCGGGCTGCTCACAACGGGGCAAAGCCGCCTGTGGAATGAGGTCACCGCCGTTCCTGTTCTCTGCACCGTGCTCTGCACAATTCTGTGAATTGAGTCAGGGTGGACAAAGCTCTCCTGGCTGCCCATCAGCCTCATCTGGACCCCGGTTAGATATCATGCCTATATATGTTTTATACATGCAGTCTCTTTTTACTCTACGTTTTTATTTTCATTTGCATTCTTATCTTTTGTTTCACTTTTCTTTCTTCCAATTTTTCCTGGAGAAATAAAGAGGAAAAATAAACCTCCCCTCGTCCTCCCAGACATTTCAGTTTCCTTTCACTAAAG
Source organism: Cyprinodon tularosa (assembly GCF_016077235.1). Lineage (NCBI taxonomy): Eukaryota > Metazoa > Chordata > Actinopteri > Cyprinodontiformes > Cyprinodontidae > Cyprinodon > Cyprinodon tularosa. The sequence continues at coordinate 633,264 of NW_024039662.1, forward strand.
ATGAAAATAAAAAAAACCCAGCTCTGCTGGAAGCTCTGCTGCGGCTCAGACTTCTTTGTCCCACTCTTCTTCTTCTTTAATTAGTAAACACAAGGGAACAAGTGTGAGGAATGTCCCCCTTATCACTGCTTCGTGTCAGGTCATATCCAGGGTTGCTATGGTTAGCCTCTCTCTTTAGGACCGTTTTTACTCATTTTGAGGTTTCCCCTTCATTTCACCTTTCAGCTTGTCAGGTAAAATAAATCGTGTCTGCATGCTTTCACTTAGGCCTGTTCAGTTTGATTCACTCTTGTACTTCTCCTAAGGCCTTGGCAGAACCAGTTATTATTTTATGGAAAAGAGATTAAAGGTAATTAAAGCATTAGTTGTCTGGATTATGTAACAGGGGAATTATTTAAAAAGATTTTGATATGTTTAATATTTAGCTGTGTCATTAATAAACAGATACGCAAAATGTGTTTTTTATTAAAAGATTTAAAACAAAAGGTTTAACCTTTGCCGCAGTTTTTTAAAGTACAAATTGCAGAAAAAGAGTCCACATCTGATGATATGATACCCTAATATTGACCTCACAATACAATACTTATTGCGATATTGTGGGGAGGCTCATGCTAACGGGAATGACGATAAAAAAATGCTTTAACCTGTTAAAGGTACAAACATTTATTCTCATATTGAGACCTTCACTAAAATGCAAGGTATTAACTTATGAATACAACTTAACTTAGACTTTGTTTGGTAAATAAAAATATCCAGGAACAAAACTGGGTCGGTATTAGATTTCAATAAATTAAAATAGGTAAAAAATAGTAAAAGATTGCAAGGGATTCTAATTTTCAAGCTGCCTAAGGCAGTTTCACATCAGTTTTCGTTTCACTGTATAGAGCTGGAAAACTACTAAAATGTGATTGCAATGGTATTTTTATTTATTTATTTATTTATTTTCTCAGTGTCCTGTCTGGCGATGGGGCAATAAGAATAATTGTCTTGATGCCAAAAAGAGCCCAACAGATTTTACTTTCACAAGTGGAGCAGTACGGCTATTGCCATAGTGTTCCTCTTGATTTATGCATATAAATAGCTTTATTATAATTCATGCAGGGAGTATTACAGATTATATGAACACTGCAATATAAGTAGAGTAGGAAAGGAAAACCAAGGAAAAAGAGAAAAGATGAAAGTAAAAGGAAATAAAAGGGAGAACGATGATTAAACGTCTTCTGTCTGCTTCATCACCTGCAAAGTGATGTAAAAAGAACAGCACAACCAACAATATAGTATAACAGATACAATAGAGTAACACCTTAACACCATCGCTGAAGTATATGTATTTTATGTATTGATTTTATATAAATAGATGTATTTTATATTAAGGCTCCAACTTAGACACTAACCCCAAGCCTTCCACAGTTATTAAGGGATGTAAATCACTCGCCATATATTTAACGATGCATGTTGGTATTTCTTGATCCTTGGTGCTTTTGGAGGCAGTGCTGTTGTAAATGCTTCATGCAGAGTTTTTTTAACTGTTTGTCGTTTCTTAACACTTTCATGGAACATCACTGGGTGGTGAGTTGTCAAGTGATTCCTCACGTTGCTCGTATTTCCATATATATATCCTGCTGTGCTCTTGCACTCTTCTGCTGTCACCTGTTCTCATTTCTTATGAACCAAAATACTTCCACAGCAGATTTAAAATCAGCTGGGGCATTCCCATTGTCTGTCCTGTGTATCCATACTGTGTTTGCTACTCTTGCTGCTGTCTGCCATGTTTTTTTTTAATGTTGGCGCTCAAGTTGGTTCCAAAGAGCCCATTATCTTCCTATGTATTTCAGTGTTATATTCTCCAACAAAGCAAACTAAAAACTACAAATTTAGCCTTAAACATGCCATATATACCATGACAAGACTGCAACAAGATCAAAGCAATTGTCCCGCTGCAATATGGTTGGGCGTATCTGCCGATAACCGATATCGATCCGATTCAGCTGTTGAATATATGAACCATATGTAAAGCCATGTGAGCGAATGCTTTAGCCTTGAAATAAACATTATTAAAAAAGGTGACAAATTAACGCAGATATAAATGTACGTTATATTATTTATCAACAAATAAGCAGCAAAAATAAATAACAGATCCATCTGAAGCACACTGGATTGACCAACTCATTCCAGGTATCGGATCAGTGCATTTTGATTAAAAAGTGATATTATTTTCTGAACCTGAAATGGAATATGTTTAGGTTTTTTAGCAATCATCTAAAACAGCAGGAGGTCAATAAAACTTTTCATAAAGAGACAGTTCATTTGTTTTTAGCTAATGGATCACCGTTTCTTCTGAGTACCAGTAAAAGTAGCTCAAGAACAACAAACGCTTTGTCAGAGATTTATAACTCTAGATATAAGTCTCCTTGTGTGTTAAATTGGTCCAATCAAAATCATGACTTATAGCCAGCCTAAAATATCGGAAGAGATTTAAAAATGTATATTTATTTATAGACACTCATCACTGAAACTCATAGAGATTGCGCTAATTTTCCAAAAGAAAAGAGGAAAATAAATCCATCCCTTGTTGAGAATAGTTTTTAGAGACATACCTAAAAATACTTGAAGCTGTAAATTAAAAAAAAATATTCCAAAAATATAGAATAATATATAGCACACATTTATTTTTTATATAAATTAAAAAATATTCTAGATCAATTTTTGCTAGATCTCACAGTTATGCTCTACTTTGTTATTGGTCTGTCATATAAGCTCAGTAAATTACACCAAAGTAAGTTCAAGTGATATATTTACTTTTGCAAGGCACTAGTCAAATAATAATCCTTCACAACCATTATATAGAAAATGTAAAAACAATCTAGCATTTAGTAGGTTCAACAAGCTAAATAAAACTTTGATTCAGAAATATTAATGAAAATCAAGATGATTAAGATGAATATTAGGGGAATGGAGGCCTAGTGGTTAGGGCATAGAGGATGTAGGCAGTTGGGCAAAAACAAGAGGATGGAGAAAGAGTTTATGGGCAAGAGAGAAGAGGGTACAGGGGAAAAGCAGAGGGGGCGGCCGGGATTGTGGCTTACAATGGGGGCTTTGTGCGGCTCGAAGGGGGCTGGGATCACAGCGCTGTGTGCATGGGTGCAGACAGGGAACTCCAAAGTTCTTCCATGGGGAAATGGGGCCTTTTGTTGGAGATATGTGGGCTACAGAGGAGGGCTGGTGAAGGGCACAGCCAGGGTCTGAGTGACAAGACAGGTGTGTGTTTGGGACATTCTCCTGTACTGTCTGTGCTTGAACATCCAGGATAAATTTCCCAGAGGAATGGAAAACCAACACACTGTCACTGAGGTTCAATGATGGGAAAGATGGTCAAAGATGTTGGGGGAATGGATGGAGATAAACACCAGATCATCCTGGAAGAAATCTTTTGGAAACCTCTTACAATCTAGAACTATACTGGAGGTTAACTTTAAAGACACAATTTTTTCTGATCAAATCTGACACTGATACCTGGGCTCAGCCGATATCTGATACTGATCCTATACTACTGTTAAGAGTGAACCCTATAACCTACCATTTGTATAAAAGCATCAGCTTAACACAGATATGTGCACTTAATATTATTTATTAACAAATGCAGTGTACATTAGCAGCAAAAAGAAATGAATAATACTTCCATGGAAATAGTACTGCTAATGGATATTTTCAACATGTAATATAACATACAATAGTTTCCTGAAATGACTGGATCAGAATGTAACATCGTAGTTCTTTATCTGATATGTGATCCAGTCGATATCAGAGTCGATATCTGATCAGGGTATCAGATTGATGCATCTCTAGTTAACCCTAACCCTCCAGCAGGAAAATGCAAAATGAAATTTAGATCAAAGCTTATTTGTGCTTTCAAATGGCCTTAAAGTTCTTAAGATTTAAATAAAATTAAGTATCTGTGGCAATAATTATTGTATTAGACATTACTATGCATGCAGGTTTATTGGAGTGTTTCTGTTCCCCTGTGATTTATTGTAACTGTTTTCAAAAATAGACAGCAGCTAAAGCACAAGGAGGAAGGTGCAGACCATTGATGGACTGTTTTCTCTTCAATTAGGACTAAGTTTTGACTGAAGACGATGAATGTAATTGATCATGGACCTCTTCAGATTTCTATTTAGAGAAGACTTAAAAAAAATTAACAATCTGTTACAACTGTGCACTTTTAAAAATTGGTCTATCACATGAAACATAAACAAATTTCACTGAGTTATGCGAAGAGATAGAAAGAAAATGAATTTATTAGTATTTTAACCTTCTTAAAAATTAGACATTTAATGTAATCTAAAACTGCTCAGCCTTTAGAATCCAGCTTTTTGTTCAGTTTTGCAGTTGTTTTTTGCATGCGTAGTCACCAGTCAACAAGATACTGCTCTCTGCTTCCTTATATCCATATCTTGAAGTCTTTCTTTGAAGGAGAAAAGCAGTGAGGACATGATTTAAGATGGGGGGCCATGCTCTGTGCTCCAGTTGTCCCCGGATAGTGTTATCTGGAGAAACACATCCATGCCTCAAGCTTGAACAGATAGGGTTACCTGTTTGATGCTGTCACTGCCTTCTCTCTGACACCCATAATTTACACCCTGCTAAAGCTTCAGGAAGAAACAGGCTCACTGTGAAGGAGCGATTTCTGAATAAATGCTTCACTTTAGAGGAAATTCTTTTTTTAAATCTCTTCTTTTAACTTATCTAACCCAGTTTGACCCTGATAGGTTATATAAACTTGTTGTCTAACCTTCAATGTCTCTTTAGATCCATCAATCAGTTTTATCCTATTCAGTCAGGACACAGTTGACTCACTGTGACTCTCAACTGATCCTCCAGTGTGTCTGCAATTCCAGCAGGGCTTCAGAGATTAGCCCCGTGATTTTGGAGTTGCCAGAATAACACACCGGCACACACCCCAACATGGGGAAACTGCCTCGTTCCTTTGGATCATGGCAGGCCTCGCTATCACAAAGAGCCACTGTGGGCCAAAGCCACCGAACGGCTGCCATCTGCAGTCGATTACTCTGCCAAAATACTTTGTACCGTATCTCCCACAGCAGCTTTCCCTTTCCTTTCATTGGGCTGAAGGCAACACCCATCAGCATGAGGCTAATTTTACTCTCTCGCTATGCACAGTTCTCTGCAGCATAAACAAAGTAGTACACATTAAAATGTTTGTCTTTGAGCTGCTAATTAAGGCATCCAGTGTCTTTATCATAATCAGCAGCTTTGTTAAAGGTTTCTAAACACTGATAATACCTTAAACTGATAATCCTTTCTGACATCAATAAGCAAGGGAAATAGATGACACCAAACCAAACACATTAAATGCTCTGAACTTTCATATCAATGTGTTTTTTGCACCATGTTTTTTTTCTCCCACACTGTTTACATTTGATCACTGCTGCACTTTAAGGAATGGAAATGTCATGAAAGCTGTACAAAATGAAATTTTGTTTTGTAAACACTCTTTGCATACAAAATTACAATAAAATAGTCTAAGTCTAAGATGGATGTTACAAGGCACAACAATAGGAGACATTCTGATAGGTGCATTTTGATTTGGCACAGGTTTTTTTTTTTGTAAAGTGTAATCTCAATAGAACATCAAAGTTTTAAGTGAAAAATTGTACCTTTGCAGTTTTCATTTAATTTGGGAGTGAAAGTGATTTATAAGCTCTTATAATGTGGTTTTAGTATTAGGTTGGTCAGAGAAATAACAAAATGTATCCAGTAGCTGCTGCAGACTCAGACTGCTACTCTTGACTGCAGACGTAGGTTTGTAATCAGCTATTTTAACCTTGTTCTGTGAGCTTTTATAATTTTTTTAATGTTTTGCTGAGTTGGAATAATTGGAGCAGCTGTAAACAGCAAAAACACAGCAAATATTTTTTCCCATGGCAGATCATCAGCTGCTTGACTTCAATTCAAATCAATTCAGTTTATTTATATATAGCGCCAATTCACAACACGTCATCTCAAGGCACTTTACAATTATACCAGATCATACAGTCAGAGTGGTTCAAAGTTTCTATCTAAGGAAAACCAGGTTATTGCATCAACTCATTGATTCAAAGGCAATTCTTCACACTAAGCATGCTTGTAGCGACAGTGGAGAGGAAATACTCCGTTTTAACAGGAGGAAACCTGCAGCAGAACCAGGCTTAGTGTGAGCGGCCATCTCCTGAGGCCGACTGGGGTTCAAGGAGACTGAAGCAGAAATAAAAAAGGAAACTGTCACCCAGCTCCACAGGCGGCTCTGTCCAGGAAACACACAGCCAGCCTGATGAGTTCCGAGCAGGCTTCCATGTCAGAGGATGAAGAGAGCACATCCATCCAGTCACAGTCAGAGAAACAGGACCACACTGAAAAACAGACTGAGCACGAACCTGCCCTCGGTCTGATGTGGCATCAGATGAAAGCAACTTATACTCAAAGCTGCAATGTCAGTACCATTTTGGAAATGAAAAAGGTGTAACAAGGAAAGTTTTTTGCCAGATTTCTTAGTTTGGAGCTCAGAGATTGATGTGTTTGGACAGAATAACAGACTCTGCTGTTAATTACAGAGCATATCAACAGCATGCTGTTGATACTATTTCTGCTGTTTTGACACTGCTGGTAATTTGTCGGAATGCACCTCTTTGCTTATTGGAGCAAGAAAGTAGATTTTGTCCGAGTGTGGCCACGCCTCTCTGGACTCCAGTCTTCCTGGGGATGTGTGCATCTGGTGTGAACAATAATCACTGATCTAATCTCATCAGATGATCGCTGTGCTTTTTATCAAGCTTTAAAACCTGAAGGACGCTCTACTTTTCAGGCTTATTTCAGGGTTTCATGAATTTCCATTTCATCGTCACCACAAATATTTCCGTGTTACTACATCATTGTGATATGGTTGGAACATGTTTTCACGTTTGTAGACACAAACTCATTTTGATTCAAAGAAAGGGTCCTATGTGAAAGCCACTGATGTTTATCTCATCTATCCAGTACCCCGGCTTTTGAAACATGTGGTTCTCTACTGCACCATTCTCTCTCCCACAGTCTCTTATGTCCCCCCTTTTCTTCCTTCCAGACTTTTCTCATTTCACCCCTGCATGAGAAGCATTTGAAATATGTGCTTTGTGGGACTTGAAAAGGGAAAGATTCCAAAATTGCATCTGAATTCTCTCTAGAGTAAAAGCTCAGCATAATACAGGTCTCAGAAGTCCAATCCAACTGACAGGACACCTACTAAAGCAAATGAATATAAGATGGGATGTATTTTAACTTCCATATGTGCAAGAATGTTTTGCTTAAGCTTCTAAGCAGTATTTTCCTCCAACACTATTGTCACATTTCCATCTGTGCTCAATTCACATTTCTTCTCTCAACTAAAGGTTTTTAGTTTGTACTGTATATGTTTTCTATTTTCTTTGGCATTTTGTACCATGAATCTTTTTTTTTAGCTTTTGTAAATAATAAATGAGTTCACTTTTCCTCTTGTTGCAACACCTAGTAAGTGAAAATAAAAACACAAGCAAAAAATGAATGGAAACTGTTCAAAAGTAATTTACCACTAATATATAGTTATCTAACCTGACCATATTATTCTTTGGGTTATTTTGCAAATCGATTAATCTGTTGATTATTTTTTTCAGTTAATTGATAAAAAAAAAAAAACCTTTCCCACTTGAGGAGTTTTGGAAAGAGCATATTGACAGTCGAAAGCATTTTTATTTCTTTAGCCCTTTTAATCTTAAATGCAAAATGTTTATATATATATATATATATATATATATATATATATATATATATATATATATATATATATATATATATATATATATATATATATATATATATATTTTTTACAATTTGGATATAATTTCTGCTCTAAATGTGTTGCTCTGTCAGCTAAAGGCATGTTTTATGTCTATACTCCAGTTAATGATTAATTTATTACTAAATTAGTGGACGAATATTTCTACAATCGACTAATCACATTTAATCTGATTAATCATTTCCGATTAATTGTTTTAAACATCACTTAAAAACCAAACCTAACTTTAAGCTAAAAAATATCAATACCGTATTTTCACGACCATAAGGCGCACCGGACTAAAAGGCGCACTCTCAGTTATGTGTCCCATTTCTGTATTTAACACACACATAAGGCGCACCGGACTATAGGGCGCGTTTTTTATATACAGGTACATGTCCTCTACTACCTTTAAATACCTCTACTGCGTATTTAAAAATACAGCGGGGGCAAAACTGAGTATGACTGTGCTTTATTCATGTATTTATTACAAAGTATTAATCAAACCTGGCAGCTGGCCGTGAGTCAGACACATCGCAGATGACACAGCGCTGTGATCACTCCTAAATTAACTTAAAATCCTGAAACCTGCCGACGGAATATGTTCGCTTTTATTACCGGTATCCTGGTGCCTGCAGTTAAAATTATTTAGATGAAAAACACCTGCCAGCAGCCGCGGTGAGGCTGCTGTTGAAGGGATTTACTGTCGGTGCACCGCTGGTATGTGGGGGTCTGAGCGCCTCCGACAGAAATAGATAATCTGGATGAAGTGACTGCAATTATTAAGTTTTCAGGTGGACTTTCTCACTTAAAAACATATTAAAACTACTTTATTCCCACTGATCACAGCAAATATAGCTGCAAGATTTAGATTATTTAGATGAAAAAACACCTGCCAGCCACCGCGCTGAAGAGGAGGAGACCCGCCCAGAGGTTGCTGTTGAATTAAGCTTTCAGGTAGAAAAATAGAGCGGGAGCAAAACTGAGTATGATTGTGCTTTATTAATGTATTTATTACAAAGTATTAATCAAACCCATCAAAGTCATCATCCTCTGTTTCTGAATTAAACAGCTGCGCTAAATCAGACATGCCAGTTTCCCCTTCTTCGCTGTCAGAGTCACTTTCCGTGCAGCGCAGCTCCTCAGAAATAATGCCGGCTTTTGCAAAAGCTTGAACAACAGAGCCAGCAGACACGTAGTAGTCCAAGCATCTACAATCCATCCGCAAACTGTGGCGTAACTTGCACGGCGCTGCCTTCCCATTATCCTGAAACTGTGGTCTCCGTCTGTCATCCATCGCTCCCACGCCGCTTGCAGCCTTACTTTGAACGGCCGCTTCAAACCGATGTCGAGCGGTGGAAGTTCCTTTGTCAGACCCCCGGGATAACGGCGAGCACAGCGTTCATTTGATTCACCTTTTTTTCACATCAGCTGTGAGATGGGCACGCAGCGATGGTGATGCGTGGAAAAAAACACCTAGTCTTCTCAGATACACCTGCCTCAGCCACGCATCCACCCCGCCTTTTTCATCTAATATCATATGTCATCAGAGCGCTGTGTCTGTCTCGCTGTCAGCTCCCAGATCTGCTTCTCTGATTGGTTGATGCGGCGCGTCCAGCAGCAAAACTTCAATTTTTCCATCTCGAGCAGCAGCAGCGCGTTGGCGGCGCTTCAGATGCTTAAACGCTCCCGACGTGCTGCACCAAAACGCGCTGCAGGACCTTTTACTGCACCTATACGCGCGTCAACCATTGACTTTGCATGTAAACTCGCTGCTTCTGCTGCACCTGCTGGGTCCGGTTCACACCGATGTCGAGCGGTTGAACAGCGAGCACAGCATTCATTTGTTTCCCCATGTTTTTCACATCAGCTGTGAGATGGGCACGCATGGAGTTACATATTAACAGCGATGGTGAGGGGTGGAAAAAAAAAACACCTGGTCTCCTTACATTCAGCCACTCTTTCATCATCTCCTCAATGAGATGGTCTCAAAAGTCGCAGTTACAACACACATAGGGCGCACCGCACCATAGGGCGCACCGCACATTTTGAGGGAAAAAAAAGACGTTTAAGTGCGCCTTATAGTCGTGAAAATACGGTACCTTTGACAGATTTAGATTTATGAAATTTTTTAGAGGTTCTATTTTTAAGGGGAGTTAAGTCAATGATACTCAAAACAAAGTTTGAGGGAATACCTATTTTGATTTACATTTTATTTAAAAAGTGCCTTTTTGAATATTATGCTGACAGTCTTTCTGGATTTTTCCAGTCATGAAGATAATTTAGGTTAAAAGGCCTCCTCCCCATCATCCTAATCTTTAACGCCCTCCTCAGTTTCATTGCTTGTTTGTAGATTTAAAAAAAATAAATAAAAATACCACCAAACACCACAGGAAAATAGAACATTAGCTGTTTTAGATAATTTTGTCTTTATTTATTTTTTTTTACCACAAGTTTCACATGATATATGTTTTACAGGAATTTTACAGGAGCCTGGAAGCAGTGCAAACTATATATATATATATATATATATATATATATATATATATATATATATATATATATATATATATATATATATATATATATATATATATATATATCAACTTATCATTAAAAGAGATAAAAGATCCACTTTGATGCCCGAGCAGCTAATAAACCCAATATTCAAGCCATACACGGAGTTACACTCAAAATGCTCTATTTGACAAGGATCTGAGACTTGGTGCATGTAGGAACCGCTCTGCTGAGAAAAGCTGAGATGAAGAAGAACAGGTTGCTCCCAGCAGCAGATGGCAGAATGAAAGCTCTGTGGGGCTGGTGTCGAGGTAACAGTCCATGTCATGTCCAGAAAGCAGTAGGCAGAGCAGATGTCCAACAGGGGCTTGGCAAGGCAGGAAAATTTGTGAAATGTAGTGGAGGTCAGAATTAGAGATCAGGCAGGAGACAAAAACATTGGACTTCTACAAGCACCAAGCTTATTCAATAATCTGCCGCGTTTGTCGAAGGCACTGATCTCAATTTATTCACTCGATTGCTGATTGGCCGCCATCTTGGTACTCCCCACGATCACGGAGTCATACCATAAAAATGCCTGTAATGTAATTACAATAACAATGTAATCTGTACATGTATATTACATGTACATTGTTTATTTGGCACTTTTGGCAAAACATTTTGTTGTGAGGCATTTGCATGATATTTTTTATTACATGATTTATAGATTTCATGGACTTCATACTGAATATGCAATGTCATGTTCCTATTTTTACCATTAACTATAGTAATCTACAGGTGCTATCAAACAGCAAATGTGTGTCAAAGTGTTGAATTTGTCCTTGTTTTAAAAGTCTGCCTGCCCGCCTGAAAAGGAGAACATCATCATTGTTTGATACTGTAGAGCACGTATTGTTTACATTCCGACCGGTCTAACTAGGGAGTACCAATATGGCGGCTGATGACTTCACAGCCCCATGTACTACCAACAGGTTCAGGTATCAGCAAGCCAGCAAATACATAAAATAAATAAATAAGTGGTAGAAGAGTGGTAAATAAATAGGTGGATGAGCAGGTGAAGGGAAATAGCTTAAATGCCATGAGAGGTGGTTCACAGGTGCATCAGATGAGCCTGATTACAGCAGTGAAGCAGGAATGTGAGATAATGTAGACCAGAGGTCATTCATTCCAGTCTGGTGTTGTGTATCTTCTAAATGCGTCTCCACTTTCACATCTGAATCAAATTGCAGAATTACCTCCTCAGTATGCATTCTAGTACTCCAGAGTCTTTCTAATGATGTTTGACTGCAGTATGTTGAAGCGGAGACTTATCCAAAAAGCGCAGGACACAGAACCTCAGATACTAGAAGAACATCTGGCTTACACATGTGTGAAGATGCATTAGGTTGGTTAATGCACCTGGAAGCCAGGATAACAGGGTTACATTTTAAAGTTACTCTAAACCACTGGTCTCCAGCTCCAGTCCCAGAGGGTCGATGACCTGCTACTTTTAAAATGCTGGGCTAATGCTTGAGTCCAGTTTAGCTGTTTGATTCAAGGATTCAAATTTGAGAAACATCTCCATAAAGCTGTGCTTTATGTATGAAGCTAAGCTCATCTTCATGTTTAAATTTTCATTCAGCTGTCATAAAGCTTTTTGGCTTCTTACCCAAAAATGATACCAGAATGGTCTCATCACCCAAACGTTTGGTTAAAATGCAAACGTTTTTCAAAACCCTGTAAACCATAGATGTGGATAAATTAAAACAGCATCAAAAACCAATCTATATTTGATTATTTGGAAAGTTATGTTTCAGTATATGTAAGACAAAAAACTCTTTATCATTATTAGTGCTGCATACCAGCACTAAAATGGTGGTATCGGTATCAATGAGTATTTTGAGAGCCAAAAGTTTATTCAACTATTGTCATCTATTCCAGGTAGGCAATAAAAAGTTTTACTGGATTCACTTTGTATTTGTTTTTTCCTGCTTCACAAAGGTAGGCAGCAGCTTGACAAAGCCATGATGGCAATTATTTTACATCCAAGTAGTATTCAAGTCTTCATATATTCACACACACACCAATTTCTAACAGATGGTATTGGTATTGTATCGGTATCGGCCGATACGGCACAGCCAGGTATCGGGGCCATAAAATGGCATCGGCGCAACATTAATTATTATCATTTTTACAGTTTAGTTTATTTAACGGATGTCAAGACCACATACTTGTTGATCTCTAACCCTGCTTGAGGTCATGACCACAAATTTGGGAATCAGCGCTTTAAATACCACAATGCTGAGCTCTAATTTTTTAATTACCGTATTTTCACGACTATAAGGCGCACTTAAACGTCTTTTTTTTCCCTCAAAATGTGCGGTGCGCCCTATGGTGCGGTGCGCCCTATGTGTGTTGTAACTGCGACTTTTGAGACCACCTCATTGAGGAGATGATGAAAGAGTGGCTGAATGTAAGGAGACCAGGTGTTTTTTTTTTCCACCCCTCACAATCGCTGTTAATATGTAACTCCATGCGTGCCCATCTCACAGCTGATGTGAAAAACATGGGGAAACAAATGAATGCTGTGCTCGCTGTTCAACCGCTCGACATCGGTGTGAACCGGACCCAGCAGGTGCAGCAGAAGCAGCGAGTTTACATGCAAAGTCAATGGTTGACGCGCGTATAAGGCTGGGTGGCTCCGTATGGATGCGTGGCTGAGGCAGGTGTATGCGAGAAGACTAGGTGCTTTTTTCCACGCATCACCATTGCTGCGTGCCCATCTCACAGCCGATGTGAAAAAAAAAGGTGAATCAAATGAACGCTGTGCTCGCCGTTATCCCGGGGGTCTGACAAAGGAGCTTCCACCGCTCGACATCGGTGTGAGGCGGCCGTTCAAAGTAAGGCTGCGAGCGGCGTGGGAGCGATGGATGACAGACGGAGACCACAGTTTCAGGAAAAGTGGGAGGCAGCGCCGGGCAAGTTACGCCACCGTTTGCGGATGGATTGTAGATGCTTGGACTAACGTGTCTGCTGGCTCTGTTGTTCAAGCTTTTGCAAAAGCCGGCATTATTTCTGAGGAGCTGCGCTGCACGGAAAGTGACTGACAGCGCAGAAGGGGAAACTGGCATGTCGGATTTAGCGCAGCTGTTTAATTCAGAAACAGAGGATGATGACTTTGATGGGTTTGATTAATACTTTGTAATAAATACTTGAATAAAGCACAAACATACTCAGTTTTGCTCCCGCTCTATTTTTCTACCTGAAAACTTAATTCAACAGCAGCCTATGGGCCGCGGGGCATACGGGCTCACCTCCGCAGGTGTTTTTTCATCTAAATAATCTAAATCTTTTTAAGTGATAAAGCCCACCTGAAAATTTAATCATTGCAGTCAGTTCATCCAGATTATTATCCTGCCTATGTTTTAAGTTAATTTATGCGTCAATAAACGAAGAAGAAGGGGAAACTGGCATGTCGGATTTAGCGCAGCTGTTTAATTCAGAAACAGAGGATGAGGACTTTGATGGGTTTGATTAATACTCTGTAATAAATACATGAATAAAGCACAATCATACTCAGTTTTGCTCCCGCTCTATTTTTCTACCTGAAAACTTAATTCAACAGCAGCCTCTGGGCCGCGGGGCATACGGGCTCACCTCCGCAGGTGTTTTTTCATCTAAATAATCAAAATCTTTTTAAGTGAGAAAGTCCACCTGAAAATTTAATCATTGCAGTCAGTTCATCCAGATTATTATGCTGCCTATGTTTTAAGTTAATTTATGCGTCAATAAACTGTATCAGAGGAGTAATCACAGCCCTGTGTCATCAGCATGCCGGTTCCCAGGTTTGAATAATACTTTGTAATAAATACACCTTGCAGCTTTATTTGCTGTGATCAGTGGGAATAAAGTAGTTTTAATATGTTTTTAAGTGGGAAAATCCACCTGAGAGGACATGTACCTGTATATAAAAAACGCGCCCTATAGTCCGGTGCGCCTTATGTGTGTGTTAAATACAGAAATGGCACACATAACTGAGACTGCGCCTTTTAGTCCGGTGCGCCTTATGGTCGTGAAAATACGGTATTCATCACCAGGGTTGATTATTGGATAAGTTGTTTCAAAATCCAGACAGCCTCCTTTATCGTGATCCCATGAAAGTTTTTAACCGTCCGGCCTTGTTTTATAGTTTTCTTTAACATCTGAAGTTCTGGCTCATGAGATTCCCTTAGTGCCTTCAAGATCTCCATCTTGTCAATGATTTTTCCTTGTTTTTTAAGTTTTGGTTGCAATTTCTTTTAGCTAATTTTAGCTCTGAAGCTATCAGTTGTCTATGCTTATTTATTTTTTCCCCACTTCACTCAACCTTTTGATTAAAATATGAAGTCTTTCTGAACAATCACTGCTACAAGCCTTTTGACTGACTTTTAGACAGGAAGCCACTAGTATTTAATTATGCAGAATAAGTCATGGATGTTGGATTTGTTGATTATCTATTACTCTCAAACTAGCACATTTTGTGTTATTCTGTTTAAGACATCCTATCGGTGTGAGGTTGTTGCTCTGTGTGGGTGTTTTGGGTCGTTGTGCGCCCCACATGCTGTGGTTGTTCCCCCATTCTCTTCTGTTATTTCCTTGAGGGTGGAGATTTTCTAAACCCCATTATGTTTCTATTTCTGTCCTTAATCTCAGCTGCCAGCTGGGGTTACAATCTGCCACTAAGTCAAAACTACTGGAAAATGACTAAATATTTTTTAGTTGCTGTCAAGTTTGACCATATCTTTTGATAAAAGATCCACCTTCATTCCAACTTTTTTTTTGATGGTACTGAATTGTGCCAGTCTGGGCTGGTCCTCTCTGGTACTGTATCTACATTTTCCCCACTTCATTCTGTTATCGGATCTTGTGCCGCCACACCCCCTCTCTCTCTGCCCACATTCTTTACTCTCCTGAGAAATATTCCCTTTCCAGAAGGGAGCACCCTGCGAATGTCAGAGGGATTTACTGCAGTCTCTACATCTGGTCATTTCCTAATGTATTAAAGAAATAAAAGGTACACCACCCCTACTTCACGATATTGTTACTCCAGACGTTTTGTCACGGATTGGCACAAACATGAGGGTTAAATATGAAGCATTCAAATTAGAAACACAGAACCTTTACCCCTCCCTGCATTTCCTTTTAACTGTGAGACTTTTTGCACCACTGCCTTGCTGGAAACAACGCCTGCTTCATAGCCAAGAGGTCCCTGTGCTTGGAATGAGTTAAACCAGGTCTGTCCGAATTCCAGCAAACGCTCACACGCTGAAATGTATGCATCCAGTCTCCTCTGTGGGGCCTTCTGCCCTTCTGTTCCACTGCCGCCTGAATGCCTGAATTGACAGCTGATTCAACAGCGTCACCGTTATTGCAACCGAGGTGGTCAGGCTGTTAAGTAAACAAAGAATACAGCACTTTAAATATTTTATGTTATTTCTTTAGCTTGACTTTCTTTTTGGTTTTTTCTTCAACTGTCATTCTTAATTCAAAATAAAACTTTGCTTTAAATTAATGATGTATTTTCACCAAAAAGGGCAAAATTTTCCATTATGCCACATCAGGTTTTAATCTTCAACGCCGATTTTATACTTCTTCATAAACCATGCTGAATGGATGAAGAGGAACTTGCTTATGTTTTAAAGTTGTTAGTCCTGCCCATTTTTCACATATTTATTCTTTGTTCTTCACAGTTAATGTAGCGTAGAAATGTATGACCACATCAGCTTGAGCATGGGTGGTCTGTGCTTAGTGTTGGAGAAGTATGTTTGGGGTGCAGTGGTTATTCCCATTATGTGTGATGGAGTGTGCAAGCTCCCTGACTGTTTTGAGCATGCACCGAAATGCTGTGGTGGGATTGTGCTTGTTCATTACTGAAATGGCAGTATATCAGGATGACAGGATGATGCATTGAGGACCCTGGTAGCAGAAGTGTTAGTTTATCATTTACATGTGTGGCATGTGCACACCAGTCATCAGAGAATTTGATGAGTAGCCATGATGGCCAAGGCAACATCCCCTTTACACCTATGTTAGTCTTACAGGGCTCCAAGTGTTTTATTATATCTCCTTGGCCCACAGCTGCAGCAGACATTGCATCTGTTCACAGCTATAGCTGGAACCTTAAAAATACAGTGCCATGATCAGTCTCATGACACTTAAAGTTTGCTATTCGTCATGCTTCCTGTGTAATACAATCCTTAGCTAAGGAGGATTGCACACAGCTCCAAATTGCACATATGTAGCCATGTTTCCATCTAACTGGAATGCAAATATTAAATAAACTATTAAAGGGGTCATAGAATGATTATATAGGATATTTGGTGCTGGTCCTTAAGGTCTCTGAATAGGATGCATAACATTAGTTTGGCTGAAAATGGCATAAATGTTGTTCTATTAGCCCTAATGAAAGCCAGGTTAAAAGCCCCAGAATGAAAGTACAAGTTTTCTTCTTTTTATGGTATGATCATAAATATTTAGATGAGCCGTGCGCTGATTGGTTGGGTTACATTGAGCGAAGCTGCTGAGCAAAACGCATCATAGCAACAAGCACACACTCACTGAAACATCAAATTGTTGATATGGTAGGGTGACCTGACGTCTTCTTCTTCTTCCCGGACATGTCTTACTTTTCATTTTGGGAATTTTAAAGCCGTCAGCTCTGTGGCTGGATGGAGCGACTGAACCCATCCCGACACCGTGCTTCCCCCCCCGGCAAGGATCGGGTTTGGTCACTCCGTCCCCCGAATGCCCGGTCCGGTCCAGCCAGCCTCAGCCCTAATAATGTTCCAATTCACAAGAACAGTAGACAGAGAACGGACAAAGTCCCCGGGTGTTGTTCTCGTCCCTCCCTATTTAGCGAGTATGCATCAGAGCAGACTTGTCCATTCTAGAGATCGACAGCTATCCCAGCATGCACTGGGGCAGCACCAGCTTCCAATGGGGCGCTCACAGAGCTCAGAGTATTAAGTTAAAAGTTATAATTTCTGTTGTTGTTGTTCAATAAAAGTACATTTTAAGATCATTTGAGGCAAGAACATTATACTTTTAAGCGTCACTATATGTCCCATTTACCGATTTAATGCATAATAAAAAAAAAAAAACAGCGGAGGCTAATGGCACCTCAGAGACTAACGGCAGCCTATCTGCAGCAGCCCTTTCAGCATAGCCGTGTGTGAAGGACCATATTCATTTCTTAATATTCCCCCACTAAATGAAAAAAGTAAGAATTTATTATTATCTAGAGACTATTAATAACAGGAGGTTAAATGCAGCTCTAGACAAGCTGAGCGTGTGGTGACGTCACAAATACTCTTCTGTTCCAGTTGACCCATAGTTATTCTGCGTGCTCCCGTTCTCCCGAAGTCCAGACTTTCCTGTGTTCTTCTCAAGAACATCCTTGGCGAGGACACGAGTCTGTACTCGTGTTCTTGTGAATTGAAAAACAGCCTTAATTTGCAGTTGCTTTTGTTACTTCCAGTATTTTTTATTTGCTATCTGTTTGTTTGTTAGCATTATTTAGGTGGTTTGCAGCGGGCTTTGTTTTATTTGTTATAACATATAGGGTAATTCTGCAGATTTCTACAAAAGCACTTAACATTGTGTGGTAGGGCAGTGAGAGCAGTGTTAGTGGAAAATCTTAGTGGGGTGTAAATGTGCTATGATTTCCTTGACACAGACATTATTTTTTCACATCTGTAGCAATCCAGCGGGGTTCGAACAGGAATGCAGATCTTGAAGGCATTAAGGGGATCTCAGTGGTGTAATTTGGGCCTCATGAACAAGAACATCAGACGTTAAAGAAAACTATAAAACAATGCCGGATGGTTAAAAACCTTTCATGTGATCACAATAAAGGAAGCTGTCTGGATTTTGAAAATTATGTCATCGTCTTTTTGCAGCCATAACCCTAAAATCAACTTTTTGTCTAATAAAAATTTGTTTAGTGTGTGCAAAATCAAGTGTCCACTTAATCACTGCAGACATGATGGATGTTATCACAGTTGTTAGGAGTTAATGTGACATTTATACTCTGCAGGTCTCCACAGACCATGACACTGCCCAGATCACTACTTCTGCTGTCTGGGAATGTGAATGAGCTCTGTCTCACACACACACACACACACACACACACACACACACACACACACACACACACACACACACACACACACACACACACACACACACACACACACACACACACACACACACACACACACACACACACACACACACACACACACTCGTACTGCCATTGTAGTGAGGACCATGTGTTGACTCCCATTTACTTCCATTTATTTTCAGTCATTTTCAACCTTTTCTATGCTCTAACCCTAAAACTAACCCTAAAACTAACCATTACCAATGCATACCTCACCCTAACCCAACTGGCACCTAAACCTAACCGTTAGCAAAATAGCATCTGAGGACCAGCAAAATTTTCACATTTTGCAACAACCGGGGCTCAATTTGATGGCGAAAACAGAAAAATGGTCCTCACTCTGAGGGCTTGACAGGTACACCCACACACACCTGAACACACTCTTACTTTGGTCATCTGGTTTTAAGTAGCTCTGGCTCTGCTCTAAGCCTTTATGAGCAATAAGGGGGCCGTTTTTTGTTGTACCTTTGTGCTAAAACAGTCGTCATATTCCGTTGTGATTGGGGATCTCTGTGTGTGTCGATATATTAAAGTTTTAGCATTTCTAAGAAGATATAGTAGTTTGTAAGTGCAGGCACTGGCTTCTGGTCAGGATTTCCCATGTGTGTTGCAAGGTTGCCATGACACTTGGATTTTCACTGTGTGCTGCTGCGTTTTATGACTTCTTTTATGAAGCAAACTGTGTAAAGAGCCTGAGCTTCGATGCGGAAAAACTGTAGTCCATCCAGCTGGCAGGATCCCGGCGGGCTAAACTCCGTGTTTTTAAGCAAACTTAAGTAAACATTTTGTTTTGGAGCTGTGTGCCACATAGCAAATGACAGCATTTCTGTTTTTATTTCAAAGCGTGTTTATATAAATAAAAGTGAATGTCTTTTTGTATTTCCTTCTAGAAAAATTGATCTATGTACGGTAGTAAGAAATGGTACAGCATATTTGAAAGTACTGATATCAGTTAAACATAGTAAACCGGCACAAGATGGCAAATAAATGTGAAACAGAAAGGAAATTATTTTTAGTTTTTAAAAATAGACATAAAGCTTTGCATTTGTATCCAGTGATTCTTGAGTCCTAACCTCCAATTTTACACCTACAGCTGAAACTTTTCAGCACTCTTCACAAAATATCTCATGTGCGGTCAGAATCAATTAAAATATTAAGTGTCAAAGTTCAATAAACTCAGTGGGTTCTATATTCTGCATGTATTCATTAAACTGACTTTATTTCTTATTTTTTGTTTTGTTCCATACGCAATGTCAACATGATGTATCCTGACCTTTTGAATACAGAAATCCATGGCAACCACAACCCATCTACATTAAACTAGCTAGCAGGTGAGGTGAGGAATCATGGTGACATAGCTAGAATTGTTAAGAGCAGAGCTAGATTTTTATGTGAGATGATAGATTGATGAAAGGACCAGGGGAAGAGATGTGCATCAATGATTGGTTATCAGGTACAGTAGATGTCAAACAAAGGGCCTTTAGCACGGCGTCCTCCTTAAATAGGAGGTCTCCATTAATGTTTTTGGGTTTGTGAAAGCTGTGGTTTTGCTTCTAAATTTGCAAAAAGATAATGAACTTTAATATTGTTCCCCTTGCCAAACTTAAGCGTAACGGGGATGTTTATAATTAGTTAATCTCTGGTGGTATTTTTGAATTTAATTTGATTTAATTGCATCGAATATATAAAAATAAACCCAAACTCTATTTTGCGAGTCATTTCTTTCCGCATCATCACCCTCTTTTGTGGTTCAAACTGTGAACCTTAGTCAGACTGTTAAGCATAATTGACGATAAATGAAAGCACTGTGGTTCTATGTGGTAGAAATGCTTTCACAGATTCCGATCTACTTTCAGCTGATTATGTTGGGAATGTCTTTTATAATTTTATCTGGCTGGGTTTAGGAATCTTCAAGGCTTCAAGTGTTTGAGGGAGATATTTTCTTTCCTGTCCTGGGTCCATGATCCGTGGCTGCCAGGAATTTCAAGATCAACCCATCTAAAGTGACTGTACTTAGCAACAAATTAAACATTAGAACATTTAAAACAAATCATTTATAATTAACATATCTTATGACCAAATATTTTAGTTTCCTTCCTTAGACTTTCCTTTTAAATTGACATGGGGAAGGTCTGAAAGGACAGTAAAATATACAAGAAAAATGAAACATCAGTCTTCTTTTTTTGTTGATGAAAAAGGGCATATTTACTGAGACCTGGGAGCTCTCTTAAAGGAGAAAGGGAAAGTTAAGTATTCCTCCGTGGATTGTTAAGGAATATCTTGAAAGATGTAGAGCAGGGGTTACAGTAAGTAAGCAAGCAAGCAAGCAAGTAAGTAAGTAAGGAAGGAAGGAAGGAAGGAAGGAAGGAAGGAAGGAAGGAAGGAAGGAAGGAAGGATCAGCATTCACCTTTGCTTCATAGATAATATAAAAAGTTTTATTGTTTCTTTTAACTCCTAATTTAAATACTTAACTCGAGGGATCAGCGTTTACCGTAAGTAAGTAAGTAAGTAAGTAAGTAAGGAAGGAAGGAAGGAAGGAAGGGAGGAAGGAAGGAAGGAAGGAAGGAAGGAAGGAAGGAAGGATCAGCATTCACCTTTGCTTCATAGATAATATAAAAAGTTTTATTGTTTCTTTTAACTCCTAATTTAAATACTTAAACACTCTGTATGATTAGAATGACAAAATGCTCTATAAATTATTTAAAAAGGATAACATAATAAAACAAATATTTCATTCTTAGCCCACTGATGAATTGTGCTGTTTTCAGAAGATGCATTGGAGTTCATAAGGGCAATGAAAATCTTTGGGGGGTTTTGTGGAGGGGAAGGTAGAGATGAGGCACTGAAATTTTAAGAATGAGGGTTTGATTCATTGTTTTGAGAGAAAGATTATTAGCAGAAAAGAGTTTTATTGAGCAAAAAAAATACAAAAAGTTTAGATTTATTCATGTCAGCCGATACATAAACTTTTTGAACTGCACTGGATAATATCTGCTTTATTTTATTACCTTGTGCAACATTTATAACCATCTACACAATATACAGCATTCTACATACATAGTTATGTTTTTAAAGTTGATCAGTTTCTTTTGACCCTCTGAATAATTAGGTGTGAGGTGTAAAAGGAAATATGAAAGCAGCTAAAAGCAATAACACTTCTCAAATTAAAACCATCTGTTGGAAAGAAGGAGCTTTTTTGTAACCTCCAGTTTTGGGAGTAATTTGTCTTTGCACCATTCATGGGGCAAGAAAAATAGGGGGAAATGAGAGCAACTGAGGGAAAGGTGAAACACAAAAGAAGAGGAGATTTAGTGAGGCGGCAGTAAGCTACTGGAGGGGAAGAGCATTTTCTGTTTTATTGGTTGACGCTCGCCCAGCCAGCAGGGCACCCTGGGTAAACTGGATTTAGCTGTTTGTTTGCAAAGTTATTCAGATCCTTTTAGCTTTTTAGCAACGTCACATTACAGTTTAAAAACACACCTATTTCACTTGAATTTTAGATGACAGACCAAAATAAAGTAAATAATTATTGCGATTGGGATGAAAAGATGGACAAATATAAGAAATATCACTGATAATTTGAGGATTTATATTTTTCCTTTATTTCCATTAAAAGTTTTTAGTGATTTTTTTTTTTTTATATCTGAGGCTGAATCTTTTAAATAAACAAGATTCCACTTTTTCCTCATTCCTTAAAGATTAGGAACACGTGTTAGTGTCACAGTATGAGGTCACTCATTAAATTCTTCCTCTGTTCAATCATGTAATTCATAGCCGATGCGAGTAAGAAGCTGTGCAGTGAGTGTGTGTGTTTGGTTACAGTGAGTTTCCCAGTCCTCCGTTGGGAGTTGTTCCTTTGGTACATATGATTACCATCAGACCTGTAGAGAGCAAGTGAATAGAATAAGAACTGGAAAAGTGATCAAACTTTGACTCATTATTGAAGGAAACATCACTTCTTTAAATAAGCAGCTCATTCATCATTCAGACGACAAGCTTGCATGTTTTATTCGTAGTATTTTTAAAGATATCTACTTTACATTTAGCATTAAAAAAAGACTTTCAATGTAAATGGCAACTTTTCTTTAATAATTATCATCAGATGTGGACTGATGGGTAATTTGACTTGGTACAAAGTAAACCTTTGCTGCTTAACAGAGGTTCATACTTTAGTGCATGAATTAAAGGTTACTTTCCTCATGAAATACAACCCTTTAAAGCTGTTTAAGCCACCTGTAAAAACTGGCTGTCATAAGGAAGGTGTGAGGAAATGCCTGTTATGTTACGTTCACACCGCAAGCAGCAGGAGCAGCTAAATCGTGTGTGCTGCTTCATTTTTCATGCCTACACAAGTTTAGTTCTGACGCACGGCTGAAGCATCTTTGCTGCTCTGGCTGCGCAATTGATAAGTGTGTCTGATGTGCGTTGGGCGGAGCTACTCTGTCCTTTCTTTGCCTGTAACGATAGCAGTCAAATTTGCTGTGATCAGCGGGTAAAAATTAGTAGTTTGTAAGTGAGAAAGTTCACCTGAAAACTTAATATATGCAGTCAGTTCATCAAGTTTATGATCCTGCCTTCAAATATTATTTCTCTGTCAGAGATGCTCAAAACCCTGTATACCGACGGTGCAAGGAGTCCTGTTCAACAGCAATCTCTGGCCCGCTCGCCTCCTTGTGGTTTTCTACTACTGTTCATGGTGGGTGGAAGTAGATGTTAGTGTTTCTCACAAACATAATCCAAACTCCAGGAACCAGGATAATAAAAGCGAACACTTTTTGCTACCAGGTTTCGACATTTTAAGTTAATTTAGGTGTTAATAAACTGTTTCAGTGGAGCAATCACAGCGATCTGCATCAGCAGAGCTGTGTCTGTCTCCCTGCCAGCTCCCAGATCAGCTTCTCTGATTGGTTGATGCGGCACATCGAGCAGGAGAAGTTCAATTTTCAAACTCCAGCAGCTGCTGCTTTCCCAGCAAATCCTGGGAGTCATGCACAAAAAAAAAATGCACTGAAGGACCTTTTGCTGCACCAAGATGCATGTCAACCATTGACTTTGCAAGTAAAGTAGCTGCTTCTGCTGCCTCTGCTGCTTTAGCTGTGAACGTAGCATTAGGCTAACAAATACTTTTAAAGAATGTAAGGCTTTCAGAAACCTCGATTTAGTATGAAGTTTACAGCTCTACTCTGATTTAAAATTTTTTAAAATATATTTTGTTTTACTATTATGCTGCGTTCACACAGCACGTGGTGAACATGGAGAGTGCGGTGGATTTACAAAGAATCCCTATACAAACAACACAGTGGAGGGCGGTGAAGCTGCGAGCGGTGAGAGCATTCAGTCCTTCTGCCTCACCTCGTGCTACTAGATAGAGCTCAGGGGTTGTTAAACAGCAGCACCGCATGGAGAGAGGAGCAGTAATCGCAGTTGAAAAATCTGAACTTTTCTATGAAATTGACACACGGCAACCTAATTAAGGACTTGTTGTAGGCTAAGCTTTTTCCTCTTTCAATGGAATACAGACAAAATAATATTAAAACAGGTAGAAATAAAGAATGCACTCAAGAGGTATTTAGGTGGCGTTAAAAAAGCTGTTTCACTTTAGTCCTAAAAACACTGCTTGTCCTCACTTACCTCGAGCACAGAGCCTGTTCTGTAGTTTCACACTGCCCAGCATCAGTGCTTTCTGAGGGAGTAGATTTACAGGGAAGTCCAGCCGAATCAGAGCTGCAACTGGATGAACCAAAGTCAACTCCTTTTTTTTTCAGAAATTTTGGGGCTTATCCAAAAAAAATTATGGTCTCCCCCAAGGTGATTCAAAAGTTTTTTATAGTAACAATTTCGCAGGATTCTGTGAAGTTTCACCTGTGCTTTTTTTTGTGAAATGCCGACAGACAGCGAGACCTTGACAGGGAATGACATGGGGTTGTCAGGAGTAACAGCAGGTCAAAAGCAGAGGGTCTGGGTGGCTGGTAATTTACTAAATATTAAACAATCATTCAGAGTGGCCTTTTATTGTGGTCAGTCTGTGCCCTAATCAATGTGTCTAATCAGCATCTTGATATGGCTCTCCGTTCAGGTGGGATGGATTATCTTAGCAAAGGAGAAGTGCTCACCTTCACAGATTTAGAGTGGTTTGTGAACAATATTTGAGGGAAATGGTTATATTGTGTATGTGGATATTTTTCATCTTATTATTGTTCATCTCTTAAAAATGGGAGCAAAACCAAAAGTGTTGCACATATATTTTTGTTGAGTGTATATATGTTTTATCCTTCCCCTTAGCTGTTATAATATTTGCTAAGATCACTAGAAAAATAATTACACCAGACTTTATCACCTATTGGTTGGACAAACAAAAAAAAGTGATGGATTTATTAAAGAGTTTTTACTTTAGTTTTCAGTGGGCTTCGGGCATGATTAGCATTTGCAATAAAATTGCAATTTAACAACATGCACTTTTAAAATCGTGAATTTTTAATATATTTATGAGAGTAAGACACTAACCTTCCCACTCCTGCAATTTAGGTGATCATAATGTGCTTAAAGTTAGTTTGCTGCAATATAAGTGAGTACTTTACCTCAACAGTGAAGTCATATTTGATATGACTTGTTGATTTAGCTTATATGAATAAACAGAGTAACTCAAGCAGAGTGCATTCAGCAAAATAAATGCTTTAAACTCATTAGCATGCACCGGGAAGTGTTAGCCTGCCTTTATGAAAAAAAATCTGCCATATTCCTAGTTTCAATGTAATCTATTGACACTTGAAGAACTACATTTTTACTTCTTAATCAGAGTCTGTGATTGTGAAAATGATAAATAAAAAATTAGCTCATGCTGTATGTAATAAACATGTCAGGTCCTTGTTGAACATTTACTGTATTGGAGTTGAGAGGTTACCTATTTGACACTGAGTCTGTCATCTGGACATAGAATGAAGTCTCCAGCGTTGAAAGCTGTCTGAGTTTTAGTTACTGCTCTGGCAGTCAGCTTAAGGTCATAGCACAGCATGGCTTTGCACTGCGAGCCTTGCTGTGGCGGCCTGAGGAATGGCTGTATAACATAATGTCAACACATTCAGCTAGTTGGACTTTGAAGCAGTGTGTTAGAATTCCATGTTAGAAATGAAGGAGAATAAACCCTGGTCTGGTTAACTTTAACTAATATTTACAGGATTATCTGAAATCTCACCACTGTGTTAGTGAGTAAAGTTGAAAAAAGCTGAACCATTAAAAGGAACGTTTTGTTGTTGTTTAACCAGAATAAACTGAGGGTTTCTCTTTTTTTTACACAGACCGAGAGGACCAATCAATCCTTTGCACGTGAGTACTGCTCTCTCATTTTTTTTTATAAATGTAAACTTAGCAGTCATTAAAATAGGATTTTATAAAAATATAAACTTGAGGAATTCTTCCTTCTTTACAATGTAGTTTCCCCATTTCTTTTATATCCATAAAGCCCTTTTCCATTTCCCTCACTCTAAAGAAGTTGCCCTGCTCCACCATCCTGCTGTTTTATTTAAGGACTGGTTACAAATAGCTTTTTTTGCGGATGCGGGGCTGTACAGTGGTTCTGCCATATACTGAGAGAGTTATGAGTGTGGTTAGCCGGCCTTCCCTCGTCCTCTACGTCAGAGTGTAATTAAGTGGCACTTTCTTTGAACTTGGCATGAGCTGCCAGGGACATCAAACCCGAGCTGAAAATGACATCTCTTCATGACGATAATGAATCAGCTTTGCAACATTTCTCCTAAGAACGACTGAACATCGACACATGTTGCACATTGGCTCATGAATAAGATTTGCACACATTTGAAAAACTTATGGTTATGAGTATCCTCTTGAAACTCCGATGAAGTATTTTCATCACTCGGCATTTTGTTATGTAGGCAAAGTTATGATAATAAAATACCTGCTACACTGTAACAAAAAATAAACCACATGGAAGGAAAGTTACAAGGTTTTTGATAATTTGGCCAAATAGTTTTTAATATCAGCTTTTACAGCTGTTCTACTAAAATGCCAACTCCACATGCATCAGGATGTTTCCTAACAGCTTCCTGGAGGTTTATGTACCTCTGCCATCGGTTACAGTACTAAAGAATGCATGGAAGCATATTTAAAGATATCGTGGAGAATTTTTTAAAAGAGCTGCCCACTTTAAAGAAAAAAAGCATGTGTGAGAGCATGCACAAGCCCATTTCTCCTCGTGCACACCCTTTTAAAATGTGCTGTTCTTATAGCTCATACAAGCTTACTGTATCCACATACTGCAGGGACTATATAGTGGACTTCATGGCAAACTCAGTTAACTGACCATTTGGACAGATAATCCCTGCTTTTGGCTCCGTTGGTCATGTAACTCCTCCTCCACTGCGCGGTGCCTTCGCCATCTTTATTAGTCGCCGCTGTCAGGTAGCGAAAACCTATGGCGACAGTGGGCCGCTTTGCGAGGAGAGCTTACCGTGCAAAGCATTCTGGGATATATCTGCCTCTTCTGAGGCCTTTCTTTTCTTCTCATACACATCATAGACACTTTTTCTCTCCATTTTCAAAGAACCACAGTGAGAAAGCTTAGCTTCAATGACTATCTAAAACCATAGCTCACCACAGATATACGCCTGAAAGTGCGCATGAGCAGAAAAAGATAGCCTTACGTAAACATATCACCAGAATGATTGACAGTTAGGAGGACCACTTATTTAGATGATCCACCCGGAAATAAAAGATCCTCCTACCTTTAACTTTCAGGCCTTATCTGTAATTTTAGTCTTCTATCCTGTTTAAAAAATTTTAATTAGAGTTAATCTATGATTGATAAGTTAATCAGGGCTCTACACTTTAACGCTCAACAATAGAGATTGTTTTTTATTTACTAAATTAAAATCAATATATTGCCATCTTGGTTTTAATTGAGCATTTAGTCTCAGTTGATGAGCAATTTAAAGAAATCCTTAAAGCTGATTTTTTTTTTTATAATTTGGAACTTGTTTCCCCAAGGCTCCAACTTTGCTGCTTTAAAAACTAAATCAAATGCAGATTGACTCCTGATTTGACCTACATTTGAATGGCTTGGTTCTGCATTCGAGGACTCGCCCCACAGTTTCTAGTGAAACATCTACAAACCTGTACTATATGCAGTGGAACTAATAACCAGCTACACTAAAACCACTGGCATGTAGCTAGATGTAGTGCTGCTGGCCTGGTTTTGCTGTTGGCTCTGAGACGTGACTGTGGGAACTGTGAACGGCCCTGCCTGTACACAGCTATCATTAGAGACAACCCCAAAGCAGAGCCTGGAAACTTTGGAGACTGTTTCACCAGACCAAAGCATTCTCCAGTCGAACATAGACAAACAAGGAATAGATATAAAACCCTGATGATTTTGGTATTTGTCCAGTCAGTTTTTACCACAATAGTATTGCTTAAAGGGGATTTTATACATGGATTTACAGTGTTTTTTTTTAGATTAATGTGTAAATTGTCAGACAACGAACACATATTCATGTTAATAAAACTTCTTGCTCTTGTTTCTTTCATCCATACTTCATTTGTTATCTTTTTGAATACATGTTTTTGTCTAAACTCTTCTTTTTAGAGGTGAATCAGGAGCTGGCAAGACTGAGAACACAAAGAAGGTCATCCAGTACCTGGCCCATGTTGCCTCCTCACACAAAGGACGCAAAGACCACAACATTCCAGTGAGCCCCACTGCCTTCATTTCCCCTACTCTGTCCTTTCCATTTTTTTCTTGACCCCCACTCTGAAAATGATCCCATCTAAAATATGATAGGGGGGACATCTAAACAGATGCAGCTAAATTAGATGCCTTGGAATTCAGCATCAAAATCTGACTCTGTAAAATTCAGAAGTAATGCAGAGGTGCCACAACCCCCAATAAGTTAAAAATATTTAGCTAAAGATGTTTTTTAGATGAATATTTTGCAATTTATGGTAAATCTGATATTTTTAAGGAACTATAAATTAACTATTTTGGACTTTCTAAGAATCCCCACACAGATTGAGCAAAATTGAAAATAAAAACATCTCCAAAGCTCACTGTTTGAGAACTGCATCCAATATTGGCATCTTTGGTTTGCCAAACTTTTAAGATTGATTGTTTCAGCCAAAAAAAAAAAAACAAGGACAAAGAAAACAACAAAAACAAGAGAGTATTCCAGCTTCAACCTTAAAATAAGGAATAATTGTGGAAAAAAAGGGGGTCTTTCCAGTGTTAGATAAGGCGAAGGATCTGTGATGCTGTGGGACTATTTTTCTCCAAAAAACCTGAGAATGTTTAGAGTTATTTGTAATAAAAGCATCCTTAAAATACCAGTCATTTAAAATACAAATCTGGTGTATCTTTAGGTCTGAATTAAGCATTTATTTAAGTATTTATTTAATCTTGATTAGTAAATTAATATTTTTAAATAATTAAACGTTTAGAATATAAAAAAAAGAAAACCCTTTATGCAAATTTTAAATAAATTACAAATGGCAAAAAAAAGCAAATAATATTTGTAGATATATCCATGTAATTATTTATACATTAGTTGAAGATTATTTTATTAGTCATGATTATTTATGAATTTGATCATAAACAAGAAATGGGATGTCATAGGATAGTTAAGCATAATAAGTAAATTTGAAACATGAAAAACAGACAATTTTTTCATCAGTGTTTGTAGAAAACCTAAAATGTTGTTAAAATGTTAGTTTTCCTCTTGTTGTTAAATGGATTGTCCAAAGAGCTGGCACAATAATTGCTAGCTTAAATTTAGAAAATAGTTCAAAACATTATAACTTCCCACGGAATAGGTATTTGAGTTTTATTTTTTTTGTTGGATTTCATTATTGTAATTTATGATAAATTCTGGACTTTTCACACATTTTTAAAAACAAATTGAAACAATAAATATAGAACAAAGGTTGTTAGCCAGTTAATTTAATGTGTAATGGGCTAGCTAGCTTAGAATGTATTAATCCACAATCTAATGTTCACTAGCTGCTATTTTAGAAAGTTTTTCCCCTTGAAAATCATTTGTTTTGAATAAATATTGTAGTATTTAACATCTTTCCTTTGTGATGAGTTATACCAGGCTACGCCACAATGTGAGAGCATTTCCAGAAACAGATTAATGTGTGCCGGTGTTCTGTTTTCTGTTGCTTGTATGCGATACGAGCCCTTCAGTTTTTAACACTGACATTTGTTTATCCATTACGAACAGCCCGATTCTCCCAAAGCATTCAAGCTGCAGGCAAGTGGATCTCCGGACAAGTGTGTCGTTTGTTTTGACGTTTGTACTGATCTGCATGCCCTGCCCTTTAAATCTCTGGCTCTTCCATAATGATGCTGACAGACTAATCTTAGCTATGATGTTATGAGGTATTTGTTTGTGCTGGCTCAGTCTTCTCACATGGTTTTTGGAAAGCAGCGACTCTTCCATTAAACCAGCAGGCTTGTGATAATAAAACATTGTTTTATCAGTTGGTCCCGCTTTGTTAAAACTGTTTGAAATGAAGGTTTCATTAGAAACACATGCCGGTCAGTAAAACACTCTTCATTAAGTCCTAATGGAGTCTGTGTAGCCTGATGTTGAGCAATGTGCAGATCAGATGGCAGCCACACCAAACAACTCTCCTCCAGCTTCTTCAGTTTTTTTTCCTATTTGTTGTTTTAAATTGAAGAATTCAAAACAAATGTTTGCCACGTTAATCCATCTTTTTATGGTGTTGTATTTTTACATGCATGCCTGTAGTTTGAGGCCTATTTAAATATTTGTTGCTGTATTTCTTAGGTAGGATATCATATTTTAATGCTTTTTTTTCTAGATTTAAAAAGAGGCTACTGCCACAACTCCTTCCTCTCTTTTTTTAATTTCTTTTTTAATTTTAGGCAGTTCTGTATTCCCTTTGCTGCCTTATCTGCACGTTTCCTTTTTTTCTTTTCCCCCTAAATTAAAACCTGATGTTTGCAAACCTTATACCTGCAGATGGAGGTCTCATAATCTGTCTATTCTTTATGACCTTAAACATTTGGCTCAGACAGTCGGAGTTCAGGGTTAAAAAGCTGAGTTCCAGTAGCTGAGAGTTAAAAGCTGAACCGTCCACACTGACCTTCTTAATGTAGCTTTCCTTCTGCTCTGCATTACAGCTGCCGCTGTGTGCAGGCCAGAGGAATGTAGGGATTGAGGAAGAGCTCAGAAATAGTGCTGTAGAAGTGACTGGAAGTAGGTGGGTGGAGTTGATGTAGGTTAGGGTAGAAGAGATATACTGGCATGCTCCTTGTTACCCAGTCATGGAGAATAGGAATAGGACTGCAAATATTAACAAGGAGAGCAAATTTTATTAGAAAAAAAAATGTATTATTGGAACCTCTAGATTACTAAATATATTGAGTAAAAAGAAAGTAAAAAAAAAAAAACAGTATTAAACTCTTAATTGCTGGGGAAGATTCTCAGTCATCCAGGTCATAGTCCTCCCAAAAAAGTAGAAAAATAAGGTATGGTACCAAGTTTGAAAAAAGGGGTTCGTCCGTTTCAGACTGGGTGAACTCAGATTTCAGCTTTCAAAACCTACAATGCAGCAATTGAGTTGATTCCTTCCCGCTATCATCGCTACCCCAACCCCTTTACAGGGGAACAGAAGACCTTGCCTATTCAGCTAGACCAACAATTCCCTTAAAGTCATAGGGAAGCCATATTTAAATTTCCAATCATTCTAGCATAAACATGCACATAAATGTACTCTTTATTAGACCATATTGTCTCAAAAGTTAGAAAATTTCTATTTTTCAAAAAAATCCTGTCTTAAAATCTGTGTTTTTTTCCCGTTATCTTATGCAGGCCAGTTAGATAAACGTCAGCTTGTACACCTAAATTCGGCCAATCATATATCAACGGACATCTGTCAATCAGATTTTTTTTAGTCATAGCATCTTGATTCATCGCAGCTAATATACGCAACGGTTGAAATAAGAATCATTTCCTATCCCATTGAGTTCCATCCCAGTGTTGACGGGGATTGACGTCTGTGTTTTCGGCAGGCGTAGAGCTAACAGAACTGGCAGCGTTGTGAGGCAAGGGCTCAAACATGTACGGCTGTAAGCCTTCTACACTAGAGACTGACACGGGAGTGGATTTTCACTCCTGTCCCGTCCCACTCCCACAGAAAAAAATGGTGTCCCGTCCCGATCCCGGGCCAGAGTAGAAATCTAAATCCTGTCCCGTCCCACTCCTGGTGAAATTACTCCCACTCCCATCCCGCTCCCATTCAGAATGACTCCCGCTCCTGCACCACTCCCATTCTTGTTATTTTTGAGCACGGGTGAAAAACTCAGAGCGGAAGTTACTATTGGTTTGCTCCCGTCTTCTCCCGTTAATGTTTAATCCTGTACCGTCCCAATCCCGTGATCGTTACTAATACTGACTCCCATCCCACGGGAATCCCACGGGTATCCCGTGACCCGTGGGATTCCCGAAAAAATGTCAGTCTCTATTCTACACCAAACCAAGCTTCTGCCACCCTGGCGTCCTCTTCCACAACTTCGTCCCTACTTTTCTCCTCTACATAAAAAATGTATGACAGAGGAGACTCATCCATCAAAATTCTCCTCCTCTTGCATGTTTCCTCTGTCCATAGCGTTCCTTGACAGTGTCGTTTCTAAGTCACTAATTTAGTGCTACTTGATCCCAATGTAATTTCCCATTGGGAACCTACTAGCACTAAGTAGCTAACTGGTTAGCAAGATGCTTTCGAATAAACCGGCCACAACCAAACATGCTTGCGAACCTTCCGCCACAACAATCCCGCCCCCTTGATAATTGACCAATCAAATTCACTTTATTCACTTGTGTAAAGTCGGGCACCACTCGGGAGAATTCGGAAATGCAAAGGTTGGAACACCCGCTTACCTACGATTTTAAATGACCCCCCTTTCAGAGACATAGACAGGTATAGGTCATTGCAGGCTAACAAAAGAAGCCAAACGACCTCCATTCCAAGGGGTAGACCTGTTCGTCTGTTTCAATTTGCATGTTTTTAAGCAAAAACAAGGCTTTGTTGGGCTACTGTATAAAACCTCGAACTCAACGCTATAACCGATATTTTGAATTGAAAAAACGTCCTGGATGGGAAGTGAAACGCCTTCAACTTGGAAATAAAGTCCAGTGGATTGTTTTTTAAACTTTTTTGGAATACACTCTTAATTGTTTTTTGTTTTTTCATATCATGATGAGTGAGTTTGTAGGGTATGTATTTAGATTTCTGTTAGAGTCCATCTTTCTTAGAAAGCTCTTCTTTTTGTCTCCATCCATCTTCCCAATCCCTTAAGGTTGGATTTGTCATGTTGAATGTTTACCAAATGGAGAGATTTCTCGTTTTACCTCCAAATTGAAATAGCTTTTTATATATTTAAGAGTGGCTCTACAATTAATCTACCAATCAAATGTCTGGACACATCCTCTGTGGCTCAATGGGTGACTGTGGGTCAGTGGGTGAAGGTTGTGGGCTCTATTCCAGCTCAGTGTCCCCCTGGCAAGGCACTTAACCTCATATTGCAGACTGATCTGTGTATCAGACTTAGACTTTATTTTAATTTTGTACACACAGTGTGTACAAAAAGAAATTCGTTCAGTACAACTCTCAGGATATTTCCAGTTTTTAAAGACAGTGGCGTTGGATGTAGGAGTTTGCCCTGAAATCGAAGGGTTGACGGTTCAAGCCTCAGCTCCAGCTTTCAGTGTTGTTGTCTCCTTATGCGTGAATGGTTAAATGTAGTCTAAAGCGCTTTGGTCAAGTGTCCTGACTTGAAAAAGTGCTATAGTACAGGCCATTTAAGTTTGGTTAATGTAGCTACAGTGTAAAGTTTGCATATGAGAGCACCTCCCTTAAGGTCCATTAAACTGTTTGGTTGCATTGGCCGTTGAAACTGAAAGGTGTCTGTTTAGCAGATGTTTTACCCAATGATGACAGAACCTTGATGAATTAAAGCTTAGCATTTTGCCTTGGCTTTATTTTTCTCTTTCTGCTGTTTATGATTTATTTCCTTTACCTAACCTTGCTGTGTGTGTAGCAGTATAAATCGTGAAAAGAATCAGAAAGCCTCTTACCTCTTTGTTTTTGCTTATAGGGGGAGTTGGAACGTCAGCTCCTACAAGCCAATCCCATCCTAGAGTCATTTGGCAATGCCAAGACTGTGAAGAACGACAACTCATCCCGTTTTGTGAGTTATATTATCTGTTTAAGTGAACTTTATTTTATTCAAAGACGTTCAGGGAGGAAACCAATGCTTCACCTTTATCAGTTCTTGTTCAACTCCTTTAATGGGGAATATGCTAATAAGGATGCTGTGGCATGAGACTGGTCTTATTAAAAAATATTTTAGAGTAAGAAAGGAAGGAGATTGAGTTTCCCTCTTGTGTTCACAGGAAGACATAAAAATATAACATTATTTGGTCACCAACATATCAAGAAGCCTGCAACCCTTTTAAAGTA
This sequence comes from Cyprinodon tularosa, assembly GCF_016077235.1. Taxonomy (NCBI): domain Eukaryota; kingdom Metazoa; phylum Chordata; class Actinopteri; order Cyprinodontiformes; family Cyprinodontidae; genus Cyprinodon; species Cyprinodon tularosa. The sequence continues at coordinate 667,302 of NW_024039662.1, forward strand.
GTCCTAACCTTATATTTTATATTTCCCTTGAAATTTTCTATAAAACCCTTTTAAATTGTAGGCTGTTTACATTCTCCCTCTACACATACATAGGGCTCGCTTTGGGGACTTTCAGACAAATCTCATGGTGGTACTTAATTAACAGTATGAACCATCATGTGAAAAAACGTTAAATTTTAGCAGGAAAATGGAATTCATGTTATGTGAATGTAGCCAAAGTCTGCATTTGGAAGACCTCTTTGCCATCACCCTCATCAAATTCATACCAGTGCTCTATCTGAGCCACTCTAAAGTGTCAACATTTCTTCCAATTAAGAAATGATGGTAGAATTGAAAAATAACTGTAGGTGTAAATATAACAGAGACTTTTGTTTTTAAAGGGGAACGCCGTTTTTTTTTTACACTGGGCCCTTGATTTTACATTATTACATCATGTTCTACTCAGCCTTATGAGGTTTGTGTCATTTGGAGCCGTTCTGAAGATATTCCGTTAGGTTATATCAAAGTAACGTCTTCCTATGGGCAACGAGTTGAAGGCACAAACTAAACTGTTCATAATTTATTCTTTATGGTACGCCAGCATTCATAACATGTAGGTGAATCACTGTCCCCCAGACTTCTGCGGTTATATTATTTATATTTATATCTCTTAAAAACAAAGCGGAGTGTGTATGACGTCATCAAGGGCCCAATGTACAAAAAACTGCGTTCCCCTTTAATTTTAACTTGATTTATTTACGCTGGTTTAATATGCTTTAAAATAGAGTTAGGGATCTAGGGCATTGTTATTTTACAAAAACTGTAATATTAAACTATAGTAAAAAAATTACTTGAATTCTTGTCGTGTTATCTGGAAGCTAATATCATGCATCTCAGTTCAGGTATAAATTTATACCTGTTGTATAGATGAACATTTAAAAAAAGTTTTTTGTAGTAATATTTCTGATTGCAGTTGTTGTGTTTATATTAGACAGTTAATTCAAAAGAGAAAACATCATGAACAATCGTGAACAAAAAAAAGTTTGTTCTTCAGTTCCTCAAGTAGAGTTATGCTCTCTTGGAAATAAAAAGGAAAATTAGGAATATCAGATCTATCTATCTATCTATCTATCTATCTATCTATCTATCTATCTATCTATCTATCTATCTATCTATCTATCTATCTATCTATCTATCTATCTATCTATCTATCTATCTATCTATCTATCTATCTATCTATCTATCTATCTATCTATCTATCTATCTATCTATCTATCTATCTATCTATCTATCTATCTATCTATCATCTATCTATCTATCTATCTATCTATCTATCTATCTATCTATCTATCTATCTATCTATCTATCTATCTATCTATCTATCTATCTATCTATCTATCTATCTATCTATCTATCTATCTATCTATCTATCTATCTATCTATCTATCTATCTATCTATCATCTATCTATCTATCTATCTATCTATCTATCTATCTATCTATCTATCTATCTATCTATCTATCTATCTATCTATCTATCTATCTATCATCTATCTATCTATCTATCTATCTATCTATCTATCTATCTATCTATCTATCTATCTATCTATCTATCTATCTATCTATCTATCTATCTATCTATCTATCATCTATCTATCTATATGTGTAAAATAAATGTCACTTTGTGAGCTTTTAATGTTTTATTAGGATGGAAATCTGTTACATTAAGTGCTGCTCATTGAACCTGGTTTGGTTCACACTAATCTAAAGAGCTTCCGCCCCAGGCGTTTAACATTTCTTTGTGACTGAGTAAACCATGTGGTCAAAATTAAGCTCTGTGGTGGTCGGGTTCACATTAATCACAGGTGTGTCCGATGAGCAGCAGTGAATACTAGCAGGGTGCACGTCCTCGCAGACCTACACACAGTCGCTGTCAGGAAACCACAGACATGCCTCAGATTCCTGCTTGACATGTTAACCTGGCACTTCCTAATATAGGCATTTTGGTTCCTCTCTGCATTTTTGTCGTGAGCAAGAAACCACAGGGGGGTTGGGGGTATGTTAAATAGAGCTGGCCCCACAAGGAGAAACAAATAAAAGATCAGGGGAAAATGTATGCAAACATATGAAGCCATATAAATGTGTACATGTGGATATATCATAGTCTGTTTGACTAATTAAGAGTTAATTGTCTTGTTCCACAGGGGAAGTTTATCAGAGTCAACTTTGACGTAACAGGATACATCGTTGGAGCCAATATTGAAACCTGTATCCTCTAATAAAGAGCTGATTGACGGCTCATTGTTTAAATAAGGAGTTAAAATGAAGGCCTGTTGAGAGATCCAGAACAACCAGACTCATAGTGTGTCTGTTTGCTTCCCAACCAACGCTCACATTTTCCTAATTTAATTCATATTTTCTGTCATTTTGTTGTTTTAACACATCTGAAAGGGAAGAGATGATTTTATTAGAATGATATTTAGATGTTTTTTACTACTTTGCAAAAGTTTTCACAAAACAAGGTGAGGTGAGGTGTAACCGAATGCATATAAGATTTTCTCTCAGAAAATGACATTGTGCATTTCTATTCATTCCCTTTATTAACAGAACCACAGTGCTGGATTTATTGCATCCTGCATTGCTATTGCTTTGCACATCTGGAGACTTAGATGTTCACTGATGTTGTTAATCTAACATATTATTAAAGAAAAATGTTCACAAATCTGTTTTAAAATAACAGTTGATATTGGATATGGACTTTGACTGGACCGCATCTTGTTACCATGCTTCAATCGTGACATTAAATTGTGTCCATAGTTTTGAAATTTTGAAAAACTACACTACTGTGCAAAAGTTTGGGGTCACCCAAACAATTTTGTGTTTTCCTGAAAAGTCACACTTATTCACCACCATACGGTGTGAAATGAATAGAAAATAGAGTCAAGACATTGACAAGGTTGGAAATAAGGATTTGTATTTAAAATAAGATTTTTCAAACTTTGCTTTCGTCAAAGAATCCTCCATTTGCAGCAATTACAGCATTGCAAACCTTTGGCATTCTACCTGTTAATGTGTTGAGGTAATCTGGAGAAATTGCACCCCACGCTTCCAGAAGCAGCTCCCACAAGTTGGATTGGTTGGATTGGCACTTCTTGCGTACCATACAGTCAAGCTGCTCCCACAACAGCTCAATGGGGTTCAGATCTGCTGACTGCGCTGGCCACTCCATTACTAATAGAATACCAGCTGCCTGCTTCTGCTCTAAATAGTTCTTGCACAATTTGGAGGTGTGTTTAGGGTCATTGTCCTGTTGTAGGATAAAATTGGCTCCAATCAAGCGCTGTCCACTGGGTATGGCATGGCGTTGCAAAATGGAGTGATAGCCTTTCTTATTCAGAATCCCTTTTAACCTTTACAAATCTCCCACCTTACCAGCACCAAAACAACCCCAGACCATCACATTACCTCCACCATGCTTAACAGATGGTGCCAGGCATTCTTCCAGCATCTTTTTATGTGTTCTGCGTCTCTCAAACGTTCTTCTTTGTGAACCAAACACCTAAAACGTGGATTCATCCGTCCACAATGCTTTTTTCCAGTCTTCCTCTGTCCAGTGTCTGTGTTCTTTTGCCCATCTTAATCTTTTTCTTTTATTGGCCAGTCTCAGATATGGATTTTTCTTTGCCACTGTGCCCTGAAGCCCAGAATCCCGCAGTCGCCTCTTCACTGTAAATGTCAACACTGGTGTTTTGCGGGTACTATTGCATGAAGATGCCAGTTGGGGACCTGTGAGGCGTCTGTTTCTCAAACTAGAGACTCTAATGTACTTACAGTATCATCTTGCTCAGTTGTGCAACGTGGCCTCCTACTTCTTTTTCTACTCTGGTTAGAGCCTATTTGTGCTGTCCTCTGAAGGGAGTAGTACACACCGTTGTAGGAAATCTTCATGTATAGAGTGTATTTCTTTAACGTTAAGACTAGTTTAAAGGTATCTTCATTGAAAAGTACAGTGCTTTCCCTTCAAAAATAAGGACATTTCAATGTGACCCCAAACTTTTAAACGGTAGTGTATGTATGTTTCTTATTCTTCTATACTAATTTGTATAAAGATCCCCATAAACCATATTGTGTGGGGCCGTGTTGTCACAAAACATTAAGGCTCAAGGGAACATTATTATCGTAAAGCACTGCTTGTGTTTTAATTACGGTATTTGTTTTTAGGGAATTTAATTGTACAGATCCAGATATTCTTGCCAGTCCTTAGCTTTGGCCTTCAGATCTTCTAGAGAAGTCCAGAGCCATCAGACAGGCAAAAGACGAGAGGACTTTCCACATTTTCTACCGCCTGTTGGCAGGAGCTGGGGAGCACCTTCGAAGTGAGTGTCTGTCTGTGTGCTGGCAAGACGGAGAGCTGTAGGATCCTGGTTTGGGTTAAAACAACCTGGACATGTGACCAGATACTCTTAATTTACTCCATTAACACATTGTTTCAGAATGATGCAAAACATAATCAGACTTTGCCGAGTCTAAACAACTTTGAACCGCTCTCTGGAGCCAGTCTTAAAAAGCTGAAAGGATGAAGAACTGTTTCTTGTGTTTATTTCATGCAACTGAACCGTCTGTATGTACTTTTTATATAAATTGGATCTGTTTGTTTTGTAATAGATGAAATTTTAATTGAAAACTTCTTATTAACGTCTTATTAACAGTTTTCCTTCTTTTCCTGAATCAGCTGACCTGCTTCTAGAGGGATTTAACAGCTACAGGTTCTTGTCCAATGGTAACATTCCCATCCCGGGACAGCAGGACAAGGAGAACTTCCAGGAGACAATGGATGCGATGCACATAATGGGCTTCACCCATGATGAGATAGTCTGTAAGTACCACTTCCAGATGTTCCTTCAACTTCTGCATCCCTTTTTTTTTATGTAAGCACTACCCGACTCTCCCTGCAGTGAAGGGATAAAGTTTTATTGTTCTTTCAATCTATCAGGCATGTTAAAGGTGGTGTCTGCCGTGCTGCAGTTTGGCAACGTTGTGTTCAAGAAGGAGAGGAACACCGATCAAGCCTCAATGCCTGAGAACACGGGTAAGCTGGAAGATATGAGGGAACTTAATCCCATTTTATATCATCCTACTATTGTCTACACGGAATAATAATAATAATGATAATAATGAGCAGGAAAAATCATTAATTGACATCATAGAAGATATATTTTTTTCTTAGTTGACTTTTATTTGATAAGCCTGATACCCATGTTTAATGGCATAAGTATCCAGCTAAAGCAAATTAAAATGTACTATTTCAGGGCCAGACTATTTATACACTCTTCTTAAGTCTGCAGATTAGAATTTGACTGATTTCTCCTTTTTATAGCTCTTATGTTTCTATTCATATTTTTAAAATAGTGTTTTTCTTTTTCCTTGCTTATTTTTTAACTGTCATTCTTGCAGATAGAAATCTAACAATTTGACTCGAGAGGGAAGGTTTAATTTAGGAGGTTGTTGTTAATTAAATTGTGAACTTTTTTAGAATATTTGCTTGTAAATGTATCTATAAATATAATACAGTAATTAACCCACTTGTGGCTCTTCTCTTCTCTTAGCGGCGCAGAAGCTCTGCCACCTGCTTGGTATGAATGTTATGGAGTTCACCCGAGCCATCCTCACCCCGAGGATCAAAGTGGGACGTGACTACGTGCAAAAAGCACAGACCAAAGAGCAGGTACAGGCTCACGCTGCTGTTACCTGTCCTAGTAATCTGAAGAATGGTTTACAGCACATTACAAGAGTTACTTTACTGAATGAATTTTTTTTTGTATACACTCTGTGTGTACAAGATGACAATTAAGTCTGTCTAAGTCTAAGAGTAATCTCACATTTAAACCAGCGATCTGTGTGATAGACCAATGTAAGGCTGTGCATGCTTAACTGGAGGAAGTGATGCATGCTTTGTAAAGTTTTCTATCCTTTATCTGACACGCTTATCCCGAATGGGGTCGCGAGGGGTGCTGGTGCCTATCTCCAGTCCCACTCCAGCAGGCGGGGTACACCCTGGACAGATCGCCAGTCCATCGCAGGGCAACACAGAGACAAACAGGACAAACAACCATTAATGCACACACTCACGCCTAAGGACAATTTAGAGAAGCCAATTAACCTAACAGCCATGTGTTTGGACTGTGGGAGGAAGCCGGAGAACCTGGAGATCCCAAACATGCCCGGGGAGAACATGCAGAAAGACCACAGAACAGGAATCGAACCCAGAACCTTCTTGCTGCAAGGCAGCAGTGCTACTCACTTTTGTAAAGTTTTCTGTTTAAATATATATATTTTTTTAATATTAAAAAAAAATAATAAAATAAAATAAAAAAATATTTGAACAGAAAACCTTACAAAAAAAAGCTTTGTAAAGTTTTCTGTTCAAATATTTATTTATTTTTTTTAGAGAAATCATAGCTCAGAAAGGTGCAGAAGTGTTACAGGTTAATGCTACATGAACATAATTTATATTTAAAACAAATGCCCTTCTTCTTGAAGTCTCATAATTAAAAGCCACTAACTACCTAAAACTTGAAAGGACTAATTTCTGTTGGAAATCTTTCCATTTACACTCAACTCTACGGTTCAGGTTCAATGTTCAGTTTAGTCTGCTTATTAATAGACAGTTTGGCTTAAAGAGAACATTCTTTGTACAAAATCAGATTTTTCCTCCCATTACTTGCATTGAAAAAAAATAACAAATGATACAAATTACTTTCCCTTATTTCATGGTTTATTCCATCAGTTGACCTAAATCCAGATTTTCTTTCTACTTTTGTGCATAGCACTTTAAAATACTCACATGTGCAGTCAACTGTAAATGATATGTACTATTATTATTAGGGTTATTTTGTTTCTTAATAATTCATCTGAGCATCAATAGCGGTGGGCAGAACTGCTTTTACACCTCTTGTACTTTGCACATGGAATCATTGTAGATCAACTTTCACATGGTGACTCATTTTGCATGCAATTTTTTTCTAAGTCGTTCTAAAATGCAAATCCAAAATGTTTGCAGCTAGTGGTAATACACAATGAACTAGTATGGAGTTCATCTAAGGACCTAAAGCAATACTTAAATTCCTAAACAGAACTCTGATCTCTTGGGTCATGCATTTTTCATGATGTTTTCTCTGCTTTGTTAATGAAGGCTGACTTTGCTGTTGAAGCCCTGGCCAAGGCGACGTATGAGCGGCTGTTCCGCTGGCTGGTCCACCGCATCAACAAGGCCCTGGACCGGACCAAACGACAGGGGGCCTCCTTCATTGGCATTCTGGACATTGCAGGCTTTGAGATCTTTGAGGTGTTGATCCTGATTTTTTAATTCAAACAAACCCTTTCCTGCACCATGCTAAGCACCTGTCAACTGTAGCGGTTGTGTGAGGAACAAGGTAGAGTCCAGCCTGACTAACTTGACCCCTGCTTTATCTTAAATTTTCAGCTAAACTCTTTCGAGCAGCTCTGCATCAACTACACCAACGAGAAGCTGCAGCAGCTCTTCAACCACACCATGTTCATCCTGGAGCAGGAGGAGTACCAGAGGGAGGGCATCGACTGGAGCTTCATCGACTTCGGCCTCGACCTGCAGCCATGCATTGACCTCATTGAGAGGCCGGTCAGTGAACTACAGCATGTCTCTGTCCCTTTGCTGGTCTCTTTGAGCGATTTCCTGATTTTGAATGTGGTTATCCTTCTCAGAATAATCCTCCAGGAATCCTGGCTTTGCTTGATGAGGAGTGCTGGTTTCCCAAAGCCACAGACAAGACCTTTGTGGACAAAGTGCTGCAGGAGTTAGGCACGCACTCCAAGTTTCAGAAACCTCGGCAACTAAAAGACAAGGCGGACTTCTGCATCATCCACTATGCAGGGAGGGTAAGCATATATTGTTTAGCTTTCTGTGTGAAAAACAGTAGTTTTCAACTGCTTTGAGAATTAAATTCTGCCTGGACTTTATACTCTCCAATTCATGTACCTCTTTAAAACGGATGTGTTTCCTCACTTTCTTTGTGCAGCAATCTTATCTTGAGGCTCAGGTTTTGCTGCTCTTACAGCCTAGTAACCGAGGTCAAAGTGTTAAAACAAAGGCACAGTTGTTAAACTGCTGCTGCAGGAAACTCACATCTGGTTCGGATCTATTTGAGACCTGATTTTTGATGCCTGCTGGTTACATAACAACAGTTTTTTTTTTTACTTTCACCATTCCTTAGAGGTCTGGCATCAGTTAAAGTTAAATTGATCCTCCTTAACATTCCTGAAAGGGTGCCTGCCATTCACAGCGTAAAGTCCGACATTACGTCTTGATTGATAGTTTGGTTATGTTTTGATTGTTCTCCTTGTTTCCAGAGTTGTGCTTTTTGCAAACACAGAGAGGGCACATGGACTTGGACCTGATCTATGATCAACAAATACGTGAATTGCTTGATTCCGTGAGACGGTTGGATCCAGAAATACCTTAAAATTATGCAAAACAAATCCTGCATGACTGTGATACTGAAGGAAAAATAACTGCAAACACTAAAGGGTTGTTTTTTAAGCACCTTAATTAAATCCACATGCAGAATCTTCTGTCAGGATGCTTAGCGTTTCATTTAACTTCTGCTGTGATTCACCATTATTCAGAATGATCTGTATGCACAGCATGCAGACGCTTTAAAAATATGCTTTTAATATGTTAATGGAGAGTAAAGCAAAGTTATTTTATCAGTATAAATCAAAATGTTATGTGAAGCCCTCAGAGAATGTTAGAGATAAATGAACAGCATCATGAAGTGACACAGTAAACCGTCGGGGGCAACACGAGGAAAACTTTTTAATCATAGTATGAATCAAGTATGAAAAATATATGATATGAAAGCTCTGTTCAGTCTGAATCTCCTTGTACATAATCTATACAGCAAAATATAGTGGAAGCAGTATAATGCTGTGGGAATGTCTGCCTTTAAAAGTGAACCCTTTATAGGGCAAGTTACCATTTTTGATCACTTGCATACCCCTTACAAATGATGTGTAAGGGGTATGCAAATGTCCCAAAATCCCTCAGTAAGGTCTAGAAGAACAAGATCGATATCCAGCCACTCAGCAAATATCCTGCTACATGGCTGACCAATTAGATGAGCCCTTGAATGATATATTGCCTACTGTAAATTAAGTTGGGGGGGAAAAGAAAAAAGGTAAAAAGCTAACTGAAAAGTTAAAAAATAAAGGTAAAAAGTTAATAATCCTAGTAAACAATTATATTTAGGTTTATAAACTAATAAATGTAAGTGCCAGTATAAGTATTAATGCGTCTTTGGTTATGTTGTACCAAAAATTGTGTTTAATTCACTCTCAGAGTGTTTTCCATGAGTTTCTTATAGAAGCACTTTTGTTATTTTTCTTATATTGTCGGGCAATTTGCCATCTAAATATCCATATTTTTTGAATATTACAAAGGTAAAAAGGTCTTGTCCTGGATTCTAATAACGCTATTGTCTTTTGATTTTCAAGGTATTTCACTGAGTGCCCCATAAAGGGTTAAAGGAACGTTAGAGTTGAGGGTAGATGAATCGAGCGAAACTGGAGTGCAGCTTCTAGGAGGACAAAGAATGGCCCATTCCAGGTTCAGACTTAAATTCAATTGAATACCTGTAGCAAGGACCTAAAACTTATTGAAATAGACGATCTTGAGTTATTTTACAAAAAAGATTAAGCAAAAAATTTCTTCTGGAATGAGAAAAATTTAGTGACATAAAAAGTTGCAGCTGCTAATTGCAGCAAACGTTGGATCTACAAACCTTTAACTCAAATGGGATTAATATAAATATATTTCTCTCCTCTCAGACCTTTATCTACGTAAGAGGATTAGGGCCACTGAAAAAAAAAAAAGTTAACTGATTTTTTTATTTTTTTTTCAGTTTAGTATGGGAAAAAATCAGAATTCTGACTTTAATCTCAGAATTCTGACTTTTTTCTCAGAATTCTGACTTTTTTCTCAGAGTTCTGACTTTAATCTCAGAAATCTCACTTTTTTCTCAGAATTCTGACTTTTTTCTCAGAATTCTGAGATTAAAGTCAAAATTCTGACTTTTTTCTCAGAATTCTGACTTTTTTATTGTCAGAATTCAGTCAGAATTCAGAGATTAAAGTCAGAATTATGACTTTAATCTCAGAATTCTGAGAAAAAAGTCAGAATTCTGACATTAAAGTCAGAATTATGACATTAAAGTCAGAATTATGACTTTTTCCCCATACTATACTGAAATAAAATAAAAAAAATCAGTTAACTTTTTTTTTTTTCAGTGGCCCTAATCTTCTTCCGTATTTATCTCTGCAGGATTTAGAGAATCAATTTAATCATCTTTCACTTTGCAATACTACCTTGCATTGCGTGAAATCACAGTGAAATACACTGAAGACTGTGGTCGTTAAATGATAAAGTGTTTCAACTGTATAAACACTTAGAAGACGCCAACAACCGCTACTTCAAAAAGGGGAACGTGTGTCAATGAACAAAACTGGCCTGAGGTTTTTCATCTTACAATCCTAAATAGCGCAGATCTTCTCAACATGTTTGTCACCAATCACTTTAAATGCACTACTTTGATTATGCAGAGAGGGGAAACTACGCAGAGCAGGTTGTTGATCACAGAGTAAAATTCCCTTCTGTTGGGGTGTCCTTAAAGTTATCCAGCTAGGATAGAGTAGCATGGGTGATATGAAAACTAGCATAAGTGGAATAAATCAGTAAATAAGTTTCCCAACTTTGCAGAACTAATTAACCCTTTAAAACCAATCGTATCATATTTGATACATGAGTTTTTGAGGACTTTGCATCATCAGTGTGATCTTAAAAACCCTGACTTACACAATCAGACACATGTAATGAACAGAAAACGTATATAATATTCTACAGAAATGCCTAATGTATCAAAATTGATGTAAATAAATGATCTAATTTAACTTATACAATATATATATATATATTTTTTTCCTTTCATTTTCAATGACAACTCTAAATAAAAAATAGAATTTTCTTTCAATTATTTCATGGTCCAGACTTTTAAGGGTTCATAAAACAGACAAAATAATTTAGAAGGCTGTTAATAAAAAAAAGTGTCCTGTTGTGTTTCCTTAGGTGGACTATAAAGCTGATGAATGGCTCATGAAGAACATGGATCCTCTAAATGATAACGTGGCCACACTGCTTCACCAGTCCACAGACAAATTTGTGTCCGAGCTCTGGAAAGATGGTAGGTCTCTGATCGCCTACAGTTCAGTAAGACTTGTTAGCCTCAGACCCTTCCTTTCACTGTTGCTACAGTGGTTATTGTTCTATCATACGGTTAGACTAAAGGCTGATTTATACTCAGAAACCAGGTCGTCTGCAAGTGTCGCAGTGAATGCAAATGTGCCCTCGCCCCTGCTGCAGACACTCTGGTGCACCTCTCTAAGATTGTAGGTGACCGCAGACAGTGCCGCATACAGAAGGCCTCTAATTGGTCAAATCTACATCCGCTCTACACTATGCGTATTTCCTGTTCCTTGTTTGAAAACGACTTATGAAGATGGAGCAGCTAGAAGAGCGAGGAACGCAAGAACGCTGGGACCCTTTTTCCACCTGGATCCCCGCTGGTTTTCTTTTCGCCCTCATGTCCCTCTGTTTCCCCCACTTCCTCACCACCTTGGCCGTATCTAGACCCACAGCTAGTTCCTGATTGTCCCTCTTGCTTTGTGGCGTGGAACTACATATCGCAGACCACGATTCAATATTGGGAATAAATCAAAAATATCTGCGACATGCACACTGCGACACGCTGCTGTAGGGAGGATAACCAGCCCTCTATTTTATTTGCAGAGGACGAGCTTCAATAGAAAGCTAATTGCTTCTCTTTTTCTTAAATAACTATAATTTAGATTTAGACTCATGCAAACAACTGTAACTAGAGCCAGTGCTGACATTTACTCCTCAGACCTCTTTCTAACATCTTCTTAATGCACTAATAATTTGTTCCTGAGGGAGTCTGGATGTTTGTGTATGCATGCCTACTTTCTTTCTCTCTCTCTCTGTCTCACGCCTGTCTTCTCTCTCTGTTGCTGTAGACATTCAGACGTTTCAGAGAGCCTCTTTCTATGACAATGTGTCTGGGCTTCCTGAAGCTCCAGGTGAACGTTAGTAACATGCTTTGTGTACTTTTTACTGTCTTTCATCGCTAGCACTGCAGGGCTCATTGGTTCCTTCTTCCCTGCCATCAGTGCTCTGTGAAATCATCAAAACACATTCCTATGGCTTTGCATGGCTGTGCTCTTATTTGGCATAAAGCTTTAGGTACTAAAATGTTCCTCCTGCTCTTAATGGTTGTAGCTTACTATAATTATTATGACAAACAGTGTGGTTAAAGCTCTGTGCATGGTCCTTGTTGGGTCTTGGTGAGGTCTTTTAAATGATTTATAACATGAATTAAGGTTCCTATATTGTTAAATTAATCCTGGTTGGTTCAAGAGTGAACATGGTGGGAAGCGTTGGCACTCTACCCGTTCTGTGAGTCCCACACAATCCCTGTCTTTTCAAGCTTACACCCTCCTGACGCCTACATTGGCTGGCAGACCTGCAAAAGCTGTTATTCTTGGTGATGTAGCTGCAATGCCTATCTCATTTTGAATTAACCTGAACGGATCTCGACCTGTTTGCTGCTAAGTACAATCCACACTGGCATCTAATCATGTGCCACTGGCACCACTAGAGGTTTGAGCAGAGGAGGACATGACTTTAAATTCTGCCCAGGTTTGGCTATGCTGGTTGCTGGGAAACCTGCAAGAAAATGAGATTTTAAGGTTTGGAGGTCAAGTGCAATATCCATGTCGGGCTGTCAGAATTCAAAACCTCATTTATTTCTGAGAACTGAGGGGGTAGGAGTGATGTTTGCGTTTGCTTCTCTTTGAGTATCTGATTTAGGACCTTTTTTCAGATTTCACCAGCAAAGTGAGGGCCATTTTTAACAAAGAGAGCTCATTTCGCTGGTCCTCACTATGTTCTTTTGCTAACAGTTAGGTTTATGGTTAAAGTTAGTTTAGGCCAAGGTTAGGGTGAAATATGCACTGATAATGGTTAGGTTTATCCTCAGTGTTATGGCATAGAAAGGTTTGAAAATAACTAAAAATTAATGGATTTCAACACATGGTTGTTGTGATAAAAGGCAAGATGAACATTTATTTTAAGGTGACTTGGCAGGGCAGCCGGCTTGTCAAAATGTTTAATTCTGAAATATTTAAGACAAGCTTTGCAGGTTGTGGAAAAATTCACGATGGTTTATTTGTAGAAACCAAGACTCAGTATATCACGTACAGTACATTAAGTTTTGGCTGATTTTTCAGATTTAAAGTACCTTTTAGAAAATTACAACCTTTAAGCAGGTGGTAAACATATTTTTCACGCTAAATATATATATATATATATATATATATATATATATATATACGGTATATATATATATTGTCTTTGAAAATTTTTTTTTTCCAATGGCTTTAAGTAGAAAATAATTATAAAAAACAAAAATAAAGGCTTAAAACATCGAGCTCTGTGTAATTAATCTAATCTTATCTAATCTAAACTATTAAACTAATCTTAATATTGTGATTCGATTTTCAATTGATTTATTGAACTAAATTATATTTTCAGTAATACAATAAGTAATTTAATAACTGTAAATATCTTCGTGCACATGGGTTTGGCGAGCTGGTGGTAGCGTTGTGATATAGTTTGATCTTTAGGGATGCATCTGCAAGGCTGGGGCTAAGATCTGATGCTATCATGAAAATAATCTTAACATGCAAATAACTGTAGACACTATGTAGACACTTTACATGGTGCTGATATGTAGACCATGGTGAAGGAGCAGAAAATACTCAGTAAAAGCTAATTTAATGTCCACTGAAAGCAAAGCAACACTATAATTTGCTTCTAACTGACAGGTTCTGCTTCAAAGTGTCCAATAGGTAAATATCAGGAAATAAAAGCTTTGTCGAATCATTGTTGAAACCCTTGTTGAGTGTCAGAGTCATCACATGGAATGCATTTAAATCATAAAAGAGTTAGAGTTGGATCATTGGATGGTTTTTCTTTCAGAGCCTCATCAGAGCCTTTCCCCCTAAACTTACTGGATCAAAGGATGATTTCAGTTTTTAAAATATTGTTTCTGTCACTGATTGGACCAAAAAGGTTTGGAAACTTCTGCAGGCCAGATATCTGATCCAACTTTAGAACCAGATTTATTATTTTTTCCAAAATCTGCGTTTCACCAGAGATTTAAGACATTAAGACGCAGAGTGGGGCATTTTAACTAAAAGCAGGAATATTCCAGGAATGTTTTCCAGCAGTTAAATCATTCCTCAGCCGTTTGGTCATTCTTGATCCTACATAGACGTATTGATTAAATTTACTGAAATAATTGTTTTAATGCACCATATTGTTACTATAAAGCCCTTTTTCTTTTCTTTAAATTCATGACAAAGAATCATCTTACAATAGTTAAATATGAATAAGAAATCAATGCATTTAACAATAAAAATAATAAAGCAAACTAACAAAACTATCCTGAGGTAATCATAAAGAAGTAAACAATACTAGCTGATTATTTTGTTTTTATTTCTAACTACCAACAGCGTCTGCTGCTTCATCATCACCACATACAAGCAGGTACACATCTCTTCCCCTCCCAGGTGACTGATGACATGAACCGAGCTGACTGGCTGAGTATGTCAGCCTGTTCACTTCATGCTGAACTGTTTTGTTTTTTTATTGTTCTGCCCTCATTTATTATTTTATGCTTTTCTTTAACACACATGTTATATTTAGCAGTTGTGCTTGGAGAGTTTAAATACACTTATATAGATACATTAATTTAATACAATTTCTATGTGTTTTATATTGAAATCATTCAGAGAAACTTTCTTTACATGCATTTTCATAAATGTTATCTTTTCTTTATGGTTTCTTTATGGTATGGGGGGTGTTCTCTGCTGTGCATCTCAGTCTTTTTTTTTGCAGCATTTCATTGATAATGTTTCATTTGTTGTCTGTTAAAATAAATGAAATGGTGGATCTTAAAGCAGCAAAACAGCATCAGAAAAAAAAAACCCATGCCTATTAATCACTCATTTAGTTAGCTTTTGTTTTTTTCTGTTATTTTTTTCCTCTTCAGTTGACCGGATCGTGGGTCTGGACCAGGTGGCAGGCATGAACGAGACGGCATTTGGAGCTGCCTACAAGACCAAGAAAGGCATGTTCCGCACCGTTGGACAGCTGTACAAAGAGCAGCTGTCCAAACTGATGGCAACGCTCAGGAACACAAACCCCAACTTTGTGCGCTGCATCATCCCCAACCATGAAAAAAGAGTGAGTCAACACTTCAAGTTCCTGAGAGCTGATTCACAGCACCTGTTGACCAGACGCTGCTATTCCCTCAAACAGATACAGTATATTTAATCTGTGCTGCACTGCAGGTGATCACTAAACTTATACATTTATAGCATATTTCTAGATTAATGACAAAAAAATGCTGTCTGATATGTTAAGCTGAACACAGTTCTGATTTTGTGATAAATTTAATATAAACTTGAATCGCAGAGTTAGCTGTTTAAAGTTTGGATGTTATTTTATATTTTATATATATTTTAACCTTCTATGATTTCCACTTTGAACCATTATACTATAAAATCAGTTGCACCCAAAAGTTTAGCCAAAATAGTCAATGATGTCCAGTTTAAAATACTATTTTTTCTCTTCAATTAGAATTTAAAAAACTTTTTTTTCCAGCTTTACATCAACAGTAAATTAAGTTTGCAGTATTTGACCTAAACCAGCAGAACTCTGATTTCTACAGAAAAGGGATCAAACATTGTTTTGTAGGTTTGCCTGTTTTAAAAGCAAAGCAATAAAGCACATAAAACACAAAAGTTTTTAGGTTGACCATACTTTTCTGATTTTGTTGTGTTTGTATTGTAACAGGATATGAATAAGACTGAATCCTCTATATTACCAAGTTAATTAATAGTGATTTTGATGTTTATCTTCCTTTTAATATTTAATTGAATTAAACTGAAAGGAAAATGTTGTACTGTTCTATTTTAATTGTAACATCTTTTTTTAAAGGTCTCATGTCGGTATAAAACATTGCACCCCAACATTTAATGTACATATATTTGCCATCATATAAATACACTGAAAAGAATAATGCAACCAATTATGCATTTACATTATCATATTTAGTTACTTAAACACAGTTGTTTTATGTCCTACCATGCTAACGTGAAACAATTATGTTAAAGTAAATAAATATGATTAAGTAAAAGCGAAAAATGGTTGCATTATTTTTTTAAGTGTATATTTATTAAAGGGTTTGGCTGGTAAACTAAATTTAATCTCGTCTTGAATTCTAGTAAATGGCCTCACAAAATTATCCTGAGGGCTCCAAATGGCCCCTTTAGACATGCCTGCTGTAAATAGTGTAAAATCATTGCTGTTTTTATAAAATTTTTTTTTAATTCCTGTTAATTTGTCGGGATAATTTTACTATATATTTTTTTTATAATGTTTTTTTTTTGTCTTTCCTTCCCAGGCTGGTAAATTGGACCCCCACCTGGTTCTGGACCAGTTGAGATGTAATGGTGTGTTGGAGGGGATCCGTATCTGCAGACAGGGATTCCCCAATCGCATCGTTTTCCAGGAGTTCAGACAGAGGTCACATTTTAGCCCTCATTTGGTTTTTACATTAAGCATTTTCTTAAATTAGATCCAAAATGTCAGCTTCTAAGTACTGCTTTTTAATGATTGATATCGGTTTCCCTCACCAATCATTTCAGTGTATAAATTCAGTGGTTAAACTCTGTTTGTCTACTATCTCACCAACATTGTTAGACGGTGTGGTTAAAATGCTAACAACTTGCAGACTGCTTCTTAGGCTGAAGCAGAATCTTTTATTTCCTAATAATCTAAGTTTTTTAACTAATTAGTTTTGAGAATAAGGGAAAGAGATAATTAAGATAAAAATCCCCACGTTTAAATGAAAATCAAATGATGAAGTATAATTTACATATGTCTAAAAATCTTACCTTGTTTCCTCTGCAAATGGTTCACAAATCTTATTCTTTTGGGTCCATTGATCAGGTCAGGCTGTTTAAAGCAAGTGTGAACGCTTAGACTTTGCCTTTACCTAATATTTTCAAATCACATTTAAGCCAAATTTATATGCTGTCCTGATCTATTGGAATGGGACTCCAGTAGAACAACATAGGCGGATTAGGTGCTACGTTAGACGCCACTTTCCGTTGACATTGGACTCCAACAGGAAACGATAGCAAAATAGATAGAAGCTAGAATGGTACAGACGACAGACAAGACGTTCAGCCTCATTAATAAACAGAGGTAACTTTTTATTCAGGCCTAATTGATTAGCTCATCATCATCAAATGGAAACGGGACGTAATTTTTATAGTAAAATTGGTATACCACCCTTAAAACACAGGTCTTAAAATGGTAAATGGCCTATACTTATATACCATAGCTCTTTTTCAAGTCAGGAGACTTGACCAAAGCGCTTTACACTACATTCAGTCATTCACGCACACACTGATGGTGGCAAACTACATTGTAGCCACAGCTGCCGTGGGGCTCATTGTCAGAAGCGAAGCTACCGTACACTGATTCCCCATCAGTAGACAATGTGGGTGAAGCGTCATGCCCAAGGACACAACGACGCTGGAATCTGGAAGCTTGAACAGTCCTTTGATTTCAGGGCAAACTCCTACATCAGATGCTACTGTCGTCTCGACGACAGATACTATCAAGGTTAGGGAGCATGTGATAGTCTGCTCCTGCTGCAATCTGATATACTGAATCGCATCAAGTGATGATAAATGATAAAGTTCAGAATAAATTCAGTTTCTGTAAAGTTGATAACATCCCTGTCCCATCATTGCTGACTGCGTCAACACATCCAAAGAGATTGAGCTGAAAGGAATCAGATCTCCCTAAAATGCCCCAATAAAGTCTCCCTCCCCTTTAATTGATGTGTTTCCCGCAGGGCACCTGCTGATGATAAATGGTTTCTGTTATGCACCTAAAACATAGTGCATCTTATAGGTCATCTTATAGTTGTTACACGTATGCAGGTCAGTTCAGAGCAGTGAACAGTTCACTCTGACTCAGATCAAGGCAACATTTAAAGCAGCGTGTGGGAAGAGCAACAAGCAAAAGATAACCTGATTCTTGAAAAAAGTGGATTTGAGCATTAGACATGCAGTGGGAAAGTAATTTAAATTCTTTTTTGTTTTAGATTTAAAAAAAATAAATTGTAAGTATATCCACTTCCATGCTATCTAGCCGAGCAGCACAGCAATAATTTAAAATGAACTTAATTACACTGATTTCTACTGTGTTGCATAAAAAAAGTTTAGTTATTTAAATAATCAGATTTTATTAATGTGATGTTGTAAAAGCAGGTTTATGCTGTTGCTGCTGATTTACATGAAAATATTTATTTTCATTTTACTTATCAAAAATAATTTTGATTATTATATTCCTGGATGTTTTATATATATTGGCTAATAGGTTTTCAAGACCTGCACTCATTTGATGTGGGACTTTCAGGCCTTTGCTTGTTTGGACAGATTTGAGATTTTATCATCATCATAAACTACATTTTGTGTCAGTGTAGATCTTCCTTGCTGATGAAACATATTTGAAACATGTTCTAGCTGTATGTGCCCAAATCTGATATGATTTTTAAAATATTTTAGTGTCTTGCAATTGCTATTGATATAAACACATCATTAACACACTCAGGATATCAGAAGTTTCTTTAATGTCCCTTTTTTTGTTGTGTAGATATTAGTCTGAGTCTGTTATGTGTAGTTTAGTTCTGACTATGTCTCCATCTGCATTCAGATATGAGATCCTGACTCCTAATGCCATTCCCAAGGGTTTCATGGATGGCAAGCAGGCCTGCGAGCGAATGGTACAGACCGATTTATAATTAAAATCATTTAGAATATTATTCTGACAGTTAGAATTCACTAAATGAAAGATATCATATTTAAAGTTAATAAAAGAACGTCCAATTATATTTAAAAAAAAATCCCTTTTCCCTCTTTGTTTTTTTTTTTTGCAGATTCAAGCACTTGAACTTGACGGCAACCTCTTCCGCATCGGCCAGAGCAAGATCTTCTTCAGAGCTGGAGTCCTGGCTCACTTAGAGGAAGAGAGGGACCTGAAGATCACAGACATCATTATTTACTTCCAGGCCGTCTGTAGAGGATATCTGGCGCGCAAGTAAGGGCAAAAAGGGGCAATGCGAACCATGTAGCCTAACTAGATCTTATTTTTTCCACTGTTTCACTCACTGTACATCATCTTTGTCTCTGAATGTGATGCTTCAGAGCCTTTGCTAAGAAGCAGCAGCAGCTCAGTGCCCTAAAAGTCCTCCAGAGAAACTGCGCTGCTTACTTGAAGCTGCGTCACTGGCAGTGGTGGCGACTCTTCACCAAGGTGTGTGCTTCTCTCATGGTGCCTTGTTCTCTGATTTGATTATTTTCCAGCTGGACGATGTTGCATTTTGTTCTAATAAGTATTTTACTCTGTGAACTGCAGGTGAAGCCCCTGCTGCAGGTGACCAGGCAGGAGGAGGAGATGCAGGCTAAAGACGAGGAGCTGGTCAAAGTGAAGGAGAAGCAGATGAAGGTGGAAGGGGAGCTGGTGGAGATGGAGAGGAAGCATCAGCAGGTATTTACAGCTGCACCTTTCAGTGACATTTCCTAAATATATTTACCTCTTAACGTTTTTGACATTGCAGCCACAAACCTCAAAGCTTTTTGGAGGACTCTATTGGACAGATAATTGTTTTCTTTTGTATTAAAAATAATTTAAAAAAATTGAAAATCTATTGAAAGTCTAAAAAGTGTGGCATATGCCCCTCCCCCACCTATTTCTACATTTATAGCAAAGCAACTGAAGGTCAGTCAGATTGAATGCCACAGTCTGTAACTGGGTTTAGGTTTGAACTTCAGGAAATATTAAATATGGTAACTCATAATATCAGGGTGACTTTAATGAATTGTTGTAGATGCTGACGGCTGTAGGCAGGAAATATCAGTAACACTCAACACTATGGAACACAAAATGTGATCAACTACTAGTCAGCATCTAGGGAACTAATGGTTTGTTAACCAGTATTTACTGTTGAACATGCAGCCGAATCTTGTTATGGAACTACTGCTTAGTTTCCTGAGAAACACAGAGTAACTAAGCAGGAACTAACGTGTGGTTTACCTTTACTTTACGTCACACCAAAACATTAGATAATGTTCAGGTACTGACTGGGTAACAATTATTCTTTTGGTAACTACTTGATGTGATGCTTGACTCAGTCCATAACATAATGATTAGACAATAATTTGGTACTCAGTAAAGTATTTTATTATAATCTGTTACAGCACAGGTTTAGGATTTATTCATAACCAACACTGAGAATTTCTACTCCAATTATTCTTTAACAAACCAGCAGTCCCCTAAGAAGCACTGGTCAACTATCCTCTAGTTACTGATTCCTTCCTCTTTGTTTTCTGCTAACTACCCATCAGTTCCTGATTAGTTCATATTTATTTCCTTGGTAACTACCATTCAGTTCCTGATTAGATCCCATTTGTTTCCTTGGTAACTACCCATCAATTCCTGATTAGTTCCTATTTGTTTCCTTGCTAACTACCAATCAGTTCCTGATTAGTTCCCATTTGTTTCCTTGGTAACTACCCATCAGTTCCTATTTGTTTCCTTGGTAACTACCAATCAGTTCCTGATTAGTTCCCATTTGTTTCCTTGGTAACTACCCATCAGTTCCTGATTAGTTCCTATTAATTTCCTTGGTAACTACCCATCAGTTCCTGATTAGTTCCTATTTGTTACCTTGGTAACTGCCCATCAGTTCCTGATAAGTTCCCATTTGTTTTCTTTGGTAACTACCCATCAGTTCCTATTTGTTTCCTTGGTAACTACCCATCAGTTCCTGATTCGTTCCCATTTGTTTGCTTGGTAACTACCCATCAGTTCCTGATTCGTTCCCATTTGTTTGCTTGGTAACTACCCATCAGTTCCTGATTCGTTCCCATTTGTTTGCTTGGTAACTACCCATCAGTTCCTGATTCGTTCCCATTTGTTTCCTTGGTAACTACCCATCATTTCCTGATTAGTTCCTATTTGTTTCCTTTGTAAATACCCATTGGTTCCAAAATAGTCACTCTTTGGCTGTGTCTGAACACCCGCCCTAACCCTTAGATCTCTCAAGCACTATATACAGCGGGGACTATATAGTGGACTTTATAGAGAACTCAGTTAACTTAACTTTCGGACAGATGATCAATACTTTTTCTCCCCCCCTGAGCCATCTTTGTTTTTTGTCGCCGCTGTCAGGTATGGTGGCAGTGGAATAATCTGACTAAGAATCTCATAATGCTCTGCAAGGAGAGCTCTCGGGAAGCATTCCGAGATATATCTGCTCGTCTAGTGACCATGGAGGATCATCCTCATTAGTTCCTCATTGTTTCCTTGGTAACTACCCATTAGGGTACTCCGTACTCCATGTTTCCTAGGTAACTAAGCAGTTGGTCCATAATAAAGCTTAGTGGATGTTCCCCAGTAAATACCGGTTAACTACCCATTAGTTCCTTATTACTTTTCTTTAGTAATTAGTCAAATTTTGTTTACCTTCAGATCTTTGCTGATAATGTCTTCTATTATATTCTTTATTTTATAAATAACACTTCTTAGCAGATTTACTATTATAGCAGTGCAATTCTGAAATGTTCTAGCTTTATTTCTTTTGGCTGAAACAGGGAAATACATCAAATGACTCCATAGAGATTTTTTAGGGTGTTGCTGTATTTTATTTCAGGATTGCTCCTTACTTTTTTCAAACAATGTCTGACTAGATTTGCTGCTCTTGCTGACTTCATAACAATAGGTACGGTTGGCTCAGGATGATGGGAAGAGTTAGTTTTTCAATTTCCAAATTTAGCTTTGGTTCCGTTTGACCAGAACAACTTGCTTCATCCCTTACATGTTTCTGATAATCGACAGGCTGGATTGGTAAAGTACACCTCCTGTGGTGCGCTTATTTGACTAATTAGGTGTTATTGGAAGGACTGGATTTCATTAATAGGTACCAAATAAAAGGGGCTGAAGATATAAATGGATGCAACAGTTTTTAGATGATTATTTCTTAAACCTTATCAGAACCATTGAAATGATAAACTAAGGTAGGTGGTTGTGATGGAATAAACTGTTTTAAGTTCTTAGAGGCATGACTACCTTTACCGGTCTAGCTTTATATCATGATGATTACTTTCTGTGTAGTTACTGGAAGAGAAGAACATCCTTGCGGAGCAGCTGCAGGCAGAAACAGAGCTATTTGCAGAGGCAGAGGAGATGAGAGCTCGGCTGGCATCCAAAAAACAAGAACTGGAGGAGATCCTGCATGACCTGGAGTCCAGGCTGGAGGAGGAAGAGGAGAGGAGTCAAGGACTGCAGAATGAGAAGAAGAAGATGCAGTCCCACATCCAGGTGTGTGTCCAAGAGTATTGGATGTGGGAGGCTGGCTAAATAATGACAATTAAACCAAAAAGTCATTGATTATGAACATAAACAGTATTTGGTGTAATTTATGTTTTTAGGACCTGGAGGAACAGTTGGATGAAGAGGAGGGTGCAAGGCAGAAACTTCAGCTTGAGAAAGTAACTGCTGAAGCTAAGATGAAGAAGTATGAGGAGGATATTTTACTGTTGGAGGACCAGAACTCCAAATTCCTAAAGGTCAGAAAAAAGTAATGGTTTAAATATGTACGTAGACTTTTACTGCAAAGCTTTGTTTACATTAACATGTCCGCTTCATCAGGAGAAGAAGCTGCTTGAAGACAGAATCAACGAAATGACACTGATGTTAGCTGAAGAGGAGGAGAAAGCCAAAAATTTAGGGAAGATAAGAAACAAGCAGGAGATGATGATGGTTGACCTGGAGGGTAAATGACTCAGCTGGATCGCAACGCAGAAATTACACAAATAAAACATTTATTTCCTTATTATTAATCTGTAATGTTTTGATTCATATTCAGAGAGACTGAAAAAGGAGGAGAAAACTCGTCAGGAGCTGGAGAAGGCTAAGAGGAAGCTCGATGGAGAGACGTCTGACTTCCAGGACCAAATAGGCGAGCTGCAGTCACAGATAGAGGAGCTGAAAACTCAGCTGAGCAAGAAGGAGGAGGAACAGCAGATGATGCAAACCAGGTGGGAGAATCAGTGACACATTTAGATGGAAAATAGATCCACAGTTTGCTTTAGCAAACTGTGGTTCTCACACAGATTTCAATGTCTGTCATTTAGATGTCAGATTTCAAATTTTATACAAAGTTCTTCACAAAGAAGATAAATCAAACTTAAAAAAGATAACTCAAAGATAAATCAAATTTACCTCATGAAAGTTTGAAAAATTATGTTGACTTCCATGAACTTAAGTTACAAGGTGATGGTTTCATTGTAGATCCTTTATTACTATTTTTCCTAACTTATTAACTATTGAATTTGAAGAGGCTGTTTGCATAAACACTGTTCAGCTTTCAAAATTGACTCAAAGTAGCAACGTAAATACTGTAAGATCCTCAATATGGGTACTGGGAACTGTTTCTAAGGAGGGGAACTTGGTGCTACAGAGTTACATCATTGCAGACACTTTGTTCACTCAGGTCTTTGGAAACTGGAGTTATTCAGAAGTGAATGGCAGAGAGAAGCAGAGAGGGGCTGGCTTTGGTTCAGAGGAATGGACTCAGCTTTACATGTCTAAAAACTTTGTGGTACTCTTTGTGTTTGATTTAATTTGTTGCTCTGTGAAGCAATAACTTCTGACTTTAAATAATATTGTTTTGTAAGAATGTATTTTAGATAAAGTTGCATTATTTTACAATATTTGTTAAAAAATTTTCTTTATCCTCCTTTTAAAGATTGTTTATTTAGTTTTTTTATTTGGCGCTCTCGCTTTAAAAACGTGAGAGAAATATGCTTCTACTGACTTTTATTGTTCAAATAAAAAGAAAAGCCACTAAAATTACAAATAAGGGTCTTTTTAGTAAATTGGTTGTTTCCGGCCTCCATATTCATCAAATCCTGACTGTTAGTGTGTTTGGATCCATAAATCCTGTATGAAGCTTGTCCTATATGTCATGATCGGTTTAACATATCTGACCCACATCAAGAGTAACCACTCAGAGAGCACGGAAAAAGTTTAACAGGTTTTTTGAAGGAGTGAACAGGAGTTGGATCTGGAACTCAGTGAGCTGGTGACCCGGAACTGGAAGTGAGAAGGGAAGTTCAGTGGTCAGTTCAGGTACCGTGGGAATCTTGGAAGCACTTAGATTTTGCAAGGTTGGGAACTCACGGTTGAGGGGGGCCTTCTTAGTCCTTGAATCCAGACTGTGTGGTAAATCCAGAGAATGGTGCACACGTTGGAGGGTGGACAGGTTGAAAAGCGTTGGACCCGGAGGAGTAATGGAGGGGACTGTCACTCGGATTTTCGATGGGTATTTGAATGGAACATATGGAGGTTTTCCCCTGCTCAGTGTAACTCGGTTTTTTCCTTGCAGGGGAAAGAAGGTCCAGGAAACTCGTTAGACTCAGAGAAACAAAGCTAGATTAGATTCAGCTAAACTCAGCTTGGCTAGAGTAACCAAAACTGGCAAACACTCTGGCGTCGAGGTAGTGACAGCCCACTGCTCAAATACTCCTCCAGATAATGATCCAATGAGCCGCAGGTGTGCATGGAGGGACAGCGAAGACAGGGCGCCTCCTGGTGGTGGAAAAGGAAAAACACACAAACTGGATTCCTAACACTATAAGCATTTCTGTAGCCAAATCTCCAGCTGATTATGATTCATAGATCCTGCAACAAAATAAGGCTTATATAAATACATACGTTTGTATTTGTAATATATTCGTTATATGCAAAGAAAATTATTCATTATATACAATATTATTGTCTCTTCTTAACAGAGGGGAGGAAGAGATCAACCAGAAGAACAACGCTCTGAAGCAGATCAGGGAGCTGCAGGCCCAGCTGTCTGAGCTGCAGGAGGACCTTGAGTCAGAGAAGCAGGCCAGAAACAAAGCTGAGAAACTCAAGAGGGATCTGAGCGAGGAGCTGGAGGCCCTGAAGACGGAGCTGGAAGACACCCTGGATACGACTGCAGCGCAGCAGGAGCTCAGGTAACACCCCTAGCAATGTTTTCCATTCTTCTTATCCACCGTGAGCTTTCTCCTGACCCTTTCACTGCTCTGTTTAGAACCAAACGTGAGCAGGAGGTGGCGGAGCTGAAGAAAGCCATTGAAGAGGAAACTAAAAACCATGAAGCTCAGATTCAGGAGATGAGACAAAGGCAAGCAACCGCCCTGGAGGAGCTGTCAGAACAGCTGGAGCAGGCCAAAAGGGTACGAGACCTTCACACAATCAGTATTCTGATACCACGGTTTGATCCATTTACTAAGATAATTTAAGTGTTTAACACAACAATTGTTTTTTTTTATTTTTTTATCTAGTTTAAAGCTAACTTAGAAAAGACCAAGCAGAGTCAAGAGAGTGCCAACAAGGAGCTGACCAATGAAGTGAAAACCTTACAGCAGGCAAAGACAGAGTCTGAACACAAGAGGAAGAAGCTGGAGGGTCAGCTGCAGGAGTACATGGCCCGAGTCACAGAGGGGGAGAGGGCCAAAGGGGAGCTGGCTGAGCGCACGCACAAGCTGCAGGTGACTGATCCAAGCTTCTGCTCTAAAGGGTCTTCATGCTTCCAGACAAATCTCATATAAAGGTTTCCTTCGTCATTACATGAGAAATTGTAATTCTTTGGAACATCTTCGGTTTCATGGGTCAGAGGTTCAGCTTCACTCTGCATATCATACACATCACAAACAGACAGGAAGCTGCACCTACCAATGCATTTCACTGTAAACATCATCAGGGTACAAATTCATCAAGAACATCAAGTTCGCAAAAAATAAAGGAAAAAATAAAGCAAAAAATAAAGCTTTGTGCACACAAAGTTTTATTAAATTTTTTATAACATTAGGAGTTCATCACAACCAATTCAAAGTTCATTTGCATGAGTTTGCAGACCTGGACTCAGATCAGGACATCAGAAAGAAACACATTGACTGCCTTATAACTACTTATCATAGGCTACATTCAAACGCAAGGCATTAATGCTCAATCCCGTTTTTTTTGTGTGAAATTCGATTCTTTTGCGCTCTCATTTACATTTCTAAGAATATGCGGCTTATATGTGATCTCCTGTGTGAACTGCATTCACATAACTTAAGTGTCCCGGATGCGCAGTCGAGGACGCAATGACTTCACAAGGGAGCATGCTCTGTGTTTATAGATTAAACATGGATGGTAGTGCTGGAGCGTACATAAAGATCTTTCCCAACATCAGCCAGTGAATAAGCAACACAAAAATTTTAAAGAGAGTTGAAAATAAAGACTGCTTTCTGCATTATCGTCCGCCATGGTTGTTGTTCTTGCCGCTTCTTTAAAGCAAAACCTAGAATAGTGATCTTTGTTGAGTACTAATAGCATCAGGTCGGATGAATGCGGCCTGGCTGTTCAATCACAGGTCGCATTTGAAAAGATCAGATCGAATTCAGGACCGCATAGCGAAGTGGCCTGAATCGCATTGGAAAAATGTGTTGTTCAGACTGCCATGAAAAGATTAGATACAAGTCGCCTTGGTGCAAAAAAATCATATTTAGGTCACCTCAGACTGCTGTGTGAATTTAGCCATGGAGTCTCGTCATTCATAATAAATTCTGAATTGATTTTGAGCAACAAAAACTCGTTGAACCTTTAATATGGATCCGATTTTATTACAGATATTGAAATTAAATCATCAAGTTAAGGACTGATCAATGATTCTTTAAGCATTTTAACTTTTTTGTTATTTTATAATAACTGATTCAAAGCTGGTTTAAAGCACTAAATAACTTTTTTTAAAAAGGCCTGAATCTCTTCACACAGACTGAACTGGACAATGTGTCCGCCTTGCTGGAAGATGCAGAGAGGAAGGGGATCAAGACGGCCAAAGATCTTGCCGGATTGGAGAGTCAGCTGCAAGACACGCAGGTGATGTTTAGTATTCCAGATAATTTGTCAAGTTTCTTGAATCCTCTCCTTTTTAACTGACAGCAGCCAATTTATTTTTATGCAGGAGCTTCTCCAGGAAGAGACGCGCCAGAAACTGAACCTGAGCAGCCGTGTTCGCCAGCTGGAGGAGGAGAAAGCCGCCCTGCAAGAGCAGCAGGAGGAGGACGAGGAGGCGCGCAAGAATCTGGAGAAGCAGCTGTTGACAGTTCAGGCTCAGGTAGGATGTGGTGATTCCTTGTCTCTGTTCCCACAGCATGCTAATTCCTTTTTCTTCTGGATCTGATGGTATGTTTGTGCGTTTGCAGCTGTCAGAGAGCAAAAAGAAGCTTGAGGATGACGTCGGGACGATAGAAGGCCTGGAGGAGACAAAGAAGAAATTGCAGAAGGATCTGGAGCTGTCCAACCAACGCCTGGAAGAGAAGACGATTGCTTTTGAGAAGATGGAGAAGACAAAGACTCGTCTTCAGCAGGAGCTGGATGATCTCACCGTTGACTTGGATCATCAGAGGCAGATCGTCTCCAACCTGGAGAAGAAGCAGAAGAAGTTTGACCAGGTCAGACCGAGTCATACAATAAATCCCCTGCAGTGCCATAAATAATCATTTATACATCAAACATAAAACATTTTTTTGATTTTGCAACCAAAACTTTTCCTATATTTTGCCAAAACTATATTAATATTTTTCCTTTTCCAAAATATGATCATTTATAAGCATCTGTGTTCAGCCTGACACTTTGCATAAAACCTAATGTTACTGAGCGCCCTTAGAGGTCACTGTAATGAGGTATTCTGATCAATTTCAAATGCAAACCTGAATTATTTTGTAATGGACGGGCTTGAGTACCCCATTCCCACCACACCAAGCACAGTTAGTAAGAACAGCACAGGGGATTGTGGGATGTCTTATCCCTCATCTGGACTTGGTTTATACTTAACGAATCCAGCAAAGTCCATAATGTAGTTTGTTTCACTTCCATCTACAAAACAATTCAGGATCATAGCATCCAAAACAGTTAGACTCAGGAGCAGTTTCTTTCCCAAAGCCTTAAAGGAAACCGTCTTCCTGCAACCAGACACTAAACCTCCCTGCTGGAAATTTAAAGATACCTGGATTTTAAATTGCCCTGACATTTATTTTTACTCTAAATACAGATCAAAAACTTGACATACATCCTCCATCCAAACTGACTGAAAGCTGTTTTTGTTACGATCATCTTTTGGAAAATAAGCTTGGTATAGATCCTTATAAATGTAATCCTCTCATCTTTTTATGCATTTTATTTTTAGAATTTAGATCTTCTAAGCTCTATTTATAAATGAAATTATGATCCCTGGTTGGATCTGCAGATGCTGGCTGAGGAGAAAAGCATCTCAGCTCGTTATGCTGAGGAGCGGGACCGCGCAGAAGCTGAGGCCAGAGAGAAGGAGACCAAAGCTCTGTCCATGACCCGAGCTTTAGACGAGGCCCTGGAGGCCAAAGAGGAGCTGGAGAGGATTAACAAGCAGCTCAGAGCTGAGATGGAAGATCTGATGAGCTCAAAGGACGACGTTGGCAAGAACGTGAGCATCACGAAACTGAGATTTAATAGCATTTTGTTTCATTAATTCCTTTGTTTTACGTTTTTAAAATCCTTTTGTATTTTGCAGGTCCATGAGCTAGAGAAGTCCAAGCGCACTCTGGAGCAGCAGCTGGAGGAGATGAAGACCCAGCTGGAGGAGCTGGAGGACGAGCTGCAGGCCACAGAGGACGCCAAGCTGCGTCTGGAGGTCAACATGCAGGCCATGAAGGCGCAATACGAAAGAGACCTTCAGGGCCGGGATGATCAGAACGACGAGAAGAAAAGAGCGCTGGTCAAACAGGTGCCGAATTAAATCCCAGTTATACTGAACCTCTAATCAGTCACGAATCCCACCTGCACTTTCCCTTAATCCCTTACTGATATCTTTAATCCTTTCTGCTGCAGGTGCGAGAAATGGAAGCAGAGCTGGAGGATGAAAGAAAGCAGAAAGCTTTGGCTGTGGCTGCCAAGAAGAAGCTGGAGATGGACTTAAAGGATATAGAGGGACACATAGAAGGAGCCAACAAGGCTCGCGATGAAGCCATAAAGCAGCTACGCAAGTTACAGGTGAGGACTTAGATGCACGTCAAACTGAGTTGCAGGTTTGTTACGTCCTCTGAACATTTTCCTTTTCTTCAGGCTCAGATGAAGGACTATCAGAGGGAGCTGGAGGACACCAGAGCCTCCAGAGATGATATCTTTGCCTTGTCTAAGGAGACGGAGAAGAAACTTAAAAGCCTGGAAGCGGAAATTGTTCAACTACATGAGGTCAGAGCAGCCTAATCATCAGGGCTCCTCCACAGCTCTTGTTGGACTTATTGGAATTTTGTTAAATGCGTGGTGGGACTACAAATTTTCCCTGTGCCTTTTAGGATCTGGCAGCTTCTGAAAGGGGTCGCCGCCATGCAGAGCAAGAGCGAGACGAGCTGCAGGATGAGATCTCCAACAGCACTTCTGGAAAGTAAGTAGAAACACCTGTTGTATAAAATTATAATATAAAATATAATTACATTTCTGTTTATACCATAGTTTTAGTCATAGTTTGACCGAAAACTCATGTTGGTTAACAGCACTTTTATTTTTTATACACTGCAAAAACAATCTAGAAGTAAGTAAAATAATTTAAATTAAGTGTAGATCTCCTTAATTTTAGTAGGTAAATAGGATGATTTAACAATGGAATGAGTATATTTACTCTTAAAATAAGATAATTAGATAGTAAACATTTGAAATAAGACAATGTGCAGGTTAAGACTCTCCATCATCCAGGTCATAGTCATTCCAAAAAAAGAAAATTAAAAACAATCCACCTTGTGCAAGATTTTGATGGGCTACTGTATAAAACCTCAAATTCAACGCTATTCCTGACATTATGAATTGAAAAAGCTTCCTGGATGGGAAGCAAAATGTTTTCAAAATTGTAAACAAAGTCCAGTGGATTGTTTTTAATTTTCTTTTTTTGGAAATAAGACAATGCAATTATGTTTTCTTACCGTATTTTCACGACTATAAGGCGCACTTAAACGTCTTTTTTTCCCCTCAAAATGTGCGGTGCGCCCTATGGTGCGGTGCGCCCTATGTGTGATGTAACTGCGACTTTTGAGACCACCTCATTGAGGAGATGATGAAAGAGTGGCTGAATGTAAGGAGACCAGGTGTTTTTTTTTTCCACCCCTCACAATCGCTGTTAATATGTAACTCCATGCGTGCCCATCTCACAGCTGATGTGAAAAACATGGGGAAACAAATTAACCCTGTGCTCGCTGTTCAACCGCTCAACATCGGTGTGAACCGGACCCAGCAGGTGCAACAGAAGCAGCGAGTTTACATGCAAAGTCAATGGTTGACGCGCGTATAGGTGCAGCAAAAGGTCCCGCAGCGCGTTTTGAGCCGCAGGTGCAGCACGTCGGGATCGTTTAAGCATCTGATGCACCGCCAACGCGCTGCTGCTGCTCCAGATGGAAAATTTTAAGCTTTGCTGCTGGACGCGCCGCATCAACCAATCAGAGAAGCTGATCTGGGAGCTGACAGCTAGACAGACACAGCGCTCTGATGAAAGAGGAGATGATTAAAGCGTGGCTGAGGGAGGTGTAGCCTATGTGAGGAGAACAGGTGTTTTTTCCACCCATCACCATCGCTGCGTGCCCATCTCACAGCCGATGTGAAAAAAAAGGTGAATCAATGAACGCTGTGCTCGCCGTTATCCCGGGGGGTCTGACAAAGGAGCTTCAACCGCCCAACATCGGTGTGACGCGCCCGTTCACAGTAAGGCTGCGAGCGGCGTGGGAGCGATGGATGGCCGACAGAGACCACAGTTTCAGGATAAGTTGAAGGCAGCGCCGGGCAAGTTACGCCACAGTTTGCGGATGGATTGTAGATGCTTGGACTAACGTGTCTGCTGGCTCTGTTCTTCAAGCTTTTGCAAAAGCCGGCATTATTTCTGAGGAGCTGCGCTGCACGGAAAGTGACTCTGACAGCGAAGAAGGGGAAACTGGCATGTCTGATTTAGCGCAGCTGTTTAATTCAGAAACAGAGGATGATGACTTTGATGGGTTTGATTAATACTTTGTAATAAATACATGAATAAAGCACAATCATACTCAGTTTTGCTCCCGCTCTATTTTTCTACCTGAAAACTTAATTCAGCAGCAGGCTCTGGGCCGCGGCGCATCCGGACTCACCTCGGCAGGTGTTTTTTCATCTAAATAATCTAAATCTTTTTAAGTGAGAAAGTCCACCTGAAAATTTAATCATTGCAGTCAGTTCATCCAGATTATTATCCTGCCTATGTTTTAAGTTAATTTATGCGTCAATAAACGAAGAAGAAGGGGAAACTGGCATGTCGGATTTAGCGCAGCTGTTTAATTCAGAAACAGAGGATGATGACTTTGATGGGTTTGATTAATACTTTGTAATAAATACATTAATAAAGCACAATCATACTCAGTTTTGCTCCCGCTCTATTTTTCTACCTGAAAACTTAATTCAACAGCAGTGGGCGCGTCTCCTCCTCTTCACCGCGGTGGCTGGCAGGTGTTTTTTCATCTAAATAATCTAAATCTTGCAGCTATATTTGCTGTGATCAGTGGGAATAAAGTAGTTTTAATATGTTTTTAAGTGAGAAAGTCCGCCTGAAAACTTCATAATTGCAGTCAGTTCATCCAGATTATCTATTTCTGTCGGAGCCGCTCAGACCCCCACATACCAGCGGTGCACCGACAGCAGAAATCCTTTCGTTCACCGCGGCTGCTGGCAGGTGTTTTTCATCTAAATAATTGAAACTGCAGGCACCAGGATACCGGTAATAAAAGCGAACATATTCCGTCGGCAGGCTTCAGGATTTTAAGTTAATTTAGGAGTGATCACAGCGCTGTGTCATCTGCGATGTGTCTGTCTCACGGCCAGCTGCCAGGTTTGATTAATACTTTGTAAAATACATGAATAAAGCACAGTCATACTCAGTTTTGCCCCCGCTGTATTTTTAAATACGCAGTAGAGGTATTTAAAGGTAGTAGAGGACATGTACCGGTATATAAAAAACGCGCCCTATAGTCCGGTGCGCCTTATGTGTGTGTTAAATACAGAAATGGGACACATAACTGAGAGTGCGCCTTTTAGTACGGTGCGCCTTATGGTCGTGAAAATACGGTATTTTAAATGTAAATTGTCTTGTTCCCCTGGCAAAGTGTCTCACCTCAAGAAAACGAATCCCTTATATCTCAATAGATTTCAATTTTTTGCAGTGTATTAGTGTTTGAGATACAAAAAGAAAGAAAATTATGGGTAATTATATCTTTTATTTTATTTTTAGTGTAAATTTCTTCTTATTACAAATAAATTGAATGTATTGTTGGTCTAAAGGAAAAAAGCTGAGAAAGTAGAATAAAAATCAATGAAACTCGTTTTATTAACAATAAAGAATTAAGCTAAACATGAAAATCATCTTGTAGAGTAAAACTTAGGTAGAGATACCAGTTATGTTTTATCTGTAATAACAGTAACATTTTGTTTGTCTGTCAGGGCTGCCCTGATGGATGAGAAGAGGAGGCTGGAGGCTCGGATCGCTCAGCTGGAGGAGGAGCTAGAGGAGGAACAGGGCAACATGGAGCTGCTCAATGACCGCTTCAGGAAAACAAACATGCAGGTTCTGTAGGAAGTTCTGGAGCTCATTATTGATCATCATAATTCTTCTCTACTAATAACAAACTTCACCTATTTTTGCTTTTTCCTCCTTCCGTTTGTTCAGGTGGACACGCTGACCACCGAGCTGAGTGTGGAGCGCAGCGCTGCGCAAAAGAGCGAAAACGCTCGCCAGCAGTTGGAGCGCCAAAACAAGGACCTGCGTGCCAAACTGAGCGAGCTGGAGGGTTCAGTGAAAAGCAGATTCAAGGCCTTCATCACCGCTCTAGAGGCGAAGATAGTGCAGCTGGAGGAACAGCTGGAGCAGGAGGCCAGGTAGGAGAGACATCTTAGTTTCACCTGGTCTATGCCGAGCACTGATCTGGCGAGCAAAGACAAATCTGTTTTTCACTAAAGGGAGCGAGCAGCAGCCAACAAGATCGTAAGGAGAACAGAGAAGAAGCTGAAAGAAGTCTGCATGCAGGTGGAGGATGAGCGTCGCCATGGTGATCAATTTAAGGAGCAGGTATGTCTGCCTCTGGCTTTGATGTGGATCGGTTTTTATAGCATACTTTATTCCAGCTATTCTTAATTCAATACTTTTCCGTCCCTGTGTGAAGCTGGAGAAGGCTAACTCCCGCATGAAGCAGCTGAAGCGGCAGCTGGAGGAGGCGGAGGAGGAGGCCACCAGGGCCAACGCCTCCCGCAGGAAGCTGCAGAGGGAGCTGGATGACGCCACAGAGGCCAGCGAGGGCCTGAGCAGAGAGGTTCACACTCTCAAGAACCGTCTGAGGTAAAGTGTAGTTTTTAATTGAGAACATGTTTCCTTCTTTAGAGATGCAGAACATTACAGTTTTTATCGCATTGATGCACTTTATTTACTCATGTTGCTTCTGACTGCTTTGATTTGGGGCAAAATTTGCAGTCATTGCTGCAATAAATTGCCAAGGTTTCCACGCAAACCCTGTAAGTATAGAAAAATAAAAGCTGTGAATGGAGGAAAGTTTGACTTTCAGACTTTATGTCCTCAATAGAAAATAAAAATTTGATCATCTTAAATTTCAGTAGTTTCTTTTAACATGATTTTTAGAATTTTTGTTAAACATCCTGAGTTACTCACCAAAAGATTGAAATGATTATTTCACTGTTCTTATTATTCTGTAGATCTACTAATTAATCTGCAAGAAGACTGAATTTATGGAGGATGATAAGTCTCACAGTACAATAAACAAATATATGATATAGTTGAAATATCAAATATATGATATTATGAAATAATACAGACTTTATTTAATAGATACATATTTAAATAAATATTTAATGTGTCTGTACTGAAAAACATCATGAATTAAATTAAAATGTCACACATCCATCAAAGTCAAAGAGGCGGGACTAGAGCCTCTCTCATAGAAACCCTGACATCTGATAGGCTGCTTCTAACTGAGCGAAATAAGAAACCTTCATCCTCTTTTTCTTAAACTCTTAAGTAAATATTATAACTGAAAAGGTGGAAATAACTTCAAAAATACTCTATATCCTTAGTTTGGTCTTAAATAGATCTAATAATCTTACAAGAGAGTTTTTTAGGTCTAGGGATGTGGGACCTGTCAGATCTGGCATGAATTCCTTATAATGCAAACATTTTGGAAGTTTTAGTTCAGGCATGCGCAAAGTCGGTCCTCGAGGGCCGCTGTCCTGCAGGTTTTAGATAATATTCATATAATAATCAATAATCAGCTGTGCTAAAGCACGGAATCCTCTAAAAGCTGCAGGACAGCGGCCCTCGAGGACCTGGTTTAGTTTAACCTGCTCCTCCACTGAATGTGATCAATACTTTAGGGCCAATCAGTTCTACCTTCTACCTGTTTTGCTAACCAATTAAATATAATGGAAACAATCCTGTTTCCTACTGATCTTTACCTCCACTCCTCTTCCTCACACAGACGCGGCGGCCCCATAACCTTCTCCTCCAGTCGCTCGGGCCGACGCCCCCTGCAGGTGGAAGGAACCTCCTTGGACCTACTGTCAGACGATGAGCTGGAAAACAAGATCACTGACAACAACGCCAACGAGACGCCAGCCCCCCAGCAGGAGTAGAAGAACCTTCTCCTCTCCCTTATATCCATATAACTAAGCCGCAACAATCCTTCAGACTTTACCTGCTTGAACAGGGATCCTCTTCTTCCTTTATTACTTCTGGTTTTAATGAACTTTCCAACAATTCTTTTGTTAATATTTCGCAAATGAGTTCCCATCCAATTTTAGTCCGAAGCTCTTTTATTCCTCGCCTATATCAGATATCTCATAGTAGACACCAGCATTTGTACCCCAACGCCCTCATTACTACTCCTGTAAAGTTTACTTTTAACAAGTCACCACTCTGTGTTTAGCTACAGAGCTGCAGGTGAAACCTTAAAAGCACGAAACCCTGCAGCTTTTAAACAGGAAAAGCAGAACTTGGTGGGCGAAAGATTCAGGTAAACAGCACTGCAAAATTTGAATTATCAGTTAGGAGTAGATTGTGATACAATACTTTGCATAATGGTTTTAGAAAACACTGAACATTTCCTCATTTTGTCACACTACACACTACACAGGATTTTTTTGGGATTGCAGCACAAAGCAGGATGTAGTCGTGAAGTCCAAGAGAACTGATATATAATCTGTGTCTGTATATCTATAGGATATCCTGCTGGAAGGTGAACTTCAAGTCTGCTGCAGCTGTATAAAAGTGCATCTAACCTGTTTAGATGGACCTTTCAAAGTAAAGCAGGCTGCATACGAATGCACAACACAGCTCGCTGTTATACACAGATTTTAATTGATCAGTCACATAAAATCCTAATTAAACACATTCAATTAGCGGTTTTAAGTAGACAAAATGTAAAAATGTTCAGTGTTTCTATGCATTTGTATAAACAGACACATCATGAATCTTTTGTTATTGAAATGCAGTATCTCGCAGGGGTGAGTTTAACCCTCACATATTTGTAAACATTTTATCCCATCTTTAGTGCAGAGATGGCAAAAGTACTCACTTTCCGTACTTGAGTAAAAGTACAGATACTTGGGTTAAAAAATACTCTGGTAAAAGTGGAAGTACTGATTAAACTTCTTTACTCAAGTAAAAGTAACAAAGTACAGGCTTGTAAATTTACTTAAAGTATAAAAGTAAAAGTAGAAACCACTTTTTTCCTGCCGTTGCCTACATTTTAAATGAATGTCTGCCAATAGGACTAGATCTCCGTTGTGTTCATTTTCAATCATCTCGTCGTCCATACTACTATGCTAACGCCACCGCCACCAAGCTGCAATGATTTGCTGCGAATGAATACCGCCGAATCTGTCGATTCATCTTGTAGTGGTGCGTCAAATGCAACATAGATTCCCATCCAATTAGATTGAATTTGGTATTGATGACGTGAAAAATAATAACGGTAACTCCATTGAAATGATTAAAAACTAAAGTAACGAGCCAATTTAAAAAAATGTAAGGAGTAGAAAGTACAGATATTTGTGTAAAAATGTAAGGAGTAGAAGTAAAAAGTCGCCATAAAAATAAGTAGTAAAGTAAAAATATCAGAAAAATCTACTTGAGTACAGTAACGAAGTATTTGTACTTCGTTACTTCCCATCTCTGCTTTAGTGGGACGACACTGGAAAACAGTGGAAGTTAACCCCATGGTAGATAACTCATTAAGGACCTAATTGGGTTACATAAAGATGCTTTAGACCATAAGAAGATTGATAACAGCCTGAAACTGAGCTGCAGCTCGGTTGGCTGGCTCGGTTTAACAGGTACAGGCTCCACTCAGAACAGGCTTCATCATGGAAGACCAAAGAAGTTAAGTGTAGAGAAAAAAATCTGTGAAATTTTTACTGCATTCAATTGGTCTGCATGACTGGTATTTAAGAAGGAAACCTCTAAGGATGACAAACCATAAATTAGTTTGTTGAAGGCAGAGTTAATGTTGAGGATTACCGTAAACCATATCATGCTGTCTGATGAAACCAGGATAAACTTTTTGGTTCAGGTGGTGTTCAACAGGTCTAGTGATAACCATGTTTTGTAAAAGCACGGTGGTGGGCGTGTCATAGTTTAGAGCTGCTATCTATGAGGCCCTCATACCTCAGACCTGTTTACCGAATGCATTCTTGGTAAACCCGTTTACCCGTTAGCTCTATGTACAGGAGTGCTGCGACACACATTTCTAGTGACGCCAGAGGCGCGATTTTGGAGATTCAGTGATGCAGCAGACGCACAACACCTGCGATGGATGCAAAGCAACAGTAGCTGGGATGGAAAAATCTAAATTGGGGACCGGATGCATCTGAGGCAGGTTGAAGGAGCGCAGCAGAGATCCCGTTTTATCAATCAAAATGGAAGACGGAAAAAATAATGTTGACACAAGATGAAATAAGGAAAGCCCCTAAGAGTTTGTGGTTGGCTTTTAAGAAAAAAAAAATCTAATTAGCTCTTAAAAAGACTATTAAATCATTTATCATGTCCTCCTCTTGTATTTCCAGTGAGAGGCACAGACAGTCTATGCCCTTCGTCTTTCTCCAGTCTATTGCTTTTCTGTCTGCACTCACCCTAATATTGGTTTGTTAAAGAAACTAATAGTGGTGAGCATGCATACAGACATAAGCTGTACTGAGGATCTGTGAGGCATCCTCAAACAGAAGCTGGAAAAATCTATGTATTTTGCTGACAACATAAAGTTGGCTAAAAGCCATAAAGTGGATACCAGTAGGAACCTGTGAAGCTCCAGTAAAGCTCCAAGTTAAGCCTGGAAAATAAAGGTGACCATGTGACATGTTAAAACTTGGGTCAATTATTTTTTTTTATGTATGTGTGTTGATTTTAAGGAGATAACAAATTTACCCTATTTTATAAGCTGCTCCTACTACTTTAATGTAGATCAAAGTGTCATATCTTTATTACTGTCCCATGGAAAGATGAAATTCAATACTTACAAATATGTTGGGGGTTTTCACACTTTTATGAGATACTGTACTTAATTCAGCTTAAAGCACCTTGTGAATGTGTTTAGTTGGGTCAGCTGAGCTGTAATTTAAGTCATCAGTTAGGATCGCTTGCTTTCACATGAATATGGAGCTGTGACTCTGTGCCGCCTTGTTGCCTCAGTGCTACATATCTTTGCTATTTCTTCTAATGCTTGACAGCAGGTCAGTGTTGACTCGAACCCGTTCAGTGTGAGTGCTAAAAAAAAACAGCAATTGTGCTTTTTCTTCCTTTGTGCCTTTCTCCTTTTCCTGAAGCTGCACATCTGTTTGTATCACATATATAATGTAACCAAGTATAATGTGTTGAAGGTATTTTTCTTTAAAAAATATCATGCATTTGCATATTTAATGAAATATTAGTTGCAACCCAGCGAATGTCTTCCTCCAGAGTTGTGTGTTACCTTTATAAATGATGTGTAAGCAATGAGGAAATCTTTGTAGACGGGTGCTATGACTTTTCTTATAGCTTTTTGTACTCAAATGAAAACAATCCGATAGACTTTGACTGTATTTATATCTCTGCTCTTGTTTACAATACAAACTACATTCATATTCCAACTGCTCGGTATTGCACATTGATCCCTAAGTCCTCTGATTTTGATCACATCTGGTTATTATGATTTGCAACACCCCATTTATGGACATCCCTGGTAAAAATGTGTAAAAGAAAAACTAAAAAACCCCTTAAAATAAAATATTTTATTCCAGTGTTATAATCTCACACTGAAACATTTTTGAAAAATACAACCTTTAGATTGAGTGATCACTAGTTGTTTTCTTTTTTAGCCATATTACTTCTGGCTCCTAAAGATCCCTTAAGGTAAAAGTTATTGGAGATTTTTTAGAATGCATTTGAAATATATTTTTCCTTAGGAAATATTGAAATTGTGATCAGATGTTTTTCAAAGTCTTTTTCATTCTACCATCACAAGCATAAATATATGGAGTGGTTACATCAAGATTTCCTGTTGAATTAATAACAAAACAAAGGATAGACAAGCGGAAAAGCAGTTTAGCATGATGCATGTAAAGGACGGTGGTGGCTGTGTGATGCTGTGGGGTTTGTTCCTCTTTCAAAAATCAGAGTTACAACTTTTTTTCCTTTGGTATTATAGGAGGGAGATCCAGCTATCAACATGAAAATTTTATTTTACTGTAAAACTGTTTAAGAATCTTTAGCAAAGGCAGCAATAGATTTTCCTCATCATAATTCTCAGCCCGTTAGGTTATTTCTCTGTCTTAGAAAAGTGTCAATCATGTTCAGCACAAAGAATCCAGATTCTTGGGGAGACGTTTTACTTTAATTCTAATGAAATCTGATCGATCAGAGCTGGATTGTCAGGTTGTGTGAAAGTGTTTGAGGACCTAAAATGCAGAAACGGACGTTGAGGTAGTTTATTGCAAATTGAATGCAGGATTTAAGGCAACAGAAGCAAAGACCAAATACAAAACACAGAAAACCAACAAACCAGGAGCATCAGGGAAAACACATATGAGGAGCCAAGAAACAACAAGGAACAAGCAAACAGTACTGAAGAGGAGTATAAATGGGAGACGGAACAAAGACTGGCTTAACCAGCAGATTGGGAGCAGGTGTGGACAGAAGATTCTAGAAGGGAGCTAGAAGAAGGAGACTGACACAAGAGGGCAGCAGAGGATAAACAAGAAATAGAAAAGGACTCAGTTACATCCAGAAACAAGTAGAATAACACGAAATGGAAATAAAACCAATGACAACCCAAATAGAAAAGAAAACAGAACCAAAAGCATGACATAGATAGCTGAGAAATGGATCCCTTCTTCATGGCCTGATATATCGGAAGATCTATAGAAAACCTGTTCTGGAATAAGGTTTATGGACTTAATAATAAAGAGGTGTTTGTATTCCAAAAAAACAAATAATTAGGAAATTATTTATATAATTAGATGTAAAGCATTTTATTACCATGGGAGAAAATGTTATGTTTTTTGCTCCAGATCGATATCTGTTAGTCTAGAAACGCATTTCTACTTCCTTAAATGTCTTCTAATTTACAGTCAATGTGTCAACTTTAATTTTATTGACTTAATGTTTCTTTCATTGCTATAGTTTTTTTTAGCAATGAAGCAATCATTTTGATTGAAAATCCATCCATTCCTTGTATAACTACATGTCAATGCTTGTGCCTCAGGGAGTCAATGGATGAGACAATGGTAAGACCTCACATGGGCCAACAGTTCATTAGCAGAAACACAGAATCAAACAGGAGAGATAACCATGCACAAGCAAAGTCATGTGTAAGAATAATGGAGAGCGCAATGCATACATGGAGAGAACATGGAAACTCCCTAAAGAAAGATCTCCAGGCCATAATATAAACCAAGGATCTTGCTTCAGAATGTCTGAGCTCCTGTGAACCTTCCATGGTAGATTTGGCTGGTAGCTGGAAGCCAATAAAGGAAAATAAAGTTGGTAAAACCTTTTAGTAGTAAACATCACAGGGTGATTGTCACCACAAAGGGATAAAAACTTTGAAGTTCGGGCCATAAAATACAGTAAAAAAAACGAGCTGAATTTGTGTCAGAAGTGCTTTGTTAACATGTTCGTAATCCAGAATGCTTATTTTCTTTTTACTTTGATGCTATTTGGCAAATTCTCCACTGTTTAAACTGATGAGTGAGATTTTAAGATAAGGACACATAATTTCAAAATCACTTTTCCATTCAAATGAAGTGACACGAAACGGTAACACTCCGATAGGTTAAACTCTGAGAACTAAATGGCATAAATTCAGTTAATCTCATTTAGTCCTTTATTCAAAGATTAAAATATTGTTTTATACATATACTTAAATATAGAAGTATCTAAATTTTCTTCCCAGCCTTGTTGCATCATTTATAAGAGAAGGAAAGTATAAAGTTGCTGCTTTAGTACTGCATATATTTAAAATCTACATTATCTGATTTTGCAATCTGTATGCATCACATCAAAGCTACATGCTAGTTTAACTGAACTGATTTTAACTGCTGTGTATCGCTTTGAATGCATGCACAGTGCATCCACACATTTGGAACGTTGTGCAGCTCACACCCAGAATTCAAGCTGTTTGAGGAATTAGATGCATGCAGATTTCAGGTCTCTGGATGAGCGCCTTTCATTTGACACCTCTACCAGACCAGCCAATGGGGCAGCAGATGCAGAGTTTCTGCAAAGTTACATCCCTGGTTTCTGGACAAAGCTTCTTGAAAGGAAGTGTCACAGGGTTTAGCACATTTCTTCTTTCCTGTGATGACTGAAAGTTACAGCAAACAGCTACCATCTCCATACAAAGAACAGGTCAACATTAAAGGTATAATGGAGGATTTTCGTGAATTTTGGAGATAAATGCACATGCACAACCTCGTGCATGCTCTCTTTAAAAGTTGCTGTTTGCATCGCTCATAAAAGCTTACTTTCCAAAAGAAGATTTGCAATTTTTCCACTATGACTACCGATAAGTGAAAGGGTGACGAGCAATTAGGAGGACCACTTATTTTGATGATCCACCCGGAAAATTAACATCCTCCACTATACCTTTAAGGAAACCTTCATTAAATATTTGGGCAAAAAGTTTACTCTTTAAAGTAGAGGTGCAACTCATAACTGTAAGCCTCTAAATATGCTTTGTAGTTCAGCCGATTGTCTTTGATACATTAAACATGCTTTATGGCCTTTAGCATTGAGTTTCACCACCAGATGTCCCAGTCGCCTCGATGGCTGCACGTGTATAAAGTTTGGTGTGGAGCAGATTGACTGGCCTGCACAGTCTGAGCCAATGGACCAGTTCAGGATCTCACCCATAGAGAACACCTCTGAGATA
This sequence comes from Cyprinodon tularosa, assembly GCF_016077235.1. Classification (NCBI taxonomy): domain Eukaryota; kingdom Metazoa; phylum Chordata; class Actinopteri; order Cyprinodontiformes; family Cyprinodontidae; genus Cyprinodon; species Cyprinodon tularosa. Next base: position 709,070 of record NW_024039662.1, read on the forward strand.
AATTAGAACAAAGGATGCAGTTCTAGTTTCCTCCTAAATCCTTGTAGAAAACATTTACAGATTAGTTGACGTTGATATTGCTGAGAGTAAGGGTCCATCAATAGAACAAATAAAAATCAGCCGGGTCCGAATAAAGAAAATCATCAACCAGCAAGGGTTCCAAGACATTTTTAATTATAATCTCTTACTTTAAACAGAATTTAACACTGAAATAAAATGAAGTGTTTATGCATCCACGTTATACATTGACTTTTTACAAAAAACAGCTTTAGGCTGCAAGGCTTTAAATTGGGTTTGAATGGAGACCAAGCTATTCTCAAGCCATTGCAGGCTCATTCGTCAGCTTATATACCCCCCCCCCCCCCCCCCCCCCCCCCCAAAAAAAAACAAACAAACTTTAAATTAAATGATTGGATGCAAACTATTAGTACCTCAACATACCAGGAAGCAGATTTCTCATCTTCATCAAAATATTTATTTTATACTAAGAGGCTTAAAAGTTTCATCAAATCCAGTCAAAATGCCTAAGAGCGCCTCTCACAACTTCAGAAGAAACTTTTCATCTCAGGTCTGGATAAAGAGATGCTGAGTTTGGAAGCAGAGAGCAAACATAGTTCATACAAATTATGGATGATCTTAGTTATCCCTGTTAAAAAATCCACAACAAAACGAAAATATTTGTGGAGAAACTGAACATATGCTGGCTGGATGATGGTGGGGATTTTTTTTATATGTCATAACAAATGAAGCATTAATTTAATGTTTTGCTCCTGAATATAATGATATAGCGCATGCTCTCCTTGAGCCCCGGGGATAAGTCGGAGGAACAGCGGAGGCTGTAGGCTTTGCTTTACTCAGGAGGTCTGGAGCGTAGCGGGAAAGAGCAGAGATGGAGGATGTGGGGTGTGGTAATTTATAAATGTTTTAAATCATGTTGCTTCCGGATTCCAGGTGGGTCCGGATCCGGACCGCGGTCCGCTAACCCGTGACCTCTGTCATAGTAGCTTTGTCTGGTCTGGCTCTGTTAATCTTTGACACCATCTTGGATGGAAGTATCAGCTGGGCTGCTGCCATCAACATCTTTGATTAGAGATGATAGGGCTGGAGCTGTTTTTCAATCTTTAGTCCTGTCTCTTCACTAGACACAGCTATAGGCTTGGTTTTTACTGTGACTAACCATGTGCTCTGTTTCATCCATTTTGGCATGAAAACCGACTAATAGCTCATCTGCTTAACTGTTTCTTTCCTAGACAGAGCAACGAATGGAGCAAAGGTTACAGTTATCTTTCTAACATACAAAGTTTCTATGTATCAGTCCATCCATGATCCCTTTTTATGTCTGCTTCTGTCTTCTCAACAGACTTGGCTCACACTGTGCCTGGTTCTGCTGCAGGTTTCTTTCTGTTTAAAGGGGGTTTTTCCTCTCCACTGTCGCTGCATGCATGCTCATTGTTAGGAATTGCTGTAGAGTCAATGACACAGTAAAAGTGATTATATATATTGTCGACACATGCTCATTCAGGAGGAGCAAATCCTGCAAAGTCAATGAGTTGATGCACTCAGCTGGTTTTCCTTAGATGGAAAATGATGAACCAATCTGATTGTATGATCTGACTGAAAGCTAAACTGAATAGAATTGAACCGAACTGAAGTTTTTAAACAGTGTTTTTCTTTTATCAAAGGAAACAAGCTAACTGAACCAACCCTCTAATTACCCTCTGAACAGAATAAAACAATCATTTTACTGCTGATAACCAATTTGCTCTCCGGATTAGGGTCACAAACTGATAGCTGAATATTATCACTTGTTTTTTTTAAATCATTATAATTAGCCTTAACCGAGCCAAGTGAAGCTTATAGAGCTCAATCCCCAGTGGTGAAACTTCCCTGGAAACTTCCCTGCTGCAGTTTTTCTCTACCAAGGTGTAACATGTTACTAATTTTAGCCAACTTCATGTTGTCATTAGGGTTCTTTTTAATTGATTTCTCGATTATAGTGCTCTAACAGTAATGAGGCAGGGGTGTGGCTATTTAATTACTATACAACTTTCTGAAAAACAATTGTTCCGTTTAATAAAAAGTGGGTCTTCTAATGTTTTATTTAGGATCCGTGTTGGATGGATAGATTTTTATTAACCTAAATAAACAACATAATCTTTTTTGAGGTGTGACTTAATTTCATTTTTATTATATTTGATGTATAATTTTGATTATTTGACACATTGAAGCATGTCTTAAAAGCAGAAAAATATAGTCTGGGGGAAAAAACAAGCAAATAATTTGCTTTGTACAAAATATACAGAGCTCACATTATTGCAAAGGCCACATATTAACATAAATTCAGTATTTCTTTTTTTCTTTAAGCGTCAAACATCAATGCTATTGATGTAATAAAACGATGATCCAAATGACGGGGCCACCACCATGTTTAGGGATCTGGCTGGTTTTATGAAAACTAAGGATAACTACAACCTTCTTAAACTTCACATATGATCTACAGATATACCGTCGACACAGTTTGATTTTGCCACAGAGGAATGATCCAAGATATACTTTAAACAGAATCGATTAAACAGGTTAAGAAGGAAACCAAACCCCTATTGAATATATATTTACTGTGTTTCAAAGATTAGTTTGTATTAGTACGGTAATTAAATTCATTTGAAAACATAAAACACTTCTTTTTTAAGAGTTTCAGTGAATGTCTGAAAATAAAACCAAGTTGTCTTATTTTTCATTTTCTCCAACAGGTGGAGCCATTTCTTTGATAAGAAGCTGCAGTATTCTGCAGAGTTCTCAAAAAAAAAAAAAATAAATAAATAAAAAAAAAATAAAAAAAAAAATAAAAGTTTATTTACTTGTAAATTAAGGTTATTTCTGTTTGCTGCAGCCAGAGCCTGGAACGAATCCCAAAAGTAATAAAACTTAACTTTTCGTCCTAAAAGTGAAATTTAAATCTTTTTATGGACACACATTAAGGTTGCTATTTTGTCTTCTTTCTTGGCTGCTTGGTGATTTAAGCTGAATGTATGTTTACTTACTTAATGTAGTCGTTTTTCTCATCTCCATTGTTAATATTATTATTTGTAGTGTAACGTTTATATTTTCTTAGTTTGTTTTGCTCTTGCAGTCTTTTATGCCTTGGGAGTCCTTATTTTAATCAAAATAATGTTTTGGGGGAACAATATGACCTATTTACATTTTCAACAATTGAAAGTTCAGATTTCTATATAGATCCTCATGCTTTAACCAAATTAAATCACATGTTGCAAACTGAATTTATTCTCTTTACTAGGCATGTACGAAGGTGTATTGCTATTTTTTTTTAACACTGATTATAGAATTGAGGCAAGGCAAGGCAAGGCAACCTTATTTGTATAGCACAATTCAGTACAAAGACAATGCAAAGTGCTTTACATGATTAAAATATAGGAAAATAAAACAGAATCAAAGCAAGTAGGGAAAAAAATGCAGAAACAAAAAAGTACATTAAAAACAGTTGGATTAAAGAAAATAAGAAAGTTGAACTAATGATGTTTCAGTTGAACTGTTTAACTAGAACAGTCGAAGGCAACCCTAAACAAATGTGTTTTTAGTCTTGATTTAAAGGAACTCAGGCTTTCCGCACTTTTACAGTTTTCTGGAAGTTTGTTCCAGATAAGTGGAGCATAGGAACTGAATGCTGCTTCTCCATGTTTAGTTCTGGTTCTAGGTATGCAGAGCAGGCTGGAGCCAGAAGACCTGAGTGGTCTGGAGGGTTGATACACTGATAGCAAGTCTGTGCAGCTAATGATGTCTGAGACTTTAGACTGAAAGTTATCTACTAGCTCATCTACTGAGTTGCAGCCCAAGGTTGAAGTAGCAGAGTAAGCTTGAATAAAATTTTCTGTGGCATTTTCCTTAAATGTGTGTTTTCTAATGATGTCCCTTTGGCTAAATGAGTCACTGGAAATGATGCCCTCAAAGGTAACAGAAAAGTGATCAGATAGGGCAACATCAGTAACATTGACTTTGGAAATCTTCAGACCTTTAGTGATGATCAAGTCTAAAATATGTCCCTGTTTGTGCGTTGGTTGTTTAACATGTTGAGTTAAACCAAATTTTCTAAGTGTGTCACACAGTTCTTTTGCACTTCTGTCTTCAGGGTTGTCAACGTGAAAGTTAAAGTCTCCCACAATAATTAAACAGTCCTAATCAACACATATCAGGAGGTCACTAAAATCATCAAAAAAGTTTGGTATGGACTTAGGAGGCCTGTAAACATTTAGAAACATAGTTTGTACCGGGCTCTTTGCCTGGAGAGCCAGATGTTCAAAAGAGTCAAATTTTCCCCAAAACACCTTTTTACACTTCAGTGAATCATTAAACAATGTTGCTACTCTTCACTGAGAAGAGACGGATGACTGTGAAAGGCATTTAGGTGACAGAAACATGCAGGTTATATAGTTAATATAAAGACTAAAGAGTCCTCAAACTAAAAAGTGGGAAAAATATTTATGACAATGACTACTTTGTAAAAAAACAAGAGAAAAATATTCTCTCAGGAATCAGGAAATTGTGCTGTTATTCTCTTTTCCCGACACAAGACAGACTGGTTTGACAGCAGTGGGTGAAGCATCTCAGGTCAGGCCTTGTTGTTGGTATTTCTGGTATTTTATTGGCAAACTGGGGTTGATAGCTTGGCTGCAGTTTCAGATTGCTGAGATGGGTATTTTTATGATGAACTGGTTTCACCATCTTTGTTTAGAGTTTCTGGTTGGAACCCAGGAAAGTCCCAGTCAATCCAAAATGGTCTGTTTGGGTGTGTGCTGCTTTTTAATCAAAATGTACCCTTAAGTGCAGTAAAGATCTGGGTAGAAAGGTTGGTTTTTGATGAATGATGTCATACTGAAGGTTATATTTAGAGGACTTTGCAAAAAAATAAACTTCCTTTTAAGTATTATTGTTAAATAAAACAACAGACATCCATCTTCTCCCACTTGTTCCGTCAGGGTCGCGGTGGTGCCATTGTCCATCTCCTGCAGTCTATGAGTAAAAGGCAGGGTATACCCTGGACAGGTTGCCAGTCCGTCGAAGGGCAACAGAGACATGCAACCATCCACACAAACTCTCACATCTAAGAATATTTTATTGGGAAGCCAACCTGGCAGTCATGTTTTTGGACTGTGGGAGGAATTCCAGGAGAGAACCCACGGATCCATTAGATCATGCACACTCCATAAAGAAAGAGGGCATCGAACCCAGATCCTTCTTGCTGCAAGCCAAAATGTGCTAGAAACTGCTCCAAGGTGCAACAAACTTCAATATTCTTTATAGGATTTATACGTGAAGGATCAACATAAACCAGTGCATTATTGTGAAGGGTAAAAAAACTTGTTTTTTATAGAGAAGGTGGAGGATGACAGTGATAAAGATATAAAAACTACAATAATTTGTGAAGTTTCTAAGATCCCACAGAGCTGTGCTTGGCCCATCCTTTAAAAACAGGAGAATACAGCAAAATCTCCAAGACACTGACTTTGACATCAACCTGGGCAGGGAGAGCTTAAATAAGAGAGACAGCCATAGGCTGCAGATATCCCACACTCAGGTGGATCTATTGTAGACATAAGTTCTAGATGGAGCCTCCTTAATTCTGACTTTTATGAAATAATGACAAGTAGAAAGTAAGAAAAAACTTGAGAATTTGCCACCAGCCATGTACAGTCAAAGCATATGTGGAAAATGGTGTTCCTGTGAAACGAAAACAAATGTGCACACATCATTCCAAGTGTACAACATGGTAGTGGCAGCAACATACTGTGGAGATGCCCTTGTTCAGCAAGGTGTCAACATGGGGGGTGAGGTTGGTTGGTTGGTTAAAAAAAAAAAAAAAACTGCGAACCAAAATACAGAAAACGTCAGAGCAAACTCACAAGGGGAGCCAGAGATGAGGAAGCAAAAAACCCCAACAACGAACCAACACTAGACCGAACAAAGACTGGGGTAATCAGCTAATATGGAGCAGGTGTGGCTGGAAGAGACTAGAAGGGAGCTAGAGGAAAGGAGACAGACACAAAAGTAACTCAAGACTGCTTGAATATAACGGAAAATAAACCAAAGATCAACGAAACAGGATTACTGAAAACTAAACACTCAAAGTCACAGAAGGGGAGAGACATAACACTAGGGTCAGGAAGGAGTTTAGATTTAAATGCATTTATGGATTTCCTAGTCAAAGTCCCAAAACCTACACTGGAAAAAAATCGAAATCTAGATAAGCCATTTATTCATAAAATAAGCACATTTTCTGTTGAACTGAAGAGGTAAGTGAGACACTTTGCCAATGGAAATAGACAATTTACATTTTAAATAAGAAAGAAACGATTCCACTGTCTTATTTTAACTTTATATCATCTAATTACCTTATTATTGGAGTAAACAGAGTAAATCTTCATTCCACTGGCAAATCATCTTATTCTTATTTTCAAATTAAGGATAAATACCCTTAATTTAAGGCATTTTCATTTATTTCTAGATCATTTTGCTGTTTAAATTCAAATGCAAAATTCAAATGCATGTCAGACTATTCAGATTTTAAATTGTAAGAAACAAAAAAAAAAACATTAATCTTTTGTTACTCTACACAGTGATGCATTCATTTGTGTTTTTCCATTGTATAAATTCTTATTGAATTAGCTGAAGTTTTTGGTAGTTACGGATATTTTTTAGGCAATCAATGATTCAGAAGTAATGTGCATTCCAAAAGATTTCTACACCTCAAAACCATTACAGATACTCTTGATTTTTTGGGATCTGGCTTAGATGCGTATAATATATTTAGCGAAGGACAGGCGCTTAAATAGTTGAGAAAGAAATGAGTTGTGTTTGTTGATGCTTTTTTTTTCTTTTATTGTTTTTTGTTTTATAGGCATTACAGCTAAATCCATGAAGGGATAATCAGTTGTTTTACTGCCGGGAACAAACAAAGATGGTGCCAATAGGTAACTATAAGGCAATCCAGTTCAGGAAATGAGTCACTGCTTTAACAGGACAACTGATATGAAAATAGCTGTCTCCTCCCTCATGCAGATATGCATGGTAGAGAGAGAAGCAAAGTATCAACAAATACCCCTCTTCTATTATTGCAGGTAAACATCTTCAAGCCTTAATGCAATCTAAAAATAAATAACTGTTACAGGAATCAAACCCAGCCCTACTCGGAAGATCGTAAAACAATCTATGCAGTAACATCTCTTTTATCTCTTTAAAGCTTATTTTTTAAAAGCAATATTCATTTATTGGCATCCATGGCAATGTGTTGTTTCTACTGGCCTCTCTTCAAAATGTGGAGGCAAGGGGAAAGCTATTAACATGAGGCAAATGTACTTTACTAAACCTATCTACATCAGAACAATATGTTAAAAGTATTAAACAGCTGGATTCTTATAAACATGGCTGGACAAAGACCTTAGATTTACTTTCAAAGGTAAAGTAAGAAATCTCCAAAGCTTACTGCTTGAGAACTGCAACAAAGTAGGTTATGATGTGCCACTATAAGACAACATCTATCAAGGATAGGAAATTTTACTCCCCTATCATCACAAATGTAAACATGTGGGGTTTAATCAACACTGCTGAGACTTTAAATTGATCATTTAGGAGTTTTAATACTTCTGAGGAGGTTTTTGGTGTTTTGGTGACTTTCTGGTAGACACTGACATTAAAAGGAAAATGATGTCATCATGGGGTTTTTCAGCAGGATATTCACCCAAAATACCGTGAATGACTAAATTAACGACTACTTTATTTACCGGATAGAAAACCAACCAGGAAATGAATCGGTTTATTGAATATTTGCATCATGAGTCACACTAATCACATTCATAACCTTGGCTCTTTTACACATTAAGAGACAGAGGATTCTCTAATCCAGTTTCGGATTGAAACTGGTTGCTTTCAGCTGCAATTTTCTCCTTCTGCTGACCAAGCTCAACCAAATATCTGATTGTTTTGATCATCCCTTTGTTATTGTTTATTTCCATATGAAAAAAAAAAAAAACAGCAGAAAAAGAATTGTCGGGTTGTTCCCAGGAATTAACCGCACAGATATCTACCGAGAAAAGCAGGAAACATTTTATTATAGAAAGCCAATTACCTCCTTCCTGTGTCACGTGAGATGCTTCTGTGTGAAGATGTTTAATCACGTTTCGTCAAGGATTAAATCAGCTGTTTAACCCATTTACATGTCAGGAAAGTACCAGTTGTTCTTGTTTCCCCATCTGTGGCTTTTTAATTCCTCCAAGGGTGGTGTGAGCTTTCAATTAAAACAAGCAGGTCTGAAAACACCTATTACATATTTGAATATTGTTATCCACCTTTCAAACTGTGTTTTGTGTGTTTTTATTGATACATTTTTCACTGTTTCTATTAATACAGTTTGTGCTTCAAAACATGTTTTTGAAGAGATGATTAATTTCCCTATTCTGGATATGGTGCTTCTCTGTTTTTATATTTTGTTATATATTTTTAAAATATTTCTATTTCAGAATGAAGTCATACAAGTAGGTTGCATTGCTAGTCTTCTACAGTATCTGATCTACAAGTTATGTTTTAGAAAGTGACAGACTGACCCAATCTCCACCAGATGTGACCCATTAATCAGGATATGCACATATGGCCCTGAGCTCTTTAAAAGTTTAGTTTAGCTCCAGGATTACTCACTTTTCCATTTTGGACTCCATTTTGGACAAACATATTGATCATTTTTAAACTAATTTTACAGAAAAAATAAATAGAGGCTGAAAATTCACAATGTACACAAATTTTTATGTCAGGAACTCAGTACGTTGGACCCGGAATTCAAGCAGACAGCACAGGCATATATAAAAACAAGTGTTTATTAATAAAATTAGCACACAAACTCATCAGCATGGGGGAGGTTAACTGGATCCTCTGGTACTGAGTTCAGTCTGAGCGCAGAGGAAGGAGTAGAATCCAGACGGATGGTTTCTCCACAGCTTGTGGTGGGAGCCGTCCCCAGAGTTCCAAGTGATGAGCTAGGCAGGCTGATGAGCAGGAGCCAGCAGACATGGAGGAGCAGAAGTATCCGTGGAGGGAAATCCAAAACCGGAGTCTTTGCAGAAGCAGATTTCCAGGCCAGAATATCAGAGATTGAGGGAGAACCCGAGGAGAATCCAAGCCGAGGTCAGAAGACAGATCCAGGAATCAGTCCAGATCAGACTAACTGAGTAAAAAAGGGGCAAAGCAAAACTCTGAAGTCCAACAGCAGAAACAGGTCAGAATCAGAAAATCAAAATGTAACAGAATCACTAGACTTAATCTCACAAACAGCTCGAATAATCTGGCAGAAAACAGGCAGCATAAATAGCAGCTGGAAACAGGTGGATCAGTTGAACGGTAATGAGCAACCAGGCAGATTTGACAGGTGAATTGAACGAGCAATTAAGCCAGCTATCAGCGCTAATATCCTTTCTAAATTTTGTCCAATTCAAACCACACACTCCAGGGTTTTATTATAAGATCGTTCTTTTATATGTTAGACCGACACAAAGTAGAAAAAAAAGGTGTTAAAGTAGGAGGAAAACATTCCAACACTTAGTAAATATTTGGATAAATCTCTATACCTGGAATTACTCTCCTTCGGCATGAAACAAAAGGTCTTTAAGATTGTTATCTTTCTGGAAGGTAAGCATCCTTTCTCTTGACATCCTTACAATGGTTTCCTCACCGGATTGTCCTGCACATATAGGCAGAGACAGATTAAGAGGAAAACATGAAGGAAACCAAACATAATATAATGCAAAAGGAACCAAGAGCCACATCCCAATAGATAAACTAAAATCATCAACAGGAGAAGATAAAAGAGACCATCAGATAGAAAACACCTGACAATGACAAGAGTATGAAATGTACCCATATGGAAAATCCTAATTGACAAAAATGACAAAATATGGAAAGAAAAACAAAACATACTAACAACAAGAACAGAAAATGAGAACTATAACCAATAATATTGAATTTACAGATATAGTCTAAATCCTTGTAACATTTTCCAGGTCTGAGATCCATGTGGACGATGCCACATTATATGAAAAAAGTATCGATAGTATTACTGGAACAATAATCACATAGATTGTCTTTCAGCTTCATTAGGAAAAATCTTCTGGTATATTACTTAAGTTGATGAGTGACATAATGAATCATTTTATGGTTGGAATTTATTTTTGTAAGAGAGAGATATTACCCAAATACGACCCCGATCACACACTGAATGTTCTTTCAGCTCTGTTCTCCAGAAATTCTCATTTTGCTTCTTTTTGATGAGGAGACTTATATATATGTATATATATATATTTTTAATCTGAGATTATTCAGAATTTCTTTTCTTCTTTAGAATATTGTGATAAGGATGATTTTCTAACATGCAACCCTGAAGTAGCCAATGAGAACTTCTAGTGTTTAACAGCTGTATGTGGAAGGTAAAATACAGCCTCTTTGTAAGTCATTGAACTTTCTTAGTCCCTCCCTGCTATCCAATAATATTCATAAAAATATGAACCGCCTTGCTTTCCCAAAAGACAAACAAGATTATTTTACTAATAATCAAAAGACAATAATTACAGAAAATATGTCTTTTTAGATAATAATCTTTATCCCTGTCAATGTATCTGTTAACTTGATTCCAAAATGTGACATAATGGGTGCATAAAAACTTATAACGGGTTTAAATGTAATTTAGAAAATAGAAGAGGTGGTGTCGCATTGGTTGTAATAATTCAGCTTCAATATGCATCCAGACTGCTGACCCATCACTTTGTAGCATTAAAGGAATAGTACACCCAAAACATGATTAGCCTTCATTTTCTACTCACCCCCATGCTGAACAACACCCTGGAGTACTTTTTTGATATCTCAAATGCATCTGGAGATCTGGGAGGCTTCTTGCTGTCTGCTGACATTTAAATAATGGAGGTCTATGGCGCCCGAGACAGAAAGGTCCATAAAAGTCCACAAAAAACGTGTCAATATTCCTCCATACTGCTCGTCCAATGTATTCCAAGTGTCCTGAGTGGGTAGCGTCCATAATTTACTCGAAACAAAGTCATTTAGAATATTTTTAGAGCATAAACAGTAGTGTATAGGATTTCCTGAAAGCGCGCACATGTGCGCTCACGACGCTACGGAAGCCGGCAGACCAAACCAGATGAAAGTGCGCATTCAGCGTCTGCTCTGCCAATAATGCAAGCGTAGAAGAAGAAATGTGCTGTTTACCTGTGCAAAGAAAGAAACAACGAAAGAAAAATGTCTGAGGACTTCAGTGTTGAGGAAGAGCATGAGTTCTTTGCCGAGCTGAATGCGCTGGTTTGGTCTGCCGGCTTCCGTAGCGTCGTGAGCGCGCACATGCGCGCTTTCAGGAAATCCTATACACTACTGTTTATGCTCTAAAAACATTCTAAATGACTTCGTTTCCAGTAAATTCTGGATGCTACCCACTCAGGACACTTGGAATACATTGGACGAGCAGTATGGAGGAATATTGACACGTTTTTTGTGGACTTTTATGGACCTTTCTGTCTCGGGCACCATAGACCTCCATTATTTGAATGTCAGCAGACAGCAAGAAGCCTCCCAGATCTCCAGATGCATTTGAGATATCAAAAAAGTACTCCAGAGTGTTGTTCAGCATGGGGGTGAGTAGAAAATGAAGGCTAATCATGTTTTGGGTGTACTATTCCTTTAAGTAAGGTATTCTTAATACAAAGCACCAGGAATAACATTCAACATTTTGGAGGAACTAAAGTCCTCCCTGAATTTCTTTAATACTTTTTTATATAAACATTTGATTTTAAGGACAATCGTATGGGGAAATGTAAGGAATAGTTAAATTAATTAGATTTTTACTGGGCAATACATTTATTTTGATTAGAGACACACAATCCTAAAAGAACATTAGGGAAGAACCCTCAGCTTTGGAGCTGATGTTTACAGCCACTAACTTATTTTCTGTAAAATTACATTCAGGCAGTGCATAGAGAGAAGTATAAAAAACAACCCCTAAATATTTAATTATAGAAAAGGTTGAAATGTCCTACACTTTTCCTCATTGTTGTTGAGACCAAAAGCATAAAGGGTGACGTACCCCAGTTCACTCTATATCCACAGATATTTCCAAATGGTTCAAAAATCTTAAGAAGATATGTTCTTGATTCCATTGGATTAATGGTATAAATGAGAATATCGTCTGCGTACAGTGAGATATGATTATTTGAGCGAATTTTAAGGATTATCTTTTTAGCTGTGGTTATAAAGTTATACAAAATAAAAGCGGGGACAGAGGACAACTAACATAACTCCATTTCAGTCAGTCAAAGGCATTTTCTGGCCTTTTCTAAAATAGCATTAACTAATAGCCCAACTATTTACAAAACTTCCCACACAAGTTCTGGTTATTTTCTTCTGAACCAGTTTAGGTGTCAGGGGATCGGATTGAATCCACCTCTAACTGCCGCATGGTGCTGCTCGCTGACGAGCCCTAACCCCAGGCATAGCTTCATGGTGAAGCCCCAGATCCACCATACTGGGCCAACTTCACTAGACTTGAATTCGTTGTCTGCATGAACCACTCTATGTTGGACCTGTATCCCTGTTAGCCATAGCTGACCCTCCCAGGGGGAAAAAAAAGCCCCAGACAACATCTCTGTGATCAATTGAGAAGTGTTAGGATAGTTATCATTGATGATGTGTGAGTTTATTACCCCTTAATATTAGCTGCCTTTTGCCTGTTAGAAGTGATGTTTTCCACAATAGTTTATCTGGTTAAGACAGTTCCTCTGTCCAGATATACAGTTATAATCTTCATTCTGTACGTGGCAAAGATTTGGAAATGGAATGAGAGCTGTGTCGTTCCGCCAAGAATGAAGTGTAATATTTTGATAAAGCTGGAGCCATGGTGTCTACTGATCTGCAAACGATTATGATGCAATGATGTGATAATGTGGCAGTCTGGACATAAATAAAATGCCCCTTTAATTTTTAATCTGGGCCACTTCCTAAGAAGTGAATTTTACTCTGATCTGAGTAAAATTACAACTTCTATCAGAATCTGTTGTCATGTCTCCTGGTTATTTAATTCATATAAATTACGAAGTGTTATTTAAAGAGTTTGTCCGAGTGATCTCTTTTCAGGAAAAAGAACCGGAGAGAGAAAGCTTCATGGTGTGGAAATAGAGAGCCCATCTTTAACAGAACCAAAACCTCTCCAACATATTAAGGTGAAAGTTCCAGGAGGTGACATATATTGATTAATCATTAGTAACACTTTCTTTCTCAGTTAAAATACAGAAATTAACAAAGCTCTAAACAGAAAGTCTTGAAATGTATTGTATCATTTATTAACAAAGTTGTAGCAGCAGTTTTACAACATAAAAAAAAACATCAACTAAAAAGCAAATGATTCAAATCACAGTATAATGAATTAGACTTTTTTTCAGTACATACAAAGAAAAAACAACAGTTTGACTACAAGGATATGGTTATATAGATCTCCTCTTGAATACTTTATGAACTGCAGCTTTTTGCAGAAAGTCATTTTATTTTTTACAGATCCACGAGTCCAACATTTTTGTAATTGTTTAGCTCTTTTCTTGTCTTTGCAGGCCTTGTAATCCCCCCCTGTTCAATATTGGTGACCGCTGATGGTGTCCATCCTCTCCCTCCCTAATGAGGAAAATTGAACTCACACATATTTCTGCTCACAGGGATTCAGATGCTCTCCATGTTATCTCACCTGACATGCTCTTTAGTGCTACATTTTCTCCAAAGAGGGGACATATAAAGTGTGCACAAGGTCTCTGTCACACAGTTTCAGTTTAAACCTAGAGTATAGTTCTTTAATGACGAATGGTCTGTAATTACTCATCATCACTGGATCTTCCGTCTTCATCATCCCTCCAACCAGAACTGTCCGACTTTGCTCGATAAGTCTCATTTTCCTTACATATTTTGCTACAGATCTTGCAGACACGCAGCAGTTTCTTGGGGTCAATGTGGTTGATTCGGGCTCTGTCCTTGGAGCACTTGTTGCACACCACAAAGCCACACTTCCTGCAGTGGTGTCGGCGAATGATTGGGGTGAATGTGACAAAGCAGCGCATGCATTTCTGAGCCGCCTGGTCAGGAATCCAGCATTTGGCAAAGGTAAGGTTTTGTTCGGGGACTTGCTCCTGCAGCAGGGAACTCTGGCAAAGCTCAATGTGCGTCATCCAGGCTCTTTTCTCCTCATAGGTGGGGGCAGAGATGAAGAAGGACTTGCGAGGCGTGCAGATTAACCACAGGTTTTTAAAATCTTCACCATCCTCCATGTTCTCCAGCCTGAGGTCTCCTGAAATGACATCATATGTATACAATCTTAATACAATGAATGATGACCAGTTTGGTTGATACCTAAATTTACATTTGAATAATCAGCTGATGTTTGGATTTGAGTGACTCACTTAAAGGGATGATCTTCTGGTTCTTGTAGCGGTTGTTTATGATGACGCTGCCGTACATGAGGATATCATTGAATAGGAAGAATGCTTTCTGCTGCCACTTCTTGCGACCCTGCTTCATCAAGGTGCCCTCTCCCACCAGAAATCTGTTTGGCAAGGAAAGCCGCTGCCCTGATAGATTAAAAGAAGTTTCTACCTCCTTGATCCGCTTGCGGTTCTGAGTTTCAGAAGTCAGTATGTCCATGATGTCGATGTTGTGTCTGTTGGTGTGGAGCTGTGTGGTTTGTGCATTGACAGTGATTTTAGTGTGAATTATATAGCTTTCTTGAGGAATCATTGGTACTTTCCCTGTGCAAGGAAACAAGAAAGCAATGCAGCAAACAAAAACAACAGGAAGGTGCAGGGCGTGGTTTCTAACACTGATTATTTTTAATGACGTAAAGTTTTAGGTGTTGGCACAGTGAAAACCCCAGATATCATTTTATCTGGAAGGCATGGGACTTTTGAAAGGTCCAAACATTTTGAATGGTGTCTTTACCAATTAATTCATATTTACTTTGGTAATCCTACCTTCCCTTGGATTGTCCAAGGTGCAGGGATGTATGCAACAAGCTAAGGCTTTGAATCACATATAACTAAAACAAATTTATTGCTTTTCAGTGGGAAATGGGCAATGGGCGACTTTTTCTAACCTTTTCTATTTTCTAGTTAATAAATGTATTGATTGTAGTAGTTTAACAGTAATCAGACCAGGTTGGAACTAGTAAAAAAAACTTTAGTTTTCCAAAGGTTAATCACAGTTACAAAGGAAGGGTATTTCTATTTTATTTGAGCAATTGAAAATTTTAATCAGATTTTACGTTGGTTGTTTATGTCTGATATGTTTTTTAATAATCTGTTACGCCGAATTGGGACTTCAAAGAAAACTATAAAGGAATTTCTGAAAGAAAAATCTCTTAATGTTCATAGGACACAAGGCAGACAGTATTGTTTTAAATACCCCATTTAAATTTAGTCTTTCTTTTTCTTTAGGCCTCAAACAATAACGCTACTGATTAGGGCTGAAGCAATTAATCGAATTAATCGTGATTAATTGATTATTGAAATAATCCTTAACTAATTTATCAATCAATTAATCGTTAAATGGAGTATATAGACTCTGAAACATGCCTTTAGCTAGCGGAGCAACTCACTTAGAGCTGTAATTATATTTAATTGTTAAAAAAAAAATAAAAAAAAACATTTAGCATTTAACAAAAAAAGATTTTCATCTGTCAATTCAGAACTCCTCATCCTCAAAAAGTTTTATTTTCACCAGTTTTAATTTCATAAAAAAGCTTTTTTAAGGAACCTTTGGCTATTCGATTATCAATCAAAAGAAGGATCGACAGATTAATGCATTTGCAAAATAATCTTTATTTGCAGCCCAACTTCTGATCTAATTCAACTAAAACAATGTAGAAATGTCAATCATGTCAGTGGAGGCACCATGTTGACGATCTGGATAGTTTTATGAAAATTACATTATAGTGCAAAGGTCTTCAACTTCACCATGGATGACTATTTACACATGGGCACAGCCTGGGGTGTCGACTGAAGAATGATCTCAAATGCATTTAAAATTATCCCGTCATTGATGAAGCAGGGTCATTTCTGGAAGGCACAAACCAAAAACCACATGAACATGAGACATGAACGTTGCTGTTTTGACAACAGCTCAACCTGTCCCAATATGTGCCGCCGATTATTTTGGGCCAATTTTTTTTTTATCTGATTCTGTTTTTTTGTTTAGAGGGAAAGATGACACAATGTTAATACAGTAAATGTTATGTAAGTCTCAATTTAAACAAAAAAGAAACCTTCATCAAAAAATCAAACAAAGCAATAAATATTGTGAATGGAGGGAGTGTTCTTGCATGTGCATTAGTTGATCTTAATGTATGATGCTTGAATGCAATTGTGAATTGGCCAATGTATGCATGTTTCAGCCAATGCTGATACATGCACTTATTGTCTCCACCAGTATGGGCCAAAAATATAGCCTGACCTATTGGTCTACCTCAACTTCTTTAGTAGCTTTTTAAGCTCCTTTTAATATTTTGTCTGATGTTGCTATGGAAAATATACATTATCTGTGTGTTTCCTGGACGGGGCCGCCTTTTACAGCTGCTTTTTGTATCTCTGCTTCTGCCTCCTTGAACCCAGTCGGCCTCGGCAGATGGCCGCTCACACTGAGCACGGTTCTGCTGGAGGTTTCTTCCTGTTAAAAGGGAGTTTTTCCTCTCCACTGTCGCTACAAGAATGCTTGGTGTGAGGGATTGTATTTGAGTCAATGAGTCGATGCAATCAACTGGTTTTCCTTAGATAGAAATCTTTCAATCCATTTGACTGGATGATCTGGTGAACTGTACTGTAAAGTGCCTTGAGATGACATGTGTTGTGAAATGGAGCTATATAAATAAACTGAATTGAATCTTTCAGCAAACACTAAAGGACTAAAGCTTTCTCAAGAAAAACAGTCTGCCCTGTTTTTGTAACCAGATTCACTGTTGAACTTAGAGGTTTTTGTTTTACTCCACTTCCTTAACGTCTTCTTCCTGTTGGTAATGCTTGGCCAGTTCATTTTCTCAGTGTCATCACTTTCAAGATTAGGTGATGGTTTTTAAGCTGTGCTGCAGCTGTGCTACGCTGTGTGATAGATGAACACAAAGTAGTGCCTAATAGTGAAGTAAAGACCCAGGGTAAAATTTGGTGGAAGTTTAAGTGGTTTTAGGTTTAAATATTTAGCCCAACGTTGAACATGCTACAGGGCTCTATTCAATGCTGCAAAACTTCAAATATGTGACATCTGGCATAGACCTGGATAGCAAGAGGTTTAATCAGAGAGACAGCCAGCAGGTTCAATGTAACTCCAGAGAGATTGAGGTTTTCAAGCTGATACAGCAAGTTTGAAAAAAGGATATCATGACTTTTAACTGCCAGTAAGGTAGTGAGTTACCAATGAAAACTATTTGCAGGAAGTGGGTCACTGATTTGACCTGACAACAAAAGGTTGTTAAGAGCTTCTGTCACCTCCCTCATTCAGATCAGTATTGTAGAAAGAGGAGCTTTGTATCTACAACTAACCTCAATGTCAGATCAGTAAACATCTTAAAACTCCCTGCAGGCTAAAAATAAATCTGTTACAGGAATAAAATCACACCCTGCTGGAGACATTTCCTGTTTAGGTTCTTTCTGGCTATACTATCCACAACAAATCCATTAATAAAAAAAAAAGGGGCAACCTTTATGATTAAGTTAAGCCTCATGTGTCATTCTCATCTTTAGGATACTTGCTATTGAAATGAAACATAAAAATTCAAAATGAATTACAATAGGCCTTCACAGCGGGCCTAATTAAACAAGTTAATGAAAACCTTCACTTATTTAGTACTGTATCTTCAGATTAAATTCTCTATATGTACATGAAACTATAATATTGAATGAACTAAATGCATTTTAATGGTTCTAGCAGATTTTTTTTTTCTTCAGCTGAGAAATCAACACTATTACATGATCTTTAGAAACTGAAATGATAATGCTAAAGTAATTATAGACGTTTAAAAGAATTCAACAAATGTCAGATTTCTATTTGTACGTTAGTAAGTCAGTATTTAAGTTAAGATATATTCTGATCATAATTTTCTTGTCGGAAAGCATCATTGTATAATATTCCAGTGTTTTATTATTGAAAATCCTTAAGAGAAATCCTTAAAATGATCCTTCTAAGGTTTTTTGCTCATTTGAAAGGTGTCTTAGTGCTTGGAATCCTCAAACACAGAAGAAAGTAGCACATCAGGTAAACCTGCTTATGTAAGAGGATTAATAAGGAGACAAAAAATATTTTTTTATGCAAATTTATACTCAAACATAGGGGGAGCCTTTTTTTTTTTTTTTAGAGTTTTTGAGTGCAAACATTTGATTCACAGAAAGGCTGCGTGTGAATCATGTGCATGACATTAATTTTCTTAAAATTCCGACACCCGGTTAGTTTTTCTGTTAAGCATGGTTTTTGTTTCCTGATTCACCAAAAAATTCACCAATCTTAGAAATAGAGATTTACATCATCAATCTTTCTGGTAAATATCTTCACTTTTCTGCATTTTCTTTACTCTTCTATTATCTTCAGTTTTGCTACTTAAAAGTCGTTCTTCTCAAATTAGCACAGCTGATTGCCGTATGTAACCTGAAAGAAGGAAACAATGCTCTGCAGGGGAATGTCTTAGCTTTATCTTGTTATGTTGCCTAACTTGACTGAGTCACACACGTCATGAAGAGTTTAATTAAATAGGAGGCAGAGGACATGACAGATTGACAAGGAATCAGTTACTTAACTTCATTTGTCTCCATGTTTTTGAGTGCATAATGTTCCTCTCTTCATGTGGATTCAAATTTATGCTTTTCATTAAATCTTTACAGAATTTATAATTGCAACCTGTCACCAAAACATCAGGCAGAAATGGGGAAACTTTATGCCTATTAAACAAAAAGAAAAAAAAAAAACATGTGGCTAAAATCAGAAGATTATTTTAATCTAAAATCTACTAGTGAGAATATGTGTTGGTTTAGCTGCATTCACAGAACTGATACAACAAAAATAGAGAGTGTGATTTTTAAAGAATCTACAAAGCAGCACTAACCCTAAATGCCAACTTTTGGATATTACTGTTTAAAGAACTGATAGCATAGAATGGTTTCATTGAAATTTTGCAACTAACTTGTTAACTTGTCTTAAAGTAAAAGAAAATATATTTAAGCTTTCTTCTTGCAAAATTCTGTATTATGTAACATTTCTCTCCTTGTGCTGCCAGATCCTAGGAATGTATTAAGTAACCAGCTGAGGAAGAAGTTTTCTATGCTTTGTTTAAAATAGTATGCAGCAAAACTGGGTCACTGTTTAAAGTCACTGTTAAAATACTCATGTTAGAAACATGCAATAGCTTGACCTAAATAATGTTCAGTCTGATGCAATAAGAATGATAACTAAAAGAAAAACAAGAAAATACTCAAACAAGGAACTATATTAATGTATCATTTATTAATAAAGTTACAGCAGAAGTTTTACAAAAAGTGGATCAAATAAATTATAAAAAAACACATCTCAATATGGTTACTTTTGGCTTAATATACAAAGAAAATGCTACATTGTATTTACAATCATAGGTTTAGATAAAATGCATAATTTTCAAATACTTTGTGACTTTTAAGGCTTTAAGTCTTTTATCAGTAGGTACAGTTTTATCTATTTACAGGTCAAAAGCCCAACAGTCTTTGTACAGTAGTTATGATGCTCTTCCTCTGTCTTGGCAGGTCTTATCAGGACAAAGATAATGGCTGACAGGTGTTCATCCCCTCCCTGATAGGTACAGCTGAACTATTTCAGTTCACACATTGTTCTGCTAAGAGAGATTCCTGATGCTCTCTGTGATATCTCACATTATTTGCTCTTTTATGGCTAAATTTTCTCCAAACAGTGGAAACAGGATATAAGGTTTATGTTACGCAACTTCAGTTTAAACCTACAGTGTGTTTATTATGTGAGAATTGGTCTGAGATTACTCATCTTCGCTGGATAAGTCTTCTGCATCACCCCACAAGCCATCACTGTCAAATCTTGCCCTGGAAATCTCATTTTCCTTACATGTTTTGCTACAGATCTTGCAGACACGCAGCAGTTTCTTGGGGTCAATGTGGTTGATTTGGGCTCTGTCCTTGGAGCACTTGTTGCACACCACAAAGCCACACTTTCTGCAGTGGTGTCGGCGAATGATTGGGGTGAATGTGACGAAGCAGCGCATGCATTTCTGAGCAGCATGGTCAGGGATCCAGGATTTGGCGAAGGTGAGGTTTTGTTGGGGGACTTGCTCCTGCAGCAGGGAACTCTGGCAAAGCTCGATGTGCATCATCCAGGCTTTCTTCTCCTCGCAGGTGGGGGCAGAGATGTAGAAAGACTTGCGAGGCGTGCAGATTAACCACAGGTTTTTAAATTCTTCACCATCTTCCATGTCCTCCAGCCTGATGTCCTCTGAAAGATATTTATATAATCTTAATGCATCAAACCATGCTTAGTTTAATTGACTAAAATTTAAATTTGAATAATCAGCTCATGTCTGCATTTGAGAGACTCACTTAAAGGGATGATCTTCTGGTTTTTGTACCAGTGGTTGTTAATGATGACGCTGCCGTACACGAGGATATCGTTGAAGAGGAAGAATGCTTTCTGCTCCATCTTCTTCCGACCCTGCTTCATCAAGGTTCCCTCTCCCACCAGGATCCGATTCGGTTTGGAAAGCGGCTCTCCCGGTGGGCTGAAAGCATTCTCCACTTCCTTGATCCGCTTGCGGTTCTGGGTTTCAGTAGACAGCTTGTCCATGTTGATGCTGATGATGTGTCTGTTGCAGTAGCTAGAGAGTGATTTATTCATCGACTGTGATGTGAGTCTGTTAAATAGCCTTCTAGCGTCATCAGTGGTACTTTCCCTGTGCAAGCCACAATCAAGGAAGTTAAGCAGCATACAAAAACAACAGGAAGGTGCAGAGCGGGATCTCTATCATAGAGGGTTTTTAATTATCTGTGTCTCTTGGGTGTGGTTATAGTGAAAACTCCATTTTCTAATTTTATTTAGAAGTCCAAAGCTTTTGAAAGCCAGAAGATTGTTTGGGTAAAATTGTACTTTGGAAATTCCACTCTCCCTTTTCAAAGGTGCAGGGTTATGCATATTGAGGTAAGGCATTGCACCAGCATTAGCAGTAAAGAGGGTAGAGTGTACAGCTCTATCACCTTTATACAACAATTTGTCAGAAAAAATATTGTTTTAAGATGTTTTTAAATGTGAGAGAACTCCTTAAAGCTTCAGCCTTCTCAACAAGTATGGTGATGAAGATTCTCAGTCATCCAGGTCATAGTCATTCCGTAAAAGTTCAAAAAAACTTCCACTGGACTTGGTTTCCAAGATTTGAAGATGCTTCGCCACCTCTCCAGGAAGCTTTCTCAATTCCTCTCACTAAGCAGCTTTTTGTGCGCTTTCCTAAGAATCTCTTCTGCCCTGTGTCCTTTGATAGTAGACTTCAGTCTTAAACTGTTGGGAATGAGTCCTTGCGGTCTACATCTTAAATTGAAACGTAGATGGTTCCTATAATCTACAAGTTTCCTAAGCAATTTCTCATACTCACGCGTTATTCCGAGGGTGTCTTTCCCAAAATGGAGTGCAATAGAAAGCAAGTACACCCAAAACATGATTAGCCTTCATTTTCTACTCACCCCCATGCTGAACAACACTCTGGAGTACTTTTTTGATATCTCAAATGCATCTGGAGATCTGGGAGGCTTCTTGCTGTCTGCTGACATTCAAATAATGGAGGTCTTGGGCGCCCGAGGCAGAAAGGTCCATAAAAGTCCACAAAAAACGTGTCAATATTCCTCCATACTGCTCGTCCAATGTATTCCAAGTGTCCTGAGTGGGTAGCATCCAGAATTTACTCGAAACGAAGTCATTTAGAATGTTTTTAGAGCATAAACAGTAGTGTATAGGATTTCCTGAAAGCGCGCACATGCGCGTTCACGACGCTACGGAAGCCAGCAGACCAAACCAGATGACAGTGCGCATTCAGCGTCTGCTCTGCCGATAATGCAAGCGTAGAAGAAGAAATGTGCTGTTTACCTGTGCAAAGAAAGAAACAACGAAAGAAAAATGTCTGAGGACTTCAGTGTTGAGGAAGAGCATGAGTTCTTTGCCGCGCTGAATGCGCACTTTCGTCTGGTTTGGTCTGCCGCGGTTTCTGTAGCGTCGTGAACGCGCTTTTAGGAAATCCTATACACTACTGTTTATGCTCTAAAAACATTCTAAATGACTTCGTTTCGACTAAATTCTGGATGCTACCCACTCAGGACACTTGGAATACATTGGACGAGCAGTATGGAGGAATATTGACACGTTTTTTGTGGACTTTTATGGACCTTTCTGTTTCGGGCACCATAGACCTCCATTATTTGAATGTCAGCAGACAGCAAGAAGCCTCCCAGATCTCCAGATGCATTTGAGATATCAAAAAAGTACTCCAGAGTGTTGTTCAGCATGGGGGTGAGTAGAAAATGAAGGCTAATCATGTTTTGGGTGTACTATTCCTTTAAGGTATGACTCTTGAATGCAATTGTGAATTAGCCAATGTATGCATGTATCAGTCAATGCTGATACATGCTTACATTGTCTCCACCAGAATGGGTCAAAAATATGGCCTGACCTATTGGTCCATCTCAACTTATTTATTAGCTTTTTAAGCCCATTTTAATCATTTGTCTGATGCAACATCTTGCATCAGCTCTCTGACATGGGAGTTGGCTCTGAGCTCGTCTGCCTGGCTGTGTGTTTCCTGGACAGGGCCGCCTTTTACAGTTGCTTTTCGTATCTCTACTTATGTCTCCTTGAACCCCAGTCAGCCTTAGCAGATAGCCGCTCACACTGAGCCTGGTTCTGCTGGAGGTTTCTTCCTGTTAAAAGGGAGTTTTTCCTCTCCACTGTCGCTACAAGGATACTTGGTGTGAGGAATTGCCTTCCAGTTAATGAGTCGATGCAATCAACTGGTTTTCCGTAGATAGAAAACTATGAATCAATTTGACTGTATGACCGGGTGAACTGTAAAGTCGCTTGAGATGACATGTGTTGTGAATTGTCACTATAGAAATAAACTGAATTGAATCTTTCAGCAAACACTAAAGACTAAAGCTTTCTCAAGAAAAACAGTCTGCCCTGTTTTTGTAACCAGATTCACGGTTGAACTTAGAGGTTTTTGTTTTACTCCACTTCCTTAACATCTTCTTCCTGTTGGTAATGCTTGGCCGGTTCATTTTCTCAGTGACATCACTTTCAAGATTAGGTGATGGTTTTTAAGCTGTGCTGCAGCTGTGCTACGCTGTGTGATAGATGAACGCAAAGTAGTGCCTAATAGTGAAGTAAAGACCCAGGGTAAAGTTTGGTGGAAGTTTAAGTGGTTTTAGGTTTAAATATTTAGCTCAACGTTGAACATGCTACAGGGCTCTATTCAATGCTGCAAAACTTCAAATATGTGACATCTGGCATAGACCTGGATAGCAAGAGACTTAATCAGAGAGACAGCCAGCAGGTTCAATGTAACTCCAGAGAGATTGAGGTTTTCAAGCTGATACAGCAAGTTTGAAAAAAGGATATCATGACTTTTAACTGCCAGTAAGGTAATGAGTTACCAATGAAAACTATTTGCAGGAAGTGGGTCACTGATTTGACCTGACAACAAAAGGTTGTTAAGAGCTTCTGTCACCTCCCTCATTCAGATAAGTATCATAGAAAGAGGAGCTTTGTATCTACAACTAACCTCAATGTCAGATCAGTAAACATCTTAAAACTCAATGCAGGCTAAAAATAAATCTGTTACAGGAATAAAATCACACCCTGCTGGAGACATTTCCTGTTTAGGTTCTTTCTGGCTATACTATCCACAACAAATCCATTAATAAAAAAAGGGGGCAACCTTTATGATTAAGTTAAGCCTCATGTGTCATTCTCATCTTTAGGATACTTGCTATTGAAATGAAACATAAAAATTCAAAATGAATTACAATAGGCCTTCACAGTGGGCCTAATTAAACAAGTTAATGAAAACCTTCACTTATTATTTAGTACTGTATCTTCAGATTAAATTCTCTATATGTACATGAAACTATAATATTGAATGAACTAAATGCATTTTAATGGTTTTAGCAGATTTTTTTTCTTCAGTTAGGATATCAACAATATTACATTCTCTTTAGAAACTGAAATGATAATGCTAAAGTAATTATAGACTTTTAAAAGGATTCAACAGATGTCCGATTTCTATTTGTACGTTAGTAAGTCAGTATTTAAGTTAAGATATATTTTGATCATAATTTTCTTGTCAGAAAGCATCATTGTATAATATTCCATTGTTTTATTATTGAAAATCCTTAAGAGGAATCCTTAAAATGATCCTTCTAAGGTTTTTTGCTCATTTGAAAGGTGTCTTAGTGTTTTGAATCCTCAAACACAGAAGAAAGTAGCACTTCAGGTAAACTGGCTTATGTAAGAGGATTAAAAAGGAGACCAAAAATATTTTTTTAATTCAAATTTATACTCAAACTCAGGGGAGCTGTTTTTTTAGAGTTTTTGAGTGCAAACATTTGATTCACAGAAAGGCTGCGTGTGAATCATGTGCATGACATTCATTTTCTTAAAATTCTGACACTCGGTTAGTTTTTCTGTTAAGCATGGTTTTTGTTTCCTGATTCACCAAAAGATTCCTCAATCTTAGAAATAGAAATTTACATTATCAATCTTTCTGGTAAATATCTTCACTTTTCTGCATTTTCTTTACTCTTCTATTATCTTCAGTTTTGCTACCTAAAAGTCGCTCTTATCAAATTAGCACAGCTGATTGCTGTATGTAACCTGAAAGAAGGAAACAATGCTCTGCAGGGGAATGTCTTAGCTTTATCTTATGTTGCCCAACTTGACTGAGTCACACACGTCATGAAGAGTTTAATTAAACAGGAGACAGAGGACATGACAGATTGACAAGGAATTTTAAGTCAGTTACTTAACTTTATTTCTCAGAGTGCATAATGTTCCTCTCTTCATGTGGATGTACTCAAATTTATGCTTTTTATTAAATCTTTACAGAATTTTTCATTGCAACCTGTCACCAAAACAAACTGGCAAAAATAAGTGAAACTTTATGCCTATCAGAAAAAAAATATGTTGCTAAAATCAGTAGATTATTTTAATCCAAAATCAACTAGTGAGAATATTTGTTGGTTTAGCTGCATTCACAGAACTGATACAACAAAAATAGAGAGTGTGATTTTTAAAGAATCTACAAAGCAGCACTAACCCTAAATGCCAACTTTTGGATATTACTGTTTAAAGAACTGATAGCATAGAATGGTTTCATTGAAATTTTGCAACTAACTTGTTAAATTGTCTTAAAGTAAAAGAAAATATATTTAAGCTTTCTTCTTGCAAAATACTGTATTATGTAACATTTCTCTCCTTGTGCTGCTAGATCCTAGGAATGTATTAAGTAACCAGCTGAGGAAGAAGTTTTCTATGCTTTATTTGAAATAGTATGCAGCAAAACTGGGTCACTGTTTAAAGTCACTGTTAAAATACTCATGTTAGAAACATGCAATAGCTTAACCTAAAATAATGTTCAGTCTGATGCAATAAGAATGATAATAAAAGAAAAACAAGAAAATACTCAAACAAGGAACTATATTAATGTATCATTTATTAATAAAGTTGCAGCAGAAGTTTTATAAAAAGTGCATCAAATAAATTATAAAAAAAACATCTCAATATGGTTACTTTTGGCTTAATATACAAAGAAAATGCTACATTGTATTTACAATCATAGGTTTCGATAAAATGCATAATTTTCACTTTGTGACTTTTAAGGCTTTAAGTCTTTTATCAGCAGGTAAAGTTTTATCTATTTACAGGTCAAAAGCCCAACAGTCTTTGTACAGTAGTTATGATGCTCTTCCTCTGTCTTGGCAGGTCTTATCAGGACAAAGATAATGGCTGACAGGTGTTCATCCCCTCCCTGATAGGTACAGCTGAACTATTTCAGTTCACACATTGTTCTGCTAAGAGAGATTCCTGATGCTCTCTGTGATATCTCACATTACTTGCTCTTTTATGGCTACATTTTCTCCAAACAGTGGAAACAGGATATAAGGTTTATGTTACGCAACTTCAGTTTAAACCTACAGTGTGTTTATTATGTGAGAATTGGTCTGAGATTACTCATCTTCGCTGGATAAGTCTTCTGCATCACCCCACAAGCCATCACTGTCAAATCTTGCCCTGGAAATCTCATTTTCCTTACATGTTTTGCTACAGATCTTGCAGACACGCAGCAGTTTCTTGGGGTCAATGTGGTTGATTTGGGCTCGGTCCTTGGAGCACTTGTTGCACACCACAAAGCCACACTTTCTGCAGTGGTGTCGGCGAATGATTGGGGTGAATGTGACGAAGCAGCGCATGCATTTCTGAGCAGCATGGTCAGGGATCCAGGATTTGGCGAAGGTGAGGTTTTGCTGGGGGACTTGCTCCTGCAGCAGGGAGCTCTGGCAAAGCTCGATGTGCATCATCCAGGCTTTCTTCTCCTCGCAGGTGGGGGCAGAGATGTAGAAAGACTTGCGAGGCGTGCAGATTAACCATAGGTTTTTAAATTCTTCACCATCTTCCATGTCCTCCAGCCTGATGTCCTCTGAAATGATAGGATATTTATATAATTTTAATGCATCAAACCATGCTTAGTTTGGTTGACTAAAATTTAAATTTGAATAATCAACTCATGTCTGCATTTGAGAGACTCACTTAAAGGGATGATCTTCTGGTTCTTGTACCAGCGGTTGTTCATGATGACGCTGCCGTACACGAGGATATCGTTGAAGAGGAAGAATGCTTTCTGCTCCCACTTCTTCCGACCCTGCTTCATCAAGGTTCCCTCTCCCACCAGGATCCGATTCGGTTTGGAAAGCGGCTCTCCCGGTGGGCTGAAAGCATTCTCCACTTCCTTGATCCGCTTGCGGTTCTGGGTTTCAGTAGACAGCTTGTCCATGTTGATGCTGATGATGTGTCTGTTGCAGTAGCTAGAGAGTGATTTATTCATCGTCTGTGATGTGAGTCTGTTAAATAGCCTTCTAGCGTCATCAGTGGTACTTTCCATGGGCAAGCCACAATCAAGGAAGTTATGCAGCAAACAAAAACAACAGGAAGGTGCAGAGCGGGATCTCTATCATAGAGGGTTTTTAATTATCTGTGTCTCTTGGGTGTGGTTATAGTGAAAACCCCATTTTCTAATTTTATTTAGAAGTCCAAAGATTTTGAAAGCCAAAAGATTGTTTGGGTAAAATTGTACTTTGGAAATTCCACTCTCCCTTTTCAAAGGTGCAGGGTTATGCATATTGAGGTAAGGCATTGCACCAGCATTAGCAGTAAAGAAGGTAGAGTGTACAGTTCTATCGACTTTATACAACAATTTGTCAGAAAAAAATAGTTTTAAGATGTTTTCAAATGTGAGAGCACTCCTTAACGCTTCATCCTTCTCAACAAGTACAAGGATCTTTAAGGATCCTTCGGTAATATACTACAAAGGGACATCATAGCAGTCTCAAAACAAAGGATTATATCTCTCTGTGTTCTTGTACAAATTCATGTACACATTCCAAACTCTATCTCATTGCTTGACTGGCACTAGTGTGTTACCCGTTTGTCGGGGCTCAAAGAGAATATAAAGTGTTTATCAGGTATGGAGTAAATACATACTTTCCTCTTATAAACTGTAGTTTTTATCACCTAAATGTTTCCACATTTTTAGCAATATATGCAATATACAAAATTTTAACTTGCAACCACTCTGTGAGCAGCTTTATGGAAGATTAAGTAAATCTCAACAAAAGGTTTGAGAAATAACTCTGCAAGCGGCAGGTATATGCAGCAAACAAAAACAACAGGAAGGTGCAGAGCGGGATCTCTATCATAGAGGGTTTTTAATTATCTGTGTCTCTTGGGTGTGGTTATAGTGAAAACCCCATTTTCTAATTTTATTTAGAAGTCCAAAGATTTTGAAAGCCAAAAGATTGTTTGGGTAAAATTGTACTTTGGAAATTCCACTCTCCCTTTTCAAAGGTGCAGGGTTATGCATATTGAGGTAAGGCATTGCACCAGCATTAGCAGTAAAGAAGGTAGAGTGTACAGTTCTATCGACTTTATACAACAATTTGTCAGAAAAAAATAGTTTTAAGATGTTTTCAAATGTGAGAGCACATTTGAAAATATATATATATATATATATATATATATATATATATATATATATATATATATATATATATATATATATATATATATATATATATATATATATATATATATATATATATATATATATATATATATATATGTATTTGTATATGCTCCTTTCATTAAAAATCATTGTTAGGTTGTTAAAACACGATCTGTTTATTAAAGCTACAGTGTGTAATTTTTAGCGACATCTAACGTCCAGACTGCAGACCGCAGCAACATGAACATCTCCCCCCCACCGCTTCTCTCCCCCAACAGTACGGCGAGCGTTACGGGACAAAATGTCTTCCACGACGTCCGCATCACCTACCTTCTCAAGTGATGAGGTTTGTTTACATAGATAATTTTACAGATAGTATTCTCAGGCATAATACTGCCATCTATTGTTCAGTACCGTCTCAGTTCATCTCTCTCAACTTGCCGTAGTTACTTTCGAGCGTAATGGGCGATCTCGCAATCGCTAGTTTGTTGGCTCTGCGCTGCCGTAGCGCAAAGATGTCTGCCTCCATGGCTGCGAGACCCGCTCCTATGTAATTATAAATAATGAATTCTAAGGCAACACAAATATTAAGGTTAAGAGGCTGAGCTCGTAGATGATGATAAATAACATAGTTATGTATAATATATTAAATTTCTGACTGTATATCCCTGTAATTATTACACACTGTAGCTTTAAGGCAAACACTCTAAAATTGTATTTGCACATGCTTCCTGCTCTATTGAACACACAAAAAGATTGACAATATCTATGATGATCTATTTTGAGTGTGGAAAGAAGTTTTCAATTAAATCAATTCAATTCAGTTTATTTATATAGCGCCGATTCACAACACATGTCATCTAAAGGCACTTTACAGTTCACCAGGTCATACAGTCAAACTGATTCAAAGTTTAAGGAAAACCAGTTGATTGCATCGACTCATCGACTCAAAGGCAGTTCCTCACACTAAGCCTGCTTGTAGCGACAGTGGAGCGGAAAAACTCCCTTTTAAGAGGAAGAAACCTCCAGCAGAGATACAAAAAGCAACTGTAAAAGGCGGCCCCGTCCAGGAAACACACAGCCAAGCAGACGAGCTCTGAGCCAGCTCCCATGTCAGAGGATGAAGAGAGCACATCAGCCAGTCAAGGTCAGAGAAACAGGACTACACTGGAAAACAGGCAGATTTCCAACATCTATACACAAATGTGTTGATTGCAGCAGCACAGCACAGGTTTCTATGTATTTTAATACATGGAAACCTTTTGAAGATCAGGCTTTTATTTTGTTTCAATAAAGGCTTAAAAGTTCTATCTCCAGATTTCCAGTTCCTTTTTATATACTTTTCTGTTACTTAGAAAACCACTTCTGGCTACTCTAACCACTGCAAATTAACTAATGCAATAAAGGGCAAACTTGTTTTCAACAATAAATCACCAGACCCAAACACACATGTACAGTTTATGATAAAGTGAAGCCTCGTGACTCATTATCATCTTTAGGATACCTGTTAAAAGGAAACTTAATCTGATTCAAGATGAAGTAAACATGCTAATGAGTAAACTTTACATATTATTTAGAACTGTAATATTTGATCAAATTCTCTAAAAGTACATGAAACTGTATTGTTAAATTAACGACAATATGCCTTAATGGATTTGGCAGATTTTATTTTTCTTCAGTCGCGATATCAACACCACATCAAAGCCAATAGAAAGACTCCTGTATAGATGTCAAAACGTCATAAAAAAACTGAACGAAAGTCTGTTTGCCTTCCAAATTAAGGCTATCTGTGTTATCAACACAATATTATGACATTCCCTTTAGAACAGAGATGAAGTAATTAAATGTACTTAAAAAGTTTTAACAAGTGTCTGATTTCTATTTTTAGGTTAGCAATTAAGTCACACAATAAGTTAAGGTGTGGTGTACATTTTGGAATGTTTTGATTATAATTTCCTGTTTGGAAAGCCCTGAAACTTTATATTGTACTTTAACAATTGAACTTATAGTCCAATGCGTGAAATTATTAATCGTCCTTTCAGGAAATCCTTAGAGGAATTCTTTTATGAATATTTACTCATCTGTAAGGTTTGTAAGTGCCGGGAATCTTCAAACATAGATGAAAGTAGGTCATTGGTTAAACCGGGTTAGGCAAGTGGGTTAAAAAGGAAACAAAAATGTTTTATGCAAACATATCCACAAACATAGAATTTGGCAGTTATCCAGTAAATTTTAATTTAAAAGATTTGTTACAAATAAATTAGTTAAGGTAAAACTTTGAAGGTTCTGTAAAGAGTTTTGTTGAAAAATGGTTTTTCCCCGGGTCCGTTAATTTGAGTGCAGGTAACTTAAAATTCTGGACAACGAAGCTTCGATTCGCCTTTGCAAAGGGAGAGGAGCAGCAGCACGCATCTGTGAACAGCAACTCTGACCCCCCCTGCAACACTGGCTCTTTTTATTATCTTCATAGGGGAACATCATACAGTTTCACACAGACAGTCCCACAGAATGATCATACTCCCTACATTCCTATCTTCATGTATGGAGTTGCTTCCTGCATTTTTGCTCCCCTGTTAATCAGCTTTTTCTGTATGTGTGTGCAAGCAAGGTCATCCTGCCTTCCACCTGCACCTGTTGTTTTCTACACTCTGTTCTGTAAATCTGCCCTAATACATATAAACATTAAGTTTTGCTGCAGCTTTAACTTAGCTCTTTACTTCTTTTAGCTTAAAGCATGTATGTATATCTTCAGTTTCTAGGG
Source organism: Cyprinodon tularosa (assembly GCF_016077235.1). Classification (NCBI taxonomy): domain Eukaryota; kingdom Metazoa; phylum Chordata; class Actinopteri; order Cyprinodontiformes; family Cyprinodontidae; genus Cyprinodon; species Cyprinodon tularosa. Next base: position 740,203 of record NW_024039662.1, read on the forward strand.
TTGAACCAATGTTGAATGCATTGTTTTAGGTCTGATGAATATTTTAGTTACACCTCACATACGGAAGAGGGCAGCATGCTTTCTTTCTCTCTGTCTGCATAATAAGGATGCATCTAGTGGAGCTTCTCAGCGCCTGAATAAGGAGGGCGGTGCTGCAAGATGCTGATGAAGGTTCTCAGTCATCCAGGTCATAGTCATTCCGTAAAAATTCAAAAAATATCCACTGGACTTGGTTTTCATGATTTGAAGACGTTTCGTCACCTCTCCAGGAAGCTTTCTCAATTCAAATGATGCTGCAAGATATGATTTTATCAACCCTCTCAAGTTGATGCAGCCAATAAGGTAACAATTTCTATTTATGTGTTAATATAAAAGGAAAATGTTACGGTTGACAGATATGTTTGGTTTATGTTTTAATATTATGCAAAGGGCTCAAACTACTGATTCGTTGAAGGTTTCTTTGTTAAAAAAGTTCTCTATAAGAATTTCCTATTCTTTAAAAAAGTATAATTCTTTTTTTATTTGTGCAGTTCTCACGGCATCGTTAATGGCACCTGTACCCAATTAAATGCCAGGAAAATTCAAGAAGGCCTTGTGTCAATCATTCAACCAGGAGGTAGTTAAGTAGGAAGAGCGTTTAAGAAAGTGTTTGTCTAAAGCACTTAGAGTAAAAATTTTATTCACTGAAAGGCTGCATGTAAATCCTGTGCATGACATATATTCTCTGATAGTTTATTAATTTTTATGTGAAACATGATTTTTGTTTTCTGAATCACTCAAAATCATCAGTCTTAGAAGTAGAGATTTACTTAATCTTTCTGGAAAAAAACTTTTTAACATTTCCTTTACACTTCTAACCTCTTCGGTTTTGCTCTCTTCAGAAGCCTATTTGGAAGCCTTAGTCCTTGACGTAGGTGACCCGGTTTTGAATCCAAGTTTTGGTCCTTTCCTGCATGTCTCTCCCTCTCTCTTTTATTCCCCCTTTCCTGTCAGCCTACTGTCAAAAAAACAAACAAAAAACAAGCCGCTAGTGATGTAAAAATTAAAAAAATAAATAAAAGCAATGCTCTGCAGTCAAATGTGTTCAGTTTACCTCGTTATGCTTAAATTACTTCAATGAGTACAAACTTCAAAAAGAAAATTATTAAAGAGTTGACTGACTTCAAAAGCTCAGCACTATGGGTAATGTTATCTATGGAGCTACATAAAGAGCTTAAAGCAACACATAGCAGCACCACACAAACATCTGGTCATGTTGGTCAACCCTACCTGAGAGGTTTGTCTGTCTGCACCAGATTGTTTGGGTATATCTCTGTGAACAGATATTTTCAGAGATGAAAAATGTACTTGTCCACTTCTGCAGTAACTGCATAGTTCCTTTTAGTAGATGTTCATATCACAGGTCCCTCTTCAATGCCTTCGCAGCATTGCTACCTTTTTTATGCCTTGCAGCACATTTCCATGTTGTAAGCCTTCGAGGCACAGCTTCCCTTTCATACGCCTTTGTGGCACAAATCACCTTTTACACATAGGTCCCTTTTCTAAACCTTCATGGCAGAGCTCCACTTTTGTATGCATTCGCAGCACAAACTCCTTTTGTAGACCTTTGCAGCACAGGTCCCTTTTGTTAGCCTTTGCAGCATAGGCCTTCGTAGCATAGATCCTTTTGTAAGCCTTCACAGCACAGGTCCATTTTGTATGCCTTCAGGACACAGCTCCTCTTTTGTTTGCCTTCGCAGAGTAGCTCCCTTTTGTAGGCCTATGGGGCTTAAGTCCCTTTTGTAAGCCTTTGTGGAATATGTTCCTTTATAAGTCTTTATACTATAGGCCTTGCATATGTCCCTTTCGTACACCTTTGCTGCATAGGCCTTCATGGCATAGATCCCCTGTGTAAGCCTTCATGTCAGAGCTTTGCTTTTGTATTTCTTCGCAGCACAACTCTAATTGCTGTGTTTCTTTCTGTGAGTTTTTCAGGTTGAAATGAATCCTAGGCGGAAGTTCAACTGAAGAAATGGAATCACGTACCCACATTTAATAAGAGGCTCATCTGTCTTTAAGCAAGCCAATTATTATTGGATCACACTTCCCTTTAAGTCCAATCAGCATTCAGAGTCCAGCCTAAAAGACTTTCGAATCCACACTTCAGCTTGCTACCAAACCAGGCTCTTGCACAGTTAGCTTGGATGTCAGATTTTGATCAAGGTGACCCTGATTTAACTCTCCTCCATCCTCATCTCCTCTTTCATAATAAGCTCGATCTGGCTCTTTCTTCACACTGCTGCCCATGGGAGTGATATCCCTGACTTGTACTGCATTCACGAGGCATCCTCAGCTGGTCTGTTAGAAGACCGCTATGTAGAGCCTGGTTCTGCAAGACATTTGTTCCCAAAGGGAAGTTTTTTCTCTCCACTGTCAATTCATGCGTGCTCATTATGGAGGGTCATATGAACCTGCGCCTTATACCGGCTGGCATCTATCTTCATTCCATCACACCTTCCACATCCAGTTTCATGCCTGGCGGGATTCATTCCTGTTCTCTTTCACCAGCCCATGCTTATAATCAAAGTAAATATCAGCATTGATGTTTCCCAGCTAAATTTGAGCAGTGAAACTTGAAACTCTTTAAATTGACGTCTTTCTTTCTTTCTTTGAGTTTTTCTGGTTGAGCTGTATTATGTAACATTTCTCCCTTTGTGCTGAAGCACTGCAAGCTTCCTAGGAATGTGTTAAGTAACCAGCCAAGGAACAAAGCATGCAGCAAAACTGGGTCATCTAGTTAAAATACTCAAGGTAAAAACATGCAATAGCTTGACCTTAAACAGTGTTCAGTCTGATACAATAAGAATACTAACTAAAAAAAAAAATGTAAGCGACATTGATAAAGTAGCAGCAGTAGTTTTACAAGAGTGACATTTTTAACTGTAAACATGCAGTACAGTAGCTTGACCTAAAACAATGTTTGGTCTGATGCAATAATAATGGTGCAACAGATTCTGCAACATCAGACTGCTGAACTGTTAAAAAAACTAAATCATGTCACAGATTCTGCATCACACTGATAAGACCAAACCAAAAATACTGCATATTTGCACCATATATATTTAATGCTCTGAACTTCCATATTATTGCATTTTTTTTTTTGCACCATGCTTTCCCCCCCCACACTGTTTACATTTGATCACTGCCGCACTTTATGGAATGCAAATTTTAATTTACTGTCGGGAAAGCTGTACTAATTAAAATTTCGTTTTGTATGCACTCTGTGTATACAAAATAACAATAATATTTGTCTAAGTCTAAGTTAAGTCTTTTAAAAATTGCAAGGTACTAAAAACAGTTCTATATTTATATTCCAGCCAGCCACTAGAGTGAAGATGCCTTCCATTTTTTCCACAAAATATGTACTGAAGCTGATTGAAAAAAATGCTTAGTTTTACCTTATTAAAACTAATTCTGAGACTTTCAGTGGGAAGTGGGTTATGGTTGACTTCTTTTAGCTAAATTCATGTTTTCATACAGGTCCTATTTGCCTGATATCTCTGTTTTACATGGTTGGACTGTAATCAGGCATGGGTGCAGCTACTGAAAAAGAAGCTCGCTTTCCAGGAAAAAAGTTTAAGTCCTGTTAGAAAGGAGACTATCACAACTGTAAGACAGGACCAGAGTTAGTTGGATAGCTTTAAAAAAAAAAAAAAAAACTCTAATAAAAATGGATTTGTTCTCACCAAGACAGGTTATATTGCTAATAATTTTAATGAATATAATGTCGTTAAAGAATGTCAGCTAAGGAAGACTAAGAGCACTTTGCAAAACATTAACATTTTTGAGTGTATTAAGAAAATTATAATGAAAGACAAACACTGTGAGTTTGAATTTCAACATGTTGATGTCCATATCTTGGAGAACTTGCTCTGCCCTCTTTCTGATAGTTACCCCACTGGATTGACAGCAATCTCCCGATAATGATTACTGGTGTCATAGCAGCTCATATCTGGCATATGTTTAAGTGTTGCTTGAATGTGGGCTTCTAAGGATCTGGAAGGAGGCTAAAGTTGCCAAATAAGCATTTAATAAGTTTAACTCTAGACCTAAGTATTTTATCTGCTCTGAGTAAAATTCAGAAAAAGCTGGTACACAACAGTGAGAATTGTATTCAGAGAGTAACTGAGTAGACCTATTCTTACCCTGGAGCGGCATTGGACTTTAAAGAAAAGTTTTTACTGGCAGAGAGCTATAGCAAGTTTAAACAGAGGTGAATATGATGTTTCACTGCCACTAAAGTAGATGGTTGCCAGGAAAGCTCAGTGAAGCAAATAGGTCACTGCTTTGATCTGACAATGAAAGGTATGTCAAGAGCTTTTTAAGTCTGTCACTCAGAGCAATCTGTTTAACAACAATTATTTTAGCTCTAAAAGTTGTCTCTGTTTCTGTTGCACAGCAATGACAGCTAAGTATTGCAATCTGTTGCATAAATGTTTAAAACACAATTTCTTTTTGGCACTTATGAAAATATACAGGAAAGGCACAAGCTATCCAATTAGGTTTGATATACTTTACTAAACTTACCTTGGTCAAAACAATAATTGTCATGAAACACCTTGAAACGTGAAATGACATGGTAGAACCCGTAAGAAAATCTCCAAAGATCACTGATTGAGAATTGCCCTAAAAAGGGCATCTTAAGAACATTAAATCGTTTGCCACTGTTACACTATTTCTATTACAGGAAAAGTCTGGTCATATTCAGAATACAAACTTCTGAAAGTACTTTAACTATGAAATTATTACATACTTTTCAATAAATGATAAGTGTTTTTAATTAAGAGTAATTTCATTTGAATGTACTTTACCGGAGATATGTTTGTCAAGGAACACTACTGCCGCCTACCGGTTTGTGACGTCACAGTGAGGTATCGGCTGTTGATCAAGTCCCAGTGCTGTGTCTGGTGTTTGTCACAAAGTGCTATTATCCATGATAGTGATGACCAGTGCACTATGTGAGGCAGAGAGTAACAGATTATTGAAGTGTTTTTTCTCTGGCCAGAAGTTCGATGGCAAATCCTCTCTCTTCAAGTTCAATCCAACAACGAACCCATGGTGGATCATGAATTTGAAAGGAGAAATAACTAATTTTTTTTACTTTTCAAACATCCAGCTGCCATGCACATGGGCATTGTCGGTTTAACTATAGCTCTTGATAATTTCAGTTGCGAAGTCCTCTCGGAATCTGAAATTGTTGTTGATTGCAGGCGTGTCTATTAGTTCCCATTGACTTTGCCTGTAAAGCGGGGAGAATGGCGCTCAGCTTACCGCACCGTGACGTCACTGCTGGAAGATGTCACGAGTGAGGTGTTACTATATTTGGGCAAAAATGGCCGGTCCCAGACTCATTGATCGCAACGAAAAATATTGTTTTTATTTTTTTACTGATTAACACTAAATTCTTTTAATCACTACAAACATATTAGTTTTAGGTTCCTTGCTGACTGGACTTTTCCTTTAAGAAATGTCTGTCCTACTATCATAAAGTCAAAATTGCCGAATGATAAACACTACTCAGACTTTAACTGGAATGTTTTAGTTTTGTGGTACTATGAGCCTGAACTTCAAAAGGTTTTGTGCATAAAAACACTTAAACACTTCCACATTTTACTAGAGTAAAAATCAGAAACATTTGGGGGGTTTTAAGCTTTATTAGTATGCAGATTAAGGTTATATATAAAATATTACCAAACTGTTCAAAATACTAGGAGGAGGATATGCAAATGTGAGTACTTGCCATCTGCAAAGAGATTTATGAAAACTAAAAGTGATTTGATTGTTAGAAATGGATTGAACAAAAGATTTGGAAAAAAGGTATTCATGCCAAGGACACGATTTTGCAACAAATAAACAACTTTGTTTAAGCCCTAAGAGCCTAGAGGCAAGGCCTAGAGGGCAACATCCACTTTTTACCTTCTCCTAAAGTCTATCATAGACCGTTATCATTATTCAAAGTACTCGTACTCGTTGTCTCTCACTTTATCCGGAACCGGGTTGCGGGGGCAGCAGACTAAGCAGAGACTCCCAGACTTCCCTCTCCGCAGACACCTCCTCCAGCTCTGTTGGGGAAGCCCTAGGCGCTCCCAGGCCAGCCGAGAGACATAGTCTCTCCAGCGTGTCCTGGATCGTCCCCTGGGTCTCCTCCCAGTATTCAAAGTAGGAACCTTTAATATTTCTCAACAAAGCCTGTGCCAATTATCTGTCATCCAGGTCATGTCAACCACAAAATCCAAAGATCTTATTCAAGCATTTTTCATCACTTTTTTGTTTCATTTGCTAAAAATAATGCAGAAACTGTGCAGGTAATACTTGCTCTTGTTTTCGGTAATCTCCTATGGGAGATTTAATTACATGAAGTCAACTGCTTTTTGCTTTAGTTGCAAATTATGCTTTTGTGTGTTAAATGTCAAATCACCTTTTTTTTTAAAGGATCACCTCTGATTATTAACCCATTTACCTGCCAGGAAAATACCAGTCGTTCAGGTTTCCTGTCTGAGTTACTTAACTGCTTTGACGTCTTTGGGTGTCGGCTCTTCCAGTTGAAATGAGTGGATATAAAAACATCTTTTACAGTTTTACATATTTTAAATCACTTTTTCATACTTTGGTTTGTGTGTTTCATAGATAAATGTGTTACTGTTTGTATATTTGTGGCTCTTTCTTCAAATCTGTTTAGAAGAGATGATTTATTTTCCCCATGGATATAGTGCTTCACTTTTGTAATTCTGATTTATTATATGTTCTATTTCAGGATGTAGTTGTACCAGTAGATAACAATAAAAGTCCTCTGTAGTCCCTGAACCGGAAATAAAGATATAGAAGAAACTGAGACTGGACCAAGCTCCATCAGATCTGACTAAATTCAGCAACTGGATGTAAATGTCTGGCCATGAGTTGTGTCCTCAACAGGTGGCAAGTCTAAAAGGCAGGAACCCCAGTTTAGCCCCATGATTGCTTTCTCTGGTCTATACCCTGGTTTTAGGTTGTCTGCGTGTGTCGCAGTGAATGCAAATGTGCCCTCGCCCCTTCCGCAGATGCTCTGGTGCACCTCTCAAAAATTGTGACCGCAGATTGATTGGCATTTGACCTTCTGATTGGTCAAATCTGCACTATGCATATTTCCTGTTTGGTACCTTACTGGCTTGTTTTTTTTTTTTTTTTTTGTATGACTGCCATTGTAGAAAACAACTGCTGAAGTTTGCTGGTGAAGGTTCTCAGTCATCCAGGTCATAGTCATTAAAAATTAAAAACAATCCACTGGACTTGGTTTCCAAGTTTTAAGAGGTTTCGCTTTCCATCCAGGAGGCTTGTTCAATTCAAAATGTCAGGAATAGTGTTGAGTTCAAGGTTTTATACAGTAGTCAAACAAAGCCTTGTTTTTGTTTATATAACATGCAACTTTAAGAGGAACACCAACAAGCCATTGGTTTAGATATGTGGATGACACATTTGTCAAAATATAGCTAAAAGAAATTGAAGTTTTTACAAGTTACATCAACTCGGTTGACCACAACATCAGGTTCACCAGAGAGGATGCCAACAACAACAAGCTACCTTTTCTGGACTGTTTATTGAGCATGGAGGAAGATGGAAACCTCAACATTGAAGTATACAGGAAATCAACTTACACAGACCAATATCTACTTTTTGACTCACACCGCCCATTGGAACACGAACTTTCAGTCATCAGAAGCTTATGACATAGCGCTGAGCATGTCCGTACAAAAACAGGAGGGAGACACAAAGAACAGAAACACATCAAAGATGCTCTTAAAACCTTTGGATACCCAAACTGGGCATTCATCCAGAAGACACGCAGCAGAACATAACGGTGAGAAGATCAAACTCAAAAACATCCCATATGTTGCTGGAGTCTCTGAAAAACTCAAGAGGATTTTCTCCAAACACAAAATACCAGAACATGTCAAACCTAAGAAGACCCTTAGAGGCTAGTGCATCCTAAGGACAAAACTCCAAACCAGATCCAAGTTTTTTCCAATGCGACCCAAGCCACTTGGCTATGTGGTCCTGAATCCGATATGAATCTGATCTTTTCAAATGCGACCTGTGTCTGAACAGCCAGGTCGCATTCATCCGACACGTCACGCAATAACTAACAAAAGAAGCCAAACGACCCCTTCATCTGTTCCAATTTGCATGTTTCAAAAAAAAAAAAAAGGCTTTGATGGGCTATTGTATAAAGCCTTGAACTCAACGCTATTCCTGACATTTTGAATTGAAGAAGTTCTCTCAATGGGAAGCGAAACATCTTGACACTTTGAAACCAAGTTCAGTTGATTGTTTTAATTTTTTTTTGGAATGACTCGTGAAGTTGGACAGGCTAGAAGAGCGAGGTGCGCAATAACGCTGGGAACCTTTTTTCATCTGGATCCCCGCTCTTTTTCACCCTCATGTCCCTCCATTGTCGCAAAAAAATTGCCCCCACTTCCTCACCGCCTCGGCCGTGTCTAGCCCCACAGCTAGTTCGTGATTCACTCTCTTGCGTGATTGAGCAAAAATCTAAATATCTGCGACAAGCTCACTGCGACACACTGCTTCGGGAGAATAACCAGCCCTTTAGACAGACCGTTCACAGCACAGGAGGCAGGACTTTACGATGTCAGAATTACCCACAATGCAGCAGCACTCTTCAGATAGCATAACAACAAGCTAGTGACCTTAACCGAGCAATGATCTATGAAAACTTAAGGACGTAATATCTTATACCTTATATCCTCAGATTTTTTGGAAAAAACGTCAGAAATTGTTCACTGGAGAGTTTCTTCCACGGCTTGACATGTTTAACGGACTAAAAAATTACAAAAACAGACCAGGTCGCCTGTAGCTTTTGCGCCATATCAGTAGTTATCTGATTCTAACCTGACGAAGCTGACCCTGTTAGTCCCGCCTTTGAAATGGAACTCCACCAGCTCTCTATATGAGCCTGTCTGAAGCATCCGCAGTGCTATATCGGGGTGGACCCCATATAAGGTCTCCAAAAAAGCTATTTAGGTCTTAAACAACTCATCAAAACATCACATTCTACCTGACAAGGATCTTGTTTGATGCTGTTTAATTTTTAAGTAGATATATAATAAAAGAGAAAAAACTAAACAAAAGTCTACGTAAAAATGAGGTGGTTGCTGTAACAAGAAAAATGAGCTGGTTATAGGGTTTATAAGAGGACTGGTCCACATAAGGCTAAAGTGAATAATGGAATTAATCATTTCAGGTAAATGGGATTGTGGCTTTAAATAGCCACTCCACCCCTGCACAGATTTCTATCACACCTGAAAATAATATAATCTTCAATTGCTGCAGAATTATTGGTGATTGACTGGACTAAATGTGTCTCTGACACAGCTAAAATATTTATGTTTTTATTACTATTCAAACTAGAATTTGTTTCTCAAGGTATGAGTGATTCCTTTTTCCCCCCAGCTTTTTCTTTTTTTATGGCACTAGTGGCTCATTTTTTGAAGTAGGCTTACATGAAACAGGGTATGAGAGAGACATGAGTGATTCTAATCCCTTTATTGGATAGTTTAGGCTGCATGTTTAAAACATACAACCTATGTCTGCATATTGATTACATTAATCCTAATCCCTGCTTTTATGCTTCAAAATCAAGAATGGAACCAAAATATCCTCTGGCTATTGCTTCCTTTAGTGCAGGGAACAACTCCTTTTATTTTTTTTTTACTCTTTCAGATAAGTCTTCACTGATGTAGATGGATGAGCTCTTCCGCTGAAATCTAGACGGACTTAGTATCAGCTGCTTGTCTTTGAAACACAGCAGTTTTACAAGAATAGATCTTGTAATTTTCCTTTCTGAACTTCACATTTCTGTGGGCACTCTCAATCTTCACTGGAGCTCCTATTTTTAGCTTCCTAGTGATTAAATCTCTCTCTTTAGCTTCGGTTTCCTCCCAAGTTTCTTTGGCCTTACCTGGAAGAAGTCCACTGACTACGATGTAATTTATTCTAGACTGATTTTCCAAGTAGCCTGCTGCTCTTCATGTCTATTCATTTGTTAATGTCATTTTGATCGGCCTGTTGAGCAATAATTTCTTAGTTTTTTTGACTCATCAATATCATTAATAGCTCGTAACTGTCCTAAAAAGGAGTCCACTCTTTTCCTTGAAGAGTCTAAGATCACTTTGACAAAATTTACTAAAGGCACTCTCCTGCCTCTTAAACAGCCCTTCTTAGAACTCCTTTTGATGATCCAAACTCCAATTTATATTTGAGAAGCCTTTGAAAACACAAGTGATATAGTGATATAATGTTTTCACTTTTATGCTCCAAAGTGTTGAAATATTATGCAGGCTTAACGGCAATAAAAGTTTTCATTGAGATTATTTTGGTAATGCTTCCTTTTACAGTACGTCAGTAACCATGTAATAAGATTGTAATAACATAGCAAGTTATACTATATTACTAGGTTACAAGAAAAAGTTATTGAGAATTTTGTAAGTACTGTGTTTCAAATTTTAGGCAGATAAGGTAAACTCAGACTTTTTAGATTTCAAACTTTAATTACCGGGTAACTCCGTCATTTCTTCTACAGCAATAAATCAGTGTGTTATCATGTAGTAAAATGCAGTTTATTACTTGGCATATAACAGAAAACCAAACATAGAAGACAGCAAGCCAAACTTGATAACTAAACTGTTATTTATATGTAACTTGAGTTCAGTTTTATAATGCTTTATTTACGTAATCATAAATTTCAATTTACTTTGTAATCTGATGTAGGTGGAGGCCAATAATAGAAACCGTCATGTTGTAGCCTAATGGTATTTACCCACCAAATGTCTCTATTGTTACATAGTAACATATAATTGTAATAATTACATGCCAGTATTAGCTTAATTTTTTGGTAATTTCCAAAAAAAGTTTTTCTTGTTACAAAGTAAAAAAGTGTGACTTGCGATGCTATTACCCTATTCTTATATGGTCATTGATGTACTGTAAAAAGCCTTATCATTATTTTCTTATCTGAAAGGTGTTTTATTGCTGGGACTATTCAAATACCCTTCAGGTAGTTAATCAGGTAAACCCAATCACTAAAGAGGATTATTCCTCTGGAAAACTGTATATACAAACATAGATGGGCTGGGCGATATGGACTAAAAATAAAATCTCACTTTTTTAATTTTTTTTTTAATTAAATTTACGATTTTTTCCCAATTTCCAAGGAAAGCAATAAATACAAACTGTAACTTAAGATAATTTTTAAAAAAATGAATTACATTAAATTTTAAAAGACTAATAACTCAACTCCGACATTGAAATTGATAAAGTGTAAATTTAGCTTAAAAAAAAAAAACTGTGACATCTGTGTCCCTGAATGTGTCACCTCTTATTTGAGATGCAAAACATGAAATCGGTGCTTAAGCTGCTATCGATGACATTTTAACATTTTTGCAAGGAAAAAATAAAGGTTTTAATTGTATTAAGTAGTAATAAATCCTGTTTATTATTATTTTTGTCTATGGTTTACCATGTCTTTGTGCAAAGCCGCTGCTTCTCTGCTTGTTTTTCTCCTGGCACCTTTCCTGTCATATTTTAGCTACAGTTAGCTATTTATTGGTTAATGTGGGCTTGTTCGTCCCTGAGAGACCAGCCTTGTTCATAATCAGCCGGATGCTTCTGTTTTAGGTGTTGAAAAAATGTTGTGGTGCTGCTCCCTTTAATTGCGATAGCTTTTTCCACAAATGTTGCAGCATCGGCTCTTGCTCCATGTATGTCGCAGCAAACCCAAACCTGTACAAAACAACAGATGATTTTATTCCTTTCTTGAACACAGGCTTTCCACTCTCCCCGGTAGCCAGGAGGTCATTTGTTGTTTCGTTTGATGCTGTTGTTTACCAAAGTGCAAAGTAAGAATAACACTAGAGCTACAGAAGCACTGGGGAGCCAAAAATGCTCGATTTACTTTTTTTTTTTTTTTATCTGCAACAAAAAACGTGAATAAATTAATTGAACCTATTTATTTTTCCCAGACCTATTATATAGCTATATTGAAGTTGTATTCATTACATTTTCTTATATCTAAGAAAACTGATATCTTATCAGTTGTTGTTTTTTGTTTTGAACATATTTTTGTTTCCTGATCCACTTAAAGATCAACAGTCTTAGAGAAAATTACGTTAACAATATGTTTGTCCTTCACACTTATATGCTCTTCAGTTTTGTTATCTTTAGGCCAAGCTTATCAGATGATTACAACTGAATGCCTTTATGCAACCTGATGAAAGCAAACAATGTCCTGCAGGTGAATGAGTGTGATTTACGTTGTTATGCCACATAACCTGAATGACTCACAAATGTCAGACATACATGTCAGACAAAGAACTTTAAGTCAGTTACTTAACAGCAACATCAACTTCCTTTTCAGCCCTGACCTCTGTGTGTGACTGAATTATATCTTTCTCATTATGCACATGCATTCAGATGTATGCTTTTCATTAAATTATGACAGACTTTATAATTGCCTGTCACCAAAATACAATTTGTCCCTTTTTGTCTCCGTTAAATCTAGCAAAAACACCGAGGCAGAGACACTTTCAAGGGGTGGCCAGACGCTTCAATGCTCGCCCACTTGTCAGAAAAATCTATTTTAATGCTAAATCTGCTAGGAATGCAAATCATTGTTGGCCTTTTTGAGTTTACGAAACTGATATGAAATAAAAATGTAAAGGCAGCTCTTTAAAGCATCTGCAAAGGGGGACTGAATGTAAATGCAAATGCTCTGTCATGATCTGCCCCGATAGCTGACCTTAATTGCTCAAGTCATTCACCTGCTTAACTCTGCCTGGTTCCTAATCACTCCTCATCCTATCCACCTACTGGCTCTGCTTTATATTCGGTTAAGTCCAGCTTTCGGGGAAAGATCATTGTTTGCTTTCTGTTTGTTTGGTTAATTTCTAAGGTTCATGTCTTTGTTCCTGGCCTCCAGTGGGTTAAGAGGTTTAGTGTTTGTCTTGTCATCTGATCCTGTCCTGGCCCTTCTCCTAGGAGCCCTCGGAACGTGGGAAAAGTTGGTTTTATTCCCGTAAGCCTGGCTCCCAGGAGGAAATCAGTTTAAAGTCCTACAGAATTCCTGGTACCACGTCTTGTCTCTCTGTTCTGACACACTGACCCCGCCAGTCTGCATCTGTGCATGTCTGTCTGGACACGGTTGTGGACCATGGAACCCTGAACCTGCCTGAATGCTCTGTGGGTTCCTTTAACCTGTATCTGTCCATTCCTGTGTGAATCGCACTGGGGTTGCACATTGGGGACACTCTGGGCAACTTAGGGCCGCATCTCATTGACAGTGCATCGCACTGATCCTGAATATGATTGACAGGATGGACTGAACTGAGTGAGTCACTTACCTGAACCAGGTAAGTGACTCACTTGGATAATCATCTCCTGTCAGATGATAGTGGTTACTTTCCTGTGTTCCTCCAGAGTGTTAGTGTTTGGGTGGTTCCCCGCCCCCCTCCTGCATCCACTGTGGGCTGCAGTTCCACAGCTCCGCGCTTCAGTTCTGTTTGTCTGTTTTGTTTTAATAAACATTTTGAACTTTCCTACTGACTGTCTTACCTTAAATACTGGGTCTATCTGTCCTGTTTTATGACACATTTAAGATTTTGATTTGTAAAAATGCTAATAACAGAAATTAGTTTCTATTAACTTTAGCGGCTTGCTTGTTTTTTGTCTAAATCTAAATTAATATACGAGCTGTTCTTTTTCAGTAATATTGAATTATGCAACATTTGCATGTTTGTGTTAAATGTTTCCAGCTTCCCAGGTATGCATTTAGTAACCAGCTGGACCAGAATCTTTGATGCGGAAGTTAGAAAGCAACCAGCAATAGTGGGTTACTGCTGTCATCCGGTTAAAATGCACAAAATATGGCATAACTTGACCCAAAACAATGCATTTTGGGTCAACAAATGAATAATGATACTGCAATAAGAATATTAATTCAATGAGAAAAAAAAAACTTTAGAGTGAAAATAAAAATGCTCAGTACAGAAGCTTTTTACATGAATTTGATCATTTATTTATAAAGTTGTAGACGCAGTTTTACTACAATTTGACTTGTTTAACTGTAAACATTGAATAAAAACATGATTCAAATCCACGTTAGTGTACATTTGGCTTGACATTTAAATTTTTGATGATAAGTTCAGAAAATTGCTTTCTTTTGAAATACTTTGTGTGTAGGACCTTAAACCTTTTGCAGCAGGCCTAGCTTTATCTCTTTACCAATCAAAAGTCCAACAGCCTTTGTTTAGTGGTTGTGTTTTGCTTCTCTCCTGTCTTGGCAGGTCTTATCAACACCTTCATATTACATATAGGTGATGGATGACAAGTTTCCATCCCCTCCCTACCTGCTGAGGACAGTTGAACTATTTCAATTCACACATGCTTCTCCTAACAAGGATTCCTGATGCTCTCTGTAATATCTCACCTTACTTACTTGGCTACGGCTACTTATTCTCCAAAAGGGGACACATAATATTAAGTTTATGTTACATAACTGACGTTTAAACCGACTATGTGTTTTTATGTAAGGATTTGTCTGTGATTACTCATCATCACTAAATAACTCTTCCGCACCACCGCCAGAGCCGACACTGTAAAACCTGGTGCGAGAAGTCTCCTCTTCATTACATGTTTTGCTGCAGGGCTTGCAGACACGCAGCAGTTTCTTGGGGTCAATGTGGTTGATTCGGGCTCGATCCTTGGAGCAATTGTTGCACACAACAAAGCCACACTTTCTGCAGTGGTGTCGCCGGTTTGTTGCGGTGAAGGTGATGAAACAGCGCATGCATTTCTGAGCAGCCTGGTCAGGGATCCAGGATTTTGCAAAGTTGAGGTTTTGATTTGGGACTTGCCCCTTCAACAGGGAGCTCTGGCAAAGCTCGATGTGTGTCATCCAGGCTTTCTTCTCCTTGTAAGTTGGGGCAGAGAGGAAGAAGGACTTGCTAGGAGTACAGATCAGCCACATGTGCTTAAAGTCTTCATCATCCTCCATGTCCTCCAGCTTGATGTCCTCTGAAATGACAGTATTTATACAATCTTAATACACTGAACCATGATTAGTTTTTCGGTATCAGACAGTGTTTGCATTTGAGTGACTCACTTAAAGGGATGGTCTTCTGGTTCTTGTACCAGCGGTTGTTAACAATGATGCTGCCGTACACAAGGATATCGTTAAAAAGGAAGAAGGCTTTCTGCTCCCTCTTCTTGCGATTTTGCTTCGTCAGGATGCCTTCTCCCACTAGAATTCGATTTGGTTTGGAAAGTTTCTCCCCCGGTGGGCTGAAAGCATTCTCCACTTCCTTGATCCGCTTCAGGTTCTGAGTTTCAGTAGACAGTATGTCCATGGTGTCGATGTGTGTTTAGGAGCAGTGCAGCGTAGTTTGAGTGGTAACAGCAGATAGAGTGCAGAGCTTTATAGTGGCACTTCCCACGTCACAAACAAGGAAGTTAAGCAGTAAAACAAAACAACAGGAAGGTGAAAATATTGAACACAGTCTTATGAAGGGACGTTTGAAGTTTCCCCTGAAACTAAATGCAAATTTGTCGAGTTCTCAACTATAATTAAAAACCTTGGCAGTCCCTGAGCTTTGAAAGGTGTTTTTACATATAGTATGTGGATGAAGAAATAACGCTAGAGCTCTACACCACCAGGGTTAGAGAGAACCTAAAATGATGCTTTATGTATGAAATGATTATGATATAGGAAAGTTTCACATTCAGTGTTTTAAAAGCATGTTTCGTCATCAAACTGTTGAAGTGACAAAGATTTAAGGACTTAACAACAGAAGATTTTGTTTCAACCAGAAAAGTAAAGATCTGCGTATTGGAGTATTTTTAACCATATAGGTTTTACACACTAATATGATGTTTGTTTCCTGCTATGCTCATAGCATTTGATTGCTAAATATAACCACAGAGTTCTTTAAAACAAGTCTCCTCATGTCTGCAAGCTATTAAAGTAGCTCCATCCTAGCAAAGGAGGCTAAATTGTTCCCTTTCCCTAATTATTTCCACAGGAAGGATCATAGAAGGTAAAGAAAAAATATCTAAACAATTACTGATTTCTGATTAACAAATAATTTTATAGAATATACTTTTACCAAATACTGTTTCATGTATCTCCTTGGATTTGCTTTGTGAATTGGAGCCTAGGTGGAAGTTAAACTGAATAAACTGATTACTCGCCTTCATCCGCCTACGACACAGCCAATCAGCTTTGAACCACCGCTCCACGAAAACCAATCAGCTTTCAAAGTTCATCTTAAAAGGCCTCAGATCCACAACACGTCTGCTACCTAGTGTGCAGACGGTGGTTTGCGCTGTGTGACTTAATTCAGATCACCCCGTTTCAACCCACCTCCAGCCCCGCCTCCACCATTGTAGCTAAAACTTCATCAGAGTGTCATTCTACCCGGACCCTTACTGTATTCCTCATCATTTCAACCGGTCCGACAGAAGGCCGCCGTTTTGAGCCTTATTCTGCCAGAGGGATCTCCCCAATGGGGAGTTTTTCCTCTCCACTGTCGCTTCATGCTTGCTCATCATGGACAGGTTCTCTCAACCTGTGTTATTCAAATTGGACTTCCATCTTCCAGGTCCTTGAGTGAAGCTCTAGTATCAGCTCACGCAGTCCACTGGATCTCCCCATAAAGCTCAGCATACCGTCTCGCTAACCAGTAGTCTACAGACTGACCAACTTCATCTATCTCCACTCCACCACCAGTTTGGAGAGGGGGGGAAACAGCCCTGTTCTTTACTCCTGTTCTTGCATATTATTCAATATCTATGTTTCCTGCCGAGGTCTGAGCGCCAAAGACAAAGTAATTGTATTAATTAATTTCCTCTAATTGTCTTTTCTCTCTGTGTGACTTTTTCAGATTGATTTGGTTTAAACACATTCCAAATGCTCTAAATTGCTTAATTGACCTGATCCTAAAAAATTTGCCTCTTAAACAAAAATAATGGGCTGCCATCTTGGGGCTCCCTGGGAGCAGTGTGGGGTTAAGGGTCATGCTTAGAGACCCAGAGGGACAGTCTGTGGGAGGGGGGCTCAAACTCAGAACCGCTGGATTCCAAGCTCTATGCCCTAACCACTAGGCCGCCACTCCCTTCAACACTCCCCCCACATTGATCAACTGCATAATATTATTGTTTCAGATATTATTACTATTATGCAATAAAGCTGCTGAAAGTGTAATTATTCAACTTTTTCTGTAAATATCAACGCATTAGTTATGGGAATTCAAATACAGGAGATCTGCATTATTTGCATTATACTGAAGAGCTGTGGTCTGAGTCTGTTGACATCAGAGCAGGATATGAACATACAAGCAACCTGAGCCAAGCCCAGTTTTGGTTTCCTGCTCACACAAGTTTGTTTTGAACACATAAATTCCTTTACGACTTATCCGTGTAAAAATAGTTTCCTCTAAGCAATATTTTCCTCTAAGCAATATTTTCACATCCTTTTACAAATACTTTGTTACCTTACTTAATTAGAAATTCTGACTTTCTATACTTTACTGGAGTAATGATGTTTTTAGACAATTTTGTACTTCTACTCCTTACATTTTTTTCATTCATTTCTACTTTCTACTTCTTATGTTAAATTCTATTCAATTTCAATTCAATTTATTTGTATAGTGCCAATTTACAACATATATCATTTCAGGGTGCTTTACAGTTCAACCGGATTAGTTTTCTATCTAAGGAAAACCAGTTGATTGCATCAAGTCATTGACTGGAAGGCAATCCCTCACACCAAGCATGCTTGTAGCGACAGTGGAGAGGAAAAACTTCCTTTTAACAGAGAGAAACCTTCAGCAGATCCAGACATTTAAAAAATAGACTTTTTTTGTTTCTTTTTTTATTTAAGCTAATTTTTATTATGGCCTGTTGGTATAAAAAAACAAAACAAAAAACAAAAAAAACAACCAAATAATTTGTTTCATCCAGAGAGTTAATGTCTTAGTGGTTGGACTCGGTACTGCACCAACCTGTTGTTCGTCACATACCAAAATAAATAGTTTTTCAAGAGGATGCAAAGTTAACTTTTATGCTGTTGCCATTAGTTATAAAACTAAGAAAAGGAAGTATAAAGAAGCTATTATACAGGATTGTGGAAAACTTTTCATTTAATACGGTAGTGCAGTAACCAGTATGAGGTTCAAAACATCTGTTCTTAACATTTTTTCCTGCATTACTTTCACTTTTAAAATTTAAGTAGTTTTAAAAAAGGTACTTTTTCACTTTTGCTTGAGTTAAAACCTTAAGTTTATAATCTCTTTCAATACTTACTTTCAGCCATCAGGTGGCCTTCTGATACTTGTATCTTCTTTTGTATTCAGAAACTAATACCAAACAGACAAAAGATATTAATCTTTCATTAAGATAAAACACATTATCCTTTAACAATCATGTTTTATAGATAAATAAATAACCAAAACGCTAAAAGATCACACATCTTCTGGTGGGTGTCTTCATCTTTCTGCTGATGTTGGTCCCTTGTAAAGGCGACATTTAGAGCATTGTCTCCGGAGCAGCTGGTCTTCAACACCAGACTAAGGTAGACTGCCTGTGTGTAAATTAGCAGACAAGACGGGATTATTCTGCCCAATGTTCTAATTTGCTTTGTTGTAGCTTTTCTTGGTTCCTTCCTGATGAGGTAAGATGAACTCAGATGAGCTCTGACCAATTTCTTTTGATGACTTTGAGCAACACCTTCTCTTGCTGAGGGATGGCTGAGATGGTACTCCATGAGTGTCTCCAAGCACTTCGGTCTGTAAAAAACACAGTAAAAAAACAGTTCTTGTAGGTAACTTTAAGTATGTCACGTTTCAGTCCTAGTAGTTTGGTCAATGGTCAGTGGTCTGTTCTGTGGTCCAGGAAAGGGTCGACCCTTCTCAAAAACGATAAAACTGTGAGTTAAAAGTACCAACGGCGTATAAATAAAAGGAGCTGAGAGATGAACTATTCTTATGTTGTCTGACCCATTCACAAACAGTAATAAAATAATAAAACTTCATGTAGCTTAAAGAACTTTAGATCAAAATTATAACTTTGTCCCAAACCATTGAATTATTCCAGAATTTTACACTCACTCAATACATTCACTTGATTAATGTACTTAAGTACTTGTTTTTTCAAGTGTCTTTACTTCAGTCTGCACACACAGAGGGCATCTTCATGGGGATTTTAACCAGGCTAACTTCAAGACTGTGCCCCTTACCTTACGTACCTTACAATATCCAAATATATCCATAAACTCTAGCTCCGAAAAAAAAAAAGGATTGTATAATTATTATTATTTTTTTTTTTTGGAAGAACCCTGAAATCCGATCATTCACCATAACATTTGCACAGAGTCAAATCTTTAAAGAGGTTGCACAAGAATACTTAAAATGTTCGATTGACGTCATTCATACATCTGAAAGCCTTTGCAGTGCTGGGAATCTACACTCAGGGAAGTAGGTAATCAGGTAAACCCAGTTTACCTGGAGGTGGAACTATAAAAAAACAAAAAAACACCAGCTAGTTATGGTAAAAAAAAATTAATAAAATTTATTAATAAAATTAGTTTTTTTTATATGAATTAACTTTTCTGCATCTCCTAAGCACTTCTGTTTTATTCATTGTGGCTATTTATAAGCACTCTAATCAGATGAGAGGAGCTGAACTCCTTTATGTAAGCTGGTGAGAACAAACCACACCCTGAGGGTGAATAGTTCAGTATACCATATTATGTCGTCTTAGTTGAATATGTCACCAAGTCATGACGTTGAAAGAGGCAGAGTACCTGCATACTGACAAAGAACTTTAAGACACTAACTTGGTGGCAAGATCAAAGTAATTTCCAGCCCTGACCTGCGCTTGGTATTGATGCACTATTTCCTTGTATACTTCTGCATTAATTACTGATTTTATAACTGTAACTAAACACAAGTTGTTATTTAAAATTAGAAAAGATAACAAAGGAGATGCACATTCAAGAGGTGACCAGAAGGGGAAACTGACAACTAATACATTTTTGGGACTGCTAGAATTCTTATTTCTCACTATCCTTGATTTGTGAGGGCTGTCCTCACAAAGCAACATGGGATTTGTTGTGGATGTCTCGTTCACTCTTAGCAGACAGCTTGAAATCATTCATGTACATGAGGTGGCATATAGTGGCCCCATTTTTGAGTCGGTACCCATTGTTAGGAATCCAGTTTTGTGTGGGTTGTGTTTTTTGTGTTGTTCTCTCCCTCCACCACCAGGTGGCGCCCTGTTCTCGTTGCTCCCCCCACACACCTGCGGCTGGTTGGCTCATTACAGAGAACTATTTGAGCGGTGGACTGTCACTACCTTGACGCCAGAGTGTTTGCCAGTTTTGGGTACTTTAGCCAAGCTGAGTTTTGCTGAGTCTAACTGAGTCTTTATTTTCACTGAGCCTAACCTTGTTTTTTGTCTTTGCCTTTTCGGCAGGAAGCCTCCCTGCAAGCTGGAAGTTTTGCGTTCTTCCCCTGGAAGGATTGTTTGAGTCTCACACTGAGTAGGGGAGTAACCTCCACAAGTTCCGTTCAAGTCCTCCTGGATTTTCAAGTGACAGTCCGTTCAATAGCTCCTCAGGATCCAACCAAGTCTAAACCCCCCTCCAATGAGTCTTTATCTCTGGATAAACCCACACTTATTGGATTCTGGGAAGAAAGTCTTCTCCACTAATGTGAGTCCCATTTTCTCTGTCTCTCCAGCCATCTCTCAAAGTTCTCACAGTTCCTGAACTAACCGCTGATACTTCCCTTCCCTCTTCCAGTTCCGGTTCACCAGCACACAGAGTTTCCTGAATCCAACCCCGCTGACCTTATCAATAAACCTGTTAAAACTTTTACCCTGGTTCTCTGAGTGGTTTACTGCATGTGGGTCAGATCTCTTAAGAAAATCATGACATCCATAGCCAGTCTTGGTCACTACTTGGGTGAGGGGGTTCAGGCTAATGCTGAATTGAAAGGGGGTAAGAATATCTCATTGGTATATACCATATTTCATAGAGATTTTTGCAATTGGCTTGGAGTTCATCTCAAGGCCTCATGGAGTGTGCAATGAAGGCTCTTAGAGTGCTGCTGATCTTTTACAGCTTTTACTATATGTGCCTACTTATCATTTCTGCTATAATGCCTGCCAGGAGTTTCCAAGTTGAGGAAAGAGAGGGCCAGTTGTTGGTTAGGACCTTTCTGGGGGTCTCTAATTATTAGGACTGTTCGGCCCTCGTTCAGTCATTTAGGGTGGGTCTTCAACAGCCAGGTCATTTGTGCTGCTAGGTGTACATGGAAATAATTTGGTTTCCTCAGCCAGCAGGTGTGGATCATGTCTGGGCCTGGTATTGTGCAATTGTTCATACCTAATAGTCTCTGTTGGAGGTCTGCCAATGTGATGTTCACTGGACCTTGCTCAGGGAGGTTAGCCTGTTGAGCCCTTGGGTCTTTTAGCCGCTGTGCTTTATTATTATGTGATGCTTCTTTCTCCCATTTACTTTTCCAGTATTCTTCGGTCTCTAGCCTTTGCGGATTGGCTTGTGTGTTTATTACCCTGCCACTTGGAGTACACCTTAGCTGGTTCCGTGGAGAACAGCCTGTTTAATCCTAAACCTGCCAGGGCTGTGAATTATTGTCGGTTTATCTGTGTTTGCTGAATTCATAAAAAAAAAGGGAACTGTGGTTCTTTAAAACATCTACTATGGGGGTTTAAATCTAAATGCAAATTTTTATAATCAGTAGTTCAAACTTAAATCACATAAAATGAAATCTAATAAATATAGTTGAGGTGGCTCAGGCATCTGGTTAGGACGCCTCCTAGACGCCTCACCGGTGAGGTAAACCGTTTATGTCCAACTGGGAGGAGACAAGGAGGGTTAGCCAGGACACGCTGGAGGAACTATATTTCTTGGCTGGCCTGGTGCCAATCTTCCTGCTGAAAGGCAACAGTGCTATAAACTATGCTGCCATCCAACCATGACTGTTTGAATAAAAATAAGGTATTATTTATTTTCTACTTTGAGCTTAAACGCTGCCAGGTTCCTAGGAATGTATTAAGCAACCAGCTGAACCAGAATATTTAATGCCAAAGTCAGAACATAAAAGTGGGTCCCTGCTGTCACCTGGTTAAAATGCACAAGATATGTCATGGCTTGACCCAAAACAATGTATAATTTAAGTCTAATTTAAGATGCATTAAAATATTGATTAAAAGAAAAACTTTATATAGACAAGATAAATGCCAAAACTCTTCAGACAGAATTTATTATTTATTGATAAAGTTGCAGCAGCAGTTTTACAACAAGTCTGAGTTGTTTGACTGTAAAAATCAGATAAAAAAAGCATATGAATAAAAATCACAGTATTGTTACATTTGACTTAATTTACAAAAAAAAATGCTACTAATTATTTGCAATCATAAGTGCAGATAAATTGCTTCTTTTAAAAATACTTCATAATTTTTAAGGCTTTAAGCCTTTTGCAGCAGGAAAAGTTGAATATATTTACAGATTAAAAGTGCAACAGTCTTTGTAAAGTGGTTATTTTGCTCTTTGTCTTTGCAGGTCTTTTCAAAACCTTCATATCACATATAGGAGATGGATGACAGGTTTCTTACTTCTCTCTGTTGGACACCATTGAACTATTTTAGTTCACACATGCCCTGCTCTGTGATACTTCACCTTACATACTCAGTTAACAGTGGACACATGATACAAGGTTTATGTTACACAACTACAGTGTGTTTATTATGTGAGAATTTCATCTGAGATTACTCATCTTCGCTGGATAACTCTTCAGCATCACCCCATAAACCAACACTGTCAAATCTTGCCCTAGAAATCTCATTTTCCTTGCATGTTTTGCTACAGATCTTGCAGACACGCAGCAGTTTCTTGGGGTCAATGTGGTTTATTCGGGCTCGGTCCTTGGAGCACTTGTTGCACACCACAAAGCCACACTTTCTGCAGTGGTGTCGGCGGTTTGTTGTGGTGAACGTGACGAAGCAGCGCATGCATTTCTGAGCAGCCTGGTCAGGGATCCAGGATTTGGCAAAGTCGAAGTTTTGATTCGGGACTTGCTCTTGCAGCAGGGAGCTCTGGCAAAGCTCGATGTGCATCATCCAGGCTCTTTTCTCCTCGTAGGTGGGGGCAGAGACAAAAAAGGACTTACGAGGCGTGCACATCAGCCACATGTGCTTAATGTCATCACTGTCCTCCATGTCTTCCAGCTTGATGTCCTCTGAAATGAAAATATTTATACAATCTTAATACTCTGCACCATGATCAGTTTTTCTGTATCAGACAGTGTTTGCATTTGATTGACTCACTTAAAGGGATGATCTTCTGGTTCTTGTACCAGCGCTTGTTCATGAGGATGCTGCCATACACGAGAATATCATTGAAGAGGAAGAATGCTTTCTGCTCCATCTTCTTGCGACCCTGCTTCATCAGGTTGCCCTCTCCCACTAGAATACGATTTGGTTTGGAAAGCGTCTCCCCCGGTGGGCTAAAAGCATTCTCCACTTCCTTGATCCGTTTGCGGTTCTGAGTTTCAGTCGACAGCGTGTCCATGGTGTCGATGTTCTGCAGCAGGAGCAGTGTGGTTTGAGTGGTAGCAGGAGAGAGAATCCTCTTAAATACTTCACTTACAAGGAAGTTATGCAGCTTAAAAAAACAACACAGTTGTCTTGCATCACGCAACCCTCTTTGGTGTTGGCAGGGATGGTTGGAACACTATAAAAGAACCACATTACAGATGATTGCCAGGTTTTCAACTATAAATAAAAAAAAAACCTTTGTAGTTCCCAGAATCTGAAAGCAGTTTTTAAATGCAGTATTTGAAGAAGAATTTTTTTTTTTTGCAGAGTTGAAGTGTGACTTTAAACACCACAGGGTTGCAGAGGACCTCAAATCTAGCTCTATCAAATATTTAGTGATAAAGGAAAATTTTGCATCCACGGTTGTATAAAAAGGTTTGATTACCTTCAAACTGTTGATGTGAGAAAGCTTCTTTAAGACATTTCTTTTGAAGTGGAAGTTTAACAATAAAATATTTAATTTTTACCAAGCCTGTATTAAAAAGTACAGATCTGTGAGTTGGAGGATTCTTAGGCTGGATAAAAAAAAAATGTTTAGATATGATTGGTTTAGAGATGTGCTCCAATGTCAAGGTTTTAATGTACTATCAGTCACTGATTTGTTGGGATCCGGATGGTGTAATGTAGGTCCTGCTTTTCTCCTTCAGATGTCCTCATGGAGCACCAATGGATGGGCAGCCTGGTACCTGGGATTGGAGTGTAAGAGGAGTATAATGGCACTCCTTTATAACCTGAGTGTTAACTGTCTGTTTTAACATCAAGCCTCTTAGTGATTTGATTGATTTTTGTTTTGTTTTGTTTTTTTGCCATTCCTTGTCTGGTTTTCTAAGACTTATCTGCTGTTTTTGCTCTTGATGTTACTCTGAATTCTAGGCCCAGGCCGACTGGTTTACTAGACCAGAAACGTCACAATTTAGTCAAACCCACGTTCAATATACATGACTGGAAAACCTGGCTCCTCCGTACTCACCATATTTCGAACCAAACCTTGTCCTCTCTCCAACTTGGAAGTGTTACCTCCCTTTGAAAGCCTCGGTGGAAAGCTTACACATTCCTGGACTCTTAAGTTCCTCTACTGGAAGAAAAACATTAATCCTCAAACAAATAAGCATAAGTAAACAGCCATTACGTCAACATCCAACCTCATAACCGACTTGTTCCTCACTGGATTTTGCTGTGTTCTTTTCATTATTTCCTTGGCAAAATAAACCTGTTAAAACCTTTAGCTGATGTTGGAGCTTGGCCTGTTTTTCAGTGTAGTCTTGTTTCTCTGACTGTGACTAACTGTATGTGCTCTCTTTCATCTTCTGACATGGGAGCTGGCTCGGGGACGGCTCCTGTGGAGCTGGTTGAGAGTTGCCTTTTGTATCTGTCTCTTTCTCAGTGTCTGCTTCTGTATCCTTGAACCCCAGTGGGCCTCGGCAGATGGCCGCTTATACTGAGCCTGGTTCTACTGGAGGTTTCTTCCTTTTAAAGGGAGTTTTCCTCCCCACTGTTGCCACAAGCATGCTTGGTGTTAGGGATTGCAGAGAGTCAATGAGTCAATGCAATCAGCTGGTTTCCCTTGGAAATTAAAATTGGAACTAATCTGACTGTATTATCTGGTTGAATTTTCTCCATAAAGGGCCTTGAGATTACATGTTTTGTAAATTGGTGCTATTTAAATAAACTGAACTTAATTGAATTCTCCAGGATGTGGGTCAAATGAACCAGAATGATAAATTTGTTTTTATACAAAAACACAAAGCATTATCTGACTCTCTGTTTGAGAGTTCTGCTATGAAGGAAGAGACAAAATCTTAAAGCAATAAACCTAAAATCATAAAATCTACACCTCCAAATTTCTTTAGCATTCTGCAGCATCTCTTCCAGCTTTACATATCTAATGATTGAAAAATCCAACCATTTTTTTTTGTTAAAAAATACTGCTTCAGATCAATTACATCAGATGGGAAGTACATAGTAATTAGTAAACACAATTTTACACAAATATGATCTAAATTATTTAAGTGCAACATTGATTGTTTGCTTAAGGGTTGTTGTGCTGGAAGCTGAACCCACAGGCTTTTTTAAGGATTTTCCTACTGTAAGCTCCATGCATCTTCATACCCGCTGCGACTTTCACCCCTGTCCATGAAAGAGAAAAGCAACCCAAGAGCAAAATGCTACTCGCATGAATAATGACAAGGAGTGCTAAAAACCTGTTTTCTTTGTTCCTTACAGGCCTTAGTAAAACTTTAAAAATGTCAAATGTATAAATTCCAAAACTATTAGTTGTCCTTTTGGCAGATCCTCCGCCATGAGCCACTTGGCTTGTCCTCCGATTAATGCTCCTTATTCCTGGCCAGTCATCAGTGGAGGGCCAAATCCTGGTAGTCTTAAGGTTCTACAATAAACTATATATTTTAGAGGATGTATTTAACAGATCAAAAAGCTTACAAAGTCATATTATAATACAAACCTACTTTAAAAGTCTCCATGTTGGATGGATGTTTCTTGGTCTTCAGATTACTGTTTTTGTTTTTTCTCTAACAAGCCTTAAAAGACATTATAAAACAGCTGGATTTATGCTTGGTTTAAAATAGATACACTTAGATTTTATGCTAAGGTGACTTCTAAGGTAATTTGTGCAAAAAAGATTTTATTTTAGAGTAAAGTAATTGATTAATTAATGAATAAGGCAAAACTAATCACAGATTTTAAACCTTATTTGTGATTTTACTTTTACTGTGCCAGTCTGTGAAATCCAAGAAACATGCCTTGATATTTGCTGTTGTAACAAAATATCCAGAAAGATCTTATATCTGGGATGCAATGTTATGTCTTGGAGTTTTTAGTGTTTTTTCTTTTTCTAAATGTTTTCTTATATGTTTTCCTCAGGCTGATTGAGAATTTTTTTCCCCCCACTGGAACAAATGCAATATAAACTGGATCAGGCAATTAGATCTACAAATTAGTTAGATGATTAAAACCATGAATGGTTCTCCATAAAAACTCCATAAAAGGGTTACTGGTGTTTTTCCTCCTCTTCTATTTATTCTATGTATTCCTGGAAGCTTTTTCATGCTTCCACAATGTTATCTCTGCAGAAGGTTAACAAAACAGAAAATCTGATTTACGGAAAATACTGTTAAAAAAAACCAAAATAGGTAGTTTTTTGTTTGACAGAAACCTGTCTGGCCTGATAGTTGAGACGCATCTGTCAACAAAAGATCTGCCTGATATGATTCAGGAGTATTTTAAGCATACAGGTTGGCATGCAGATGTAAGATCAGCTTACATCTGCATGAATTTCACATTGGGTATTCAGTTCTAAAGGACCTCAGATTCTCAATTCACTTTAATATTCTGAAGTTTTGTGTTATTTTGTTGTTTTTTGTTTTTTTGTTGTTGTCTGTTTGCTATCCTGACCCCCTGTGTGAAGCATGTCTGAATTTCCTTTATCTCACTCAAGATCAGGCCTATAACATTGAGCTTTCCACCCATAGAGCAGGCTTGTTCAACTTTGGTCCCTGGGACCCGCTGCCCTGTATATTTTAGTTTTTTTTTTTTTTGCCTTTACTTTACTTTGCCTAACTTAAATAAGGCAATGATGGAGGTATTGCAATCATTTATTTCAGGTGTCCTGCAGCAGAGACACATTTAAATTACTCTGCAATAGAGGTATGTTGCATGGTAATAACTGCAATGATAAATAATAGAGTTTTGTATTTGCTGGAAGAAACAGCAACACTATTGAAATCTCCTCACTCTGCAGCTGGCTGACTTGAACTCTTGCGTTTTTGGAAGGTGAATAAAGCAGAAACAGGATCCCTGAGAAAATGTTTCGGGTGACAAGGAGGCTTACTTTAAGCAAGTTGGAAATATTATAAGAATCCCTTCTTATAGGGTTCACATTCTTAAAAAACAACAACAAAAGAACAAAAAAATAAAAGTTTTAAGGCATTTTATATGAAACACATAATAGCCTACATCCAGTTAGTTAAAAGCTAAAAAGATAAAATATTTACTGTTTGCAGGAGTTAGCTTCAGACTGAAGGCCAAATGCATTGAACTGATCAGGTGTGTCTGCAGGATTACTCTAAAAGTGTTTGTTTCACCACAACACAAAGCTGATAAATCAGCAACAAAAAATGAAACGTCCTAAGTTGCAGTCAGTTTGAATGGAAAAAAACGTATTTGTTCATCACATTCATTGCTTTTGTGCATGTTGAGCCAGAGGTTGAAAAAAAGTTAATCATGTTTCTCTTTGATTGATTTAGGGAAATTCTCTAGCTTTAGTAACTCCAATGTTGTTTCAAATGTTCTCTAAATACTGATGACTTTGATTGTTTGGCATCAACAATGCTGAGGACGCTAAACCATGTACCATTCAGCCCCACACACGCACACATACCCCCGCTTGTAATGGCAATATAATGTACTGTAATACAATACTACTGTTACCAACTGTTTGAGATGTGAATGCATAATTTCTAATGTTCATTACTAATGTTTTATTCTCCATGCTGATGTTTTTTCCCCCTTTCCTTATCACACATCTTGTCTGTAACTGACTCACCACATAGATGCAGACTTTTAAAACGCTCTTAAGCTGCTCTATTCTTCTTCTTTTCTTGTTTAATGCTAAACAACTTTTGACTTTTTTATATATTTGGTCATGGTGTAATCAATAAAACAAAAGGTGGTTCTCATTAAACAGTAGAAATGAAAAGAAGAAAAGGCAGGAAACCAGTTAGTTTTAACAAACTGATCTTAATCTCAGTCTTATCTGAAAATACCTCAGATCAGGAAACATTAATCCATCCAGCTCAGGTTTTGGTAACTGTGTCTGTCTGTTATGCAGCTGCTTCAACAACAGCTTTTGTAACACGCTTACATCATCCTATTGTCTGTTGGTGTTACGCCCCTAAAAATGGGTATCTACCATTCTAACTTATCACATTGGTGTGTCTCAAATTTTCATAGCTTGACTGTTTAGTTTCTTTGCACTGCCACTGACAATAGGGCAGTCTTTTTTGTTTGGAAACAACAACAGAGGCCCTTAGTAACGACTGCATGAAGGTATCTGCTGCAAAGATCCATAAAGTTTAAATAAAACAGCACCAAAAAAATGCTTTTGCAATCTAATGCTGCCCAAGCTTTTAAACAGAACTGATCATTTTGAGTGATATTAAGCTTTTTATGCATTTACCGTAATAAGAAAAGGGATTCCAGAGGCCTCTCTCAGCCCCTGTCAATCATAATGTGAGGGCACCTGAAATGTTTATTATCATACAAAAGGTATAAAAATGTTGGGAATGCTATTTAGTTTGTTATGTGTGGTATTGTACTGTAGAGCCAGTTAATCTTTAAATCACTTGCATGTTGTTCAAAAGCAACCAATATTCAATAACAGTAAATCATGACAAGCATTTGCTTATTTTGTTTTTGACTGTTGTGATTATTATAGATTATTATAACCTTCTTTTCAAAGTGAAGAGATTATTTGTATTTAAGTTTTGTATTTTCAGGTATTTTTTTTTGTATCTTCAATTATTCCTCGAAAAATATAGAGAACATATTTGAATCTAAATCAGATGTTGTTGTATTTCCCATTGCTTCCAGCTGTTGTTTTTTTCTATTTACAGTTGTAGGCATCCAAAATTTCCCCACTTTCCTTGATGGGCCCTTGGCTAGTCCCCTACAATTCCTTTTTAAACATCAATCTTTGTTATAAAATATTCTTTCTGTCATGATTTGTGGACATTAAGAGAAGCATAATCTCCTGGTCAGACTCTGTAATTCAGTGAAAAGATGTAGTCAGAGTAAAATAAAATGCACGCCCAGGAGAAGGAGGGAGTCACTCCAGTGGCTGGAATTGCGAGGGGATTTTGCTGGGAGCTGCAGGGAAGTTGGCCGCTATTCGGTTTGCGTTTGACTGGGAAGGGTCATTTTGAATGGCTGCTACTGTAGAAATATGGGAATAATAACCATAAAAATGTTATTAAATTGCATAGTTTTATTTAGACAGCATAAAAAACCTGTACGTCCTGCTCATACAGGTTGGGAATGCTCAACGATTGGGGACGAATCAATCCTCTTAGGACTTGTCCACATCAAAACTGTTTCCCTAGAAAAATATTTTCACATCCTTTTAACAAGTTCCTCATGTTTATGTCAAATAGCTATGCCAAGCTTGTGTGAAGGACTGTAACACAGCTACTTAAAATCGAGTAACTGTGTCACTGGAGTGAAGTGGAGCATATGCATCAGGCTCGCCGGGGTACTGGGCTGAGTTTGTTTCTGTTATTGTTGATATAGATGATAGTGAATCGCTCATCTGAACAGAACACCAACAAATGAACACTTCATTTATAAAATTCAAAAGCTGATTCGTTAAAGAAAAAATAATAAATATCAATAAATATGGGCAACAGTGAGCCTCCTCTTCAGAGGACTATTAGACAACAATAGAGTGTCTTTAATCAGAGGATTCCCTAGTTTTGGTGCAAGACAGACTGCTCCTGCCTCTGCTATCATTATATACAACAACACTTTGAAAAAAAAACTATGAGTTACAAAATTTTATTTGTTTCTGGCTCAATAAAATATTTTTGAATAGAGTTGAATTATATAAGGGCTTAATGTTTTTTTATATAGGTCACAGCCAAATTTGTGGCTCTGTAAATCCTCCTATGCCCAGACTTCTGTGCAGGTATGTTAAAGTAACTGCAAAATGTCAGAAACTGCATTTTGTTTGTATGTGTTTCCATTGAGGCTGCCACAAAAGAGAACTAAACAACAGCAAACCACAGAAAGCTGATTGTACCAGAATAAAGTAGCCCTGTTTTACTGAGCTTGAAGGCCTTTAGAAATCTCACTGTTGAGGAGCGATTGGGAGGAAGGTAAATGTTTCTACTGAGGAAATTAAAGAAGCCCAGACTTGTGATATTGATGTTGATCTGGTCTGAATAGGAGAACTCTTTATTGTGTAACTTTATTTTAATACATTTCCAGTTTATCCTGAGAACAGAGAATCTGATTTTGCTTGTATTTTAGAGATATAAATCAAAATCAAAATGAATAATTACACTCAGAAACTTTCCAAAAAAGTCTTTGACATTGTCTCATGACATGAGACAAATGGAAACAGGTGAAAAATGGTCAACTGGCTAATTCTGATGCATTTACAGCAACAATTATTGATTTTTTTTCAAATAACTCACCAAACTAACCTAAACTACATTAGTGTTTCACACAGATATTCTTTATTTTTTATGTCATTAATTGAAAAAAAAAACTATTTGTTTTACTATATTGAAAGACCTACAGTATAACCAGCTCAAAATGTCCTTCTGTACATCCAATAATTTTTTTTCATGAGCAATGGGGACATCTAGTGGACAAAAAATGCAGAATCAAGGTGAAGTGTGAGTTTTTATAAAATTGATCAAAACAATTCAGTTTAGAGAATCTTTCTTTTTTATTTGTCTTTATTTCATCACACTAATCTACAGGCAGAGAACAAGTTAATCTTTCCAGGTCGTGTCCACAATCACTCCTTTAGCACCATTAGGTTCAGCCACATGGGGAAATAAAAACAGATTTAAAAGGATTTCAGCATAAAACACAGTTTTGTTCAGCAGTGAGATTGTTGCCATGGTGATTCTAATAGGGGATTGGTCCGTAGTAAGCATTGTAGGCGGCGATGATCCCATTGGTGTCCATCATGTGCTCACAGGCCACATTGGACTCGCAAACTTCTCTCAGACTAAAGAGAACAAGAGACAAAGCAGAGAATCAACCTCTAAAAATAATCTTACTGCACAAAGTTGAATAAATATACAATACAATACAATATACAATACAATACAATAACAATAACAGCTAAATACACCAGGCGCTCTTTACAAATGAAAAAAAGGACAGAAAACCTCTCCAGCTGAGTGAGGGATAGATGTCCAGCAGCTCTCTTCTGTCTAACCACAGCAGAGGCCTCATCTTTCACCATAAACAATCCTGCAGGAAAAACATTTAACATGTTACTTGGTTCATATTTTTAAAAACTGACCCTTTTTTAGTTAAAGTATTCACATTCCCTAAAGTTCCTCAGATTTTACAAGTTACAAAACACCTTAAAGTTCAATGTACTTTATTTGGATTTATGTGATACATTAATAAAAAGTAGTGCATTAGGAATAGTACTTCATAGAGTTTCTGAGTAAAAAAAACATGTTTGAGTTCACTCTGATGCTGCATTTACACTACAAAAATGATCCAGAAATAAGTAGACATTTCTTAAATTAAGTGTATTTATTCTTAATTTGAGTAGGTAAGTGTGATAGTTTGCCAATGGAATGAGTATTTTTACTCTTAAAATAAGATAATTAGATTATATGCACTTGAAATAAGACAGTGCTATTGTATTATTATTTTAAGTGTAAATTGTCTTGTTCCATTGGCAAAATGTGTCATTTACCTCCTCAATCCAAGCACAAATGCACTTATTTTAAGAAAAAATTAATTACTTATCTAGATATCTGTTTTTTCCAGTGTAAAAGGTTATAACGTCTGACTGACATGAATGTAGTTATATTGTATACATTTCTTTTATGTGACAAAAATTTTATGAGAAAATTCAAATAACTTAAACTTTAGGATATTCCCCTTTTGATAAATAAAATATTTTTTTTCAAGATGTGGGGACAAAAAGGTTAACAATAATGAGATTATTATAATGAATATAATATTAATACCCTCCTCCAGAGCCAGGGCATCTTCAGCAGGCTGGGAGTCAAGGGCAGCATCTGTTAAAAAAAAACAAAAAAAACTGTAATGATTAGAAGGAAATATTTTGTTACTGCTCATTTGTCCAATAGCAGAACTACCTGAAGTCACATAGACCGCCAAGGAGCATAGAACCAGAGCGATGAGGATTTTCATCTTTAGATTCTATCTGTAGTTTCAGGTCTGAGTCAGTTCCCTTCCAAAGTCTGTCTGTTCCTTTCACTCCCAAACATCCTAAAAGTCGGTTTATAGATGCGTCCTTCGTTTTGGCCGGGCTGTGATTGGTTGGGGAAATATGTAAGTATCACACACCCACAACGATGGAAAGATGTGCAACTTTTCCAAAGGAAAAAAACAAAACAAAAAAACAAATTGCAAATTGCCCCTTGGTAGTTCCTGAATACCATTTTTTTAAAGAATATCATAGCAAAAAGTCTGTTGTGAAAAGGATTAAAATCCTTGGTAAAAACATGCAAAAGTAAAATGTCTTCTCACCCACAGCTTTACATTTCCTACATCATAGTTTGAAGAGCTTAATCTCATACTCATCCTTTATATCAATGCGTTTTTTCTTTTTTTTTTGCACCATGTTTTTTTTCTCCCACAATGTTTACATTGATCAGTGATGCACTTTAAGAAATACAATGAAACTTGTACAAAACAAAATTTCATTTTGTATATACTCTGTTTATACAAAATAACAATAAAGTTTGTCTAAGTCTAAAGTCTAAGTCATAATTCCAGACTCACCTGTAGGGATCAAAGTCTTTGTTGTCAATGAATGAAAAATTTCTTTTACTTCGACATTGTCAATCCTGAAATGTTTACATTCCAATGTATTGTTTTTTAGTTTGCTATTACAGCAGCTAAAATGTTTATTAAAATATCCTAGTATATCAAAGAATTTATGATTGTGCTAAAACTACAGCCTCTTTCCTACTGAAAATTTGTGTTGCGCCGATGCCATCTTTTGGCCCCGATACCGATACCTGGCTCCGCAGTATCAGCCAATACCGACATCATCTGTTTGAAATTGATGTGTGTGTATATATGAAGAACTGCAAAATATTTGGATGTAAAATGATTGCCATCATGGCTTTGTCAAGCTGCTGCCTACCTTTGTGAAGCAGGAAAAAGACTAATACAAAGAGAATCCAGTAGAACTTTTTATTGCCTACCTGGAATTGGTGACTATAGTTGAATAAACTTTTTGCTCTCAAAATGGTATTGGTGCCCTATTTGTTGGTACTCGCTGATACTGATACCCCCATTTTAGTGCTTTAGATACTGGTATCGATATTGGTGCAACACTACTGAACATACCAGGTTAACGCGTGTTTTTCAAACACGGGTCGACCCACTAACTACCGTCATTTTGCTCCCTTCCCTTTGGCAACAAAAGCTGGTCTGACCTTTCACTGGCAAGCTGCATGGCCTCTGCATTGCATGTCTGGTGACGCCATAATGCTGTGTTATCGTTGATGATGCCACCAGCACAACAGAAATCAAAAAGCTTCATGATGCCTGATCAACCCATCATCAAGTAATTGCATATATTATTTAGAACCATAAATGAATTAAAACTGCACCAATATGTGTATATTTGTTAACAAGGGCCACATGAAAGTCTGGTCTGCCTCCAATGATTCATTTGGAATATTTAGATGTTGTGTACGTTCATTTTCCTGTTGGTTCAATGTAATCAGTATAGATTGACTCTGAACTGGTCAATCTATACTTATTACTGAGGCTAAAGTTATAGTGTTATGAATAATTCTGGTCTTAACTCGATGTAAATCTAAAAGCCAAGGCACATCTCATCAAGATATTAAGAAAATATGGAGTAAAAGTGATATTTTATACTGAAAGAAAAGGAACAGATCATTATGCTATGTTTCCGTTAAGTAGGTCCTGGTTGTGTTTTAAATAAAAATGGCTATACGTCTGTATTTCTGGAAAAAAAGAACCACAACTGAAAGACAATTAGTTTTTTTCCCCCCAACAAAATTATAAAATCTCTCAAAAATATTGAATGCGTTATTCTCTGATTTTAAACTAAATTATGCTTTTAGGCTGAAGTTTTAAAAACGGTTAAAACCTAATAAGAGAACCAAAGAGTCACTGCATCTATTGCAAAACATGGTGGCGCCAGCATCATATTATGGGATTTCTTTTATTTAGATGGATCTTTTATTAGACCGTCAAGGTGGATAAAAACACAGACAAGGTGTTTTTATCCACCTGAGGTGTATACATCTAAACAGTTTCTATTGGGTTATATTTCTTAGACAAAAACTTTTTTTTTTTAGCTGTAAAAGATAGATTTTAAATCCCCACACAATTTTAAAAAATGATCTGCAATAAGGATCCTAACGATTTTAAATTTCTATTCTCTCTCAGTACAAATGTTAAAAATATGCAGGATGTTTTGGTTTCATGTGAGTCTGAAGACATGAACAGCTACTTTTAAAGCTCAAACGAGCTAATATTTACTTTTGAAGCTTTTTGGAAATTATTTCAAATAAATGCTCAATTTCAACATGAATACTAGCTTTACTCTGATCTAGTACGCATCATTTTTTAAATCTGTTTAAAATCTCATGTCCAGCATGCGTTTGGCATAATCTAGAAGTCAGTATGTTGTAACCTCCAGGAAATAATGAGGAATCAACCAATCTGAGACCAATTTTTTCAGATTTCATTGAAGGTTAAATGTTTCTATTTAGCAGCTAAATGTTTCTATTTGGCAGCTAAAGCCTCCATCATCATTGAATACATCTAGGAATAAGAGGAATTACTGCACTTTTTTTTTTTTTTTACTTAAAACTGTGAAACTCTTAATCTCTTTCAAGGTTCTGGATTAGAAGTCCTTTCTGTACAGAGAGGTGCTTTTAATGGAAATGTCTTGAGAGCTGTACTGGATGAAATGTTGTTTTGTACACACCCTGTGTGTACAAAATGACAATAAAGTTTGTTTAAGTCTAAAAGTTTGCAGGTTTTGCTGATAAATGACTTGCTGGAATCAAATGCCTCCTGGTGGACAAGCTTTGCCAGTTTGTTTGTAAGGTTCAACACCAAGCAGTGCAGAAAAACTACTCAATATTATCACAATGCACTAACATTTTTTGTCAGCCCTCATTTTTTTCTCCACATCGAACAAAGGATGTATTATTGCTCCTAGAATAGCTGTGGCCATGTGCTCACAGGCAGAACACAGCTAACAAATAATTTGACTTTACTCTGGTGTTTATTGATCTTGACCTGTCAGATAAAGGAGATCTTTCCCAAACCAGTCTGTGATGAAGGTTCAGCTGTGTTAGATGGTCCATTGCATCTTCTGAGAGAGAAAAAGTAAAACAGCAACATACCTTCAGTCAGAGGTTGCAGCCAGAGGCAGTTATAGATATGGATGATGTGGCTCTCTGTCCAGGGAAGCCCACCACAAGGGACGGCAATGAGAAATATATTATGAATAAAGTTATTCTTCTGGAGCACATCTGGTAGGTTTACTTTAGAATCCAGTTTACAGGAACTTTCCAACTCCGAATGATTTTAACCCGGAAAGAAGATATTAAAAATATGGTGATGATGCTCCAGTTAATCTTCTCTTTGATGCAAAAATAAGAAAAAATAATCATTCTGGTTTTTTTTTTGTTTTTTGGTTTTTTTTCATCAAGTCTGGACTGAATTTCACCATCTGTAGTCAATGAAACCTTTATTCTATTTGTGAGACAAACAATATGTTTTTAAATTCTTTCTTGGCATAGAGAACACATACCAATTATATGAAACAAGGAAAGGACCAGTGTATTGACTGGTGAAACTTGGACTCATCTATGGATCATTTGACACTAACCTTTGATCAGTGTTTTTAGATCCTGATATGTTTATATAATGAAGACGCTCCAAGAACCACCACTGAACCCAGCTGCTTTTTCTCTCTGGTTAGAGGAGCCAAACCGGTGGACTGAGAAGGAAAGTGTACTTCATGGAAGGAGGTGATATGCTCTGGGAAGCCAGATCAGTGATCCGTGATTTTTTTCTTTTTTCTTTTGAGAAACTCCTCCAAATCCCACTGAGTATAATTTTTGTTTCCAAAATGTAGTCTTGCAAAACCAAGTTTATATAATCATTTCCTCTATCAATTTCACAACCAGTATTTTAAATATTCAGGCAGGAACAGTCAAACCTACCTGCTGCCATCCAAAACAAGCTCTGCACTGGAAGCTACCTGATCCCTTATTTAAATCCAAGATAGTTTTAATTGGAAATAAAGTTGTTTCTGTTATTTTTTTCTTGCTTGTCAATGATGGGAAGAGACCCAAATTCAACATCTAGAGAGACAAAAATGTGCTGAAACGTAATCTAAAGAGCTAACTTGAGCCCTTACCTGTCTAATCTTTCTTCTGCCTGGGGTGACTTCTTGTTTTGATAAAAGTTCGAAGAAGCTTTTCTGCTCACTTGCAATGGGAAACTCTAGGATTTAATAAAACAAAAATATAAAAACTTTGTCCTGTTTTTGTGAAAATGAACCATGATGGTTAATAAGCTAAATCTGAGAACTGGGCCAATAAATGGGCAGATTTTCCAACAGGCTTATTCTGGTGTTGTATGCTCCAAATGCCTCCTGGGGCATTTCCAATGGCAGAGGCAACAGTTTCTAACAATAAACTCTCTATAGAAGAGGGTTCTGAAAGATGCAGAGAAAACCCGACCAAATGGCCATGTAGGATATGTTGGAGAGCCACGCTCAACATATACCTGGCAAATTGGTTATCAGGTTAAGATCATCCCTTTTTAGTCTGATAAACCTTAAATAATCCACTGATTCCAATGGTCTTGAATAATTAGATTACTGTATTTTGATGTTAATCCAGGATAAATGCAGGTTTTCTGTGGAGGCCTCAGAGTTGGTCAGAGAACATAACATAAACGGCATCATTAGAGCAGATCAGGGTTACAGCTGAATTTTTAAAACAATATTTCAAGCTTTCAGTTTCGCAGACCTCTGTTCCATTTATCTTCTTTACTAACCCTTCTTAACAAGACAGCGTGTTGCATTTAAAGTTTGGGTTTTCGAAGTTTGCCCTCAACTTGCATTTCTAACTATTTTTGTTTTAAACCCTAATCTTTATTTCCATTCAAAATGTTTTCGGTCCCACCGGGCTCTAGGGAAGGGGCGTGCATACCGCCACCTACTGTTCATGAGTGTGTAGCAACATTGTTTTACATCTGTTAAATTCTATTTTTTTATTTTGTATTCTGAAGATAAATAAATAATGCTTTCCTTAATCTATAAATATCTTTTATATTTCCTTTATTTCCCAATAATCCTTTAAGACTCCAATCTTGGCCTGTCCTTTCAACTCTTTTCAATTTCTCCCTTTCAGGTTCAGATGTTTTACAGTTCTACATTTTCTATCTCTCCACATCCTTCACATTTATCATTATTTCTCCTCCCTATTAAGTATAAATTGTCATTTAAATGAGTATGACCTACTCTTAATCTGATCATTATTATTTCCTCCCTTCGGTTTCTCTCATTAATATTTCTATTTAATACTGACTTTTGTACTTTATATAACCTTCTTCCTTTTTTATCTCCATTCCACCTTTTTTGCCATTTTTCAATTTCTTTCCTCTTAATAAATGATTTTCCTTCCCCTTTCCCTGAAGGAATTGTAATTGTTATTGCCTCCTCTAAAGCCCTTTTTGCTAATTTGTCTGCCTATTCATTTCTTTTTACCCCTTCATGTGCTGGAACCCAACAAAACCAAATATCAATGCCACTCCTGTATAATCTAAATAAACTGTGCTGAATTTCTAATATTTATATACCAAGAATGGAGTCTTAAAGGATTATACCAAGAATGGAGTCTTAAAGGATTATTGGGAAATAAAGGAAATATAAAAGATATTTATAGATTAAGGAAAGCATTATTTATTTATCTTCAGAATACAAAATTAAAAAATAGAATTTAATAGATGTAAAACAATGTTGCTACACACTCATGAACAGTAGGTGGCGGTATGCCCGCCCCTTCCCTAGAGCCCGGTGGGAGCGAAAACATTTTGAATGGAAATCAATGGGGAGAAATGAATAAACTTCTGGTCCCAGTCGCTCTCTGTCACTGATTCCAGATATGCTGGTTGTGTATTTAAATTGTTTTTTTGTTTTTTTTTTTGAGTTCCTCTTTGGTTAAAATCTGGTCAAAACCCATCAATGAGATCGCACCAAACAGGAAGTTAAATGCACAAAGGATCCGGTAGATTTCCAAATAAAACACGTCCGATCTTAACCCATGATCCTTTTGTCAACATTAGTTTTTCCGATATGCCACGACGTAATGCATTGATCTGAAAATCAACCTCAGACGCAACGCACGCAGTGGCGAGGGTTTGATCCGTCAGATGGAGTTAAATCACAAAGAATTCAATG
Source organism: Cyprinodon tularosa (assembly GCF_016077235.1). NCBI lineage: Eukaryota > Metazoa > Chordata > Actinopteri > Cyprinodontiformes > Cyprinodontidae > Cyprinodon > Cyprinodon tularosa. The sequence goes on from NW_024039662.1 coordinate 779,108, forward strand.
TTGAATCGGGGCGGCAGCTAAATGCTAGGCGATGGGTAGCAGCCAAAACGTTGCAATTTCACATAATCCTGACGAGATCCGAAAAACCGTAGCAAAAACTAGCAAGCGGGTGATTATGTATGTTCACTAAGTAAATATTATGTAAATAAACCCTACACTTCTCGCTATAAATGTAATCAAAACCCATTTAAATGCAGAAACTGCGTGAAATTATTGATTTTCCCACTAAAAGTTAGAGAAATCTCGACCATGTTTATACCAAAACGTTACTGTTTCACATTATCTTGAAAAATCTTTGCAAGAAACGAACAAGCAAGTGAATATGTACATTCCCTGAGTAAATATTCTGGCAACAAACTATACATTTCTCACTAGAAATGTAATCAAAACTCATTTTAATGCAAAAACAAACTCAAGTTATTAATCTGTCCACAAAAAAATGAGCGAATGTCGGCCATCTATATATATTTTTTTCATCTCCCAGCTGGAATCTTGAAAGTCACGTGACTAGGACGTAAAACAATAGAAAGCGTATAGGCAGAAGAAATGTAACAGTACCACAAAAAAATGGCCATTAATGTACCTCCACTACGTTTTGCAGTGTGGACCAACGTAGTGGGGATACATTTTCCCATGAGACTGGGTTGCTTTAAGTTATGTTTTTGTTTTGTGTTTTACTTTTTGCAAAAGCTTACTGCTCTAACTTATTCAAAAATAAGCTCAACCTGTGCATTATTTGTTTATGGTTTTTTTTTTTTTTTAGAATGGCACCCTTAAGGCTGATTTATACTCCAGGTCATTTGTGTGTTTGTGTCGCAATGAATGCAAATGTGACACTCTGGTGCACCTCTCCAAAAACTGTAGGTGACCGCAGACAGCAGGCCTCTGATTGGTCAAATCTACATCTGCTCTACTCTATGCGGATTTTATGTTTAATACCTTTAATGGCTTGTTTTGTTTGTATGACCGCCATTGTGAGAAACAACTCGTTTAGATAGACCAGCTAGAAGAGCGAGGTGCACGAGAACCTGGGACCCCTTTTCCACCTGGATCCCCGCTCTTTTTCGCCCTCATATCCCTCCGTTGTTGGACAAACTTGCCCCCACTTCATCTCCGCCTCGGCCGTATCTAGACCCACAGCTAGTTGAGGATTGTCCCTCTTTCATTGTGTCGTGGAATAACATAGCGCAGACCACCAACCTGCCATCTCTCATGATGTGACATGATTTTAATCTGAGGGCTCTCTGTCTTATTGCAAACCACAGAGACTTGCTAAAAAGAGGAGACAACATTTATAAGCTGCAGTTTTTTGTTTGTGGGGTCACAGCATACTTGAATGTGGAAACACTAAAACTGGAACATGTTATGTTTTAAAACATACATGTAAGATGACTCTTTTATGTTAAATCTTTATAGATAACTGTTGTACAACAGATAAAACTGTAGGTTATTGGGGATCCTCTTTTCAAAAGGATATTTTCAAGAGGATTGGAATTTTTCAGATGGTTTTAGATGAAAAAAGCTTTTTGTCTTTTCAAATAAAACAGTGAAGGATATAATTTCTCAGTCTGTGCTTGTGTTGGAGTCGTCAACGATTGGCTCTGTGGATTCGACCTCAGGACAGCTTGCATAGAAAAAACAAAAAACAAACTCCTTTAGTGGTCACAAAAACATCCAGCCTAAGAGACTTTTTGGGGATTGTGGGCAGCTCACATTTATTTTGCGCCAACATGCAGGGGGGAGATGTTGACACGCAGATTTGCACTAAATTGCACTTAAAAAAAAGTTCAAAAAAAGTTTTTCTATCTCCTGTTTTGCGCATTCAGCCTTTTTCGCAAATACCAAAAACCGCCTCAAGGGAGCATAAACACTTTTTCACAAATTTTAGGGAATTTGTGTTTGGGTTTTTATTTTTATTTTGCCATTTCCATTTTTTTTATATATACAATACTTGAAATTGCACTTCAAATGACAACAAATCGTAATAATGGAATCAGAAATGTTTGGATTTTTTTTTAAACCCTTAAAGGAACTTTTACCTAAATAACATAATTATACATGACCTATTTCATAGATCCTCTTTTTTTTTCTTGTTGTTTACGCAAATTTTTTAGATTCTGATGTAATTTGCGACAAAATTATGAACATTTATATCGTATAAGAAAACTATTACACCTTCATTCTTTATCATCTGCTATAAACCTAAGCAAGTTTACAGATCTTAATCATAACCAGAGTTGAAAAGTAAAGAAATGGAACAAATATTTTGTGTTCACCTTATCCTCCTCTGGGTATTTTTATTACTTTTAAACCTTGGTGTCACGCACACTGTCATGAAGGAAATTGTCAAAATAATATACTGCTGACATGCATGTATACAGTCTATTAGCAAATTAAATGTTGATTTGAGAGTAAGTTGCCCTTTGAACTATCAAAATATTTATAAATGTAAAATATAAATGTAAATATTTATATATCTAAATGTCAGGAATCCAGCTTGTTTGGGTTGTTTTTCTGTTTTTCTCTCTCCACCACCAGGAGGTGCCCTGCTCCTCATTGGGCCTCCCTGCACACCTGTGGCTCGTTGGATCATTACCAGAGGAGTATTTGAGCAGCAGGCTGTTGCTACCTTGACGCCAGAGTGTTTGCCAGTGTTGGGTACTCTATCCAAGCTGAGATTAGCTGAGTCTAACCGAAGCTTTGTTTCTCTGAGTCTAATCTTGTTTTTGTCTTAGCTCTTCGGCAGGAAGCCTTTCCTCTGTAACTGGATAACCTGGACTTTCTCCCCCTGGAAGGATTACTGAGTACAAACTGAGCAGGGGTAAACCTCCACATGATCCTTTTAAGTCCTCATCGGAAAACCAAGTGGCAAACATGAGTTTCTCTCCAGCTATATTCAAGCCTCAGTCAATTTTCCTACGGTACCTGAACTGATCACTGTGACCTCTCCTTCAGACTTTCCGTTTCCGGTTCACCAGTCCACTAAGTTCCAGCTCCTACTTCTGTGTTTCATCAACATTCAGTAAACCTGTTAAACGTTTTCCCTTGGTCTCTGAGCGGTTCTCTGCATCTTGGTCAGATCGCTTAAACCAATTATGACACTAAATGATTACAAGTGTATTTGTTACTACTCAGACACATACATTTTTATTCTAAAATGTAAAAAAAATCTGAAACGTTATGAGCAACTTTATGAGAAAGCCACTTTCTTGATAAACAGAACAACACATATTTTGATTTGATTAGATAATAATGTACAAAATAACTCCTTCAAATAATTGTGTATAAAAGAAGCTTTATTTTTACTTCTTTCAAAGAAACAAAGTCCTCACCAACAGCAGATCTGGCCTGCATAGATAAAGGCTTTTAAAATGTTCTGGCATATGTTGTCCAGGTCAAAAACGATGGGAATATAGCAGTTAACACTGAGATTATATGTTAAATGAGAGGAAATTATCTATACGGATTATAATAGAATTTAAGCCGAACTGGAGTCTCATATTTTTCAGGTCTCTCTCTCTACTGTCAAAACTGAAAAAAGACACAATGGCATAAATTAAACTACACTGTAAGAGAAGTGAAATGAAGGAACAGGCGATAAGGAGGTGTCATTCAAACACTCCAGTTTAAAACCGACGAGTCACAGCCGGTCTGTGGACCTGCTGCCGTGGATTTCGGGCCCCGAAGTATCGCTGGTAGGCCTGCTGGAAGCCAAAGCGATAGGCGTAGAAGCGGCAGGGTGAGTAGTCCTCACAGGTCTCTGCACGGATCTCTGATGGAGACTTTCTTTTCCTGAAGGATGTTGAAAGGACATATTAAATTGTTTATTTGTTTCCCCTCTCATCACAAGGCTGAAAAGTCTAGTCTGTCTGAGATAAAGTTAGTTATAAGGTGTATTTGCATGCCTGTGGTTTTACCTGAAGTTAAAATGATGATTGGGGCGGTTCCCTTGGAATGGAGGGAGCCTGTTGCCTGGGAGGAAGGAGTTGGCTCGATTCGGAGGCACAAATAAATCTGGAAATACAAAAGTTTGTTAAACAGCACACCTGCCTGCATCATGTAAGACCAGGTAGCTGAACTGTGTTTTAAGACAGTGGTGGTTTTATATATGGTACATTTGGGCAGCTGCCCAGGGTGGCATGAGAAAGAAGAGAGCACAAGCATCAATTATAAAATAATGCCGTATAAATCAGCTGAATAAGTTTTGTTTTTGTGCAGTCAATGTAGGGTTGGGACCCCCTGCTTGCTGCTTAGACATGCTTTTTTTTTTAGATTGCAATGCATTACGAATTCAGCTGATTTGTTTTTAATTTAGATTAGTTGGTAGCAGCAGAAGGTTGTCCAGTGCAACATTTATGCTAGCACCACCTCTGTCTATGAAAGAAAATTAGTTAAAGGTTAAATGTTTTTTAAATACTTGTTAATTTGTGGGTTAGAAATGCATGCATGTTTTTCCAGGCACTGAGATTTTTTTTATCTAATGTTTAATCACCTTCAAACGATTCATTGCTTTCATGAGAATCTAAGGGAAAAACATGGAGTTGGTTAATTATGAGCGCTGAACAAAAACTGAAGTAAAATGCTGAGTGGCTGCTCAGCGAAGATGCTGGGGACATTGTGTACCGTAGCAGACGCAGAGGGAGACCACAGCACAGAGGGCCACGAACTGAAGGAGGCTACTCATCTTGGGGACGTTGGACCTTCGTAGCTTCTGACACAAGAGAAAGGCTGAGTCAGAGAAGAGAAATGGAAACATCTTTTTAATCTTATTCGGACAGATTGTTGAAAAAAGCAACTTCTTATCTGTACCTGAAGCTTCAAAGCAAAAATATAAAAGTATTTCTAAAGCCTTCAAATAAAAAAACCCCCAACAATTTGGAAAATCTTACATACATTTCAAAGTACTAATAGTTGTAAAATTGTTACAATTGTTCAGTTAATTGTCTATAATCATTACTCCTTGTCTGGTCGCAGTGGGAGATGCTGCCTCTAGCGGTTGCTAGGCAAAGAAAATAACAAATAATAAATGTAAAAAAAAAAACAACAACAAATGCTTGCATTCATTCAGATGATTTTTCCACTTATTGGTTGAGGTGGAAGCCTACATCCATTTGGGGATTATGTCCATGTGCTACCAGCCTGAAGATGTTCAGATGTTATTACAATCCACATGTAAACACCAATGAGACTATTGCAGCTCAGCAAGACTCAGCTCTTCCTAGTGGATATTTAATTATTGTATTCTTACTTCCTTAACATTTCTACACTTGTTCTTGCTAAACTGTATTGCAGGCACCTTGTTTCTGATTTCATTGTTTTGACTAAAAGTCAGATCTTTATTTTATGTGCTATTTGTAGCTTTTCAGATCAGTAATGAGCAGCAACCTCCACTTTTACTCATAAATCGAAGGGTTAAAATTGGACAAACCGTGTTTCCGTCCAATTGAAATGCAAATTTTAAGCAAACTTAAAAGTTCAAAAAGAAGGTAATACAAACTTTGAGTGTTTCCATTTGGTTTTGAGGTAAATTAACCAAGTGATGAAAAGTTAAATGTCATCAAACATCCACGTTACATTGAATGGCTGTAATAACCAAGAAATACAGGCTGCAATCTAGCATCAAAAGGTCAACAATGGAGGAGAGTTTTAATGAATGTGTTCAATCGGGCGAGCTGTTCTTAAAATGTAAGCTAGTAAAGGCAATATTGCTTCCAGCCATGTTTACATGCATAATAGGAACGTCTGGAGAGACAGCTGATCAGTCATGTGGGTAAAGGTTCACTAAGTTAGAGCTGATTCAAAAAACGGTTTTCTATCTCCTGTTTTGCGCATTAAGCCTTTTCCGCAAATACCAAAAAACCGCCTCAAGGGAGCATAAAAACTTTTTTTCAAATTTGAGGGATTTTTTTTTTTTTTTTTTTTTTTCAAATTTGCAATTTCCGTTAAGGTTTTTTGTTACAATACTTCGAAATGCACAAAAACGGATGGAAATTCAACTAATTCACAGTATAGAAATTTTAGGGGTTTTACACCAGACATAACCTCAGTATCCAATATAGGTGCTTGAAATATTAAATTCTTTTAACATATGATTATTATTTGCAATGATTTATAATTCATTAAACCCGTTTACACATGATTGACTCGCTTAGTAAACATGTTAACTACTCGAAAGTACATCGATTGAACTTATACAGTTGGTTTGACACATTAATAATAGCTATACTGGTAACTGAGGTATATTTGCCATGTTTCCAGCAAAATGTGAATTTTTAGCAAATTTTTAAAAGGTTGAAAAAAAGGCAAATGCTAATTAGATCTTTCCGTCCATTGCAGTGAATTAATGAGGTGATACAAAGCGTAACATTTTCAGACATTGACGTTATGCTTGGCTGTAGAAAAGAATATTCTTCTGATAAATTTGTTGTAATTGTGCAGGTTTTCCTTATGAATTTCAGTAAGTATTAGCGATGGTTTATGCCATCCAGAGAAATCGACAGAGGAGTAATGCTAATGCTGAATTTAAGGCGGCAGCAGTAGTGGAATCAGCTGATCAGTCATGTGAGAAACATATTCAGAACTTATTCCAAAAAATTGTTTCTGTTTCCTCTTTATAGCATTTTTGCTTTTTTTTTTTTTTTTATTAAAAAAACTTTTTTTTTTGCAAAGTTGATTACGCCTATTGCTGTTTAATATCAAGCTATTTTTATGCAATACTTCAAGATCTCGTAAAATATTTTTGATGGAAACATGTTTAACCACTAGATCCACCGGATTTTTTAATTTGATCCTGGAAATGTTGGAGTTTCGTCTCATTCCTATATACAAGTTTCAATTTTAAAGGAAATTTGAAGATTAAAATGAGTCGCCACCAGCATTTGGTATAACCATGATCCACTTCATTATGGTTAGATTGTACTAGAGCCACTAAAAGTACTCATGTACCACTAATGGTAAATAAGTTCCACAGTTTATGGCATACTTTATGAGACATATTGGTGTGGAATGTTTATATAAGCCACACAAGAAACAATATATTTGGCCAAAGGAAAAAGTGAAAACGATTGAACTAGACCCAAGACTGAACCAAGAACTGTGTAAAAACTCCAGTTGTAAGGAAAAAACCATCAGAGCATTCCTGTGGCTGAGGAGGGCTCTACTGCTGCCAGCTCATTGAGTCCAAACTCATTTCGCTGAACAGAGTGTAACCATAAACTGTTCTTCAGATTTCTGCACATACGAACATCCCCAAAACACATGTCTACTTGCAATAGACAATCACAGGTACTCAAGTTAAAGCATATGACATCTGTAAAAGTACTGACACCAGATGTCTGAACCCATGCATGTGCAGTAAGGCACAGATGTGCCACACTTGCACTGCTGACAAGGTTCCTCTGCTTGTGATTTGGAAGGAATTCTGTCTCAGCAGCCAGAGCTCTCTCCCCATCAATAGCAGCTTTCATTATACATAAAGTCATGCTTCAAACACATAGGTCTGCAGACAGACTGCACACACAGTGTCTGAGGCATTATACAGTTCAAAATCAGATGCAAGGTGGGTACAGAACGGCAGGCCTGCAGCTAAAAGAAATCTTCCAATAACCGGATAGGAACATCCAGACTCACATGAATGTGACTGAAAAAGTTTTATGTTAGTCTGGTTTTAAAAACAGGTTTCCAGACCTTTTCCTATATTCATAATCTGCTCATCGTTTTGGAAAAACTCACTGAACTGGTGTTATGTTATGCACATCCTGAAGCAATTTCAACTTATTCCACAAATCAGCCTAACTGTGCAAGATGACTTATGAAATATTTTTTTATTTTGCTTTTCTTTACTTACTAACATTTAAACCAGATTAAACTTTGAATTTAGCAGTGAACAAGATGCTCTAAAGTACTTACTGTGTGATCTGGATGATAGAAGACGCTTTGGAAATATCTTGCAGTATTTACTCCTGTGAAATATTTCCTAATTCCCTACAGCAAAGCTTTTATACTCATTACATCCCTCCACCCTTTCATTTTTTACCTAGAGACGCCCTCCCCTCTACTGCATTCTCACCCTCCTCCCCCTCTCATACTACAACCCAGTCTCATGGGAAAATGTACCCCCACTACGTTGGTCCACACTGCAAAACGTAGTGGAGGTACATTAATGGCCATTTTTTTGTGGTACTGTTACGTTTTTTCTGCCTATACGCTTTCTATTGTTTTACGTCCTAGTCACGTGACTTTCAAGATTCCAGCTGGGAGAAGAAAAAAATATATATAGATGGCCGACATTCGCTCATTTTTTGTGGAAAGATTAATGACTTGAGTTTGTTTTTGCATTAAAATGAGTTTTGATTACATTTCTTCTGCCTATACGCTTTCTATTGTTTTACGTCCTAGTCACGTGACTTTCAAGATTCCAGCTGGGAGAAGAAAAAAATATATATAGATGGCCGACATTCGCTCATTTTTTGTGGAAAGATTAATGACTTGAGTTTGTTTTTGCATTAAAATGAGTTTTGATTACATTTCTAGTGAGAAATGTATAGTTTGTTGCCAGAATATTTACTCAGGGAATGTACATATTCACTTGCTTGTTCGTTTCTTGCAAAGATTTTTCAAGATAATGTGAAACTGAAACCTTTTGGTATAAACATGGCTGAGATTTCTCTAACTTTTAGTGGGAAAATCAGTAATTTCAATCAGTTTCTGCATTTAAATGGGTTTTGATTACATTTATAGCGAGAAGTGTAGGGTTTATTTACATAATATTTACTTAGTGAACATATATAATCACCCGCTTGCTAGTTTTTGCTACGTTTTTCGGATCTCGTCAGGATTATGTGAAATTGCAACGTTTTGGCTGCTACCCATCGCCTAGCATTTAGCTTCCGCCCCGATTCAACATTGAATTCTTTGTGATTTAACTCCATCTGATGGATCAAACCCTCGCCACTGCGTGCGTTGCGTCTGAGGTTGATTTTCAGATCAATGCATTACGTCGTGGCATACGGGAGAAACTAATTAAACTAGTTAAAAAAAGGATCATGGGTTAAGATCGGATGTGTGTTTTATTTGGAAATCTACCGGATCCTTTGTGCATTTAACTTCCTGTTTGGTGCGATCTCATTGATGGATTTTGACCAGATTTTGACCAAAGAGGAACTCAAAAAAACAAAACAATTTAAATACACAACCAGCATATCTGGAATCAGTGACAGAGAGCGACTGGGACCAGAAGTTTATTCATTTCTCCCCATTGATTTCCATTCAAAATGTTTTCGATCCCACCGGGCTCTAGGGAAGGGGCGAGCATACCGCCACCTACTGTTCATGAGTGTGTAGCAACATTGTTTTACATCTATTAAATTCTATTTTTTAATTTTGTATTCTGAAGATAAATAAATAATGCTTTCCTTAATCTATAAATATCTTTTATATTTCCTTTATTTCCCAATAATCCTTTAAGACTCCATTCTTGGCCTGTCCTTTCAACTCTTTTCAATTTCTTCCTTTCAGGTCCAGATGTTTTAAAGTTCATCAATACATGTTCTACATTTTCTATCTCTCCACATCCTTCACATTTATCATTATTTTTCCTCCCTATTAAGTATAAATTGTCATTTAAATAAGTATGACCTACTCTTAATCTGATCATTATTATTTCTTCCCTTCGGTTTCTCTCATTAATATTTCTATTTAATACTGACTTTTGTACTTTATATAACCTTCTTTTATTTTTATCTTCATTCCACCTTTTTTTGCCATTTTTCAATTTCTTTCCTCTTAATAAATGATTTTCCCTCCCCTTTCCCTAAAGGAATTGTAATTGTTATTTGTCTACTTTTCATTCCACCTAACTTTCCATTAATTAGCTTGAAAACAGCACTTTGTAGGCACCCAGTTTCTCTAACAATGGCCCTTTTTGGGTTACCCTCCATGCATTGGGTGTCAGTTCAGTGGCAGTTCCAGAACATTTTCTTAGGGTTGACCAGGCGGTACAATAATGTGCATGTGGCCAAAAAGTAATAGGGATCAAATTCGGTTCAGAGTCAAGCTATTGGGATCAGGCATCAGGTTCAATTTGCATATTTTCTTAGCCAAAACAAGGATTTGTTGGGCTACTGTAATTTTTAATTGAAAAACGTCCTGAATGGGAAGTCTTCAAACTTGAAAAACAAAGTCCAAAGTTTTTTTTTTTTTTGGAATGATTATGACCTGGATGTCTAAGAATCTTCACCAGCTTATTAGGGAAATGAATGCCCACAATGTCTATATTCTCCAAAAGAGAATAACAGAACAGACCTTCATGAGGCCCTTGTTAAAGCTATGCACATATTTATGCATCTATGCTCTTCAAATAACTTTCTGGTTCGACGCGACATTTACATTAAATGGGTTGAGAGGTTGTTCTTTACCAGTAAATACATAAAAGATTCCCAGATGACTGCCGATACAAACTCTCCCCTATAAAACCTAAAACTAATTCTTATAAGAGAGTAAAATCTGTATTAGTCTTCATTAAATGTAGCATATTGTTGTAAATAATCGATTGCTTTATTTTTGGTGTCAGCTTTTGGTCAATATGCTAACCTTAAAAGGTCAAAGTGGGAAAATGTACCCCCACTACGGGTAGTAGTGGGGTAGTAGTAGACAAATTAGCAATTAGAGGAGGCAATAACAATTACAATTCCTTTAGGGAAAGGGGAAGGAAAATCATTTATTAAGAGGAAAGAAATTGAAAAATGGCAAAAAAAGGTGGAATGAAGATAAAAATAAAAGAAGGTTATATAAAGTACAAAAGTCAGTATTAAATAGAAATATTAATGAGAGAAACCGAAGGGAAGAAATAATAATGATCAGATTAAGTAGGTCATACTTATTTAAATGACAATTTATACTTAATAGGGAGGAAAAATAATGATAAATGTGAAGGATGTGGAGAGATAGAAATTGTAGAACATGTATTGATGAACTTTAAAACATCTGGACCTGAAAGGAAGAAATTGAAAAGAGTTGAAAGGACAGGCCAAGAATGGAGTCTTAAAGGATTATTGGGAAATAAAGGAAATATAAAAGATATTTATAGATTAAGGAAAGCATTATTTATTTATCTTCAGAATACAAAATTAAAAAATAGAATTTAATAGATGTAAAACAATGTTGCTACACACTCATGAACAGTAGGTGGCGGTATGCACGCCCCTTCCCTAGAGCCCGGTGGGATCGAAAACATTTTGAATGGAAATCAATGGGGAGAAATGAATAAACTTCTGGTCCCAGTCGCTCTCTGTCACTGATTCCAGATATGCTGGTTGTGTATTTAAATTGTTTTTTTTTTTTTTAGTTCCTCTTTGGTCAAAATCTGGTCAAAACCCATCAATGAGATCGCACCAAACAGGAAGTTAAATGCACAAAGGATCCGGTAGATTTCCAAATAAAACACATCCGATCTTAACCCATGATCCTTTTTTTAACTAGTTTAATTAGTTTCTCCCGTATGCCATGACGTAATGCATTGATCTAAAAATCAACCTCAGACGCAACGCACGCAGTGTCGAGGGTTTGATCCATCAGATGGAGTTAAATCACAAAGAATTCAATGTTGAATCGGGGCGGAAGCTAAATGCTAGGCGATGGGTAGCAGCCAAAACGTTGCAATTTCACATAATCCTGACGAGATCCGAAAAACGTAGCAAAAACTAGCAAGCGGGTGATTATATATGTTCACTAAGTAAATATTATGTAAATAAACCCTACACTTCTCGCTATAAATGTAATCAAAACCCATTTAAATGCAGAAACTGATTGAAATTATTGATTTTCCCACTAAAAGTTAGAGAAATCTCAGCCATGTTTATACCAAAATGTTACAGTTTCACATTATCTTGAAAAATCTTTGCAAGAAACGAACAAGCAAGTGAATATGTACATTCCCTGAGTAAATATTCTGGCAACAAACTATACATTTCTCACTAGAAATGTAATCAAAACTCATTTTAATGCAAAAACAAACTCAAGTCATTAATCTTTCCACAAAAAAATGAGCGAATGTCATCTATATATATTTTTTTTCTTCTCCCAGCTGGAATCTTGAAAGTCACGTGACTAGGACGTAAAACAATAGAAAGCGTATAGGCAGAAAAAACGTAACAGTACCACAAAAAAATGGCAATTAATGTACCTCCACTACGTTTTGCAGTGTGGACCAACGTAGTGGGGGTACATCTTCCCATGAGACTGGGTTGCATACTATCAGCCCTCTTTTCCAACATTTAATCAGACCGTAGTATTAGCTCTCTGTCTCTAACTCCCACACCCAAAATATAACAGGACAGCACAGGGCTTTCGTTGAGGAAAAGGCCTGGAGAAATGTAGAAAAACAAGTTGGGGATAAACAGAGACCCGGGACAGTGAGTGGAGGCTGGCACTGAACCTGTTTTATAGCAGGTACATGATAATATTCACCCCTATTTGCCACCACGGTTGCACAACATGGAAAAAACATCCACCTTGAGGAAATGGACTGCATCTACTGTGAGTTCCAACCGTGTCTGAGATTTCAGAAAACATCTAATGTAATCAAATACTTATATCCTTACTGTTATCTATGCAAATCCAATCACAGTTGTTGACAATATTTGTGATGTTGTGTTTGTATGATTGCTCCGTTGATTATTCTGGTGAATATTCTCATTCAATACATAAGAGCTACCTGCTCCGGACAATACTTGGCGGTCCATCTGCACCTCATGAATGAAGGACATTCTTTTGAGGACCAGAATGTTCACATTTTGGACAAAGAAGACAGTTGGTTTAAGAGGGGTGTGAAGGAAGCCATCTATATTAAGAAAGAAAAACCAACCTTAAACCCAGTTTCAGGTTTCAGCTTACAAAAACCTACAATGCAGCGATAGAGAGGATTTCCTCCCGCTAAAATTGCAACCCCCAACCCCATACAGAGGACCAGAACAGCTTGCCTGTTCAGCCAGGCCAACAATTCCCCCTAGCGATCCCCCCCCTCAGAGGCATAGACCAGTATCGGGTATTGCAGGCTAACAAAGAACCCAAATTACTGCCCATTCCTAAGGGGCGGACCCGTTCATCCGGTTCCATTTACATGTTTTCTAAGCCAAAACAAGGCTTTGTTTTGGCTTAGACTCAACGCTAATTCCCACATTTTTAACTGAAAAAGCCTCTTGGATGGGAAGCCAAACATCTTCAAACTTGGAAACAAAGCCCAGTGGATTGTGCTTTAACTTTTTTGGAATGAGGCTGATAATTCTTATGATCCTAGGGGCTATGCAGGGTCTTGAAGGGCAACATGCACTCATGGAAAAGATCCAGCATTCAGTATTTACGAGGTGTCAAGACCATAGAAGCAGTCAAACATCACCCAGATTATGGAGAACCAAGGCACTTTAATGGAGTAAGCCTGAGTTGATAGGCAAGCTGTGGAGTCAAGTCTTGAATTCTGGGGCTCTACCATCCAAACTGAAGAACAATTTAAAAGTCCCAGGCAAAGATACATGTCAATACATGGCTTTATACAGTAATCAGATTGTTTTCAGATAGAGGCATTTTTCCTCCATCTGAATTCCTCATCTTATGATAACATCAGGAGATGAGGGTCATGATTTCTGGATTGAGCTTCCTCTGTTCTGACATCTGTGCAGCTGCAACTCCACAGTTGATATCCTTTGGGCTCTTAATGCCTTCAAAGTTGTCCACTTTATGTGTCAATATCCACTATATTGCCAGAAATATTCGCTCACCTCCCTTGACTCACATAAAAGATTTAGTGACATCCCATTCCTAATCCATAGGGGTTCGATATGACATTGCTCCTCCCTTTGCAGTGAGAACAGCTTCAACTCTTCTTTGATGGCTGTCCACGAGTTTTAGGTGTGTTTATGGGAATTTCTGATTATTCTTCCAGAAGTGCATCTGTGAAGTCAAACACCAATGTTGGACAAGATAGCCAGGGTTTCAGTCTATGCTCTAAAGATGTTCAGGTTGGGTTCAGGATAATCCACACCAGGGTCTATGTCTTACTGGACCTTGTTTGAAGAGAAGCCATGTTGGAAGAGGAGGAAGATCTTAACCCAATTACCATAAAGTTAAAAAGCATGGAATTGTCCAAAATGTCTTGTTATGCTGCTGCCTTCAGTTTCTTTCACTGGAACTATGAGGCCAAGCTCAGCTCCACCCTATTATCCCTCCTCCATTAAACTTTACATTTGGGACAATGCCGTCAGACTAGTACCATTCTCCTTCAACCGCTAAACCTAGGGCGTTTCTCAATTCACGAGAACGCGAGTACGTACTCGCGTTCTCGTCAAGTCCGTTCTTGGCGAGAACGCAGGAAGAGCGGACTTGACGAGAACGCAAGCACGTATGTGTATTGGAGCAGAAGTGTACTCGTGACGTCATCACATGCAACGTTGTTTAGCATTTCTTTAACAGTCAAAACTATTTATTCCCTACACAAAACATATTGAAAACAATATTTTTAATTTCTAAAGCTTGAAAAACATAAAAAAAAATTACCGAACCGCAAAAAACCGCCATCAGAACGAGCGGTAGTTCACACATAACTAGACCGAGAGAAGTGCACTACAGACGGGGTAAATTTAGCCCTGGCTGCGGTTACCCTCGGAGGTCTGCTGGTCACTCTGGTCCGCTCAACGTCGGACTTTTTATTTTTATTTTGCACTAACTCTGTAAACAGACCACACAGGGAGGCTTAAATGTATAATGTTATCGCCTCAAACGATTTCAAAACGTACTTTTGAAGAACAACAGCAGCAGAAAAGGGAATGTTTAACTTAACACTGTGAGCGCTGTCTCGAATCAAGCTGCGGCCGCGGGGCATTCTGGGGAAGCGGTCAGTGTGAAGAACGCACAAGTCTGCTCTGATGCATGCTCGATAAAGAGGGTGGGGTGAGAACAACATCCGGGGATTTTATGCGTTCTCGATCTGGCGTTCTTGAGAATTGGAACGGTACTCGGGCTGAGGCTGATGACGTATCACGAGTACACGAGCACACGAGAACGCTCAAGAACGCATATTGAGAAACGGCCCTAGGCTCGGGCATCATGTTTCAAGATGGAGAAGCATGATTTGTCATTCCAGCAGCTTGGATGCAGCTGTTTGACAATAGAAACCCATTCCATGAAGCGCGCTGTTCATGAGCTAGAGGCAGTTTGGAGGTGTGAAGTGATTGACTCTGTTGGCGATCCTCTTCGCGCTATTCACATCAGCATCTGCTGACCCCGCTCTGCCAGCTTACATGGCCTACCACTGCATGTCTGAGCTGCTGTTGTTCCCAAACATTTCCATTTTTTATGCTAGAGCTGACAGCTTACGGTGGAATATCCATGAGTGACAACATTTTAATGACTGGATTTGTTGTACATGTCATCTCATCACCAATCCTCTCTGGAATTCACTGGAGTTGCTGAGAGTGGCCATTTCTTTCATAAATGTTTGTAAAAATAGTCCACATTACTAGAGCTTGATTTTATACACCCGTGGCGATGAAAATGACTGGAACACCTGATTCTAATAATATGGATGTGTGATCAAATTCTTTTGGCAATAATGTGTATGTATTCTACGTAACGAAGTTATGTTTCATTTAAAACAAGATCACTCAATGTAGAGTTTCCTATTATTTTCCCCAGTGGACTTTATCGAGGGAATAGATTATTGGAAGAAAGATTAGACATTTTAAATTAAACACTGATTTTTTTAAACGCTTTGTCAGCAAAGAGATGAAAAGTAATCTCCAGCTGTTTTATTACATCACATAGAGGGGGTTGCCCCTCTATGTGATTGCTGCTGACATATTTTTTGAAGCTTTTTTAAGCATAACATCAATATCTTTTTAGAAACAGGCTCTTTTGTGTAGATTGTGCTTTGGAAATGTGGAGGTATAATTCCTGCATCATGCTGTTTTACATTAGAAGCTATAGCTTCATAAAAAAACAAGCACTCTTTTAATGTCAGCAGAAAATGCTCAGAAATGTGGCACTGTGCCATAAACACTTATAGAAACCATAAGCTAGAAAAAAAAAACAAGTTTGAAAGGAATATTGAGGCACATTTCTTTTTTTGTAATATGCCCAAATGTTTAAGAAGCCTCGTGTGTTGTTCAGGGCACACCTCATTTCAAGTCGCCCTTAACAGAACAATCATGAGGTGGTTGTCCGAGCATTCAATTTTTTAAGAAACTTTAAAATAAGCCCTTCATAATTTATTAATCAAGAGTACAGTTTGTGTAAAACCGCATGTGTCTAAACTGGGCCTGTACTTTGGCTCCAGTGGTTAGCAGAGTTGCCTCAGAGGAAGAGTTAACAGTTGAATTCTCAGCTGAGGTTTTCTGATTGGAGTTTGTATATTACCCACTAGCATGTGAGTGCTCTCTTAAAAGTACTTAGACTTCCAGCCACAGTCCAAAAGTATGCATATTTGGTTAATTAGGTGTGGCTGCAGGGGTTTGTGGTGTTTTCTTTGGTCCTTGGATGTTTAATAGAAAAAAGGTTGCTAGTTTGCGAGAACTAAAGGAGACTGTACACTCTCTAACTAAACATCATTGAATCTGCATCTTTTTTGTTCGGTAGCCACAACAATATTTAATTCAATTTATTTATATAGCTCAAATTCGTAACACATGTCAGCTCAAGGCGCTTTACAGAGACAATCCAACCAGATCATACAGTAAAATTTATTCAATGTTTTCTATCTAAGGGAACTTAGCTGATTGCATTGACTCATTGATTCGAAGGCAATCCCTCACACCAAGCATGCTTGTAGCGACAGTGGAGAGGAAAACTCTCTTTTAATAGGAGGTAACCTCCAGCAGCACCAGGCTCAGTGTGAGCGGCCATCTGCCGAGGCCGACTGGGGTTTAAGGAGAAAAGAATCAGACATAGAAAAAGATGCAGAAATACAAAATTCAACTGTCAACCAGCTGCACTGCGACCCCATCCAGGAAACACACAGCCAGGCAGCTCCCGTGTCAGAGGATGAAGAAAGCATATCCAGCCAGTCACAGTCAGAGAAACTGGACCACAGTGAGAGACAGGCCAAGGTCCAACATCTATAAACAAAGGTGTTGATGGCAGCAGCACTGCTGATATTTCTCTCCAGGATGGTGTCACAGCCAAAGAGGAACAAACGAGGCAAAGCTACTATGAGAAAAAACAGATAACGTTAGAGATTGAACTAACAATATCTGCAGAGTGGGAGAATAGAGATAGAATGTAGCACATTGATGAAAAGGGGTCCCTTTATTCTTCAGCAGTCTAAGCCTATAGCAACATAACTAGAGATACCTCAGAATAACCTGAGCCAACTCATTATAAGCTATATGAAAACGGAATACGTGGGTAATCAAACTTTTTCAACAAATTATTAAAAGTCATCAAACAACCACAAACACAATTCTCTTTAATGTTGACTATTAAAACAATATTTATTGGTAGAAGCTCATATACAGTATGTGCACAGTTTAAAACCCCCTCTTTAGACCACTGAATGCACTCAGCAACAATTGGATCATTAAATAAATCTGGAAAGGAATTCAGACCCACAGTAGAAACGTTCTACACGATTAAAAATTCTGATTTTGAGTGTTCAAAATAGTAACTCTGAATGGTCGGAGGTTATTCTTTAACCTATTGCATTGTATCCATGAGCCATTTTATTCATAGATGCGCCTAAAAACTGTCAGCAACACGTGACTTAAAAGAAATGACTAAATAGGTGTTTAACTTTTTATTTTGTTTACTTGTCTAAAGCAGCAGCAAGTGGGAGAAAGCCAAAGTACCAAATATTTATATAGTATAAATAGTATTTAAATCGCATTTTTATGTGCTGAGATATTTGTATCATTTGCACAGAGAAAGTGACCTGGGCCTTGTTGAGGAGGTTAACTGCAGATGGGATGAAGTTGTATTTGAATTAGTTTTCAAAGAGATTGTGGTCCTTATGGACTGCAGCCATCTAGTTGAAAAAGTTATTATCCAGGAAGGGAGTGGTCAGCCGCAAGCAATGCCAGTACTGATTGATAGCGTATTTTATTAACCATCAGTCAATATAGTGCTTTATTATAAGTACTTTGATCATTTAGTAATATCAAATTTACTGTCACTTTCCATCGTCTACACCCCCACTGAACTCCCACTGCTCCTCCCTATGCTGGGCCACGTCTCTTGCATATTGCTCACTTTGCTTGCTTTTTTTAAAATTTGCTTGACTGGATTGTTATGCTTTTACTTCAGTTTTAGTTACAATTTAAACAAACAGTAGGTCTGGACTACTTTTATGAAAAACAAAAATAATATTGCCTGTCCCAATCTCAGAACCCGTATGTGTAAAATCTTTAGCATGCTAACTGCGGTATGACGGCACAGAAGACAACATCTCTATGGAGCATACCTTAGGGTTATGTAATACCACATCACAGCCTCCTCAGTCATAGAACTCTCCGAAGAGTTGTTTGAGAGCAGACCCTCGCCAAGAGCAAACAAGCCGAGTATGTCATTCCTGTGCCAGGAATTGCAAAAATCCAGAAAGACAGATAAACACTAAGATAGACCTGAAAAAGGAGATAAACTCCCCATCTGATTAAAAGGAGAACAAGAGCCATAAAAAGTGGGGAAAACAAATAGGCAATAGATAGAGGAAACACAAAAAACATGTTTTGTTTTCTTTGGTTATTTGTTGGATTAATCATAGTTATGTGTAGCTGCAGAACGCCTGGGCAGAAGTTTTTCACTCTACTAGAAAAAATATATTTTTTCACAGAACTATAGCAAAGCAGAAGGAGGAAACAAATTTAATGAGAGATGTAATTGTGCAGATTTTAGGCAATTTGCAGAGTTAATGGAGAGTTTAATTCCCAAATGTTCTCCTAATTCCAGAGAACTTGGGTTTTCCTGTCTAGATGATTGCATGAAAAATAAATGAACAATAATCCATTTGTCCCTTCAATATTCTCATTGCATTCCTTCATTGTTGTGAAATGCTGTTTTTTTTTTTACTTCCCTTTAAACATGCCAGTGTTTGGCTTTCTCTGACTTTTTCTCATGCACCTGGATTCATGTTCTGACCAGTCATCTCAGCTCTTAACCATGCCAAGGCTGAGGTGGAAGATAAATGAGAAACAGAAGGATGTGGTAAACAGAATACGTGTCAGCCAGCAGGCTGTTGAGTGATGGCTGTATTTAAAGGAGCTCACCTGTACAGTACATCCTAAAATAGGAGAGACCAGATGCTATCATGAGTAGATAGCTATTCAGGCTGATGTAAACAGAGTGAGACCTTGTTGGGGAAATTTACTAAATCAGCCTGTGTTGACTTTGAACATGTAATAGTGACAGACATGTCTGTTCATGAGGTACTGGGGAGAGATGGAGTAAGGCGTGTATAAGGAAAGAATGAGCCTTTGGAAGCAAAGAAACTGCCTGAGAAAAAAAATTGTGGAATGACTTTTGACTTTATTATGAGGCTATTACCACAAATGTGTAAACTATCCAAGTAATGTCTACGAAAACACTTTTCAGGGCTATTAGTGCGGGCTTGCTTTTCCCTCGGCGGGAAAGCAGGTGTACCTCAGGGTTGATCTGTGGCTGAGTCGGTCTGGGCGGACACAAGCCAGACCGACAAACATTGAGTCTGAAACAACCCTCTAAAAAAAGAAACATGTTCTCTATTAATAACTTTTTTACTATTTTTAAGCTCCATGTTTTTAACTGTTGCTGCTATAACTGTCTTTACACAATCCGCATGAACTCATTGGCACAATCATGGAGTATGTGACTCAGACATATGAGATGAAAACACGATGTGATGTGATCACGTTGCTCTACCCTGTCTGACCAATGCAGGGGGATTTGGGCCAGAGAAGATGAACAGACATTACTCAGGGCTGTCCTTCTCAGAAGGACCCATCATCTCATGGCTGTGAGTTTTGCCAGATGAATGTGGACAAAACTTGAAAGACATTTAGTGATGTTCCCAAACACTGCTAGGCTCACAAACTTCTTGTGCTGTTTTTTTAACCCTTTAAGTTTTTTACTTACATTTTCTTCACATTACAATCTTACACTGTAGAATCTATCTTATTTTATGTATTTTGTTATAGACATATACAAAGTATTGCGTAGTTTTGATTAGCTTGTTGAGCCTCTATAAGTACATAAACAAGTACTATGATGTTGAAGAGGTCACACTTTCCACAGCAGACTAACAGTAGATAATCACATTCTTACCTCAAACACTAGAAGGCCTGAGTTTCTTCAAGAACTAAAGTCTGCTTCTTGTCTTCCTGCATACAGATCAGCAGTACGCAGTATAGCAGTATTTCAGGCTAGTCTGTAAGAGGAACAGTACAATAAGTACTGGAAATAAGTGTTTATTTTCCTCCAATCCCTAAACTTCTTCTCCCATGATGCTAACACTGAATGAACTGCTCCAGTTTCTTGAAAAGATCTATTATCTATTCTGATCTGTAAAACACATTCAGACTAGATAACCAAACTTGCTTTACCCTCTAAGCAGTCCACCTCTCTAAGGGTGTAGTCAAACAGGACAAATGGTTGTTTGGTCCAGACCAAATTATGGCTTTATTATTGTTTTTTGTTAGGTTTGGTTTATTTTCAATTTGTTTGCTTTCCAAATTCCAGGTAGACTTTAACTTGCAACAAAGCCAGACATTTAAAAATAGATGCCCCTTTGAACAGAAATGACTATGGGAGGACAGAGCAGAGACCCAGAAATAGAGGAACATTATTTTGGGACACCTTATGTAGCTGCAAAATTATTCTATGTCAATTGCAACTTGTTAAATTCAGATTTCGAGACATTTTATGTCTAATTTTGGAAATCTGTGTATGCATCCTGCAAGCTCAAGCAGGTGTGATTTCACCACTACAATGGCATGCTAACTGTTAGAGTGATAACTATCCTGTGTTTCAACCAGAAGGGTAATAAACTTTTATGACCTCCTGTAGGTCATGAGGCAGAATCACACGTTTGTGTGACTTCCATCCAGCCAGTTGGTCAATTCACATTATCTTGTTACCTGCATCCTCCCAGACAATCATTACTGGCTCTTCTGTTTTAGGCCCGCCTGTTTGATGTTGTAAACTGTTAATAAAAGGCTTTGCTATGAAGGGATCTGTGTGAGTAGGTGCTGGTTTTCCAGCCGGCATCTTCTCTCCACCCGGCACACGCTGACGTCACAAAACCCTGTCTCTGTGTTGATCATTTTCCTTTTAATCTTTTAAACTCACATTTTTTCTGGATTAAAACCCAACATTTTTGGTGCTGAAACTCCGGGAGTCAAGATCCAATTGTCCAGGACCGTGCGGGACCAAGGCAAGGAAACTGTCAACAGCCGTCCACCCTTTGCCGGACAGAGCCAATAGGTTGGTCCAGCCCTGCCCTGGACATCCTGGTGACGACTCAAGCTGAGGACTGATCTGCACAGAAACGGTACGCCTAAAGTTTTTTATCAACAGTTGGTCTGGGACCACGTGAAAGCTATAACTAGTTGTAGTCGCTAGAATATTTGACAAACAGGGTTTGTTGTGATAGATCTGGGATCGGTATTCTGTGCGTTTGGGTCTGGGACCCTCTGTGTGAAAGCTATAACTAGTTGTAGTTGCAAGAATATTTGACGAAACGAAGTTTTGTTTACAGGTCTGGGACCTGGGTATTCTGTGCATTCGAGTCTGGGACTCTATGTTGGTTAAAAAATAAAAAATATTAGGCCTTAGAATAGGTGTGTGTGACTGTGTGTGAGGAAACAATCGAACCGCTGTGTTCTGGACTAAATTCTTTAAAAATGGGACAAGGTAGTAGTAAGAAGGAAATGCCAGGTGATGTTAGATGGATGGTGGCGTGTTGTGGTGGTGACCCAGAGTTTGCCAGAAAGTGGATTGAGAAGGAGGACTGGGATGGAAAGTTGAGAGTTGAGCCGCTGACAAAGATTCAGCAGAAGGTGGAGATGAAGTTGGTGTATAAATCAAAAAGAAAACAAGCTAAATACAGAAAAGAATTAGAAGAGTTAAATAAGTGGATTATGCAAGCAAAAAATAGGGAAAGCCAAATACAACAGAAGAAGGATGGAAAAAAAGCTACAATTGATGCTGTAAAAGTTAAAGCTGATGAAGAAACTGTTGTATCCCGTATGTTTCCTCAATATCCTGACCCTAATCAAATTCAAGGGGGTGATGGGGTTCAAGCAGTGGCATCAGCTGTTCAGGAAGGTGGAGATAAACCCCATCACGGTGAATATGAACACAGCCATGCCACTGTTCCTCCTCCAGTAGCCCCACCATCGTGTGGTGATGTTGGAGGAGCAGGAGCAGGCCCCCTGTCGGTGTCGTCCTCTGTGGATGGTATGGAACTCAGTGCCGCTGACTCTTGTGGGCATGAGTTGGGAGGATCAGGGGGGGATGTGAAGCTTGATTCGAAGTGTTACAGGGATGATTATTAAGTGGAGGCTTGTGGAAGGGGCCCATCTGCCCCTATTTATCCAAGATTGGCTGAATTAAAAAAACAAGAACAGGACCAAGATCCTGGGGGGGGGGCATGTGCTTTTCCGGTGTTGGAGGTGGCCAACCCTCATTGTGGTCAACGCACGGGACCCCAAGATGGTGACCCACTGGATTGTGGACCCACTGTTCTTGTGTGTTGGCCATGGACAGATGCAGAGATGCGGACTGCCTGTCAAGGTTTACCTCCAGCCAGACAGAACCCAGTTAAATGGTCCGAGGATGTTAAAAATAGATTGAGAAAATTCATGGCAGAAACAGGAAAGCCATGGGCAGAAAAAGAACAGGATTACATTGACCCGCTAACTAAGTGGATGCTGAAGCTTTTCAGCGACAAAACTGTTCGGAAAACATGTAATCTGCCTAGTGCTCCTTTTGTTTCCCCACAGGAAGGCCTGAAGCCTGGAGACCGAGTGCTGATTAAAATCATCAAAAGGAAAACTTGGAAAGCTCCGAGGTGGGAAGGACCCTACATAGTGCAACTAACAACCCCCACTGCCGTGAAAATCCAGGAGAGAGACACTTGGATCCACCAGAGTCATTGTAAACTGATTAAAAACTTTCCACAGCAAGAAGCCCAATTACCTTCACAGGAACCCCATAACTAAGGTGAGGGATCTGTGGTGAAGTCCAGCTTCAAAGGGGTTTGGTTTTTTTAGGACCACTTGTCTCAACGCTGGTGAAGGAAACAACCTAACCCAGTCCTTTAGAGTCCTAGTTAATGGATGTTTCAAAGGAAGAGCAGGATGATTTTTGATGGATGCACAGCAAGTCATCCTACAGTGCCAAGATGTGGTGGCAGCATTCCAAGCGCGTTGCTGAAGATTTAAACAAAACAGACTGTTATGTTTGTACTCATATTCCTACTCCTATGAATACAATATGAATTGAAAGATGCTGATGTTTTTATGTATAAGAGGAGGGAAATGTTAGAGTGATAACTATCCTGTGTTTCAACCAGAAGGGTCATAAACATTTATGACCTCCTGTAGGTCATGAGGCAGAATCACACTTTTGTGTGACTTCCATCCAGCCAGTTGGTCAATTCACACTATCTTGTTACCTGCATCCTCCCAGACAATCATTACTGGCTCTTCTGTTTTAGGCCCGCTTGTTTGATGTTGTAAACTGTTAATAAAAGGCTTTGCTATGAAGGAATCTGTGTGAGTAGGGGCTGGTTTTCCAGCCAGCATCTTCTCTCCACCCGGCACATGCTGACGTCACAAAACCCTGTCTCTGTGTTGATCATTTCCTTTTAATCTTTTAAACTCACATTTTTCTGGATTAAAACCCAACACTAACCCAAAAGCAACAGTTTTTTGTTTGTTTTTTTGTCTGTAGCTGGCTTTAAACGAAGCAAGTATGCAGACGTGGGTCACCGGGGCCCCACTCTGGAGCATGGCCTGGAGGTGGTGCACCCTGGCTAGTGCCTGGTGACCAGACTTTTACCCATGGAGCCTGACCAGGCACAGCTTGAAGAGAAAAAAAAATGGTCCCCCTTCCAATCGGCTCACCAAATGTTGTTGGGGTTGGGTGCATTGTGTGATGGGTGGCAGTTTTGGGCGGGGATGTTGGCGTTCTGATCCTGTTGACCCTTGTTCTTCTGAGGGATTTCAATGCTTGTGTGGGCAATGACAGTGAGACCTGGAGAGATTGGAGGAATGGCCCACTCAAAACTACAGAGCAGTGGTGTTCTTTTGTTGGACTTCTGTGTTCATCATGGATTGTCCATGGCAAAAACCATGTTCAAGCATAAGGATGGCCACATGTGCTCTTGGCACCAGGACACCCTAGGCCATAGTTGATCAACTTTGTTGTTGTTTCATCCGACCTTCGCCCACATGTCTTGGACACTCGAGTGAAGAGAGGGGTGGAGCTCTCCATCGACCACTCACTGTTGATCAGCTGGTTCCAATAGCGGGAGAGGATGCCAGTCAGACCTGGTAGGCCTAGATGTGTTGTGGGGGTTGGCTGGGAATGTCTGGCATTCCCAGAAAATGTGAGATGGAGCTTTAACTCCCACTTAAAGGAAAATTCTGAACACGTCCTGAGGGAGGTGGGGGACATTAAGTCATAGTAAACCGAGTTCTGTGCCTCTATTGTTGGGGCGGCTAGTCAGAGCTGTGGCCACAAGGTTGTAAGTGCCTGTCAGTTGACACCAGCGGTGAGGGAAGCTGTCAAGGTGAAGAAGGAGTACTATCTGGGTTTATTGGCCTGTGGAATCCTGGAAGCAGCCGTTGTGTACCAGCAGTCAAAGTGGCAGGCGGCTCGGCTGTTTGCTTAGGCAATAACTTGGATGTGGGAAGAGTTCAGAGTGGCCATAGAGAAAAAAGTCCGTACAGCTTTGATGCCATTCCGGTCCATTATCCAGCATCTTAGCGGGGGGAAGCAGTGTAGGAACTTGTGGACTGATGCCAGCCAAACAATCTCCAGATGAATCTGGGCAAAACCTAGAAACCAATAGTGGATTTCCACAGGAGAAGACCCACCACCACAACACCTGTGCATATCCAGGGAACAGACAACGAGATAGTGATCTCTTACACCCAAGTATGAGTTCATGGATGTTCATCTTACTGACTCAGAAGGCCTCTTGGATAGTTTGAATTATTTAAAAGCAATTTACAAAAAGCTGGTTTCCAACAGGATTTAAAGATGTGATGCAACAAAAGGAGAACTCACAAAGAATGAATTAGACTGCCAAAATAATTTGAAACTTTGTGTTGTTATTTATCATAGAATCCGATGCAATAAAGCTTGTGGTTGTAATGTTATGTGAAGAGGTTCAAGAGTAGAAAAACTTTTGTAAGGCCATATGCTGTAGCTTACCCAACCAGGTATCAAATACCGTATTTACAAGAAATATTCTTCCCAAACCCATTTCTGTGTCAGGCTTCCACTCTACCTGCATGTGCCTATGCTCAATAGCTTTTTTAAAGCAAATGCTCGTTAATGAAACATTTTCCAGGTGGGACTACCGGTAGCTTAATTTGTTTTCGTGGTAGCACTGCAAAGATTGGGTATCATTAATTGCTCCAAAATAACTCCTGTTTACGTATAATCTGACTGGTAAATCTTTAAACTGTCAGGTTAAATGATGCTTTGGACAGACGAGAGAGTTTCATGAACACTTCTTAATGACTTGCTTCTTTTTTATTTTTTTCACCTTGTCTCTTGTACACTTAAGAAAAAAGCAACTATTTCTGCAATTTACCTATACCTACCTTACTTTCACAATTTTCTTTCATGTTAGCATGATAGGACATATTTTAACAATTGTGTTAAAGTAGCTAAATATGAATAGGTAGATACCAAAATGTTTTGCTTTTTTTTTCCGGTGTAATGTCCCAAAGTCGTTATGACAGAAGGCTTTCTATTTCTTGGGAACTTACATTTTTCGGGGAAGGTTTTTATATAATCTACAAACATCCAGTATTTGATTGAAGACGTGCTTTGCTCTGCCAGCTCTGTTTTTGTTCTGAAAATACAAAACTCAACTCTTTATGAGCTTTTAATGTAGCATTCACACAGTCAAACAGGACTTGAATTCTTGTGTTTTACCTCCTGTAGTACTTATAGATGTGTTTGTTCATTTTTTTTATTGCCACATAGACATCTGCTTTAATTTCCTATTGGAGCACCAACTATTTTTTTTTCCCCCCGTGCTATTTACTTAAGCCTCTTCCCCGCTTCTATCCCACTCCTCCTTTTGAGCCATATTTCTGACAAACTGTCCTCAGGGGCATACAACTGGCACCCATCTAACTTGGAAAGTCACTTTCTCTCTAAATAAAATCCAATTAATTAGATAACTTTAAAAAAAAAAAAACAGACACCAGACCTTTAATGAGAAGCTTATGTGTTTATCAATCAAGCAAAAGTAGATTGTAAAATTGTTGCTATAGTTGACAAAAAAAAAAGAAAAAACAATCAAGTTCACTAATCTGCTCCACATCTGTGGATCATAATTGGCGATGCACCGTCCCGACCCTGCTTTTCTCTCCTTCTACTTTTTAAGAGCAACATGGACATTGTTTTTACAGTCATTCACATCTTTGAAGCCCTTTATCCCTCTGTTTTTGTACACAAAACCCTGTTTTCCATCAGGGTTCCCTATATAGTATAGAAAAGTCTATTTCGCGAGGAACATTACAGCTTTCACTATAATGCTCTGCTTGACTTTTATATGCAAACATAAATTCTCTTGGGATTTTTCCAAGTACTATGGAAACTACAAGAAAAAAAAGAAGAGACGTAAGGCAAAATGTAAAACGCATTATTATCTAATAGGCAATTATTTAGAGGCAACCAAAGCTAAGTATAAGATTTTTCAGTATAGATTTGTATTGGTCAACACTGGGATCAAAACATTGATGTACATTTTTATTTAACCTTTATTTAACCAGGAAAAAATCCCATTGAGTTTAAAAACCTCTTTTTCAAGGGAGTCCTGGTCAAGAGGCAGCAAAGTTACATAAGAAACATACCATAAATCCTCTAATATTGGCCTGTATTCCATTAGTCTCTAACAATGGCCGGTCTCGCTGTCGGCGGAGGTAAATACTGGCCGGACTCGTATACAGGCCAGGGCTAAAATTAGAGCCAACAATGTTTCTGGGCAGTCCTCAACAACTTGTGATAGTAACATACAAGTACCACAGGGGGGCAATGTTTGCTAACGAATCCAGGCCATTAGCATGGGAAGTCGCATCCTTACAAAGAGATTGTAGTGGCCTTACACAATCGTTCTGATCTGAAAGACAAATGTGATTACCAGTGGGCCTGGTGGCAGCATAAAAATGACAGAATTTCGTTGGCCTTCGTTGTTCTGAATTTCCCTTGAAATGTATGATTCTGGTAGCTTACTTCCACTTAGCCTGCCTCAAATAGAAATTCGCTGTGATCGCAGAACAGTTTCCATAAATTTTTTTTAAACTTTGTTTCGCAAGTCAGTCTGGCCAAGATTCCATTGCCGTGCAGAAAAATTGCAGCTGCTGGAAGATGTCTGATTAATGTTCTGTATAATGTTATGGTATCTGTAATTTTTCAATAAATTAACCTAGTATTGTATAGGTTCAAAGAGACACAAAATCTCGGTTTTATTCATTCCACTGGTAGTCTGTTTTGATCAGATAAAAATAGAGGGCTTCCTCTAATTCTGGCCTCCTTCCAATAATGGCCTGGACCAAGATGTACCTGAGTGGAAAAAAAGGCCCTGTCCTATATCAGAGGATTTACGGTAGATGCAGTAAAATAAATGACAGGTACATAAAAAAAAAACAAAAAAAACACATCAAGTTGTTGGGATCTGGAGATTCTCCACCTTCTCCAGCAGAGTGCGCTGTGGATCCTCCTGGGCTGAAGCCCTCCAGCACAGCTGACGCTCATCAGCTCATCAGGAGACCGGCCTTTATAAGCAGCTGCCAGACCTTCCTTCTACGCCGCAGTGTTAGCCAAGTTTGGTTAGCGAACCTGAGCCTTTGAATTACTAATCCTTGTCTTCTAAGAGAAACCTTATTCTAATTTGCCTCTGTCTTCTCGCTCTTAGGAAACCAGTCTCTCGGGAGAAGCTCTGGATGAGCTTAACCTGTAACCTGCCTGCCTGCCCTAGAGAGCCTAACCTGAAGTTCTCACTCTGGAATCCACCTGCTGCTCTTAGGGAAAGAGCTAATCACTCCAAACAAGGTCTTTCATTGGAAGTCAGAAGCTAGACGCTGCTGCTGCTTAAGCACTCTGCTGAACCAACAGTCTCTGGACCCAACCGGTTCCCTCTCTCTGAACTAGCCTGGACCTCTTCAAGGTATCCACTGAAACATCTGAAAACCCATTTAACTCATCTGCAAACCAAGCTAACCAACTATCCGTCTCTGCAGACGCCTGAGAATCCTGCCCGGACCAGAACCTGAATCTAGTTCTTGTCATTGTGTGAAACCTTAAAGGGATAGTTCGGGATTTTTGACATGAATCTGTATGGCATCCCCATCACCAGTGTCATGCAATCACACTGACTTACCCCTGGCAGCATCCTGTGAGCAGAGTTCTCGTCCAGCTTTGGTCAAGCCGAAAGTAGTCCGGCAGGTTTGCTAGACCCAGCGAAATAAAACGTTTCTCTTCCCAAAACATTATGTGTTCAAAAGAGTGATATTTTTGCATCCCAAAAACATTGTAGTGGAAAAAGTCACACGTCGTTATCACTTGGTCCTATTTTCTCTCTGTTCGTATCAGTGCGCGCCATCATTCTGACAGCGAGCTCAACAACAGCCAGATGCATGCCTCGAGACATGCATCTGGCTGTTGTCAGGTTAGTAGGCCCTAGCTGTCAGGTCATGGTGTCGCGCACACTGATACAAACAGAGAGAAAATAGGACCAAGTGATAACGACGTGTGACTTTTTCCACTACAATGTTTTTGGGATGCAAAAATATCGCTCTTTTGAACACATAATGTTTTGGGAAGAGAAACGTTTTATTTCGCTGGGTCTAGCAAACCTGCCGGACTACTTTCGGCTTGACCAGGGGTAAGTCTGCCAGGGGTAAGTCAGTGTGATTGCATGACACTGGTGATGGGGATGCCATACAGATTCATGTCAAAAATCCCGAACTATCCCTTTAAATAAACTCTGTTAAATCTTTTACCAAGTCTCCAGTGGTGTTCTGCATGTGGGTTTTACCTCTAAACCGATCATGACACAAGTAAACAATTATAGATCATTGTGGCTGCTTCAAATTCTTCCACTTTCAACTTAAAAGAATTTAAAGATAAAAACTCAGTCAGTTTTCAGTTTCTCTGTAAACAATTCCACGCACAATGAGCTGCGTAGCTAAAAGCTTTCTTCCCTAGTTCTGTGCGGGCAAAAGAAACAGTGAGCAACAGCTGATGGTTGGATCTCAGGGCATAAGAAGCCATGCTTTTCTGTGTAAGTAAGGTACAAATGCAAGAGGGCAGTAATCCATGAAGGGCCTTGTAGAAACTCACAGTGATGTGTCATGGCTCTACAGTTTGTGATGAACCTTAATGAAGCATGGTAAACAAAGTCCAACATTTGAAGACATGAAGAAGTAGCAGTCTTATAAAAAGGTCACCATAATCTAAGACTGATAAAAACATGGCAGAGACAAGGCGCTTTTTTACTGCCTTATTACCAAAGAAGAGGCCGGTTTAACTTTTAATTTCTTAACAAGTTTATCAATTAAAGATATGAAGGTGAGGGAGTCATCAATTTCAATTCCAAGGTATTTATATTCATGTACCACCTTAATAACATTCCCCTTTCAGAGTGGACACTATTGGAATGGTTTGAGGCACCTTCTTATGATTTGAAAACAGCATTAACTTTGTTTGTCAGGATTAAGAAACAATTTAACATTACTAAATGAATACTGTACAGCAACAAAGGCTTTCTGTGGGGAATAATTAGCCTGTTCAGGAGATGACCCAAAGCAATAAATAATAGTATCATCAGTATAAAAATGCATATTAGCATCAAAGAAATTTTGCTCAACATTGTTGATGTACAAGATAAATAAGGGGGGGTCCAAAACAGAACCTTGTGGCACACCCTTGTGAAGAGTAACATATTCAGAACAAAGCCCCTCACATTTTATACACTGGGACCAGTTTTCTAGATCATTTGAAAACCAAGCAACCGCATGCTCTAAATAGCTTTTGAAAGGTGTCAAAAGATTTTGAAATGTCAATAAAAAGTGAAGCACAGTACTGTTTTTTATCAAGTGCTACAATTATATCATTTATCACCTTCATAGTAGCAGTAATAGTGCTGTTTATTTTTTCTGAAACCTGACTGATATTTAGAAAGAATTTCAAACAAGAGACTCCAGAATTTTAGATAAAACTCATACAATTGAAATTGGCCTCTAATTGGTTAGAACTGATGGATCACCTCCTTTTAATAGAGGAGGGACAAATGCAGATTTCCAAATAGATGGGATGTCCTTGGACAGTGGCTCTGCTATAAAATCAGCTACCAGTTTTAAGAAGTAAGGCTCAAACAAGTCAGGTCCAAGGGGCTTTCTGTGGTCTAATGTTCTTAAAGCTTTATGTACTTTGCTGCAAGTAAAAGGAGCAAAATAAAAGGCTCTCCACAAAACATGGGAGATTCTGCACAAATATTCCTAGTAGTTGTCTCTTTTGGATCAAATAGAGAACCAGATGATAAAAAATGCTGGTTAAAACAATTCAAAATTTTAGTTCTATCATAAACTGGGACTGAGTCTTTAAGTACAAATGTTGGAAGAGTCTGTGAATTTTTATGAACAGACAGAGATTTTATCACTTTCCAGAATTCAGTGGATCATTGAGGTTTTCACTGATCATGGACAAAAATAATTCTGCTTTGCCCTTATTAATAAGCAAAGTGCATTTATTTCGAAGCTGCCTAAAATATGACCAATCACTGGCAGAGTGTCTTGTCTTGTCTTGTCCCATGCTTTATTACGCTCATGAAGGCCATTTGCCAGATCTGGAGAAAACCTCAGATTTTCTCGCCCCTTTACCCTGAATTTCTTCAAAGGTGCATGTTTATTTATTACTTGCATGAAAATGTCTCTAAAAAAAGTCCAGGCTAGCTCTACATGTGGAATTAGATTTATATATTAAAAAAATTATGAAAGAAGGCTTGTTCATTAAAATTTTTAGGATTCCTTCTGCAAGCTATACGGGGTTTGCATTTTGGAATCCTAGTGATTCTACATGCAGCAACCACACAATGATCACTTAGGTCATTACAGAAGACACCCAAGAAGTAGAATTTATGAGACACATTAGTTAAGATCAAGTCAATCAAGGTAGATTTATCTGGACCTTTGGAATTAGGCCCAGTGGAAGAATTGACTAACTGGGTGAGGTTATTATTATCAGATTATCAAATTATCAAATGAGAGTGTGCTTGCATATGTTTCTCTATAAAAAATGTTAAAGTAGTGGTTGTTAAGGGTCAAAGACCTGAGAACAAAAAGAGAGACACGGAGGAATTTAGGTTTGGTGGAGGCCTAAGACGATCCAGGAGTGGAGGGAGGCCAAAATTCACCCTTCCTTCCTTCCTTCCTTCCTTCCTTCCTTCCTTCCTTCCTTCCTTCCTTCCTTCCTTCCTTCCTTCCTTCCTTCCTTCCTTCCTTCCTTCCTTCCTTCCTTCCTTCCTTCCTTCCTTCCTTCCTTCCTTCCCTTTAAGTTCCTTCCTTGCTGTCTGTGTTTCTGAAGTTTTCATAAGCAAAGCACAAAGCACTAACAACTCCTGACAATTGAGTCTCAAAAAGTTAATTTTTTTTCTTTTCAATTAAAGGTTTGTAAGAACTGTGGTCTACATTCCATTTTCTTGTTTTCAGCCAGTTTTTTCTAGACAAAAATCTGAAATACTTAAATTACAAGTTGTCACCATTTAAGATGCCAAACTAAATTCACAGTTGCACATTAAGCTGTATAAAAAAGTGTAGAGTTCTAAAGGGGCTATAAACTGGGTTGAACTCTCTGGCTCGCTGCTTTTTTTTCTCTCAGTTTGCAGCTGTCAACATTGCTTGCAGTAATGTGTTTGTACAACACAACACGCCAAACTGTAAACCAAGATAGTGACAGCAAACTGGCATGTGAAATTTCAGTCCTCTACTGGAACTGAGTGATGAAAAATGTGCTCTCAGACCCTCAGATTCTCATACCAGAATTAAACATAATTTTTATGCACTTGATAATACATATTCAGTATTATTGGTAATCTAACAATGAAAAGCTTGTTGGATTAAACCACAACCATAAATATTACAGACCAACACAAAAGAAGTTTACAACTGCAAACGGGGAACAGGTTTCTGATATCTTTAGTTGAAAAATAAAGCTAGAATCAAACCCAAGATTTTCTTTTAAGCCACAGCAACTGTTATTGCTGGGAGAGTTAATGTTTAAGCTACGGTTCACGTAGTGTTTGTGGATGAAAGCCAGATTAACTGGTCAATATGAAACATAGGTAATAAAAAAACATGACAAGATAAATAAAGAAAGCAATGCTTCAACGGCGCACGTCTGTTAGCTAGTTGGCAAATAAGTAAATACATTATGAGCCCAAATCAGAACAGAAAAGCCTTTGTCGTCTGCATATCAAGTCAGCAGTTTAAGCAAGTGAAACCGCTGACTTTATTCATAGCAGACTCTGGTATGTGCAAAGTGTGTAGAATGCAGAGCTGTGGTTAGACACAGCAGACTGAACCCCAGAGATATGCCATCTTTAACCCCTTTAGGCAGAGTTTGGGGGAAAAAAGCAGAAGTTTTTAACTTCTTTCCAGGAGAGAGCAGACACGATTGTCTGTGTGGGTTTGACGTGCCCCCTGCTGGGCCAAACTGGGAACTGCTTCTGTTAATGATGAATCTCAATGATTCTGCTTACTTTTTCACTAATTATGTTGGAAAAATAAGATAATCATGTTTATGAACACTGGAGCTCTGACACTTGTTTTAAATGACATACTTTTGTATGAGACATAAGATATTAAGGGCCTCCTCTGTTCTTGTTACATCATGATTTCTGAATGGTTCATTCCCACATGTTGCTGTATGACTATTTATCCCTGCAGAATTCTCCTCTGAGGCCGTTCTTCAAAGTCTTTTATGCTGTTGGGCTAAATGTGAGGCTGACTGTTAGTTTGTCTCCCTGGAGGTTTCCTGACCTCTGCCTGACTGCCTCAGTGCTGCTGGCTGAGACTTGTAATGAGATATTAGCCCAGATGGAGGTACCTGGGGAAGGATGGAGAAAAACACTCCATCTGTTCTCTTCTTTTTCTCTTCTCTTTAAGCTTCAGCTCAACATTTTTACCGTGTTTTTAATGCAGCAACCCCTGCTTTTTAGTTTTCTTCACTCTGGGCCCGTCACTTTTTTCCCCATTAATTATCCGTGAGGCTGCATCCTTCCTGTAACGCATCACTGTTTTTCTGCAGTGTGGGTGTGTGATGGGCTAAAGAGAATATTTTGCATGCCCACAGCAGGAATTTGAGTTCAGAGGAGCTTTTAAAGTTCACTGCGGCTTACAGAAAGCACAATATTTCGCAGCAGAGACGGCAGAGCCTTCTCCAGCACAGGGATCTAAAAATATCTCTTTATGGACAAGACAGTTAGAAACTGTTCTGTCTTATAGTAAAAATACATTAAAGTATGTAGGATTTGATCTTTTAGCCATACCTACCATGTTTTACTACTTTTCTGTGGCTACCATTGAAAATACATTTTCCTCAACTTTTAATAAAGGAGCTCTAAGCACAGCAAGACAGCATGTTTGCATCCTATGCAGGTTATGTGTGTGATTGCTTTCCATTTTGATATGTCAAGATATTTACACCAGCAGCATAATATGATTGACCAATGCGGATATTTATGCTACACTGCATCCAGGTTTGGTTGATGTTCTCATTTCACATACAGAAGGAATCAAGAAGATCAAAACAACATCCAGTGTCAAAGTTCATTTCTGAAAATAAAGTAAAATGTTTTTTTAAGAAAATAATATACAAAACCTAAACCTGGAATTGAGCAGAAATGAATACATTTCTGCCCAGTCAGCAGTTCTTGGTCATTTTGACAAACAATTAAATATGCAATTTCCAATCAGATGGTCGAGACACAGACTTTAGGTGATCAAAACATACAATATATTACTGGTAATTTAATAACTTAGCCATGTTTGAGCCAAAAAAGGTCTTCAAGTCATCTTTTCAAGTGCAGAAACACACAGGCGTGGAGCTTAGGCCTACTTTGCTGCATCTTGTGCAAACTTCCACTTTTAAAACACGCATATAAGCAGCCCCGTTCATGTCAGGCACCCAATATATTGACAGTTTTAAAGGGGTGTAAAAATTGGCAGTTGTGACTCTAATACACGATAAATTGTGGTTATAATATTGCCAAAATCTGCAGCTGTTGTGAGTTATTCCCAGTCTGCAGTGATCAGTATCTACGGTGGTTGATCTTGCATGCTGCCATGGATGACAGGCCGCAGCTTATGCTGCCCCCTAAAAAAAAAAAAAAAACACATTTAAATTCTGTGGTCACACATGAAACACATAAAGTATTCTCTCATTCTCAGTAACAAGCAGGGGCTGTCAGCTCAACAAAACTGGAATTTGTATGAAACATCTAGGGAAGGAACATTAGAGGCAGCTTAGGCTCATTGGTGCATGTGAATAGGGAAGGTGTGACCGTCGGGTCTCATCCAACAGACGAGTCACAGTAGCTTACAATGCTGAAGAGGTGGCGGTTATGAGGGAAATCTGTAAAGACCAAATGCATTGCAGATTGTTGCATCACCACAGTGCAGTCAGGAATCCTATGTTAAATCCTGAACACTGTGCCCGCTTTGAACAGGATAATGCAGCCTGCCATGAAGCACAATGCTTCAGAAATGGTCTGAGGAGCACAAAGTTATAGGGGTTCACTTGGCTACACATAGCCCACATCTGACCTCAGATGGAGCGCCAATGTACAGGATTACACAGAAATACAAACATGCTTCTTTTCTTTTTTTGTGTCCTGTTTTTCCAATAATTAAATTCAATTCAGTTTATTTATATTTATTTATTTTTATATAGTGCCAAATTACAACACATGTCATCTCAATTCTTACAATTCAACCAGATCATAAAGTCAAATTGATTCAAAGTTTTATATCTAAGAAAAAACAGTTGATTGCATCGACTCATTGACATCGAAAGCAACCTCTCACACTAAGCATGCTTGTAGCAACAGTGGAGAGGAAAAACTCCCTTTTAACAGGAGGAAACCTCCAGCAGAACCAGACTCAGTGTGAGCGGCCATCCGCCAAGGCAGACTGGGGTTCAAGGGAGACAGAAGCAAACATACAGAAAGAAGCAGAGATACAGAAGGCAACAGTAAACCTGCTCCAGAGGCGGCCCCATCCGTGGGGCTAAAATGACTCTGGGGGTAGATGTCCCGGATCTGGATGATAGCCCAACAGGTTTGCTTTTACAACCAGACCATTATGACTGTTGCCAAAAAGTTCTGCTTGGTATTTGTATATGAAACTTAATTCAAGATTACTAAGGGAGTAAATCGAATACAACTTGAACGGAAAGGAAGGTGAGAAAGAAAGAGGGGAGAGATTGAGAGACAGGAAAGAGGGAATGAAAAGAGAGGAAACGAACAGCAGAAATGGACAACACAGAAGACATACAGTAACTCCTTGAAGACTGCTTCCACCTATGTATGAGACGAGAAGGACAGAAAACAGAGCGCATTACAACAGAAAAAAAATCAAGAGCAGCAGGTTTCCCTTAGATATCTATATGTGTGGAAAGCAAAACCTATAGATGGTGATTACACAATGTTATTCATTATGGTATATATATGTAGCTGCAGTTTAGTATTTAGTATTAGTGTTTATATGTCTCTATTAAAAAACAAATCAAAAAGCCATTAATGTCCTCCTTTATCTCCAGTGCAGGTCACAGCCAGCCGCCACCTCTCCCCAGCTCTGCTGCTCTCTGCCTGGTGGACTGCCCCAAACTCACACTGTCCTCCCTTAGGACCAGAGTCCAGTATGGCCAGCAGTCTTCTCTATTCTTGTGCACTCTATTCCAAGGTTCTTGCTCTATTCTCCTGCTGTTTCTGCTGAACGCAGCCTTATCTAACCTCTGATTCAGCCAATCATATCCCCAAAGCTGGATACGGTAGCTTTGGGTCCTGGCAAATGGAGGTACTGCTGAACGCCAATATCACTTTGAAGTAAATACAGCAGTAATACTTGCTATGTAAATCCACGTTCAGCATCTTAAGGTGGAATCAGCAGGCAGCAAAATTGGTGAGGTGCTGGAGCTTTACACCAGCCATGCATGTTGTGCATATTTTGAATATATTATTAACTAGAACTAAAAGTTATGGTTAATCAATTCAAAGTCATTGAAATTCATTCAACTCAAGGGTAAACCCAAGTAATTATATTTAGTCAAATTATTATGACTAATTGGCTCAACTATAAGATGCTATTAACAGCTTACCTTTGTGACTGGACGCTTTGAACCGGCTGTTAAAATCAAAGATGTCTTTACCGTCAGTAAATAAATAACATGTTTATAATTAAAGCAGAGTTATTGATCATTAACTGCATGAAAATATTTGTTTCTGTCTATTCAAGTTGTTAAAAGAAGGTTGGCTCTGTTCTTTTAGAAAACCTGTCCCTGCTGTATAAACAATCACAGACTATTTATTCAACCTAATAATCCTCATCATATAATTATTATTATGTTCAACAAAGTATGCAAACAGTATTGGGATAAATGCATAAAGAAATGAAAGAATCAATAAACATAAAGGAGTTCAAATGAGTTATTCAGATATTGTCTTTGATAATGTTCAGTTCTTTAGCTCAGTTGTTCCTGCAGCTCACAGCTCAGGAAGGCAGGCAGCGACTCATCTGGGTCAGAAAACCAGTCACAGGGCAT
Source organism: Cyprinodon tularosa (assembly GCF_016077235.1). Lineage (NCBI taxonomy): Eukaryota > Metazoa > Chordata > Actinopteri > Cyprinodontiformes > Cyprinodontidae > Cyprinodon > Cyprinodon tularosa. Next base: position 816,125 of record NW_024039662.1, read on the forward strand.
CTTGCGACGACAGGAAATTGGGTTCTATCTTGATCAATCGACAGGAGGAGATTTAAAAACTCCTCACTCAGTGTATCGGAGTGGGAGTACCAGCAAGGCTATACTGGATTTTCTAGTTAGAGCTTTATGGACGAGGGGTGCAGACTTTTTGCCATCCAAAATGGATCATGGATGCAGAAATTGCACCGTGATGTCCAGCTCGAAGTCAGGGTCTCTCTATTGCATCAAGACTGAATCAAGAATGCACTAGAGACTGTTGCTTGGGAGAATGATGCCTAGATTTCCTTCTTTAATAGATTTCTTTCATGGTATGTGATTTCATGACCAAGCAGCTCCATCCTAGTCCTTCATTACAACATTTTGCGCAAAGGGTTCGATCCAGTGGTGAGATGCAGGCGGCCTTGGAACTCTTCATTGAGACGTGTTCTCTGGAGGGAAAAATCCTGACTGTCTGTCTGGCGATACATAGGGCATAGCTGTGTCTGTCTGTTGCCTTTAGAAGGGCACTTTTGTGACTGTGCTATATCAAGTGTAAGATTTGATGCAGAGGCAGGGGCAGATTTAAAAAAATGTGGGGCCCTAGGCAAAGAAAGGTAGGGGGCCCTCTGAACTGAGAAGACAAATCATAAAAATGACGAGATACAGAAATTTTTATAGAATAGACATACATTATCTGTTCTACATTTTGTCCCTCTCTTTTTGTCCCTTTTCTTGTTGTTTTCCTCTCTATGTTTTGTACCCAGCTGACTTCTCATGCTGTCTCAAAAGGGATGAAAGATTTTTTTTTTCAATCACTGGGTTCACTTAGCCGATTGCTCCTTCCTGTGTTTCCAAAAAGGTGAAGGCAAAAGTAAATAACCCAGTCCTTCTTTTCACTGTAGACAAGCCATGATCTGCTTCTCTTCTCTCCATTTTTCATTTGGATGAAATAAAAGCTGCATGAATCATGACAGCAGACAAGATAGAGGAGAGCAGGAGGCGGGGTTATGAATCCACTTGCTCTAGAGAGCAGAGTTCCGTGCTTTTAGATGTTGTTGCCAAAGTCTCCGGTAGCAGAAAAAGATTTGGCACTAGGCACTTTTTAAAATAAAAGTGCTAGAGGGGTCTGAAAAATCGCTAACTATAGCGGGAAAAGCTCTAAGTCCGCAACACTGCTCTTAGCATCGTTTGGTTTCAAATGGTTTGCTGCTTTCTGTTTGGAGCTTTCTCCACATGTGCAGCAAATGGACTGATCCAATATGGTGGACACTGAAGGTCCTGAGACACACTTAATATTATAAGCATTCTGGAGGCATTTTGGCAAAAGGATTTTTATCAAAAATATAATTATTCTGCAAAAATAACAAATAGTTGTTTTAACCATACATGTAAACAGAGTTTTATGGGGCCCAAGGCAACTGGCTAGTATTGCCTCATGATAAATTCTTCCCTGTGCAGAGACACTGTAGTGTAGCTTTGGATACTGAAACAATCAGGTGTTTAATTCTTTTAAAGTTTTGGGAAGATTTAAGAGACATTTCCTTTATTTCCAACTCTCTAAAGACATGGGATGGGTTAGCTTGGTGTTGAAATTCTTGACTGGTCTGCACAAAGTATGGGAGAATTATCCTGCCATACACAAAGTCCTGACAACGCAGAACCCCTTCAGGATGAAGGCCAAAACATCTAATACAACATTAGTGTCTGACCTCAAAAATATGCTTAAACTTTAACAATCCCTATAAGAAATTCCTGAAGCCTATAAAATGTTGTCCCAAGAGATGTTTAAGATGTTATAACTGCAAAGATATTGAGGCTTTTTGGCTAAAATGGGATGTCAGTAAATGTGTTTGTGTAGAGGAAAACAACCCCATACTTTTAAGAAAAAAAAAAAGGTTTATTTGGTTCTAAAAACACTTTAGTAGCAGACGTCATAATTCCTTGTATGTCTCTGCAGTTGGTTTGTGTCTTTAATTTATAGGATTTATTCTTGTTCTCTTGTCAAAGCAGAACTATCAGCTGCAGACAGGTGTTACTTTATGAGATATTAAGCATCCTGGGCAACAAATGCACAAATATTGAATTTGATATCAAAACATTATAATGATCAAGAACATTTATAAACCAAAGTACTGAAATGTGTTTAACTATCTGAACAAGAAGCAACTGCAGTACAAGCTTAAATAAAATAATAAATCTTCCTAAACGATTCTATGGTCTGGATTTAACCATCTGGAATTTATTACTATCATTATTTTTATGATTATTTACATGAATTGAAAAGTTTAATACAGTATTCCCCACTTGGTCGTTTTCTCTGAGTTTCCAAAGGGAAATTCAAACACTTCCAGAGTCTGTATAGAGTCAGAGATTTATCATTATGGTGCACTTGCTGTGTTTTGTCTCCTGCTCATTAAAAATGCTCGGTGTGTTCTTGGTTTTATTATCTCACAGCTGCTGAAAACGTAAAGGATCCATAATCTGTCTTCTTCGACCCCCCGCTCAGGTTTTAATAAGAGCCGGAGAGCCTCCTTCCCTGCATCACAATGTTATGGACTCTGTTAAGTATTTATGAGCACATTAGGAAACTGCGAGCTGGAAATGGGATGCTTAGATCGCCGAGGGCGAATCGGGTAGTGGAGGTGAATAATGAAACAGAACAGATTGGGAATTTATGGGCTACAACTAAAGACACCAACATTAAAAAAGGAAAACAAGAAAACATAGTTTTATTTATTAGCAGTAAGGGGATTTATATACCAGCTAAAGGTGAGCATGTGGTACTAGGCAGAGGGAAACACATGCTGAAATGATTGCTGCCATTAATAGCTTTGACTCTAAGGAAGCAGGAATTCAGGACTTTTTAAAATGTGGCTCATTAACATGCATCAAACTGCTTCATTTCCCATGTCTGCAGGCAGAGGAAATGTGCATAATGCATTTTTAAAGCAAGGTGCAGGAAAAACTCCTTATGTTGTTTGACGTCAACACAGAGCCTGTTTCTCTGATGGATTCATTTTCAGCGTAACGATGGTCTTTAGGGGGATTTTTCTGTAATACTAAAGGAGTGATTATCAGATCAAAGCAAATGCATTCAGTCTTCAAACATCATGATGAAGAACGAAGAATACACCTTAGGAAGAAATATGTAACATTAATATTAAGTCTGCCATGTGAAAAATGGAAAGATACATAAACTGCACCATAACATGTAAATCTAAATAAGTCATTTCTCTTAAGAAAAAAGATAAATTTTTTCTTGAAAATACATGAGGTAAGTGAGACACTTTGCCAAAGGAATAAGACATATTACATTTAAAACAAGAAAAAAATTATTGCATTATTTTATTTCAAGTGCATATTATCTTATCTTATTTCAAGAGTAAAAACACTCATTCCATTGGCAAATCATCTTATTTACCTACTCAAATAAGGGGTAAATATTCTTAGTTTAAGAACTTTTTCTTATTTCCAGATTGTTTTTGCAGTGTGAAAACCTAAAAAGACATGATTTACAATCTAAACAGCAATGACCAAGATGTTCACTTTAACTTTGGAGAAGTTACAAACATCCAAAGCACAGGCGGGAAATAATTTCTAAACTGTAGCTATTGTGCAATATAAATTTCACCTGAATGTAAGAGTGGAAGGAAGGAAACTACTGTCAAACAAAAGCAAAGGTTAAGTTTTATAGTTTGTAGCAAGCCAGAAAGTGACACAGCAAACAAATGGAAGACAGTGAAAACAAATAATACCTAAACAACATGAAAACAGGAAACTATTGTGGTGGAAGCATCATGCTATGGCGAAGGTTTCCTCTGCCTGGACAGTAGAGCTGGTCGCAGCTGATGTAAAAATGTTAGTGAAGTTGTTTTTATACAGAAAAAAGAGCCTAACCATCAGCCATGAATGAATGAGGTTAGATCAAAACATTTTAACGTGTCAGAGTGGTCCAATCCAGGTGGGTGTGGTAACCTTGAGAATTATTATCCACAGTCGGATCTCTTTTATTATGATGAGATTAAGCTTTTTTCAGATTTTTTCTTTTTGTTGTTGCTTTTTTTGTGACTGGTTTGCTTCAGCATCTTTAGTTTTATATGATTAACACTAAGTTCTGCTTCTGGGACTCTCTAACCCAACGCAATGTCTTCCACCCACACCATCCGGTTGTGTGCCATCCAAACATCAATCACTGTAAATCAGAGACATCCAATTAGTTTCACCCTCTGAGAAGCAAACGTTACAATCCGCCCAGTGTCCTCTCCTAATAAGACTTAAAGCTCGGATTACACCTCCTGCTCCGCGCTTTATCCCTGTCTGTCTACTTTACTTTCAGATCTAGTCCAGTTGATATTTTTGTTTTTGATTCTTTACCATTTTTGCTGCTTCTTGTTTGTTGCCTAAAGGAAACCATGCTATTTTCTTTCATCTTTAGCTCTAATGATCCTTCACACATGGTATTCAGTCTTTCACTATTCAGCTGATTTGCAATATTTTGTCATCCTTAGTTTCATGTCTACAAAATAAGAGATATATTTTGTTATTTAGTTCTCTGCCTCAACTGCCATAGACGAAAATAAGGACTTTTTCAATTAAAAATACTAATGCATAGTACTCAATTATATGTATGCAAATATACAAAAGATTATATCAATATCATTATTTATGTGTTAGTAAAAAAAATGGCAAACTAACAAAATTGAGGCAGGGCTGCAGATCAGAAAGGTAGAGGGCAATCGTTGCAAAAAAGTAACCATCCACTAGAGGGCAGTCTGGAGACCAGAATCCTGCTTTAAATGTTTAGATTATGCTGTAATTAAGCTCCAATTTGATTAAAAGACTGAAACATTTGCTTTACTTAAACACTCATTTATAGATAGCAGCAAAAATATTATAGAAAAAGTGGTCACAAGTGACAGAGTTAAGAAAATAAAAATGCTGTACTTTTTAGGGTTTTTTCACAATATAAATACAGTGCATCTGGAAAGGATAAATAATCAGTGTACAGCTCTGGACATTTTTACAGTAATGGATTTGTGAAAAAATAGCAGAAATCATTTTATGTCACGCTTATCCAAAGCAGTGTCACGAGGGGTGTCACAAGGGGTGCTTGTGCATATATGCAGCTGTCTACGGGCAATAGGCAAGGTACACCATGGACAGGTCAGCAGTCATGCAAAACATGATGGCAGCATGTAATTTAATTGGCATGGACAAATATGTATCCATGATAAATATACAGATCTCTCCTTTGTGTTTCTGCTTTTGACCTTATTTCCATACCATGGTCTGCCTCATGTCTGCATCTATGCTTTCTTTCATTTCTTTTCAGTACAACTTCATAAAACAAAAACAAAAAAACAACTGCTGTATGAATTCATTCATCTTTTATTTATGCATTTATTTATTTTGATGATGGCTTAAATGCTGCAGGCCAGCTCAGTTGTTCCCTGCTTGCTGTTTTTCTCCTTTTCCTTGGCACAGTGTTTTCACTGCGTCCCTAAAATGAAATATGGAAAACAAATGACTGCACACCCACACGCTTGCTGCAGCAAAAGTCTCTCCCAGCTCAGCCCAACAGGGAAATGGTAAAAGGCTCTGATGGCAGAGCAGACCATGCTGTGACTCTGATCTAGAAAGTTTGTCATTTATGTCACAGAAATGGCACATTTGATGTTTTGCAGAGAAAGCAGGAGGAAAAGACAGTGTACAACGCCTTACACTAAAATTAAACTCCTTTTTAACTGTTTTAAATGTTTTTATATGTTAAATATAGCCAAAAACCTATTTATGCATTTTTATGTCACGGAAAAACACAGTAGTGTATAGTTTTGAAGTGGAAGAAAGATGCATTTTTTATAAATAAAAGGACTAAAAATTGTGCACTGAATCTCTTTAGTCAACATTGAATAATCACTTTTTGGGCCATTACAGCAGCATATAGTCTGGCATGTCTTTTAAGTAGCTTTGAACATCTATAGTCCAAGATTCTGTCAATTCTTGATTGTAAAATGCTTAAATCAGACTGTGCACAGATCCACAGTATATAGAAATGCTGTGGATCTGTGCACCTTTCAATGTGGCTCTCACTTTTAAACGCACTTGTTTGAGGTTTTTTGTGTTTCTGACAGGTTTTCTGCATGGATTACACCATATTTCCACTAATCCATTCTCCTAAAAATATTGAGCAATTTCCCCTTTGCCTGCTGGAAAAAAAGCATCTCCATAATAATAATGCTGCCGTCACACTGTTACACTGTCTGAAGGGGCTTTTCCCACATCTGCGCAATGAAATTCTTCAAAAGGTCTCATACTTATGCAAGAGACTTTGAAAGATTTTAAAAGACTGTTCATTTTGGTTTGTTTATCCATTTAAGAAGAAACACTCTAGATATATTTGTGGAAAAGGGACAAAAGATTTAAACACTTCTACAAATTGAGCTCAGATTGGCCCGATGACGGCATAAGCCTGTAAAAATCAGATTCAGGTCAATCAGTGCGTCAAAGGATTGTTTTCACAGAGCAACTGGTGCAGCACACCAACTTCTTAAGCTCTTATATAACACTGACACAAGAAAGGAAAACTGGCAGCAGCACTGGAGGAATGCCAAACTTAGAGAGACCTTTTCTGCCAACGATCCGCTGAAGGAACAAATGATTCATTTAGTGAAGCAGTGAACATGTTTTCTCAAAAAGTGAAGAGAAATACACTTTTTCCTACTTCTGCAAAGATAAACACAAAAGTTGAAATCTTTAAAGCATATCATATGAGCCGCTAATTATTTTAACAAGTCAACAGATGCAAGATATACATGAAGAAACATTACAGCCCGGTCTGAGTCCTGTTGACCTTAATTATTTTACTAAAGTTAGGCAGAAATAAATAAATTTAAATATTCCAAGGAATTTCTATCAAGACTAGAAATTCTAGTTATCACAAGAGTTAAATATTAGGGTTTCAGGTAAATAGATTTCACATTTTAGATTTTAAATATGCATTAGAGACATAAAATGCATTGCATAGGGCATTTGCATATTTAGAGTAAATGGCTTTGACAGCAGAGCTCTGGTGTTTATTTTAAAACACGAGGAGACTGAACTGAAAGTACAAAACCTCATGCAAAACTGGAATATTTTCCTTAATTTAATATCTAACTTTGGAGCAACAGCACAAACAACTCGTCTGTTTAACCTCTTGTTGCTGTAATGCAAATTGCATAGTCTGCAAACGTGACATCAGATGTTGTAAGAATACGGAATCGAATTAAATTATTAAAAAGAAGATTTTGGGCTGTTCAGTGGTGCAGTGGGTAGCACTGCTGCTTTGTAGCAAGAAGGTTCTGGGTTTGATTCCTGGCCTGGGGTCTTTCTACATGGAGTTTGCATGTTCTCCCTGAGCATTTGTGGGTTCTCTCCAGGTACTCTGGCTTCCTCTCACAATCCAAAAACTGTTAGGTTAACTGGCTTCTGTAAACTCTCCTTAGGTGTGTGTGTGAATGGTTGATTGTCTCTGTGTTGCCCTGCGATGGACTGGCGACCTGTCCAGGTTGTATCCCGCCTCTGGAGATAGGCACCAGCACCCCTCGTGACCCCGCTTGGGATAAGCGTAAAGGAAAATGGATGGTAAAGAAAATTTGAAAAATCTCATTGTTATGAGTATTAATTCAATTCTGTTTATTTATATAGCGCCAAATTCACAACACATGTCATCTCAAGGCACTTTACAGTTCAACCAGACAATACAGTCAAATTGATACAAAGTTTTCTATCTAAGGAAAACCAGTTGATTGCATTGACTCATTGACTCAAATACAATCCCTCACACTAAGCATGCTTGTAGCGACAGTGGAGAGGAAAAACTCCCTTTTAACAGGAAGAAACCTCCTGCAGAACCAGGGTCAGTGTGAGCTGCCATCTGCCGAGGCCGACTGGGGTTCAAGGAGACAGAAGCAGAGACACAAAAAGCAGCTGTAAAAGGCGGGCCCGTCCAGGAAACACACAGCCAGGCAGACGAGCTCCGAGCCAGCTCCCATGCCAGAGGATGAAGAGAGCACATCCAGTCAGTGATGTTGATTGATGTTCTACTTTATTGCATAGGTTTGGGGACCATTTTCTATCATATTAACCAAACAGGGACACCTTTTAACATTTAAGTTAACATTCTGTATATTAAAAGCTCCGACAGACTGGTGATGCAGTAGTGTTCCCAAAAACAAGGTCTTCATACTCCAGCTGACCTGCAGACTCATCTTTTAGGGAAATTGTTGCTCCTTATTCTGCTCCGGCAAGTTGATTAGTGTATGCATTTGATAAAAAAACTGCATGTGCAGGAAAACATAAATTAATTTATTCAAAGAACTGAAGAAACTAATTTATACTGCTTTGTAGACCAAATATAGATAATGCAAGCTAGTGCAAACATCCTTCTTATTAAGATTAAATGTATGTAAATCCTTCATAATCCACCTTTGCCTTATTTCGTAAGCAAATAAGTGATTTTAAAAGGAATATTTTCTGACTACAAATGAGCCATATCTCTCAGAGAGAAAAACACTGCTCTGTATGGATGGTGCCGTGTTGCCCCGAGCCACAGAAGTGAAATACCATCTGTAAAAGAAAACAGACCTTTTTAAATTCACAAATTGGCAGAAAAGGTAGAATGGATGTGTGGCCACTTATGGGCAGCACAAAAAAAGTAAGCTCTCTTGATCTGCACAAAGATCCATCCACACAGCAAAGTCAAAGGTCTCTATAAGTTAAAAGGTTAAGAGGAGAGACTTTTTGCACATTTTTACCACTTTTCTCCAGGATTATCAAAGAACAGAAATCTAAGCTTAATGTCAGTTTCAGCAGAATCTACAGGAACACCATAGGGGTGAATCTAAAAGGAGAAAACATGGTCTGATAGCACGGGTTTGACCTTTTATTTGCCCGAGTCAAAAGAACGAAACAGCTATTAATTGCATTTTTCATATGTTTTCTATTTGTCTCTATTTAAAATGATGCAAATTGCAATGCTATTTATTTTTTAAGTAAGCATCTTTCTATATGGTTAACATGTCAAACAGTTAGGAAATTAATAGAAAATGCTGCACAGATGGATGCATTTGATTCCAGTCAGAAAAGTGAAAAATAGAAAAGATAGAAATATTGGAATAAAAGACATCTGAAAATATAGCGTGTGAGAGATTTTTCTTTTATTTACATGTCTATTCTTTCATTTTCCAAAGAGCTCAATGCAAATAATCCTTGAAAGAGAGGACAACCTGGAGCTGCACTGCAGAATAATACCGTGCAGCGAGTGTTAAGCTCCAGAGCTATTTAAAGGAGAACATGCAGAGCTGCTCACAGAGTGTGGGAGATGTTCTTGGAGGACATACCAAAATGCTGAAGGTCAATTGGGGATTTCTGGTTAGGGAAAAATGAGTGTTAAACACTTTACAACTTCTCCTGTTTATGGCAGAAAGGAGCCATTATCCTTGATTGTGTGAATGCCATCCATCCATCCATCCATCCATCCATCCATCCATCCATCCATCCATCCATCCATCCATCCATCCATCCATCCATCCATCCATCCATCCATCCATTTTCTCCCACTGGGTCGGACAGGAAGCAGTCTAAGCAAAGATGCCCGGACTTCCCGATCCTCACACACTTCCTCCAGCTGCTCTGGGGGGACCCAGGCCAGCTCAGAGACGTAGTCCCTCCATCTTGTCCTGGGCCTTCCATGAGGCCTCCTCCCAATGGGACATGCCTGGAACACCTCCCAAGGGAGGCGACCAGGACGCATCCGAACAGATGCCAGAGCCACCTCAGCTGGCTCCTTTCGAGATGGAGGAGTAATGACTCTACTCAGAGCTCCTCCCTGGTAACTGAGCTCCTCACCCTATCTGGAAGGGTGAGCCCAGCCACCCTGTGAAGGAAACCCATTTCGGCCGCTTGTATTCGTGATCCTGTCCTTTCGGCCATTACCCAGATCTTATGACCATAGGTGGGGGTTGGAACGCAGATCGACCTGTAAATCGAGAGCTTTGCCCCCTGGCTCAGCTTTCTGTTCACCACGACAGTCAGATACAACGACTGCATCACTGCCTATGCTGCACCGATCCATTTATCGATCTCATGCTCCATCCATCCCTCACTCGTGAACAAGACCCTGAGATACTCGAACTCATCCACTTGGACTCTCCACCGACCTGAAGAGGGGAGTCCACCTTTCTCCGGAGAACCATGGCCTCGGATTGGGAGGTGTTGATCCTAATCCCGGCCGATTCACATTCAGCTGCAAACCGGATATCAGTTATAATTTTTTTCTATTGCTGTCTAATCTGTTGAAAATATTCCCGAAAAGCCACATTAGAAAATGTTCTCACTAGTAAACCTAATCAGGTTTAGAAAAATGTACATATTTACATCTTTACATCACAAAAATTCAAGGAAAGATTTAGGTTTAAGATGATGAAAAAAATCTGACTGAAATTAGAGATTAAGATTAAATGACATGGATAGCCAAACAAATTAGATATTCTAATGGTTTAAAGTTTTTGTGTATAGTTTATAGAAGTGGGTGTCCCCTCCATACCTTCAATCATTTTTGAACATTTACTTTGACCTGTTTTTTTGGCCTAAAGGAAAAATGTTTCAACCAGGAAGTAGGACTTTTTAGTTTAAAGTCACTGATAATGTACTATAGAGTCTGGCTCCTTATTTTATCAATTCCCACACTGCTGCAGTAGAGTCAGGTGTCACCGGATCCTGGTTCTATTAATCACCTCCTCTCCATTTAAACGAAACAGATTAATTTTTTATTTTATTATTATAAAATGTTTTATTTAACTATTCATTCTATCTCTGCTCACCTTCTATATTGTTAATAGAGTGTATGAGTTGGATCAGACTGTCCTCTCTGAGAACAGACTCTTTGTAAATCGACTCCAGAAAGGAATAACCAGTCCTGGTTTCTTATCATAACTGTAACAGCATTATAAGAGGAGGCTTAAGTTATCCATACATATAATAGCTAAAGTTGCTCTTTCTATAATCAGTTAATGCTAAACATAATAGAGTAACCTGGCATTCTGAGAATGCTGTTCTTTCAACCCTCCAGTAGTTTGTTTCTTTTATTTTCAATCTTACTGGGAGACCAGAGACCAGTTGCTAAATTTGGTACAACACACCTGTTCTTGCTTCTTTAAATAACGAATACATGATTGAATAGAAATGTTTTATCAATTCTGCTGTTGTTTATCAGGGTCAGAGGTGAGCATTGCTGCCTTGACAAAGAGCTCAGCTGAGATTTGAAAGTTTTGCGTTGGAAATAGAGCTCCTAGAATATGATCTACAGCTCTGCACTCGTCCTACACCGTACACCGGCCAGTCTGAGCCCTCCGCTCACTCAGAGCAGACATGTTGACACATAATATGTCATGGTTGACCACATGACTAATCTTAGCTAAGGTGTAGAGCTAAATAAACAGTGACACAGCTATAAATACAAAAGCAGAGCAAGAAAATAGAAAGTTTGCAGCAGTTGCAGTTTAATTTGATGCTATAGGAATAAATCACCTTTCTAACTTTGACTGTTTAACTTTTTAAGGACGACTCAGATCCACCACATGTCTGTGATAAAAAAAAATCAACTGGAGTTCAGTCCTGTTTATCGTTTATTATGTGGAGAACATTTAAAATTAGCATTTAAAATACACTATATTGCCAAAAGTATTTGCTCACCCATCCAAATTATTGGAATCAGGTGTTCCAATCACTTCCATGGCCACAGGTGTATAAATTCAAGCACCTAGGCATGCAGACTGTTTTTACAAACATTTGTGAAAGAATGGGTCGCTCTCAGGAGCTCAGTGAATTCCAGCGTGGAACTGTGATAGGATGCCACCTGTGCAACAAATCCAGTCGTGAAATTTCCTCGCTCCTAAATATTCCACAGTCAACTGTCAGCTGTATTATAAGAAAATGGAAGTGTTTGGGAACGACAGCAACTCAGCCACGAAGAGGTAGGCCACGTAAACTGACGGAGCGGGGTCAGCGGAGGCTGACGCGCATAGTGCGAAGAGGTCGCCAACTTTCTGCAGAGTCAATCACTACAGACCTCCAAACTTCATGTGGCCTTCAGATTAGCTCAAGAACAGTGCGCAGAGAGCTTCATGGAATGGGTTTCCATGGTCGAGCAGCTGCATCCAAGCCATACATCACCAAGTGCAATGCAAAGCGTCGGATGCGGTGGTGTAAAGCACGCCGCCACTGGACTCTAGAGCAGTGGAGACGCGTTCTCTGGAGTGACGAATCGCGCTTCTCCATCTGGCAATCTGATGGACGGGTCTGGGTTTGGCGGTTGCCAGGAGAACGGTACTTGTCTGACTGCATTGTGCCAAGTGTAAAGTTTGGTGGAGGGGGGATTATGGTGTGGGGTTGTTTTTCAGGAGCTGGGCTTGGCCCCTTAGTTCCAGTGAAAGGAACTCTGAATGCTTCAGCATACCAAGACATTTTGGACAATTCCATGCTCCCAACTTTGTGGGAACAGTTTGGAGCTGGCCCCTTCCTCTTCCAACATGACTGTGCACCAGTGCACAAAGCAAGGTCCATAAAGACATGGATGACAGAGTCTGGTGTGGATGAACTTGACTGGCCTGCACAGAGTCCTGACCTCAACCCGATAGAACACCTTTGGGATGAATTAGAGCGGAGACTGAGAGCCAGGCCTTCTCGTCCAACATCAGTGTGCGACCTCACAAATGCGCTTCTGGAAGAATGGTCAAAAATTCCCATAAACACACTCCTAAACCTTGTGGACAGCCTTCCCAGAAGAGTTGAAGCTGTTCTAGCTGCAAAGGGTGGACCGACGTCATATTGAACCCTATGGATTAGGAACGGGATGTCACTTAAGCTCATATGTGAGTCAAGGCAGGTGAGCAAATACTTTTGGCAATATAGTGTATCAAAAGTGTTGATTCTTTCTCTCCATAATCAACACTTTAGAGATTTCAAACATTCCTCCTTGGAAATGGCATAATAATATATTCACAAACATGACCTTTTTACAGCTGCTGACATTCACAAATACATTTCTCCTGATTTTAGGAATCAATAAAAACAAATCTGCAGCAGCAATATGGACCTATCCTCATGTGTGCTGGCTTACACTCGCTGGCCCTGCAGGGGGTCAGCATACCCTTGGATATCAGGTCCCTGGACCCATTGCTGGATCTGCTCTGGTGTAGCCTCCCACACTATGCTTGGCTTTAGCTTATGTTAGACCTCCTGCAGCTCCAGTATTCTGGAGCCTTTTGGACACCTGGGACTACAATATATTATTGTGTTAAATGAAATTGTGTATTTTTCGGTGATGTTCTTGTTATGTATGTTACATTGGTTGTTTGTACCTGTTATACCCTTTTTCAGTTTGTTTCGTTCTTTTTCTCTCCCTCTGTAGGTGTAAAGCAGGCTGATGTTATCTTGTATTCTCTTTATCCTCATTTTTCTTCTCCTTTATTCTCTATTATGTTCTCCCTTTTTCTCTTTTTCCTCTTTGTTTTTGTTTTTGATTTTGTCCAATGCATTTGAAATATATATATATATCAAGAAGAGCTCTAAAGTGAGTAATCATATTCAACTTGTAAGAGTAAAGTACTAAGTAAACCATTCTGATTCCTACATTGCATGACGGTTATTAAAGAGGTTTCTAGCATTTTTTTCTTTCATCTCTGTTATATCATAGAAAACTAGCAATTCCTGTGCCAGGATGATACTGACTAACTATTCCAAATATTTGTTACTTTTCAGGAAATCCACAACTTCTAATTGTGGACAAGCTCCTCTCCTGTTGAACCAACTACCAGTTTTAGTCTGTGAGGCAGAGACCCTGTCTACTTTCAAGTCTTCTTTTATTAATAAAGCTTATAATTAGATTTATTCAGGTTATCCTTAGCTGTCTCTATAGTTATGCTGCTGTAGGCTTAGACTGCTGGAGGACATAGGGACTACCTTTCATCATTCTGCTTCATTCCACCTATGTTTTCCAATTTTTCAGTGTTTGTGAATTTATTGTTTCATTTTATCCTCTTTCAGCTTTTTGTCGTTATGGTAGCTACATCTGGTCTGGTCATGTCTGGTTGTGACACCATCCTAGAGGTAGACGACATCTGGGCTGCAGTCATCAACAACTTTTTAATACGTGATAGAGTTGGGTCTTTCTTATGTGCTTTTATCTCTGCGTTTTTGTCTCTTTTCTGATTAAAATAATGTCTCAGAGCTCATTAATTTATCTCTCTTCTACACAGAGCTGCCTATGGGGCTAGTTTGCTGCTCCTTTTTTCCAACATGCAAAGTATTTATTGACCAGTGCTTCTGTCGTATCAAACTAACTAATCTGTCTTGATGATTTGACTGAATTGTCTTTGTAAAGTGCCTTGAGATGACATGTGTTGCGAACTGACAATGTAAATGTTTTTAATAAAATCCCATCCCTATGTCAAAGTGACAAAGAACATCTACAATTACAACAGATAGAAATAAATAACTTTATTTTAGTAAATGAAATGTTGATTTTTACCTGGAAGAATCAATTAATATCAATTTTCTGTATATTCCAGCAAATAAACGGTCTGAAAAGTTTTAAATATCCCAAAGCTATTTTTCACAAATATTCATGGACCTGCTGAACTCATATCTTTAAAAAAAAGTATTTTTAAATCTGATATTGTAAGATTTTTAACAGAAATAATGCTTTTGTTGATTCTTAATTGCTAAGATTGGTACTTAAAATACATAGAATAACTTGTGCCACATCATGGTGATTAAATCAGGTGGTATTTTCAATATAGAAAATCAATTAGCATGCAAAATATGGTTTAATCACATCCCAGGCAACATTGTAATGGTCTCCCCTGCACTGCAAAGGCCTCCTACATTGACACGTTTATTAGAAATCAATTTAATCGGATAATGGAATCATACCTGTGCTTATATTGACCTTATTCTGATTGATCATATGACGTCTGAGGCCAAATACATGAGAAAAACTCACAAGAGGTGAGGAGTTCTAGTATTTTATTAAGACCTACTTAACATTGTTGCTCCTCTGCAAAGTTTTAATACCAAGCTCTTTCCTTAATCTAATTAGTAGAGGAGGTTTTAACATCTTTGGGATAGGGGCAGCAAAAGGTGACACAGTGACCTGTAGGAAGAAAATGGGGCACATGGTGTCATGCATTTACAGCAATTTTAATTAAATGTTTTATTCAGTTGGCACAGAGCAGAAAAGGGTCAGCCGGCAAATGGAGTTAAAGGTAAAAGTCTGCTATATGCTTTACAAGGTCTCCTAATTTTCATGCAAAAGGTGCAAAAAACATGTATTATTCCATAAATTAAATGTATAAAGTGTTTAAAATAAATTAGGGGTTTAGGAAAACATAAATCTTTACCATTTTTATAAAACCACTATGTTTGGCCTTGATAGTGATAAAGTAGCTTAGCTGTGGTCATGTCCTCCTTCTGAGGTTGGTGCCAATGTTGACTGTTAGTCAGACCTCACCGGGCCTGCACAGGGTATGATTAACCTCGATTCTGCTCCAGTTTAGAATGCAGATCAACTAAGACACATCATTACAGACTCCATATGATTACATCCAGATTATGACAAAGAACACAGATTTTTATAAAGCAATCTTTATAGATTGCATCTATACCAATTTATTATTTTATATCCAAATTATAGGATGACAGACAAACACAAAGTAGTGAAGAAGTGAAAAGAAAGTCATTTTCCCTTTTTTTTTATTTTAAATTAAAAACTGAAAAGTGTGTTGAGGATTTTCTTTTAGCTCCTCAAAGTCTCAGAAGAGTCTTTAGGGTATCTGCTTGCCTTAACTTCTAAAACACTTCAATATTGGTCTTTTTTTCGCTTTTTAAAAAACTTATACAGCAGATAAAATAGAGCAGATATAGAGCAGATAAAAATAAGAAAGATGCCACATATCCTCAGGAGGATTATTTCTGAGTCATTTTTGGAATAAAAAAAAAAATCTTTGATCCAAGGCATCCTAATGTAGCTCTGTATTTAAGTTTATGGTTTACGTTTGGCAGGAGGGTTAACCTTTACTCAGGTTTGACGTCTAGAGGTTTGCTTCTAGTTAACCTTGCATTTAGGTCAATCATCTCAGACCAATTTCCCCATCCCTGCTGAGGAAAAGCATCCCCTCAGCAGGTTATTAAAACTAAGTTTTTCCACAGTGAAGGTGTCTTTAGTTTGTGTTCATGCTGTTAGGTTTCCACCAAACATACCGGATGGCAAATAAGGCTCGTAACGTTAAAAGAAAAATAGCTTTTGTATCTTTGCTTCTTTCCGTATGTCTGCTTCTGTCCCCTTGAACCCCAGTTGGCCTCGGCAGATGGCCGCTTACACTGAGTCTGGTTCTGATGGAGCTTTTCCTTTTGACTGTCGCTACAAGCATGCTTGGTGTGAGGGATTGCTTTGCAATTAACTGATTTTCCTTGGATAGAAAACTTTGACTCAATTTGACAGGCTGATGTGGTTGAATTGTCTCTTTAAGTGGCTGTATATAAATAAAGTGAATTCAATTAAATGAAATTGACCAGCGGCCTCATAAAACTTTGAGGACGCTATATAATCATTATCCTAGAGAGCTGCATTTGTGACAACAATTTAAGAGTGGTCGTAATTATCTTGGCAGCCATGAAAGGGTTTTGAAAGCGTTTTAAAATGTTTGCACTGAAGTAAAAATAATGTTTCTTGTAGATTTATATTACAAAAAAAAGGAAGTAAAAATGACACACACCGCACCACAAACGATCTGCCCAGTTTTTGATCTTAGGGTTGAGATTAAAGATGAGATTAATAAGGTGAGCAAGAGCAGATTCTGTCTTCTTTTGAGGTATTTATCTTAGTTTGAGAAAACTCTGCTTAAAATAAGAGCAATAATCTGCCAGTGCTGCATTTGGTAAGATTTATTTAAATCATGATATAAATATCCTAAAAACAAGAAGTTTTACATGGCAGATTTAAGAAAAATCTGCTTCAAAGAAGATAAATAATCTAACAGAATTTCCTCTAAACACAAGATCACAGGTAAATTGTAAGAATTCATTAAATTGATTTTTAAAGTGTTTAGTACATTATTCGTATGATCTTAAAGTAAAAATAAAATTTTCAAAAAATTAGTTTGACCACTAAAATAATAAATTTTTAATACTGCATTTAAGAAAATTAGAAAATTTCCCCCCTGATTTTAATTGCATTAATCTTATTTAATTGTTATATAATTTTACTCACCTCTATGTAAAAACACTTGTTTTAAAAGATTGTACTGGTTGCATCTGTTAGCTCAGCTCTTGACATTTTGTACAGTACCTGCTTAAATGAATGTTCTGACAGGAACAACAGGGAGGAAGGCTTTTCACAAAAAAAGCTTTTTTTTTTTTTTTTTTACTAAATTCTTGTTGATTTTTATGTCTTTAATTCACCATGCTTCCAGAAAACTCCACCTCACCCAGAGCACAGTAAACAGCGCTTGAACTGGGCAGTCAGGGTCAAGCTCTTCTTGTGGTTTCCAAATATAGAACGTAGAGGAAGAGCCTTCAGGCATCTTTCACTGGGAAACAACCTCCCAACTAGGCTTTATTTTTTTTTTATTATTTCCTTGTTTAATCCACTTAATCGTTACTGTTGGTCCATATGATGGATTTATTCCATCTTCCTCTTTAGACATTCAGCAACTATTTCCTCCTCTATTATAACTAAGCTCTGCTTCCCACTGCTTATTACATTGGTTGTTTTTGTTCTTTTATATGTGACTGGTAATTACCACGCTAATCACTCTGTCGATCTCTCACAGCAAGACATCCAAAGCCCTGCTGCGAAACTCCATCAGGAATGAGAGTAAAGGCTTGAATGTTTGAAATAAAGACAGCGAGGATCACATGTTCATAAAGATGAAAGGAAAAGACAGCTAAATGTGTAAAAAGTGCTTTAATAATCAGCCACATACATATTAACTCATGTCAGTTAAGGTACAATACAAAGATCCCTGAAATTTACCAGATTTGGTCATTTTTTTAATTCATGTGATAGACCTACACAGAGCAATGGATCAATGTAGAAGGAAATCTATCTATCTATCTATCTATCTATCTATCTATCTATCTATCTATCTATCTAGATATTATGAAAGAAATAAAACAGATAGATAGATAGATAGATAGATAGATAGATAGATAGATAGATAGATAGATAGATAGATAGATAGATAGATAGATAGATAGATAGATAGATAGATAGATAGATAGATAGATAGATAGGTAGATAGGTAGATAGGTAGATAGGTAGGTAGGTAGGTAGGTAGGTAGGTAGGTAGGTAGGTAGGTAGGTAGGTAGGTAGGTAGGTAGGTAGGTAGGTAGGTAGGTAGGTAGGTAGATAGATAGATAGATAGATAGATAGATAGATAGATAGATAGATAGATAGATAGATAGATAGATAGATAGATAGATAGATAGATAGATAGATAGATAGATAGATAGATAGATAGATAGATAGATAGATAGATAGATAGATAGATAGATAGATAGATAGATAGATAGATAGATAGATAGATAGATAGATAGATAGATAGATAGATAGATAGATAGATAGATAGATAGATAGATAGATAGATAGATAGATAGATAGATAGATAGATAGATAGAGATCAAAAATAAGTGCCACTCTTTTTAGATCTATATTTATAAACCATCTAACTTTTTTATTCCACTACACTATTATTGTAATATTAAAAAAAGTTTTCCATTTCAGGAGTTTTGGATAGAGCATGCTGACAGACATTTTTTTTATTTCAATGCAAAATGTTTATTTTTCAAAATCTTGGAATAATTATTGCTCGAAGTGGGTTTTTCTGTCAGTTAAAGGCATGTAAATGCAATCTAGTAATTGATAACTAGATTAGTTGATTATTTCAGGAATCGATTAATTCCGATTAATCTGATTAATTGCTTCAGCCTTATATGGCACATTAAAAACAACGGAATATGACCAAAGGGTTTTTAAATATAGTCAAAAAATAAAAAATAAAATTTTTAGCAGTAAAAACAGAAAAACAGCAAAAGAGGAAACAGATCAAACGACAAAGAGAAAAAATATACAACACCTAGATTTGTTAGATCAATTTGGGTCTCATATTCTGCTTCAGACAAACGCAGAGCATACTGTAAAACATTAAGGTTTTAATGGGATGTAGATTTATGGGGATTGAGGTATCAGTTCTAGGAATCTATCATCTACTTCTGTAAATGACTAGAATGTTCTTTTTTTTCACCGCGCCTGATCAGATCGCTCAGAAGTGGCTAAAAATCTGAACATTTAAAGGGTTTATCCAGATATTTGTCTTCTAGAGACAAATTTTTTAGATTTCTTTTAAAACTTTGCTAATATTCCCAAGTGTTAATCCCTTTACTTTCAACATAAAAACACACAATGTCAACATCTCACATGTGAGAGCAGATTCTCACATGGACGTGAAACGCGACCGTTTAGATGGTCTCATCGCAGCACAGCCAAAGCAGGCGTGCCTGGGTTTAGGACAGTAAGCCGGATAAAATCTTTCCAGACTGATCTCTGACATTGTTTTTCAAGCTCCACGGACCGTTTCCATGCTGTGGCAGGAAGGCAGGGAGGGGCGGGCCGGGGCCCCTGATGCCATGGAAACAAGTGGAAGGGAGGGGGAGAAGAAGATGCTGGGTTCCTCGAGATGTTTGGCTGACCTCTACCAGTGACCACGTGACTGGTAAGAAGAGGATGTGGGGATTAGAAATGGAGGTATAAAAGCACAATGTAGACAAGGTGCTCCCTAAAGTCAAGCAGCACAAAGAAGAAGCGTTGAACAGAGGCTTCCTGGGATACCTGCAGCACAAGGTAGGAGCAGACTGATGCTTCTTGCTGAAATTATTCTTTGTTTTCTTGGAAATGAGAAGTAGGAATAATTTGGATTATTAAATAAAACATCATATAATTAGCAGATGTTTGAATTGTAGAAAACAAAAATGAAGCTAAAAATAAAACTAGTGACAGAGAGGAAGCTATAGAAGTTTTGGAATTGGAAAAAAAAAATCTCTGCTGCTTAAATAAAACTGTAAAGTTTTAAAAGAGATAACTGGAAAACTGAAAGCAGGTCTCTGTTTGTTGAAGGCTCAGAGTAAAGCGGATTGACTTAAGGAGAAACTGTCAGAACAGACAGATGGCTGATAGGTTGTTCCCATAGCAAAGCTCAGCAACAGCCCCCCTAAAGGATCTCCTCCTTATCCACGGGTCCTTTATACCGATGCTGCTGCAGCTGCACTGGAAAAAAGTTTTTTTTCTTAAAATAAGTGCATTTGTTCTTGGATTGAGGAGGTAAAAGAGACATTTTGCCAAAGGAACAAGACAATTTACATTTAAAATAAGAAAACACAATTGCATTGTCTTATTCCAAGTGCATATATCTAATTAATTATTGTAAAATTAAAAATACTCATTCAATTGGCAAACTACCTCATTTGCCTGCTCAAATTAAGGGTAAATACACTTAATTTAAGAAATTTTTACTTATTACCAGATTGTTTTTCCAATGTGGTTCTCTGTTTAAGTTACATATCTGGATGGAACAGAGACTTTTTTACCTTTTTTTAACACCACTCAAGTTTCAGGGGTTTGATAGAGGGAAGCTGAAAGGATATACAGTTTTCTTTATACAGAAATACGCACACTGAGATTTACTGGGTAGAAAACCCAAACAGTTAGAGTTTAAGTTAAAGTCTGCTGCTTATTGGATGTTTAACATAAAAATCTTCCAGGAAGGTTTGAGGTCAAAGATCTAGGTTGCTTTCTGTGAAGGACAATTAGCAGTCTGAGGATTTTGGATGGATTACAGCTAATCTGGCAGGTTAGCCTAATCTGTACAATCAGCACTGATTGGCATTAGGAGCCCGATGGAAACAGGATTAAAGCCAGGCGCCAGAAGGCAGTGCCTTAAATAACTTCTGTCTCTCTCTCAGACACTCGAAATGAACGCTAGTCCACCAGCAGGAAGTGCCCTGTCCCCCGGTGGAGCAGCGGGGCCCACCACTCCCAAAAAGGGTCCACCTAAGTTCAAGCAGAGGCAGACCCGCACATTCAAAAGCAAGGCTCCCAAGCCAGGCCAGAAGGGGTAAAAATCTCTGAATTGTTTTGTCTTTGTTCAAATTCAAAAAGAGCTCAGCAATCTGACCGCTGTCCTTTCTGACCTCGGCAGCTTCGGAGACGACATCCCCGGCATGGAGGGCCTCGGCACTGACATCACAGTGGTGTGCCCATGGGAAGCCTTCGGCGACATGGAGCTCAGCGACTTGGCCAAATACGGCATCATCTAAACCTCCTGCCTTCCTGCACCTTTCCTCCGTAGGATCCGTTCCGCCCGGCCTTCTCTCCGTCTCAGCCCGGCGAGCCGCCATAAGGCTGCCAGCCAACCCCCTAACGCCCGCTCGTCTGACTGCCTCATATTTATTAAAGTATCCACTGAGTGGATATTGTTATTTTTTTATTAATATTATATATATAAATATATATAAGATACTGTTTACAGTATATATGCTTGAAATGAGAAGACGAGAAAAAACCCACAAACCTTTTTCCATCCCATCAGCCATGTAGAGAAGTTCCCCCCCAGCTACGGCCTTCCCGCTCTCTCCCTGTACTTCCGTTACCACGGCGATGGATGCAAGCCAAACGCTAGCTCAACACTAGCCTCTACTCACTTCTAGCTGTTTGTTAAAATGTGAATAACTCCTAAGATTGAACCTTTTTACCTTCCTTTTGTACTCCCTCCCCCTCTTTATTTTTGCATCGTATGTGTGAGGTGTGTGTGTGAATGTTTTTATTTTGTTCTGCTCCATGTGACCCAGGTTAGAACCAAGAAGAGCGTGCATCATGCTGGAAGGGGTGAAAGCTACGATGCACTTTCACATGACCTCCCTTTCTCCCCACCATCTAAACCCAGCTCCCTCTAAGAGAACTTTAAGACATACGCTGCATGCTTTTTGAGTGTTTTAAAGCACAATACAGAAGAAAATGTACTGTGAACTGGTGTGTACTGATAGCTGTCAGTAAAGTATGAATTTCCAACATTCTTGTCTGCCTTCACTGTTTTTTAAACCTGAAAGAACTTAGTAGAGGTCACAGCTTTTTTTGTGTGTGCAATAATCACATTTTAATGCTGGTGTATAGAAAATATAAAGATTTTTCCTTGCTGTGATTCACTGCCGGGTATAGGACAAATATAAAGTTAGCATGCAGGTAACATAGTGTGTGGATAGAGATGTAAAATACTTGGCAAGAGCATTATTTCCCTTGAATTTTGTAATATTTTATCAGGTTTTACCACAGTTCATTATATTTTATAGAGGGGTTTAAGAGTTTCAGCTGTGTATGAGAAAAAGCATAGATATGTAAGAGAAGGTGGGACATAACAATTTTGTAGACTAAATGTGGATGAAAACTATCACCACCCACGCTGATGTGAACTCAGGTGAACCTAGCCCTGTTGGAGGGGGCAAAAGACTTGAAAATCTATGTTTGTGGATCAGGGATTTAGAAAACACAGATAAGCAGCCAAAGATTTCTGTCTATGAAGCTGTGAAACTGTTAGAAAAATGAAAACAAACTTCGATTTGGAATTATATCCTATTCCGTAAAAATTAAAAAAATATCCACTGGACTTGGTTTTCAAGATTTGAAGACGTTTCGCCACCTCTCCAGGAAGCTTTCTCAATTCAAATTTGAATTGAGAAAGCTTCCTGGAGAGGTGGCGAAACGTCTTCAAATCTTGAAAACCAAGTCCAGTGGATATTTTTTGAATTTTTACGGAATGACTATGACCTGGATGACTGAGAACCTTCATCAGCAATTATATCCTACCTAAAGGTTCTCCATCACCTATAAACCTAATGCATTACCATTAGGTTTATAGTTGTAACAGGACACAATGTAGAAAAAAAATAAATAAATAAAAGAGAGAGATGATTTGGAAATACCTATGCAATAGTAGGCTATCAACAAATTATTTCTATCTATCAGCACTCAGTGAAGTGTTTTCTTTTTTCCCTAGTAGTGTTAAATAAAACACTGATTTTTATTCAAATCATTTCAGTTTATTTATTTATATAGCGCCAATTCACAACACATCATCTCAAGGTACTTTACAATTCAATTCACTAAATACTAATTGGTGTAAATTATCTACAAATGCAGACTAGGCTTACAGATGAGAACTTTTATTCCCAAGTGTATCTGTAAGATATATTTTGATGGCCCAACTAATTATTTCTATATTTCTAGCTTAAATCTGTGAGGTATTCTAAAATAAGCTCATATAATAACTAAAAGCCTGTTAACACCAGACTATTATGTTTGAAAAGTAATACACTAAAAAAGCACCATTCGATTTTTTTGCACGGATTTAATGTAAAAAAAAAAAAAGAAGCAAAGCTTTTATTTTGAAGACTTTAAACTTTATTTTAACAGTCCACATATGAACTGGGGTGTCTCAGAGACCTATTAGATGTTTGAAACCTTCTTGATAACTGTATAGGTATTAGATGCTGCCTAATTTTGAAAACAAGCAGTTCTTTGCCGCAGTTTCTCTGAAACAAGAGTAAGTCAAACTCTTATTTTGTAATGGACTCAGCACTCCAGCTTCAGTGGGTGGTTTTTCTGTTCAGTTTTTTTTTTCTCCAGCATATGCATTAGAAAAATCTTTTTACATCGAAAGGGCCTGAACAAGAGGTGCTGCTCAAAAATGACTAGGAAAGGAAGGTCTGATTCCTAAAGTCGACTTTCTGTACTTTTTGTACTTCGTACAAACCTGATGCTTTGTTTTTACAGTTTTGCACTATGATTTGAGAGGAAAATGTGATCATGCTTGTTTATTTTTTGATACCAAAGATCCAAAGAATCCTACACTGCAAAAAAATATAAAATAAGAAAAACAATTATATTTTCTTATTTCAATTGCATATTATGTAATTGTCTTATTTAAAGGGTAAACAATCTCACTCCATTGGCAAATCATCTTATTTACCTACTCAAATTAAAGGTAAATAAACTTAATTTAATTTTCTTTTTATTTCGAAAATGGCTTCAGAAATCTTGATTACCAAAAATGCTTGTTTATTGCAAAAGCCATCTCAGCATGTGGTGGTGTGTGAAAATATAAATACCTACTTGTAAAGTCACTACAAAACTCCGATTACAGTTTTTTCTGAATGCTTAAGCACTAATCGTGATTCTTGTAGCACAATTTCTAAAACTATTGATACGTATAGCAAAACCACTCACTGAGTTTGCGAAACTAAAAGCACAAACACTGCATTGTACTCAGTTTGCAATTTTGTAATACACATTTTGCAAAACTGTAGGCACAATTCACTGCACAACACTCTGTTACCAAATTTCCAACACACTCCTAGCAAAATTATACACATGTATGGCTATCATTAACACTATTTTGCCAACTGTCTGGCACACTTTTACATGTGAAAACTGTTTTAGATAATTAGTTCACTTTGCAATCAGCCTAAGCACTATAAATAATAATATTTGATAATGACACCATCTTTCAAAATAGGCAATAAGCATTTCTTCATGAAGTTGTGTACTTGCACGCCACAGAATAAGAATGAAACAAACTTACAGAGTTAGCTATAAGCCAAAATGGTGTTGTTCACCATCATACAACCATAGGCCCATATAACACTGCACACGTTATTGCATTTCTGGACACCTTACATGACATGCTCACTGTTCAGAGACCAGAGCATACAGTACCCGATATGTCATCATATGGGACAATGTTATCCTCATCAACAGGTAGCCCTTTTACAGACAATGGAGGAGGCATGTGGAGATATTGACCAGGCATCATGTCAGGCCTGGATACGGAATTCAAGGAGATATTTTCCCTGGTGCCTTGGACTGGAGAATGTTGCATGCGATGTGGACGAAATTTTGTGGCCAGACCCAGAAAGACGACATGATGTAGGCTGATTGTTTTTTTGTTTGGTTTTTGTGAAATTACTATTTTGAGTTCAGACTTTGTCTTGGTTTTGATGAGTGTGAATAAATAGCAATACTTGAAATTTGGATCCTTGTATGTTTACATGACACTATGACAAAAGTATGACCTCAAATTGACATCTGTACACAGAGAAAGAGAAAGCCAGATGTGGTTTGTATTCATACCATTAGTGTGTAGTTGGCACATTGTGTGCTTAGTAGATGATGGCTTGTGTTTACTGTTTGATACGAAAACACAATTTTTACAAAGGTGTGAAGAGTTAATCTAGCTGTGTTCGCTTTTGCAAGAGAACTGCAATGTTTTGATAATTGGGTGAAAGGTTTTCTTTTTTGTGTGTAGAGTTTTGCAAATATAGCCAATAGTCACAAAAAAATGTGCTTAAGCAATCAGAAAAAACTGTAATAAATTTTTTTTCCCGTATTTTTTTGACTTAGGGGTGACATACACTGCAAAAACGATCTAGAAATTAAATATGTTAAATCAAGTGTATTTACCCTTAATTTGAGCAGGTAAATACGATTTTTTCCCAATGGAATGAGTATTTTTACTCTTAATATAAAATAATTAGATAATATGGACTTGAAATGAGACAATGCATTTTTTTTTCTTATTTTAAATGTAAATTTCCTTGTTCCACTGGCAAAGTATCTCCCATTCCCCCTCAATTCAAGAAACAAATGCACCTATTTTAAGAAAAAATGACTTAGTTAGATTTATATTTTTTGCAGTGTAGTTAATCATTGGGTGCAAACTGGTTTGGACAGATCTGGTTAGCTTTTTAGGAGGTGTATGCATTTTAATGATCTGAAAAGATCTAAGTGCGACAAAACCTAACAAAACATTGTGTTACAGCACATGTTTTGTTCTAATTGGAGAGGTTTGGCCTAGTGGCTTAGAGCAATGTGCTCTGAGAAGGTTGCAAGTTCCTGGTTGAATTCCTACAGCCTCCAAGCTGAGATCCTGAGCAAAACCCTTAGCCCCAGACTGCTCCGTGGGCGCCACACAATGGCAGTCCAATGCTCTCCAAGGGGATGGCTTAAATACAGAGAGTGAATTTCCCCATTGTGGGACAATAATGGGATTTTATTTACCTTACATGTTCTCCCTGTTAAAGAGCCATTTCTGGTCTGCCTGAGATGAGCTGCAGCTGGTCAGCCCCTGTGCAGAGATTACCATTCTTATGTTTCATGTCCCTGTATGTCTGGGTCCTTAATCTGCATAGAACTTGTTGGGAAAATGTTGTATTTGCGCACAGGCTGGGACTGGTAATCTGTGGTGGGCCGGTCCTAATTTCAGCGTGCGAGGGCCGACCCTTAAATCATACCGGCCCGAACACCTACTTTCTGGCCGAAGCAACTACCTGTGACAGTAAATAGTTGAAGCAGCTAAAGAAGTAATACAATGTTAACGGTCTAAATGATGCATGGTATCATTTAGATGATATATAGCCCTTCCTTGTCATTCACATCCTTGTGACGGTTGGCATATGGTGTCATTTTCTATTTCTACAAACTGTAAAATTGTTGCAACAAACTAATTTATAATAAAACTAAAATGCTTTCTTTAAACCAAACTATGATGTTCCTCTTATATTTGGCAAATTTATGTTCGAATATTCAGCAAAAATATTCGAACATAAATTTGCTACGATGCCCAGGAACCGGCATCGTAGCGAAGGCACCGGCACCGACACCGAAGATCCCTGAACAACACCCAGCCCCACCCCGAAGTGGATCCAGTCCCGGGCCCCAGGAATCCGAGGCCCCAAGGGCGCCCGACCCCCAGACAGGAGCCCCAGCAAAGCCCCGGCCGGCCGGGGCCAGCGGAGAGGCCGCCAGGAATGAGCCAGCAGCCCCCCGGGCATCCACCCCCAGACCCCGAGCTCCACCAGTGCACCGGTGAGCCCCGACGCCAGCCAGCAGAGGGAGAGCAGGACGGGGGGAATGGGCTCCGCACTTAGCGGAGACTTGAGATGTATTTGGGAGAGGGTGCGGTTGAGACCCCAACCTGGGAGAAAAAAAAAGGAAAAAAAAAAAAAAAAACACACCATCTCAATCATGCCTTCCCTCCCTAGTGCCCCCACTCGTACCACAGAGAAAAAAAAATTTAAATAAAATAATAATAATAAATAAAGAAAAAATGTTTTTGTTTTACAAGCAGGCAAAGCTGAGTTACATTACATAGTTGGGGGGAGAATCCAATGTTGAAATATTTTATTAAGATTACGTTACTGAGGGAAGTTAAATTGTAGTAACTCAGAGAGGCTGTCTTTGCTTTTTTCTCCCTTTTTTTTAATCTAATTGTTATAAATATTGATAGCTGTAGGCTGTAAGCCTTTCTTGCACATAATATGGAGAAGCCTCTCATTTAAGACACTGTTCTCCATAATTTTCTTCACTTTATGAAGAATTTGTCTTTTTGAAATAATCTCCAGAGGTTCTAGAATAATTTCTATAACAGAATTGGCCTTCTTTATTAGCTTTTCTAGCTTATCTAAGTCTATCTCTGATGCTGTTACCCTAGAAGAAGTCGGAGGGAGCCATCGCCCTCTCCACAGACTTTTAGAAGATATTTAGCATTTTGCTGCAAACACTGAAGGACCTAAGCTTCCTTAGGAAGTACAGTCTTCTCTGTCGTTTCTTATGGAAAGGTTCACAGTTGTGTCTCCAGTCCACACCTGAATTTCTTCTGAAATCTACAATCATCTTACTTGTTCTGTTGACATTTAGGGTGAGATGATTGTTTCCATACTATGCCACATAGCGGTTCACCAGCTCTATGTATTCAACCTATTGTCCATCTCTTATGCACTCAATGATAGAGTCATCTGAGCATTTCTGCAGATGGCAGGACTCTGTCTGGTCTTGGAAGTCAGTGAGTAATGAGAAATGAAGAGAGTACCGTCCCCTCTGCTTCTCCTGTGCTTGCTGCTACTTGATTAGTCAGTTGACCCTTCAATCTAACAAACTGGGGTCTGTTTATTAGGTAGTCTTTGATCCAGGTGATCGTTGATGAGTCTTCTGGAGTTTCTCACACAGTAACTCAGGCTGAATGTGTTAAATCCATCGGAGAAATCAAAGAACACAAATCCTCACAGTGCTGTCTGCATTGTCTAAATGACTGGGTTTGGTGAAGCAGGTGTATGATGGCATCATCAAATCCAACTCCATGGCGACAAGCAAACTGCAGATTCTATTAACTATGTTATTGCTTTCCTTCAATAAAAGGAAAGTGTTCATTATAAAATAAATGCTACTTAGTGGTTAACAGTTGTGTTACACCCTGTGCCACTATGGTTTTGGGCTGGTTAGAAGGCCTGTGTGTGCTTTATGTACACTCTGTTTTAAGGTGAGTTAATGTGATCGTTTGTGCATTAGTGCTCATATCATGGTGGAGTAAATGTGACGGTTTAAATACCACTCAGTAATATGAACAGAACTATTGCACACAATGTGTTATCTTTAAACAGCTCATTTAAAGAACATACAATGATCCATCTCACCACATCCTCACGCTGTTATGAAGTGAAATCACTGAACAGGCTGTTTCTGTAATGTACAAAATGACAGTCTTTGATCATAATTACTTGGTAGAGTGCAGGTTGCCCTGCAGAAAGCAGTAATTACAGTGCATGCACGGCGACAGGTGAATATAGTCAGCAGCTCTTCTATGCTTTGGCATTTAAAGGAAGCTCAGTTGGGAAAGTGACCCTGGATGGCTCCATGGTTTCAGGTCTAACCATCTGAATGCCCTGATACTGATATTTTCACCTAATAGCAGATATTTCCCAGCATTCCCAAATGCTTTTCTGGCATTAAAGAGTGACTTCAAACTGAGTGCAACACACCCTGAGCGTATGATTGCCGTACTTGTACAGGCATGAGTTGCAGTGTTTTGTAAGGACCTGTGAGAGACAACAGTCTTAAAGTGTTCTCTAGACGTAGTGCAACTCACCCCGAGGCAAGCTAACTGATTTGTAATGTTGTGTTGGTGATCCACCAGTAACTCAGGCAACGCTGTGTATCCCCGTGACATCGGGATGAGTCAGTCGGACTCACCTTAAAGTCGTTCCTCTCTGTAATTTCCTAAACCCTCCTGAGTTTGATTTCGACACCCGCTTCAGACTCTCTGGTTAATCCAGATTGAGTGCCAGCGCCATCAGCAAATGGGATGCAAATGCTGACGGGAAATGGGATTCAGATCTAGAGGTGGGACTCTGCAGCCATCGCAGCTCTCAGATGCATGAGCACACCTGGAATCTGAGGGAGGGACCAAAGCGGAGCAGGTAAGAGAGGAAGGGATGAGTCTGGGTGTAGCGTTCTGTTTTCTGTTGCTGTGAAGGGAAAACAATCTTTCAAGCGGGAATTGTATGACCTCACTACCTTTGTTTCACTCGGAATTGGCAGACCTATGAGCACACAGGCTAGATAAGAGCTGCATGGCTGCACACTGAGGAATTACACACCCAACTCTAGGTTTTTAGGAGCTCAAAGCTGCATCTGGAGGAACAAAAGGGTAAGAGTCTTTTTATTACAAATGTTTTATGATTTAAACAGCAATCCCTTCTCAGCACTTTAATAAAAAAGAAGTTTAGGAGATCTTCAGTAAAGGTTTATTGTTTGTCTGGAATGAGATAAAAGCATGAATCTATCTCTGCTGATTTACTGATGTTATTTTCCGCACACTAACAATAACTTGAACAAAAAAAAAAGATTTCCTGTTGAAATAAACTCTCCAAGCTTCCATCAGGATACAGAAATAATATTTTTACCACCTTTGTTTCACACGAGTAGATAATAAAAGGCGAGCATCAGGCTAAAATTCAGATTTGCCTCGGATTAAAATGACATAAAGATAATTTTTGATCCTCTGACAGAGAAACAAAGGCTCCACTTTGAGCTGACGGAAGTTATACCTGCATATCAGGACTGCTCATCTTCCAGTTCCAGCCTTGTATGCACAGTACATGCATACATGTAGCAGAAAAAATCTATTAAACAGAATTGGCCAGCTTTAAAATCTTTAAGTTTCTTTTATGGGCAGCGAGCAAACAAATAGAGGCAGGTATCTTTTGGTGTTTACAGATAAGCTCCTGTATTTTGTAGTAGATTGATAAGGAGACATTTTTTAACTAAATCTCTACATAATTGTTAAAGTTGAGCACTAAAACATGATAACCTTTTGATAAAAGCCTCAATTAAAGATTATCTTTATCAGTAAACTACACTCTAAGATAAACATCACTAATAAATATCACAACATTTAAGACTTGTAATTTTACCCAGATCTGAAGCAGGCATCTAGCAGGTCCTGCTATGAACAAATATAATTATATCTGGTTTATCATCATCACAGTGATTAATTTCAATACTTACATGTTTTAGTTTCATCAAGTTGAGGAAGCAGAGGAACAAGAAAATATTTTTGTAGATTTAACTGGGTGTAAATTAGAGCTATGAGAAGAGATTTGAATCATGCAGATGGAAAATAGCGTGGGTCCGAGAACAGAGCCTTGAGGCACTCCGGTAGAAAAGATCACAACACTGTAAAAAATGGAAAAATTTGAAATCTAGATAAGTAATTTTTCTTTTTTTGAATTGAGGATGTAAAAGAGACATGTTGCCAAAGGAATAAGATAATTTACACTTAAAATAAGAAAACACAATTGCATTGTTTTATTTTAAGTGCATATTATCTAATTATCTTATTTAAGAGTAAAAATATTCATTCCACTGGCAAACTGTCTCCTTTACCTACTCAAATTACGGGTAAATACACTTAGTTTAAGAAATTTTTACTTATTGCTATGTGGTTTTCCCAGTGCAAGATTACGCACTCCCTAAACTATATTAGAGGTCAAATGTGTGGAGAACCTTTAACGTAGACACCTAAGAACAAAAGCAACATAATCCGTAGTTATGATTAATAACGTCTTTCCTAAAGGAAAGATTCTGAATTGTGAGGATTTGTTGGCTGCTTTATTTGTTGCTTTCTGCTCAGCCTTCACTCCATTCTGCTTTAGTCCTGCGCTCGCTTACCCTTCTGCTGTGTTCTGGCATGTTTGCACACTCCCTGTTCCTGCACTTTGACTGAGAAACCTCTTTGCTCTCTTCTATGCTGCAGACTCTGTTATGTCACGTCAGCCTTTTGGTGTCTGATGGTTCTCTGTGTTGCAGGAACAAGCTGCCACATCAGGGGAGAGTTTATCCACTAAGGCTGAACCCCACTGTGGATTGTAAAGTCATTATGGCTTTTTCAACCACAAAGCCCACTTCTTTCCTCCCCATTCTGTTCCTTCTCTATTCCCCTCTCGCCTGCCTATCCCAGACCCAAACCAACAGCACCAGCAGCCCAACCACTCCCTCAAACGCCACTTATCCGAAGGTGCGAGGCTGTGGAGATGGACTCCATCCAGACTATAGCTACCTGTGTGATCGCCGGGCAGCCTGGGGGATCATTCTGGAGACTCTGGCCTCTGCAGGCTTCCTGCTAAGTATAGGTCTTCTTTTAGGCCTGCTGTTCTGGGCGCTGTGCAGGTTCCTATCTTCCCCGAACCGCAGCGGCAGCACAGTCGGGGGAACAGTCCTCTCCATGTCCATGTTTCTGTTTGCCACAGCCGGCATCTTCGCCATCACCTTCTCCTTCATCATCAAGCACAACCCCCAGACCTGCCCCACCAGGATCTTCCTCTTTGGGGTGCTCTTCTCTCTGGCCTTCTCCTGCCTGCTGGCTCGCTGCCTTGCAATGCTGGGTTTTGCAGCCGCCCGAAGCTGGGGGGAACCAGGCGTGGCCTTGGGGCTCTTCGTCGTGCAGGTTATCATCTCTACACAGTGGCTCATCATCGTCCTGGTTCGGGACAAGAACCCCTGCGAGTACAGCCAGGCGGAGTTTGCCATGCTGCAGATCTATGTGCTGTGCCTCTTATTGATCAGTCTAATCCTGTCCCTGAAAATCCTGTGCCGCTCCTGCTTCACGTACACCTACAGCTACACGGGCCCCACCAACCAGCAGTGGAAGCCGCAAGCAGTCGCGCTCTGCGTCACCCTGGTGCTTTCCGCCTGCATATGGGTGGTGTGGATCGCAATGCTCACTAGGGGAAACGAGGAGGTGAACAAACAGCCAGTCTGGGATGACCCTGTGCTGAGCATCGCCTTGGTAACAAATGGCTGGGTGTTACTTTTAGGGCACGGCATCTCCCAGGTTGCCCTGTTCTGCAGAGGGGAGGCTACAGCCCAGGAGGTTCCTCTGAGCTTTGCAGGCTGGACTCACCCCAATGCAGACATCCCTGGACTGGGAAGCCAGAAGGAAGGGAAGGAAAACGGAAGCTACGAGAGCGATAGCGAGAACAGGAGAGGTGAGATGGAAACATGATCGGTTCTCTGTCTGTTCAGCACGCAGCAATAAAACTCCATAGATTTTCTAAACCGGAAACCACTCAATTCTGCACACCACATGCACTGAAGGTGTTTTTACCTTAATCTTAATCTTTAACAAAATTTTAATGACCTATTGCATATGAATTAAATAAGATAAATGGCATTCATAAAAAGTAAAACTCACATATTCCTTTAATAGTAAAAGTACTAATTTTTTAAATGCAACTATTACATTAAACAGTTCACTTGGAAGACTAAAATTGAAAACAAATTGTTTAAATAAAACATAGTCTTTGCTGTTTGATGTAAGGTGGAAGAAAACAGATTTCTGTTTTTTTTTTTTATAGAGAGAAGTTTTTGAAACTAACTTAAGACTGAACAACATTTTCAGTATAGCAACCTGCTAAAGTCTTCAAACTTCTAAAACTTTGTCTCTGTTACGAACTTAACATATTTTACTGGGATTTTATGTGACAGAACAACATACCGTAAAACATAAATACAAAATAGAGCAAGATCCTTTTTTAATTGCTTGAAAATCTAAGAAATGTGGATCTGAATTTGGTCCGATTGACTTTGTTGCCCTAAAAACAAAGAAGGTGGGAAGATGATCATCTACGGTATGTGTAATTCTATTATTAAACTCAACATCGTGGATTAAAGTTTATTGAATTTGTACCAAAAGAAACCCTTAACTAAAGCAACAACATTATCTCCAACCCTTGAATGTTAGAACGTTTGGCTGCGACACCATCCTGGAGAGAAATATCAGCTGCCATCAACACCTTTGTTTATATATGTTGGAGATCAGCCTGTTTTTCAGTGTAGTGCTGTTTCTCTGACTTTGAGTCATGGGAGTTGGCTCAGAGCTTGTCTGCCTGGCTGTGGGTTTCCTGGATGGGGCCGCCTTTTACTGTTGCTTTTTTAAAATCTTTTTTGCCTTCTTGAACCCCAGTCGGCCTCGGCAGATGGCCGCTCACACTGAGCCTGGTTCTGCTGGAGGTTTCTTCCTGCTAAAAGGGAGTTTTTCCTCTCCACTGTCGCTACAAGCATGCTTAGTGTGAGGGATTGTATTTGAGTCAATGAGTCGATGCAACCAGCTGGTTCTCCTTAGATAGAAAACTTTGAATCAATTTGACTGTATGATCTGGTTGAACTGTAAACTGCCTTGAGATGACCTGTTGTGAATTAATGCTATATAAATAAACTGAATTGAATAGAATCTGATAAATGAGGAAAACACAATAAGCAAAACATTTTTGTTGTAATTAAATCAGCTGATATTCTGTAAACTTTAAGGTAGGAGCTACATATGATTAATCTTCAGTCCCGCCTCCACAGCCTGAGCTAAGCAAGATACATGAAGTGATTATCTTCTTAGTTTGCTGTTAATTTGTTAAAATTATGCAAATCCTCCCAGATTTCTGTGTCCTTTTGATCATTTTGATTTCCATGGGTTTAAAACCACCTTTAAACATATAAGGGGTTTACTGTGACTAAAACTTGCAATAGCATTCTGTTCTAACAGAAACAAGCTGACAAAATGAAATAACTTGAACCAATAAATCTTCCAGAGCTGTGATTAATTCAGAGGTTGACAGAATAACTGGTTTATTTATTGGAACTCATTCAGACCTGCTGAGGGAAAAAGTAGTTTTCAGTCCTCAGCCAGTTATAGCCCTGTTTAGAAATTCCCCAATCTGTGAAAGCATTTCTGATTTAAGGATGTTTTCTAGAAACACTAAAAGAAAAGGGTTATTTTGCAGTCAATATAGCACATAAATGACTGCAGGAAATACATGTATTTACCAATAAAAGTAAGAGAAATGGAGCAAAGTTTGATTCAGGTCAGGTTTGACTGTTTCTGCCAATGATGAACTGCAAACGCTGACCTGATTCTTCCCAAACTGCATCATGTCTCCCCCTCAGGCAGGAGAGCTGAGCCAGCGCTGCGATCCCCCTACGAGTCTGGCTTCTCCTTGACGGTGAGCTTTTATCAAACATCCTCCACAGTTCCTCCCTCTGCAGATTATTACAGCTACTGAGCAAAGTAATAAACATAATGAAAACACTGTTTACCCAGAGGTTGCCTGTCTTTCAGGAAATCGACCCCAACAAGGACTACACCATTCCTCGCCCTCAGACCACTAACTTCAATCAACCCTATGATGAACATTATGCACAACAATGAAGCATCATAGCTAAAAAAAAAAAAGCACACAAAAGAAATCTACAGCAAAGCCAAAGGTCATGGACGTTGATATGTGTAAATGTAAATATGTTGTTTTGGTGATGTAAATTGTAAAACTCCTCTGCTTTTGGAAGCAAAATAGGGATCAGATGTGTGCTTTTGTGTGCGTGCATGCTCGGCAGTGATCAGAGATGTATAGGAAAGCCCAGAGGTGATAAGAGAGGCGTGAAACCGTCTCTGCTGAGGTGCCAAACTGCTGAGGATAGCAGGAGACGTCAGGAAGAGATGAAACATGGAGGGGGATCTGACAGGATGAGATGAGGTGAGACAGGAGGAGGACAGGACGGCAGATGTGTCAGC
This sequence comes from Cyprinodon tularosa, assembly GCF_016077235.1. Taxonomy (NCBI): domain Eukaryota; kingdom Metazoa; phylum Chordata; class Actinopteri; order Cyprinodontiformes; family Cyprinodontidae; genus Cyprinodon; species Cyprinodon tularosa. The sequence continues at coordinate 851,144 of NW_024039662.1, forward strand.
TCTGCTTTACGTCCCCTTGTTGAGATTTACAGTTTAGGGGTTCTGCTGTTGTCGCTGAAAGAGGTAAATTAAGAGTACATGGAAGGATGATATACCTTATAAGATGCAATCTTTAAATATGAAATATTTTGTAAATAAAAAGTTCTGCAAAGACTCAGTTTTGCTCTCTCAATAATCATTAAATACATTTTAATTACATGCCAACTAAAGAAAAGAACAAATTTAAATGTTTAAGTAAATAATTACATATTGTTTGTTTATTTTTTAAAACACTGATATAAAAACCACTGGAAGGACAGCAGTGAGTTTAATAGACATTCAACCTTGTCAAGAAAGGTTACTGCTAATGGGGTTGTTCAGTGTCCTAACTAGAGGGGAAAAAGGCGTGGCACGAAAAGTTGAATGGAAAGATGCAAAAACAGCCATCTTGGTTAGATTGGGGAGCAAAATCTGTTGAAGGATTTGCAGGCGATGGACTGCAGCTTCATACTGTCATCCATGGTCATGAGCTTTGGGTCATGGTTGAAAGAATGAGGTCCCGGATGTAAGCAGCCGAAAGGAGATTTCTCCATAGTGTGTCTGGGCTCTCCCTTAGAGATAGGGTGAGAAGCTCAGTCATCCTGGGAGGACTCGGAGTAGAGCAACTGCTCCTCCACGTCGAGAGGAGCCAGTTGAGGTGGCAAAGGCATCTGGTTAGGATGTCTCCTGGTGAGGTGTTCAGAGCATGTCCCACCAGGAGACCCAGGACACGCTGGAGGGACTATGTTTCTTAACTGGCCTAGGAAAGCTTTGGGATTCCTCCGGAGGAGCTGGCCAAAGTGGCTGGGGAGAGGGACATCTGGGTCTCCCTACCGAAGCTGCTACCACTGTTACCTGACCCTGGATGAGTGGATGGATGGATGGATGGATGGATGGATGGATGGATGGATGGATGGATGGATGGATCCTAAGAGTTTCCTTGGCGAGTGAAGACTGGAACCATGTCATCTGCTGGTGTTGGTCCATGGCATTTTTTAAGTCGTCCAACAGGACATTCAGAAAACCAATCCATCCCTCTGCTGACAAAGTTTATGAAGATGCTGATTGAATTTCTAAACAGAACAGGTAACAATTACAAAAAAAAAGCCCCTGCAACCTTTCATTGATGCAGTAATTCATAGAGGAGGCCTCAGCCGTGAACTGATCATGGACAACCTTCCAGCAGGACATTTCTTCATCCAGACTTTATCTTTTGTAACATTGATATTTTCAAAGAAACTGTTTTCATTAGCTGTGAACCAATTAAAATGATCAGAAAGACTTTAAATAAAGCAATCAGTATAATCTCTTGGATTGGACTAAAGAGAAACACTGACACACCTGTGAGGATCCCTTGAAGCCAATCTCTCTCAGTACTTCAGTATTTGCCTCAATGAGAGAAAGTGTCATAGCTCAGCCACCAGAGGGCGACATAAGGACATTTCAAATGACTGAGAAACCAGGATTGACACAAGATATTACGTTGCAGTTATCCCATTATTGGGATAGAAAACACAATCATAGATTCCAACTAAAGCAACAACCAGAGTTATATAAATTAGATCATTTCTCCTCCACTGAGATCTGTAGCGATGTAACGTCCACAGAAATCCGCTTCTAACCTTTAGAAAATGAGTCCCTCGCCCCCTTTATTGGTTACTCTTCAATCTTTTCTTCCAATTATCCCCAACTTCAATTACTCAAAAAAAGCACGTGCCATCAAATTGGCAATTGGCCCCTCATGCATTGGAGCAATTAGCAGGGATATGAGGTTTCCCGCCACATCCAACCCATTTACAGCCATTAGCTCCACATGCAATTAAAGCTGGTTCCAGGTTGTCCCCCCCCCCCCCCCCCCCTGGCAGCGATGAAAAAAGTCTGGAGGTGGTTGGAGCAGCTTATCGCATAGAGGATTTTGATCTGGGGGAGCAGAGGTGGAAGTGGGGGGGGTAAGCCAAGCCAGCCGAGCCGCTGTAATCGAGTGCAATTGCTGCAGCCATCAATCATCTGGTCTTGGAAGAGCTGATGCCCCCACTGAGGAGGAACACTCTGCAACAGCTCCTGAAGTTGTTTATTAGAATGTTGCTGCAGTCTGATTAAATCAAGTTTAACCAAAACTTTTTTATCTTTTGCAAGCTTTTAAAATAAAAGGATCCTCGCTGTTACTTCACATTCATCTGAAAGGCACAGGATGTCTCTACCAGCAATGAACCTAGAGAGGTTGAAATCTTAAACTCTGTCAGTTAAAGAGATAAGGTCTGAACCTCCACTTTTTTAACTTAGAGGTTGCTGGTTGGAGTTAGGTTTTTACTTTGACTAGGCCAGTCCAAGAGATGAATAAGCTGTAAATTAAGCCAGATTTCCGAAGTTTTTAGAGATTGTTGGTTGGATTGAAGTTTTTACTTTGACTAGGCCGGTCTAACAGATGAATAAGCTGGGAATTAAACCAGATTTCCGAAGTTCTTCGAGATTGTTGGTTGGATTTAGGTTTTTACTTTGACTAGGCCAGTCTAACAGATGAATACGCTGGGAATTAAACCAGATTTACGAAGTTCTTCGAGATTGTTGGTTGGATTTAGGTTTTTACTTTGACTAGGCCAGTCTAACAGATGAATACGCTGGGAATTAAGCGTGATTTCCGAAGCTCTTTTGAGATTGTTGGCTGGATTTAGGTTTTTACTTTGACTAGGCCAGTCTAACAGATGAATAAGCTGGGAATTAAACCAGATTTCCGAAGTTCTTCGAGATTGTTGGTTGGATTTAGGTTTTTACTTTGACTAGGCCAGTCTAACAGATGAATACGCTGGGAATTAAGCGTGATTCCCGAAGCTCTTTTGAGATTGTTGGCTGGATTTAGGTTTTTACTTTGACTAGGCCAGTCCAACAGATGAATAAGCTGTAAATTAAGCCAGATTTCCGAAGTGTTTAGAGATTGTTGGTTGGATTGAAGTTTTTACTTTGACTAGGCCGGTCTAACAGATGAATAAGCTGGGAATTAAGCGTGATTTCCGAAGCTCTTTTGAGATTGTTGGCTGGATTTAGGTTTTTACTTTGACTAGGCCAGTCTAACAGATGAATAAACTGCGAATTAAACCAGATTTCCGAAGTTCTTCGAGATTGTTGGTTGGATTTAAGATTTCACATTGACTAGGCAAGTCCAGGAGATGAATAAGGCTGGAATTAAACCAGATTTCCGAAGTCCTTCGAGATTGATTGTTGGATTTAGGTTTTTACTTTGACTAGACTGGTCTAAGAGATGAATAAGCTGTGAATTAAGCCAGATTTCCAAAGTTCTTCCTCTAGGACTGATATCCAGCATCTTTTCTATCCTGTTGGTTTGACCCCCCCCCCGTCAAATTACAGCTTATTCTCAGGCCTCTGAACTACTTAATATGCTGATGAGGAAACACAAAGAAATGGATCAGCTTGACATATCGCAGGATGCCAGCCTTTTAGTAACCAAGTTGGTCAAACGGTCAATCTGAAAGGGATAACTGCTGTCCTGTCGACATCTTTTACCACCTGAGCCATGGTTCTCTGCAGCTCCTCCAATTCATTCAGAGATACCAAAGTAAAAGTGGCTGAAAAACTTCACTAAGGATTTCAGGAGAAAACACTTTTCCATCGTGCTTCAAAGTAATGAGCTATTTTGTCGGTCATATAAATATATATAAACGCTTGAACAACCGGTGGAGATAAGAAAGCTCTCAAAGACCAGAATAAAAACCAAACAGTTTATTTATTATATACATTCAATAATAATGGAGAGAATAAACAGAAGGCAGACACAAGGATGGAAAAATAAAACAAGAGAAAAAATACACTTATTTATTTTCACTTATTTAAAAATAAAATCACTTGGATAAATGAGCTTTTAAGAGCATGTGAAATAGAAAAGAAACCTTCACATGCAATTCAAACCCATTCATTTACTGCTGTACACAGACTCCCACTGGACTGGCTGGCTGGATAGGAGAACTTTTGCTTCTGAGTTTTTCCATCTCCTCGATTTGTCCTTTTTCTTTTCTCTTTATTTCTTTTGCTGGATTCCCGAAAACAATTTGCCTCAATAAGCAGATATGAGAACGGGCGAATGCGTCGCCCCCACTGCCCTCTAAGCAATCATACAGCTGCTACATTAACTGCCTCGAATGAGTTGAAACCGAATCTAACGCCATCCAACAAGCGCCTGGAGTTTACCGCCATATCTGAGGCCTGAACGAGCATCTCCAGCTCCTCCTTAAACACTTAACGCTGGACGTTCCCTAACATTCCCGTCGCCCTGCATCACATCGCAAAAGCTCTCCGCTCCTCCTGCACCGTAAACACTCCTGTCCTCCTCCAGCACTAGGATTTGAATTCATGCACAAATAAAAAAACAAAAAAAAAACAGAAAGACTGACACCCTTCCTCCCTCGCAAGAGCATGCATAGCAACACTTCAGATAATACTCATAAGGAACAGTAAGACAAAACAATAAAATAACAGAGGTAATGCTTGTCAAAAAATACTAATTGGACCTACTGCACACTGTTCACCATCATACGAAGAAAAAAAAAAGAAAAGCCAAACAAATGGCACACCCTTCATCATGCTGGTCCTTTCCACCCTGAGCGTGCCGTACCCTATAAAAGACAGCCGGAGGGGGTGGTGGGAAGGAGACTGTGTTTTTCTGTCAGCTGATGATTAATGGGTCCCGTTTCTCACCTTCACCGCCCCTCATGCTGTTTCATCATTCTCTAAAAAAAAAAAAAAAAAAAAAAAAACGGTGGACAGCGTTGGACCCTGCATCCTCTCATTTCTACCCACCTTTCTGCTCCCGCTTCCTTTGCCTGCACGTCTACGCTGCGTTTAAGTGCAAGAAAGACAAAAAATACAGAAGCCTCAATAAATTAAGGTTCAATTCCTGTATGTATAAATCACTTCTTCTGCTATTTTAGTTGTTGCTTTGATGACATTTCCCCTTAACTCACATGGTGAAATATTGCAAAATAAAACAAAAATTAAAGAAATACAAGAGGACCCCACAAGAAAAGAAAATCTTTGGAACTGCAAAAGCAATAGGCAAATACTAGCAGTAATGTAGATAGATTCAGCATGGGTTTGGGGGGGGGGTCAGTCATTTTTCTTTTATGACGCCTTCAGAGTCACCGGAAGTAAAACTTAAAACAAGATGAGGAGCTTTGAAACTACAGAAACCTGGTGATGAAATCTATTTTTTTTTTTAAACTTCATCATATAACTGTGACGTCTACATGCTGCAGGATGGTTCTGCTGAACTCATTGGCTGCTCCTGATTGGCTGAATCCTTTTTCCTTTTAGTTGATCCGATCCGCTCCCTCGCCGGAGCTGGAATGTCCCGACGGTCCAGGTTAACGAAAACGTACAAGATCCGAAGGGGGAAATTATAAGTTCATCAGGAGGGGAGGAGCTAAACTTTTTAAAAGGAAAACAATCTTTTTTTTTTTTTTTTCCATTTAGCTTCTTATAAATGGCTGTTAAACTGAGGTAATGCAGAAAAATGATCTTTCCTTGTCACTTTCAAACGTTTTGGAGAACTGATGATCTTAGGTTTTTTGTTGTTGTCTTTTTGGGGGGTTCTTTAACAAAATGAATGAAAATAAAGAAATGCAGTGGGTTATAGTACAAAGCAGTGGTTTTCATCATTGAAATGAAGAACATAATAAAAATCCTATATCTCCTGAATCAAGTACTTGGTTTCATCCATTTCTTTTTCTGTAGATCGTTATTGTAGGTTTGTTATTGTAGCCAGAAAGACGACTGCAGCGGCTCTATGCTCCGTTTAAATGTCAATGTAGTGTTTAAAAACAAAAGTACCTTTTTTTTTTTTTTTTACATTAGTGCTGCGGCAGTTCAGCCTTTCAGTTCAGTCCAACACTGTGAGAGAAAACGGGATACTTGGTTCTCAACGTAGTCGGGTTGGGTCTTACGGGGCAGCTCATCGGGAGGGAAAAAAGGGATTGTAGTGTGTTGGGTCGCTCCGGAACCGAGGTCCCTCTCCGCCTGAGTCCCATTGTGTGTTTTTTTTTTTTTTTTCTTAACAGTCCAAAGTCCTGTTCTGGAGTTCAAATCATCCAGCTTCATACTTGGGAGATGCTTATCACAGTTTTTATTTACTTGATTTTTGTTCCTCCAACTGATTCCATGTCGGCGACAGAAAAGAAGGAGAGAGAAGGAGAGAGTTTGGTTTTGGTGACCTGGCGACGACCACGAAAAGAACGAGAGGGGGAAGTAAGAAGAGTGCTGTCACTATTATAGTCTGCCTGCAGATAAAATGGAGGGGAGGCTCCTGCCAAAACACAGAGCTTCAGAGGGAGCTTTGGAGCAAAGTGGAATTCCTTGGATGGGTTTTGTGGCTTTAGTATGGAGCAAACCTGCTGTATCCCGCTCGGTATAAACTAGCCTGAAAGACAAAGGGGAGAGAAGGAGATTAGGAAATTAGACATTGAAAATATATATATATATTTAGAGTGGTGCGTTTCAAGGTGCGCTCACAGCAAGCAATTTACATGTAAACGCACATTTAAGAGTGAATTAAAGGGGAAAAAAAGTGTCTAGAGTTGGAAAATCTAAACGTCCCACAGAGGGGCAGGAGTGGGCCGGAATAACAAGCGACTGACGCCAGCAGAACCAAGCATGGCGCAGAAGGAACCCACCTTTCACAATTTAATCCCTGAGCCACATTCTTCCATCAATTTTTATTTGGCATTTAGACAAACTTAGGTTCAAACCTGTAGTATTTTGAGAAAAAGAGTAGATACCAGTTTTTTAAATCATTGTTATCAGTGATTCCCTAATTTTACTAAAGAATATTTGAATGTTTTATATGAGATTCAACATGTATTGAGATCAAAAGGATTTGATCTGGTTTTAAACCCAGTAAAACAAGTAAAAAAGTCTGAACTGAAACAATAATAGGTGAAATATTCCTGCCTTTAATTTTCTGACAGGAGCTAGAATTCATTTGGACTAAAAAACAAAGTTGTGTTTAGAAAACTAAAAATAAAAGTAATCTTCAGAAAATCTGAATTTTAGGATAGACCAAAACTTTTTATTCGGTCTAATCCAGACTCTAATAGAAAATCTAACAGTATAAATTAATTTAGCTCAATCAGTGAGCGACGGTTCCTAAATTAAACAAGGTCAAAGTTTGTTTTCTCATGATTACTGAAGAGTTTTTTTCCCCGCAGAGAGGAAACTGTAATAGAAGACAGGCGACCAATAGTTGAATATATTGAGCATTAGAAGCCAATAAAACTGAATAAAGCAGTTTTATCAGATGACACAGAGCAGAGATTTAGCAGGTTCTGGTCCTTTTGTCTTGTTGTGGCTGAAAAAGAGCCGTCCTCCACAGGATTTATGTCCAGCAAGGAGCAAAATGACCAGAAGCAGGATGTGGCTGATATAATAGGCTGAATGAATCACAACAAGTTAACTTTTTATAATTTCTTTTTTAATTTTATGGAATATGCTGTATTATCAAAACTTTTTTACACCTTAAAAATCTAGTGGTTAAAAGTATGGATCAACATTCTCCAATTAACACTTGTTAGCGGAGGCTAACTGTGCTAACAATGCTAACAAACGATGTTAAAGAAAGAAAAGCAGAACTCTAATTTAGGTGTTTTTAAGGCTGCTGCATACAAGGCGTGACGTCGTCTCTGATGGTGATATTAACCAAAAAAAAAATATATATAATAATGGCAGGATAATAACATAAAAATAAAAAACAAGGTGCCAGCTGGTCATAAAATTCCCTAATTAAAAATTGGCCTAAAACCAGATTCTCTATTATCTCTACTGACTAGTGATGGGTCCAACAACGCCGATGGGTCGGTGGATGCGTGGAGCCCATAGGGCTAAACACTGTATCGTTTCAAGAACGTCATGTGACTGATACAGAAGTTGTTTCAAACTGACTGACAGACTAAACTGTGGTTAAAAACGTAAATTTTAACATGATGCATCTTCTAAAAAAAAAAAAAAGGCTAATCTTTTGCAATTTATCATTAAAATGATCAAGAATTTTGGGGCAGCCTAAAAGGCACAGGAAGGTTTCAGCCGTTACGATTTTATTTTAATTTTCTCATTGTGTCATACTTTTCCTCTTAATTATCACTCAACTCATCTGAATTTAAGTTAATTTCAAATTGACTCTTTTTTTACTTACTGTTTTTTTTCTGTACTTATTGTTTTAAAAATATGATTTAAATATCTTAGTCCACAAGCATCCTCATTCACATTTTCCCCTAAATTGTTACGTTATATGTTTACATTATTTATTGGCTGCATCTAAAAATATCAAAGATATGTTTTTAATCTAAATATAGACATACAATATACCCTACAATAACTTAAATTATATAATTTTACTAGGTCATCAAATCAAATAAGTTTAGTCAAATCAGCTGCCTGTAGTGGCTTTAAATGTCCAGCAGGTGTCAGTATTCTGTGAGACAGTATCAATTCAGTATGAATACAGTTTGGCGATGTGTTGAAACGCTTCAAGATGATAAGGCAACCATCCCAGGATCAGACTTCTTACCATGGCTCCCACTCCGTACGCGGCAGCAGCTGGAGTTAAAGCGTGGTACGGATCTGTAGTGTAAACCCGGCCATAACTAAAAACAAAACAGCAGAAAACAAGGTTAGAACGGCTAATTTTTATTCAGGATCAAGCAGGCCTCATCTTTAGTGATGCATTTATATAAACGTCTCACCTGTCACTGTAGGCGGCAGCGGCGGCGGTTGCCCCGGTTACGGCAGCAGGCTGGGCGTAGCGATATGCAGCGGCGGCCGCGGCGGCAGCAGCAGGATAGCCTCCCTGGAGACACACACACCCACAGACAACTAACTGGCACGGCTTCAGGGAGGAAACAGCTGCAGTGACTGATTAAATACTTAGGACCAATCTATATTTAGCAAAGTTTAAAAAAAGGTTTCCATTTTATTATATAAAAGCTGTATTGTAATGCTAGAAATGTCATAAATGAAATAAATAAAAAGCACAATGGCTCAGTGTGAGACAGAAGAGGAGACAGAGGACATTGGAGTGTCAGAATTACTGTAGAGTAACTAAAGGGAAGAGGGAGGGAAAGAAGTGGAAGAGAGAATGCCAAACAGCGCCGGGAACAAAGGAAACTCAAAAAAAAAAAAAAAAAAAAAAAAGAGTAAGCTAAACATCACAGGGATGAAAATGTTGATCAGACCGATGTTACAAATACTGTTGGTGAACTTAAGACATAAAAAAGGATTAAAAGCTGGAAACCAAAGTCAGACACACTCACACAAGCCCAGACAGACACCAAAATCACCTCTTTGCTCAGAGACTCCATGCATGACCCAGAATTACAATTCAGACCTCAACAACAACAACAACAAAACAAACACCCCACTGCATTTGAACCTGACGTGAATGTGAGATCAGAGCAGCCAAAAAGCAGAAATCTGAGATTTTTCTCAGCTTCCTGCAGGAGATGAAGCGGCAGCAGAGGCAAGGGGGGTTATTCATGGATGGGGGGGGCTGCCGTGTGGTAGTTAGCCTGCATGGAGCAGCTGATCAGCACATGCCTCAACTATTAGCTATTAACATGAGGGGTTGAGTCTCCATTTCACGCTGATGAAGAGATCAAATTCTTGCAGAAAAACTGCGTCTGGATGAGACGTGTTTTGTTTTTAATGCTTCAAATCAGCAACATGTCTTTAATGTAAACCCGGCTAAAGATTGGCTATAACGCTAAACATCAGACACATATTTCTCCTTTAATCAGGAAAATTATTCAGAGTTTTTGTTGTTGCCTGCATTGGTTTGCAGCAGTCAGTCAGGTCGTCTCTAAACCTTTCATTTGCTCCAATTCTAAATCAATCTCACCAAATTATAAAGCAGAGTGATATAAACGTTCAATTTGACAGAAAATACCCGTTATTGCTGACTGCGTGTCACTAAGCAATGATCAGGCACCGGTTTAAATGTTTTAATAGAACTAAAACGGTTTAGATTGTTTGAGACTTTTCTTAAAGGGACAGGTGGCATATTGCAGAGTTTTTTTTAGATTTTTAGTTGTCTGCAATGAAACCAGATGTTTTAACGGTTCAGATATTATTAAAATCAGATCGAACACTTCAATTTATAATAAAGTCAAGACAGTAAGAATGGAGATGTCAGACATATACAGCTGGATCTACGTATGTAGCCACACTTAGGAATTATGGCAAAGATTTGAAGGGAAAAAAAACCCCAAAAAAATTGTTTATTGCAGTAGCAACATCTTAACTAGAGCCTATTTATTTAAAGAGGAGCAAAAACATTTTATAAATGAGAAATAATTCTAGTCTCATCATTGGTACCTGAGAATAATCCATATGAAAGAAAATTTTTTTTTTTTTATTTATGTTTTCCTGGATAAAGTTGGTCAGTTGTTTCTAATATTTAGCTTAGTGTTTCCTCAGCAGGTAAAATAAATGTGGCACAGAGGCAGCAGAAAGGACCATGACCCATATTTATCAATGCATCGCTCACAGTGAGCAGGATTGTAATGGCAATAAAAATTTCTAAGGTTCACAGTACAGAGACCAGGTCTTTATAAAAACTTTAAGACCGTCTTTTGTTTATTTAGGATTTTCTGTGGAGTTTTTCTGGTGTTTTGACTGCAACTGGGAGCCTCGACTGGACAGAACTGAGATTTGGCTTTAAGGCAACAAAGAATAAATGTGTAGGGGGGAAAAAACACTTAATATCCATGGTTTAGTAAAGTGGAGGATCCTTAATGCTGCGGGACTCTTCCTCTTTATAAGATCCAGGGAAGCTTAACATTCTAACTAGGGCTTCAACTAACAATTAATTTATCTGCTGATTCGTTTTCTGATTATTTGATTAATAATTGGAGAACAAAACCTGCCATGAAGAACAAATAATACAGAATTTAAACCAAGCTAAACTAAAACATTGCCTCTTATGAAGTTCTTCTTAGAGCTTATTAGAGGACAAAAAAAATGGCTTTTCAGTTTAAATGCAAAGTATTTATATATTTTTATAAATTTGCCATAATTACTGGTCTTAATGGTTAAGTCTTTAAGCTTACAGTATGTTTTAGTTTGTATATCTCCAGTTAACAATGAATTAATAACTAACTAAATCGATGATTTTGTCAATAACTGATTAATTCACATTAATCTGATGAATCATTTAAGCACTAGTTGGTAATATAAAACCATTGTAGAATACCTGAGGTTATATATAAATGTATTTCGATTCTCCCAGTAGGTTTAAAGTAAATCGTCACAGAGTCCTTTAACTGGAAAATGATAAAGGAAATGTGCTCAAATCAGCAAGGAATATTTTAAAAAAGCGAAATCAAGCAGGACTTCTGATGATCTGGAGATGGTGCAAAAGAAAAAAAAAAAAAAATCACTGATGCTTTAGGAGAAGAGCTCTGATACTAAATGTAACAGCAGGGGGAACCAATAACTTTGCACCTGGTAATTATGTCAAAATAGTTTTCTGTAAAAATATTTTGTCTTTCTTTATGGCTGATATGATCAACTCAAATTAAATGCTTTTTTGACTGCAATAAAAACTGATTTTAATTTGGTGCATTCTAAACATGAGACCAGCTCTCAGAGTCAAATGCAAATATTGCAACTCAAACCTCCGGACCATAAATGCAGGATTTAATCTTTTCTCCGCCAGCAAGGAAACAAATTGCTTATATCTAATTTTACTTGCAGAACAGCCAAACAGAGAAGAGAGACCAGCTTCTCTTTTGAATCTACTGAGAGGAAGAGTATGTGCAATCGTTTTTAGTAGTGGTTTAGTCAACAAACAAACATTTCCCCCCTTTTCCACAACTTGAAGGATTCAGTGAGTTAGTAGAAAAATAAAGCAAACTCCAAGACAATTTCTCAACTAAAAGACGACATGTTCCAGATCAGATCAGAGGATGATTCTTAAGATCAGAGCAGGTAGTAAAAGTCAAACAATGCACACTGTAGGTTCGATGGTGAGGTGACCCTACCTGAGGCAATCTGGGACTAAGGACTGAGTCCTGTAACACTAGTCTATAGAGAGAACAGAAACAGCCGTTGTCAACCTGGATACACACACACTCGCACAGCCACACTCTCAAACACTGATGCACACTGCAGCATCCACCCACAAAGCAGCCTTTGTAGTGGAGTTTCAGATCCTGCATCCTATAATCAAGACGTTCTTTATTTACTCATCTGGTAATATTTTTAAACCCAGACAGATCCGTTTGTTCCACTATTTTTACTTCAACCAACAAAAAGCCCATGGGCATGATTCATCTTGCATGTTGTGAAAATTTGTGACACATTTCATCAATTCCACCATGATACAGGCAGCTCTGTGCGCGCATGACTGGATGCACATGCAGAATCACCCCCAGAGGGACAGAAAAAACAACACACAGAGCAGAGAGAAGGCCGTGAGGGTAGGGACAGAGATGACGTGTTGTTTGGAAGTGAATTTACTTACATATAAGTCTGCAGCTCCGTAAAACCCATCCTGATACACCACCCTGAGAACAGGGGGGGAACATGGCAGATGTAGGGAGAAGGTACAGGAGGGAGGGTGTGGTGGAGGGAGGGGAGGGGTGCAAACGGAGTAGTGCACAGTCCCAAAAAAAAAACCCAAGGTGGATGAGGATCAAAAAACACAGCATAAAAAAGAGGGGGGAAGAGAGAGAGGAGAAAAACAGAGAAAAAGTGTTATTTCACACCCATGCAGCATGCAGAGGAAATACAACTTCCATTTGAGCTCCACGAATGCAGCTGGAAACTAATAACATCCCACTGCCAGGGCTAATATATGAAATGATTTTACATGTGACCGTAAAGCGTGACTGTTCCACTGCTACAAGAAAACCAAAGCTATAGAGAGCTGCTTTGTTCGGGTCACTTTCCAGGGAATGATGACTGAAGGTGGAGCCGATTTGGAGAGAGTATTTCCTGCATCCTCCAAATTTCATCGCCCCAAATTCAGTTTAATCATATCATAGTAAAACATAAATCATTGAAATCTGCTTTGATCATAGTGTAAATGCAGCCGCAACCCCATTAGCCCATCATCACAGCACAATGACATGCACAGTTTACAGAAAACAGAATGAGGCACTACTGGTTCAGGAGCAGCAAACCTGTGTGACTGCGTTTGTACTGTCACTAAATATGCTTTGTGTGTGCTTATGCAAATCTGCTGACTGGGGTGTCTGTTTATTCAAATCACGCTCTGTGGTGTAATCCAATCAGAGCAGAACTGCTCTTGATTGCTTGTGAACAGATGGAAAGATCTGCCAACTGGATGGCTGGAAAGAACCTGGATAATTGTGGAGCGTGATGACTGAATGAGCACTTGAGTCAGACAGAGACCTTGGCAAACAGATTTAGTCAAGCACTGCATAAAACAGTTTATTTAAAAAAAATATTTCTAAAACAGAAAGACATCCCAGATAGCGGCACAGATGAGTCAGATTTTCATTACCCAGGGTAGGCAGGGATGGCAGGCTGAGGCACAGCAGCCCTGACGGCGCTGTAAACGGGCCGACCTCGGCCCCTGAGGTGGGCACCGCGGAAAGCTGCTGCAGCTGTTGTGGCTGCTGCTGCCGCTGCTGCGGTTGGGTAGGGAAACCCTGGCACTGAAAGGGCATAACGTGAAATTAGTTAAGCACTTTGATGAGAAGTACAATGAGAGGAAGGGGTCTCCCTTACCTGCGTAGATCTCAGGTCCATACACAGCTCCCACCATGGGACTAAGTTTCCAACCTGCTGATAATTAGACAGAAAATTTGGATTAAATGAAATAATGAATAAGAAAAAAAAAGATTGAGCTACTTAACATAAACAGTATGATTTATTTCACATATTGACCATTTAGTCCAATGCTTTATGATAATTTATATGGTTTAAACTTATGCTAAGTTCACATCGCAAGCAGCAGAGGCAGCAGAAGCAGCTAGTTTTATTGCAAAATCAATGGTTGACGTGCATCTTAGTGCAGCAAAAGGTCCTGCAGCGCGTCTGAGCAGCTTAAGAAGCGCATCATGAGCTTCTGACGCATGTCATGTGCTTCAGAAGCATCAGCTGCTGGATTTGGAAAAATTGAACTTTTGCTGCTCAACATGCCACATCAACCAATCACAGAGACTAATCGGGGAGCTGGCAGGGAGACAGACACAGCGCTGCTAATGCGAATCGCTGTGATCACTCCTCTGAAACAGTTCATTAACGCCTAAATTACCTTAAATTGTCGAAACCTGCCGGCAAAATATGCTCGAATTTTTTATACTGGTGCCTGCAGTTTGGATTACGTACATAAAAAATGCTAACATTTACTTCCAGCCGCCGCGAACAGTAGTGGAAAACCGCAAAGAGGCGACTGGGCCAGAGGCCGCTGTTGAACGGGATTCCTCACGACAGCACACCGCCGGCGTACGGGGGTCTAAGCAGCTCCGACAGCGAAATAATGATTGAATGCAGGATCGTATTCTTCATAAACTGAGTGCACAGATGAAGTTTTCAGCCAGACTTTTTCACTTAAAAACATTAAAACTGTTTGTTACCCACTGATCACAGCATATATAGCTACGATTGTTACAGGGAAAGAAAGGATAGGGTAGCTCCACCCAATGCGCATCAGATCCACTTTTCAACTGCACAGCTAGGGCAGTAAAGATGCTTCAGCTGTGCGTCAGAACTAAACTTTTACAAGCATAAAAAATGAAGCACTGCTCACGCTAAAACGTGCTGCTTGCGGTTTGAAAGTAGCATTAGATCAGCATATAATAATTCACCCTATATTTAAGTGACTATATATCAGGTATTGTGCAAATAGTAATTACAAAAATAAATTTGCTAATTGTAAACACTGTAACTCCAAAAACACGTTATTTGATCAAAAGTTTTTACCCTTCAATAAGGTGGCTTATTGGTCATATCGAAATTCTTACATTTCGCAAAACAGCAATGAAAACAGTTTTTCACATCACGTGTCACGTGATTTGCAAAGTTCTGGACCTTACTGCCTTGTTAAAAGACAAAGAAGACTGGAAGTAGTTACAGGATGATGGCGCCCCCTAGGGCTTTGGATGAAAGGTGGATATATCTCATGTGTCCACATCCACAGCTGCCATGTTATTAGAGTTACCACAACAACAAACGTAATCACGTGTTTAATTGCATGCGTTATTCAATGGAAATACCGCAATAGTGAGACTTCGCATTTTAAAATTTAGCAGAACATCGACATTGTTTTTGCACATTTCTGTAATGGAAAAGCAACTAACGTAGCTTTTAACATCTACTGGTTAATTTGCATAAATAGCAGCCCAGCTAATACAATAATATTACCAAATGATTGTATTTTATGTTGAATAATGTTGGCTGTTGTAAGCAAACAAGTTATTACCAGCAGGCTGATTAATGCTAACATACTATTTAGCTAGCTGCAGTCTAAATTATGCAAAGTAACTGGAAGGATATTAGTAGCATTTTAGCTAATGTTACCATATTAGCTGATGACAGTATTCTAAAAATTTGCATAGTATACAGTGTTAGCTATGGTTAGCTCAAGGGATATTGGTAGAAAGCGATATAATGGTAGCAACAATGGGTAGCATATTAGTAAATGATTGATATTTTATGTAACCGTTGTAGGTAACATTAGCTACCTCTAGCCAACATGCTATGAGAAGCATGTTAGCATCCCACAATTTACCCTTCTGTTTTTTTAAGCTAACTCTGCAATGTTATGACTTTATGCTAGTCTGCTTCTTCCTTCGAGTTGAAGTTGCATCTCACAAATCTAGTTTCAGTTTTATTTGTGGTAAAATTCTGCTTCAGTTCAGCTTCTTTGTCAGTTTGGTTAAGCAATTCAGCTTCTTGCATTTAAAAGAAATGCATCATCTGAGTTGATGGCGTGCTTTACGCCATTACTGTAAAGCTACACCACAGGCAGTTTTAAAAGGGGATCATGTGTAATGGGTAAACAAACATTTCAAGTAAGCAGCGATGTAAAAGTGGGCATTTGTGTCCAACTGCCTCTCTCCATGTGCTGGTTTGGGCTTTCAGGCCCAGTGTTAGTGTGCGTCACTGCAGTTGTTACCATAGGGCAGCGTGCCGAGAGCCTCTCCATTAGGGTAAGGGCTGACGATTTTCTTGTTAGTCATCACCCTGGCGGTGGCATTATTCACCTGGGAGGGAGGGAGGAGCAGACAGTCAAGCGTAAAGACAACAGAGGAAGAGAAAATTAGCACACAAACTCAAAAATGGGTCAAGGCTGATGTATATGTTTGCTTTAACACTAAAGCATAATTAATGTGTATATTGCTAATGATGAAGCCTGCCTTTGACTGTTTCATTTGGTGTGCTACAACAATTCATCACTAAAGATGCTAGTTGGGTTGCTTTTATCAACATCTATTTTCTAATTTTAATATCTTAGCTCTATGGCGCTTCATTCTAATACAAAGAAGGGGATATGGCGGTGTGTTGTGGTATATTTTAATCAAACTTTATTAAGAAAAACTTCATAACGTCTGTACCTGGGGAATTTTCAAGAATCGAAAAACATAGGCAAACATTAATAACTTATTTTGAAGTGATATAGATTTTTTTCTTCTTCCTATCAGTACACACAACAAACCCAAGTATGGATGGAGGTTTTTCTTATAGAAGAAATATTAAAGCTAGCCATCTCCCTATCGTCTCCAAAATTATTTAGAAGCTTCAGGAAAGAAAGCTTTAATACACTATTGCGTTAAGAGAGCAAGATTTTCAGCAGATAACAGGAAGGCTCAACATTTACAGCTGAGTGGCTCTGTGTTATTTCGATTTCAGCTTATATGTCATGGATTATCTCAGATCTGGAAATTAAAGCAGTCTTTCCAAATCTTAGTTAAAGTGAGGTAGTATAGGTTTAGGGACTGCTGTTCACAGATTTTGATGCTAACAATGCTATCTGGGGAAAGACAGTTTAAAGTGTGGAAGTCTTATGTTTTTTCTTCCTACCTATATATAACCAATTTATTTATAACTATTTTCAACTGCTAATTCTTCACATTTATTGAGATAGGTCAGAAAGTTAAATAACAATGACTGGAATAAACCAGAACTAAGCCTAAAATCTCTGATCAGTACATCTCTAGTTTATATGAACTTAAGATTGCTACAGAAACTAATAAGTCAGCCACCCTCAGCATGTTTCCTTAATATTACAGGTGCTGACAGGAAAATATTAGGTTTCCTTTTAAGCTGGATTTTTAAAAAACATCTAAGACACCATTAGAGCACCTAGCTAAATGTTCAGGAAGGTACCACCCGTGAAGCTCTGTGCTTATCATAAGAGTAGATTATGCCAAACTGTTTTGTTAATGGGGTGACTATTTACCATCAGAGTTCAAACCAGCTAGGCCGGTTCAACATGTGACTTATGAAAAGATCAAGCTTGAAGGATAAAGTGTTGATCATTCATTTAAGAAACAAAAAACCTGACTGTGAATCAGTTGGGTATTATTGTGTCAGTTGTCTGACCTAAAGTCTCAGCAGTGTGGGATTAGAACATCACCAAAGGGCAGTTAAATTATATTTTAAAAGTGACAACTCAACTCTGTGTCTGTGTTTATGTTTGATGGCATAAGTGGATGGAGGTTATTAAGGGGAATTTCAGTCATGCAACAAAAAGCAAGCTGTGCTCGAGATTTTTGGTGGTTTGATATACAGAGATGTAAGATGGTGACGCAGGATAGTAAACTGAGCTATGTTTTCAGCATGCACAGATGAACACATTGGGGCTTTGATGGTGTGTGTATGTACTGTGGATGCTAGCTGTTATTTCAGTCCAAATTATTTTTGCTGTTTTTAATCCAAGATGGCTGATAATCTCCTCTCTGCGCTTCAAAGGCTTCCACTTTGGTCCCTTGATGTATCCTTATATTCCTTTGATGGGCTTTAAGCGAGGGAGACTAGCTCTACATAATAACACACCCTGTCTGAGAGTGCTGCGGAGGTTGCACATTTGACTGTTTAGAAAGCGAAAGATTAATGACCTTTTGGCAAGACTCAAAGAGAGGGTGTGCTTGCATGCGACAAAGAAGGAGAGCACTAGAGACAGGCCGAGGAATGAGAGTGATCGTGCATGCACACACACTGCTTTGCAATTTAGGGGACTATTAAAGCCTCGGCTGCTGTTCGCAATGCCTCTCCCGGTGAGTCATGTTCTTTATCTGCAGCATTTCATTCAAATGGAAATGAGGTGTACCTCATTTTTCCCTCATTGCAGATGACAAGGTCAGCAGCAAATGATTCAATTAGCCTGGGCTAGCTAGCTTGAATTACACGTTTTAAATGTTACAGTACAGAAAGATTTTCTAAAATGTAAATTAGATTAATTAAAATGATCCAAAATAAAGCTACATTTTTGGTCTACAGATATTAAGAAGGTGCTTCCTAATGTGTTTAGTTTGAGCTAGCTGTTTATAGTTTAGTTTGTGTATAGGGATATACGTTGCAACCCTTGAACTTTCCCTCATTCTATGACAACCAATATCCTCTGTGTTATATATCTGGGTTTAATGTGATAGACCCACACAACGAAGCCGAATAAAAATGATAGATGGCTTACAAGACTTTAAAATATAATCTGAAAGGTGTGAATTTTCATTCCCTGGCAACGGAAACACCAATTTAGACATTTTCAGAGGAGCAGAGGAAAAGAAAGAATGAGGTCCTGTTTTAAATTTATCACAAGACATTTACCACCACAGCAACTTCTGGTTCTACATGCAGGATGGCGTATGTGAGGACACTGTTTCATTAGAAATATATCATTTCAAAAATATAATATTTTGACCATGTTTCTTTTTTTTATAACCCGAATCCCCTGGATATACATGGCATTCTAGCCGGGGAAACAGGTGCAATATGTAAAATATTTCCCTCGGTAAGAATCTAACGCTAAATACCATCTGTAAAACCTGCCATTGCTGTGGGATCTTTTTCTCCCCAGAGACTGGAAATTAAGAGTTAATGAGGCAAAATAGAGCAGCAAAGAAACAAATATAAATGCATGTTACTTTTTAGATTAGTAAAGTTTTACCATCATAATCTTGTGCTACTTTGTGTTGGTCTTTCACATTAAATTCAGCAAAAGGAAACACAACTTGTGGTTGTAATTCATCAATATGCAGAAATGTATAAAAACTGTCCCAAGGCAAAGCAATACACAATAATAACTGTATTTAGGTCATGCGTAATCAATGAAACAGGATATGACAACACATGCAATTCAGCAGAGACCAATATGGAAGAAAGAGATTGATCAAAAACATTCATCCTTTCTCATCCCACTTTTGCCCTCCCAGTCCAGCCTGGCAGATAGATCCGGACAAAGATCAAATCACATTTCCATATGAAACCAAACTTGTGGGGTTTACGTACCTAAAAGAATAAATGCAGTTTAAATGAAATATAAAAGAGAGGGAGAGAAAGAGGGGGTGCAAAAACATTTTTTTTTGACAAAATTAATAATCATCTAACAACAAAAAAAAAGTTGCACACAGCCATATACGGGTGCATCACATGACCCAGAGTGAGTTACAAACTGAAATATACCAACAAAACGAAATTCAGCCAATCAGCAAGCTTTGGATGCACAATTAAAACCAATCAAAACAATCTGAGCACTCCCACATCAAACACATACGAGACAAAGATGAGACGGGTAGGTTAGGGGTGAGGGATGCAGGTGAGGGGTAAAGAGACGGAGCCAGTCCGTATTCAGAAACAGGGACACACAAAGATGAAAAAGAGGGAAAATAAGATTACACAAGCAACACAAGAAAAAAATAACAGTTTAAAATGTATATAAAAATATATACCAAAGTGCATCATTCAAATAAAGCAATTACATTTGGTGACCATTCTCCTGAAAAATCTTATTATATGTGGTGGGTTGAGAAACAGAGCACCAAAGGATGGAAGGAACCGAGAGACAGAGAGACACAGAAGGAGAGATAAAGGTCCAGTAGAGGTAAAGAGAAAGAGTTAGAAAGAGAGGAATAGATAGCAATTCTCATTCCAGAAAAACGAGGAAAGTAAAATAAACATGAGACACTTTGCCAGGCATTAAAATTGTGTGTCACAAAAGGACCAGTACACTGTAACTACTGCTACTAATACTAAAACACAGACAATCCACTACAAGAAAACCAAACCAAAAGAAAAGAAAAATGGCAGCATAAGAAAGACCCAAAACAGCGAGGTAAACCCCATATCGGTTTAGGGATGCATATGGTTGGAAAAAGAAACTAGCTTTATTGGGTGACCAGAAGTCAGTTGCACCAGCTCTTCATTCTTTCAACATACACTAGCTAACAATTAGCCTAACAAACTTTAGAATTAGCATATTTTTTGCTTTTCCTATTGGTGTTAAGCTAAGTAGGGTTTAATGAGGTTAATCCCTAAACCAGTTTGGTTATTTGGTATATTTGTAAACAAAAAGATAACATATGAATGCTAAGTCTCAATCCTAAACCTGTTAAGACAACATATGAATGACTGGTAATCACAGTGAGAATACCAACAAAGGCTAAAAATTAGATGGGCTCGTGCATGCTCTCGTACGCGCATATTTTTTTAAAGTGAAGAGGACGGGTCTTTTAAAAAATTTGAGAAAATCCTCCACAATACCTTTGAGCTAAAAGGGTTTAATGAGGTTAAACCTGAAACCTGTGTGGTTACTGGAAAACATATGAATGAACGGTAATCACAGTGAGAATACTGACAAAGGCTAACAATTAGCCTAAAAAGTCTTTGGTGTTAGCATTTTCTTTTTTTTCTCCTACCAGTGTTAAGCTAAGTAGGATTTAATTAGGTTAAACTCTAAACCTGTTAAGACAACATATGGATGACTATTAATCACCCTGATAATACTAAAAAAAGGGCCAACTATTAGCCGACAATGGCAGACTATTAGCAAACGATGGCCAACTACTAGCCGACAATGGCCGACTACTAGCCAACAATGGCCAACTACTAGCCGACAATGGCCAACTACCAGCCGACAATGGCCAACTACCAGCCGACAATGGCCAACTACCAGCCGACAATGGCCAACTACCAGCCGACAATGGCCAACTACCAGCCGACAATGGCCAACTACCAGCTGACAATGGCCAACTATTAGCCGACAATAGCCAACTACCAGCTGACAATGGCCAACTACCAGCCGACAATGGCCAACTACCAGCTGACAATGGCCAACTATTAGCCGACAATAGCCAACTACCAGCTGACAATGGCCAACTATTAGCCCACAATGACACTAACGTTAGCTAAAATGAGGCTCAAGTTAGCATTGATGCTATCTAAGGAGCTATTTTAGAGTTCTATCTCACAGTTATAAAACCTTTACTCTTTCAGTGTTAACAGTAAAGACATTAAAGACCAAGGAAACCACAAACCCTGGAAAAAATGCCATGCAGGTGCTAGAATAATATTTAGACTTGAAAATCATCAGCTCCAGCTTAACATGTATCTGAAGTAGAGTAACAAACTGCTTTGCAGCTGGCTGAATTTAGACAACTTCAGGATATGGCCTGCAAATTATTGGCCAATTTTGTCAAACCAAAAAGTACATTTATAAGTTAACCCGATGATAATAATGGTAAACTGAATAGGCACTGCAGATTTATGAAAAACTGGTGCAACTGAGCTCACAACTGGAGCATAATTTCAATGTTAATTAATAGTGAAATTTAAACAACTAAAACATACAATGCCTTGCAAAAGTTCTTGTAGCACTTGAATTAGTCCACATTCCATAAAGTTAAAACCCTGTTTAGATTTATCGTACAAATATACACGGCTAGCATTTGTAGGCTATGCCATTAGTATTACGCTACAAACATGCTTCTGCCAAAAAGGGTATTAATTGTTTAATAATAAGATTCTGCTTCATATAAATCTCAACAAGTTTGAGGTTGCAGGTCTAATGTGAAAAAAATCAATGTGTTGGAAATCTTTTGCCAGGCACTGTAGCTCCTTAAAAAAAATTTTCCCTCTCACAGAGATCAGTGTATACTTTTATTAGGTCTCTGCTTTGGCTACAGAGTCAGGCAAGAGAATCACAGCCTTGTTTGGTAACATGGTGTTCCAAGAACTGTGCCTGGCCTTAATCCTATACTTGCATGAAATTCTTTATCAGTAGTGCCTCAAATCTCAAATGCATAATGGCTCCAACTGCCAAACGTTTGGAAAATATTTGCCAAAGCACACAGGTCAGTAAAAAAAAAAAAAAAAAAAAGGGGGGGGGGGAATGAGAGCAGCCTTGTTTGCCCTGCAGCTTTGCATTCGCTGGAAGAAACTGTAGGCAGCAACAGGGAGCAAAGCTTCACATCCTTTCTGATGGGTTTTATTATAGGAGGAGATGAATGCTACACTCCAATGGAGAATTAATGTGTCATTGCATAGGAGGAGGTGATTACATTCAGTCATTCCCAGTGAAGTGTTAATGACGTTGTGTGAACACCTAGCTAAAAATGTCATGTCCAGCTGTCTGTATATGTGTTGTGCTTGTTTCTAATGAGAAGGCAAACTACGTAGGCTAGTGAACTCTAAGTTCACGCGTGGAGAAGTCATGGCGCTTGCTTCAAACTCTGCACTAGGCTGGAGACAATACTGTCAAATGCTTCTTTCAAGGGATCAGTTCAGTGATAAGATGTTTGTACACAACTTACCGTTGCCGAAGAAACAGCGAGTGGTTACCGTGGAGACTGACAACAACACACAGAAGTCGTCAGGGAAACAGAAAAAATATAATAAATGAAAGGAACAAATAATCCTAGGAACAAAAGAAACCTAATTGTCACCCTGATTGTCCCCAATGTGAAATAATAATAAAATAAAAAAAAAGACTGCAGCTGTTTTAGCTTCTAACAGACCGAGGAAGAGGAGGAGAGATGAGAGACAAAGGGAGAGGGGATGCTAACTCTCAATGCTGAAACCACCAGTCTAAACAGCAGCAGATTTGGTGTTTTAAAGAAGACTATGAAAAACAATGGCCTAAACTAGCCTTACTGAAGCAGCGCCTTGCAAATGTGTTCACACCCTTCAACTTTGATTCATTTCAGTAGCAAATGGAGTAATGAAGCTGCCAACAGCCTGGGATACCATGGATGAACTGAATAATTTACTAATTTTGTAGGGTTAGTTTTAGGGTTTGAAAAAAAAATGATGACAATGCTAAATTCTGTTAAGCAGAACTAATAATTACTCTTTAAAAGAGGAGTTTTTTTTTAATTATCATTAACTGCAATCAATTTTACTTTGTTAAAAGAAAGGTTTGTTTTGTTGTCGAGAAGGTTGGTCAGAGGAAGGTGCAAAACCATTAATTTAAATGAAAGGGAAGTGGTCACCAAAAAAAGTTAGGAAACCACTGGTTTAGATAATCTGGGCTACCACCTTCTAAATGCACAAATAAAACCTTGAAATGGCTGTTTCGTCCTTATTTTTAAATTACCTTCACTTGCATTAACTTTTTCCATGTTTACAACAGATATGCTTTGACCTCTAACATAAATATTAAAGTCGTTGCATTTCCGAATTCTCCCAAATGGTGCCCGACTTTACACGAGTGAATAAAGTGAATGTGATTGGTCATTTCTCAAGAGGGCGGGATTGTTGTGGCGGAAGGTTCACAAGCAAGTTTGATTTTGGCCGGTTTGTCGGAAGCATCTTGCTAACCAGTTAGCAACTTAGTGCTAGTAGGTTCCCAATGGGAAATTCCATTGGGGCCAAGTAGCACTAAATTGGTGACTTAGAAACGACACTGTCAAGGAACGCTATTGACAGAGGAAACATGCAAGAGGAGGAGAGTTTTGTGTCGAAAGTCGTGGATGAGTCTCCTCCGTCATACATGTTTTGTTTAGAGGAGGAAAGCGAGGAAGAAGATGTAGTGGAAGAGGAAGCCAGGGCGGCAGAAGCTTGGTTTGGTGTAGAAGGCTTACAGCCGTCCATGTTTGAGCCCTTGCCTCGCAACGCTGCCAGTTCTGTTAGCTCTACGCCTGCCAAAGACACAGACGTCCATCCCTGTGAACACTGGGACGGAACTCAATGGGAAAGGAAATTATTCTCATTTCTTATTTCAACCGTTACGTATATTAGGTGCAACTTATGAATCAAGATGCTATGACCGAAAAAATTGGATTGACAGATGACCTTTGATATATGATTGGCTGAATTTAGGTGTTCAAGCTGACGTATAACTAACTGGCCTGAATTAGCTAACGGAAAAAAAACACAGATTTTAGAAATGTTCTAAATTTTGGGGCAATATAGTCTGATAAAGAGTACATTTATATACATGTTTAAGCCAGAATTATTTGACATTTAAATATGACTTCCCTTCGACTTTAAAGGGGAGTGAGCGTTCATAGATTGCTCCTATGGAAACGTTCAGCCTTCACAGGACAGAAGCACCTTGCTCTAATTACGAGGTCAGCACTTTTTCAACAATCTAAAAATTCCCCCACATAATTTTATCTGGCATGTTTTCCTAATAATAAGCAGCCCTTATATGAACCATCTTAGAAGAGGGAACAAAACATTTTCCCAAAACCATTTCTGCGTCTTATTTCACTTCATTTGGTGACAAATTATTCAAGTTGTGTGAATAACTTTGCAAGGCGCTAAGAAATAAACTGTGATATGAAGCACATATTGTCCATAATAGAAACAGAAGAGCAAAGTTGGTTCGGTGTTTGTATAACTTTTAGGGGAGATATTGTTCTTATTCATGTGGTTAAGTTACACCAATGGAGAAGTGTGTGGTGGGATACTGGGGAGCAGGTAAACTGGGACATTTTCCTGATTTTACCAGTCACCATGAAGATAGTCACTAAGGTAAAGAAAATGATTAAAATATGGAAGAAGAGTTGAACAAAGAAAAAAAAAAAGTTTCATGTTAAGTTTAGTAAAAAAAATAAAAATAATAACAGACATGACTGGCAAGTAAAACAAGGTGTGAGGAAAGAGACAGAATGAATCAAAGACAGAGGACTGGAAAGGACAAAGGTCGGATTCTTTCTCCATTTTCTTCAACCTTTTCTGCAATTTTACACACATACAAAGAACACAGAGATAAGCTAACACTTCAGCCATTTGTCATTCCAGGGGAGAATCATGCAAGGAGAAAAATATTGCATCAATCGGCAAGCGTGGACAGCAATGTTAGAACCTAGAAATAGCTAAATAACAAATATTTTTAGATTGGTCTGATTCTAAAATGTAGATGGGAGGGAGCTCCCTTCTTTCTCAAAGCCTTAAGCTTTGAGAAACAATAATAAAAAAGCTAATTCAAGTTCGATTGGTTTGATTAATTTAAAAATAGCACCAGGAAAGCTTAACTGGAAAACTGGGCCGAAGTGGGCTTAAAACTGTGCTCCATTCAGGTGTTTGGAGTCTGCAGGGTCAGACATGCAGAACCGCTCTCACAACTACTTCCCATCCATTTCCTCCACAAACATCCATGCAGTGATGATGACACTTCCTTTTCACTGATGCCAAACAACACAACAATCAGTTTGCATGCAGAGCTGCACTGCTTCCTCACACACAACTCAGCCTTTCTGCCCTTTAGTGCTGTGATATCTGACTAAAACTCTGCGCTGCGGAGAAACCGTGACTTTCTGTAACACTTCAGCAACACAGAACGACCACAAACATCTCAGCTAGTCACAGGAGTCGGGTTTAGGGTCAACAGGGACACTATCTCCTTATGGTGGTTTCATATTACAATCAGCAAGTTAAAATGATTGTTTTTGCTGCTTTATCATCTAAAATATTGAACTATATGATATCTTTTAGTTTACATCCAGAATACATACAAACAAAAACATATTCATTAAACACTTATCAAAGTATATAGATTTCTTTGTGGTAAAAAAGGGATGATTTTAATCGGCAAGCGTGGACAGCAATGTTAGAATCTAGAAATGGATAAATAAACACGTAGCACATTAAACCTCTGCAGCCATTAGGGATGGGCAATTTGGACTCTAACATTAGTCTCAATGTGACAAGGAAGTCTAGTCCCTGTAAACAGAACTTTTAAAGCTTAACAATTAGGTTGCTAAACCCATCAAGCAGCACAACATTGACACTTGTTTAAACAAATTTGAACATAAAGACACTAAAGCTAGAATCCTGTGTGTCAATTGTAGTTTAGCACCGTTATTACCCCTTAGAGAAAATACCCAAGCATTGCTAATTTATCACTGGGGTCCCTCAAGGTCGTGTGATCGGCCCACGGCAGTTCATACTACTATACTTTAACAGAGTGCATCCACACTTCAAGAAAACATTATTAATAAGTAGTGGAACTGACATGAAGTCAAACAGCTAGAGGTCTGGTAAAGAGACGATAGGATGAAATGTAAAGTCAGATAAAGGTCGCATCCTGAATACACACACCTCAGTGTGAACTACTGTTCAGCAAACAGAGAGCACTCTGTAAAGTAGTGGACAAGTGAATCTCCGCTACAGATTCCAGCTGCTATATATCAGACATGCAGGCCCTGCAGATGATGGTGAGGGTCCGATCCAGAGAGGCTCTGAACACTAATCCCATCTTCTTGAACTTTTAGCTTCAGTCATGCACAAATACTAAAATCATTCACTTCATATCTTTGCTCCTATTAAACCCTTTTTCCCCAATGTTTTGTTTTTATCCATTCTGTAAATCCTCAACCTAAGCCAATATATGTATTAAAGAACCTCTCATTTGCTTTTTGCCTTTACTGAGACAGGAAATATACAATAAGATGGTTTGATATCACATTTTTTTCCCGTTATAATATAAACGCTATAATAATGCCCATCCCTAGAGACCGCACAGGGGTCATAGTGTACAGCTAACTGTGCAACAGCCACAAAAGGGGGGATATGAGACAAATAGTGGATAAATTACACATTGGTCGTTTCACAGGCAGGAGTAAAACAATCAAAACGTGGACTTTTGTATTTTTAGGACTTACATACAATTAAATAAAGAGCCATGGATGGATCAAGATGAATGGATTGTGTATTATTTAAGAGTGTATACTATGAAACACTATATATACTGATGATGATGTGATGGGATGACAGAAAAGCAGGTAGTGAACTGTAGTTGGGCCACTTACATGGACACATTGGAAGCATACAGGAAACTGACTTCTTCAAAGCGCAGAGTTTTATCCCAGACAAAGAAAAGTACATTTTAACTTTGAAAACACAACAAATGAATTTCTAATCTTGTTCATTTAAAGCTACATACATGCACATAATAGGTAGCTACAACAAAAGAGCTAGGCGACCCCCACCGACATGCACCAAGTAGACAAAAGAGATTAGCAACTGAATCAAGCACAGCATTCCTCTACAAATGATTAGGCTAATCAACCTCTTTAAAGACTATGAAGCCCACAGGAAAGAAGAACTGCAGTCATGCTGACTAAACAAAGAAACTGATACTGATGCCTGATTGCTAAAACTCAACCACCGAAATGAAAACATGCAAGAAAAGCATCTGTGTCAACAGTACAGCCTCCATCAGACCGCAGTTTACCGCATTAAAACACAAACCATGCACTCGGAGTATTCCCCAGCTAGCCTGCCAGTGGATGGTTACAAACTGAACAGCAGGACACGGTACAGGAGTGGAAAACAGCAAATGAAAATGTCACCTCGCAGCGTCTTGCAATAGGATTCATACCGGCTACATTTTCTTTCAGCCAGAAATAGGAGAATTTTCTTCATCTAAAATCCTTTGATAAAATTCTGGAAAATCCACCTGTTTAATTTTAAAGACAGCATTAATCTAGTCTCAAAAAAACAGCATGCTGTGGATAACTTTACAACAGGCTCAGGTTAAAGGTACATTTTCCTCTGATTTAAATGTCATCAGGATGCTAGGCAATCCAGATGTTTGCTTCCTGATCTGTATTCTAAACTAGGAGTGGACATTTATCGTTGTTGTGATCAATTCTTAGTCATAATAACAATTATGATTTATTCTGTAAATGATCTATTAGAATTAATGATAATAAAAAATTGTGGATTTTCAGAATTTTTCTTTCTTTTTTTCCCCATTTTTTCCTTTGGGTCATTTAGAAATTCAAAGAACATGATTAAGTTTGGTTACTACAGGATGTTTATTCCCCATTGTATAAGAAATTATGTCAAATATTTTCTGTGGCATTGAAATCTAGTTTGAGATTTTAGTGACGTTTGTTCAAAATTGCTATAAAAAATTGATACTGAAGGAGCTTTGAGAAATTTATGAGTCATCTCTTTTCGAAGGATCTCACAGCTTAGATCAAAATCTTTTCAGTGGTCATGAGGCCAGAGAAGGCTCTTTTGGTCGGACTGTTATGGTTATCAATGGCTGGATCAGATCAAAGCATGTTTTAGAAAAAAGATGCAGCAACGATTTTCCGTCTCTTAGAAACCGACCTTATATGATGAGAAGCAACAATAGGTGGCTCTGCAAAAATGTTCACTCATGGGTATGAACACTATTGCAAGACAATGGAACTAGATCTAAATTTCAGAGTTTTGAACTGGCACATCTAAAACACCCTTTAATAAACTTTGAAATCAGGACCCAATCAAAGCGAGAAATAAATGCAGCAACATCTGCAAGAGAAGAAGGATGTTGCCTGAGATATAAAGCTTTTCTGTCTGGTTGGAAGAATGCAGAAACACTGGTTTATGACCAGCATCAACTCTTTGTATCCTGCAAGCTCATGCACCATAAACAGACAGAAAGAGACGCACGCTGCAGACTCCTGCTGCTGGCCCACCATGCTGCCAATGCCCAACGATGCTACAGACCATCACCACTGCTGCAGCACGACAGGACGCATGCAACGAGACGACTGAAACGCAAACACACGCTTCCCGCTGATCTCATGCACAACCTGTGGGTTAAACTAAGGCCCAGGGAGACAAAAGACGGGGTCCAGGTTCTGAACATGGGTGAGACTGATGCAGGGTGGACTGGCTCCAGCTGTGATTGCTGATTGGCTGAAGGTGGAGGGGATTATGTTGTACCGCAGGATGCAGGTGGCTGTCTCTCTTTCACAACCATACTGCAGCAGGATGTGAAGAGTAAAAAGAGCTAAAAGCATCCAGCCTCATCCATCATGCAGGAAGTGACTCTCACACGCCCGCACACACCACAAGGGGAAGATCCCCTGGAGTAAGCCCATGCAGAAAAATCACCCCCAGCTTAAAACGAATGGATCAAACATGGAAACCTGACTGGAAACCCTAATTAGAAAGGGAAATCTGCATTCAACACTTAGCACATGCTTCAATAAACACAAAATATGTGGAACTGGATACGGATAAACAACCTCAAAACACAGAAACAATAAAAATCATCGGAAAAAAATCCAGATTTTGCATAAAGTGAACATGCGTCAGTGTGTTGCTGTTAATCCCAACATGCTGCTGTAGCACCAGGAGCCATTAGCACCAGAAAAAGAGGGATACAAGGTAAATCCACAGTATGAAAATAAAAAAAGAAAGAAATAAGAGCATCCGACTGCAATCTGCCATGCATCATACTTTCACTTTCACTGGGCTCCTCTCATGCCCTCCGGTAGCAGCTACACAAACATCATTCCAGCTGTTGCATGAAAAATTGTAACATCAGTGTGGCTACAAGGTGAGCATCACTGGAAAATAAAAACAAAGCTAAGGAAGGCCGACAGGTTAATGTGAAAACAAGGCTGCAGAGGACAGGTCACATGCATGCTTTGGCTCTCGTGTTCTTGCACAAACCCCAAAAATCAATCCCAGCACATTTCAAAATAAATAAAAAACATTACAAATCAAGAAAAAGAAGTCTCATTGGATTTAAAGAAACAAGGAAACAAGATTGCAGAGGACTGGGGCAAGTGGGATACCAGTAGGCTGCATCAGAGCGTATCACATCAGGGATGAAGGGATGAATCTAGCTAGGCAGTCAGGGATCAGGCAGTAATGATGGAAGAGCGGAGAGAATACAGAGCAGGGAAGGGAGGGAAGTTACCTCGATCTTACGCCCTTCCACCTGCGTGCCGTGGAGCTTTTCCCTGGCTTTCTCTGCATCTGCGCTGTTTTCAAATGTCACAAAGCCAAAACCCTGCAGCCCAGAGCAGAGAGGGGGTTATTATGAGGATGTGATGTGTGGCAGGAGACCAGGCCAACCGCAATCATTTCCACAGCAACATTTCTCCTGCTTTACGATTTATCGTCTAAACGCCAAAATGCTGGAGAACTAGTACTGTATGAAATAAAGCATGGCCCCTCCCCAACCTATTACTGTACACTGCATTATTCAAAACAATGAATCGTGTTGTATCTAAAAAAACAAAACAAAACTGAATATCATTACAGTTAAAGTGTTTAATGAATTCAAATCCAAATGTTTAACTTAACTTAATTAATTCGCTAATTTCTTTCAACCAATTATTTCTCACAAATTAGATTTTTGCATCTTGGAAGGAATGAAAAGCCCCAAATTGAGTTTCTTTGTCAACTTTAAGTACCTCATTGGCTACAAATATACATTTATTATGATGAAGTATTTATGCGTTAATATAGAAATTGGGCTAACTAAAAGGCTGTGCTCTATCTGAATCCATCAGCATGATTTACTGCATTACTGTGGCAGTGCTGCAGCTATCACTAAAGCACACTCTGCTGCAGCAGCAGCAGCATACAGGCTCTCTGTATTGAGCTGGGGTTCCAAAGACTCTACCAGGATCAGGTGTTGGTGGTTTTAGTCGTTTCAACAAAAAAGAACCAGCTATAAAAGCTTCACAGCATCTGGAAGCATAGAGGTCTAAAATTTCTGCTGTGATCAATTTGGAAAAAACTGCTGGAACAACACCAGCAGGTTAAATGTTGCAGCAAATCATCACCAAACTTCCCATTGGATCTCAGAGGAGCCTAAATTAGGGAGATTTCCAGACTTCCTTTAATCTTTGGGGTCTTGATTTCCAATTAAAATGTGAAATTACTTTTATCTGAACAACCTGTAAATCAATCAAAAAGCATTTTAAAAGTAGGCTTAACTTTTGAATCTTGCCATCTTTGCTCTTTTTTCCTTCCGCTAAACTTTCCTCCGCTAGAGCCCTCAATAAACTGAAACCTCATCACCAACAGCTCACAATGACTTTCCTGTTTTCTTTATGATTCATTGGCCTGAACTAAACAATTCTCTCTTTAAAAATGAAAAGAAAAGAAAATTTATTCAGTCATTTTAATTAACATTGTCATTTGTTAAGATGCAGCTGTAAATATAATCAATACTAGCATCGTTGTGATAAATATTTCATGGCATGGGGATAGTTTGACCATAGATCAATCAGCACAAAGGAACAATCTCTCCTTCTCTTTCTGATATTTATCGGTCTTATTTAAAAAACTGTCGGACCATGTTACACCTTTTATTATTAACCCTTCATAGGACAATCAGTGAAATACTTTGAAAATCCACATTTTAAGGCAACAGTGTTATTGGAATTCAGGACAAGACCTTATTACCTTTGAAACATAAAAAAATTATGGACATTTTGATGGCAAAAATTAATGTCAATGTAATAACAAGAAATGCCAACTTACTCAAATATATTAAGAAAAATAACAAAATTCCTTCTATAAGAAATTTGTGAAAAACACTGAGAGAGAAATAAAAAAATAATAACCTTAGAGGCATTAATGTTGATACTGGCACTTAGATTCATTAGTTTATAAACCTAAATATAATTGTTAACGAGGCTTATTAAACTTTTAACTTTACTTTTTCAATTAGTTTTTTAACTTTTTTTTTCTTGGCTTGTTAACTTTTTTTTTTTTTTTTTTATTAGAGTAGATAATACATCATTCAAAGGCTCATCTAATCTGTCAAATGCCAAAATAAGATGTACAGCATCTTTGCTGAAAGGCTGGATTTAGATCTTATGCTTCTAGACCCCACTGAGAGACGGAACGCTAACTTGCCCTATAAAGGGTTAATGTTATTTATTTTTACTGTGAAACTGTGTTTTCATACAGTGAGAATCTCACAGCTACAGAAGACCTGTCGATCAGCAGCGCTTTGAGTGAAGCTTTTTTGGTTGTGTTTACATAATCGCTCTGATCTCACCGTAAAACTTGTGTCCTTTCTAAGAATCAAGTTTATTAATTCAAACTTACCTTTGAACCCCTCTCATTGAAAATAATCTCTACATCCAGAATCTTCCCGAATTGCTGGAAAAACAACAGAAGCAGAATTTAGCAAAAATATAAATATATGGTGTTGCAAAACTTTCAGCTAGTGCACACTAGGGGTCACTGTTACACCAAAGACTAGTTTCAGCATTAAATGAGCTATCTATCTGATGCTTAGATTTGCACTTTTTCTCCTCAGTTTAATGCTAACACAGTGACACCGTTAGAAACGTTCCCCTCTGCATGCATTAATATGACCCCCATGGCTGTGTCCCATTTACTCTGACCCGGCCTCAGCCCATCCCTTAAAAAGCAGGGCTTTTGCTGCAGTACTTCATGCATCTAGACTGATTTATTGATCCTGTGTAAAATGGGCCCCCTCCCCCAACCATTCTGAGATACTTACCCCAAACATCTGCCTGAGGTCTGGGTCCCGGAAGCGGAAAGGGATGTTTGAGACGTGGAGGCGTTTGGGAGTCCCTTTGGCCTCTCCAGAGTCTCCTGCGGAACCTCCTGCTCCTGTACCTCCTGCCGAACACTGCGCCCCCGCCTCACCCTGGGACGTCTCCTCTGTCTTTCCCTGAGGATGATGAGAGAAGTATTGTTGGAATTCAAAACACAAAGAAATGTGAGGTAATAAAACTTAATTTTTCTTTTTTTTTTTTTTTAAACATCTGAAAACTGAGATTTCTTCGTCTTCAGCCTCTCTGACTCGGTTCCAGGCTGGAACTGAGTCAGAGAGGCTGAAGACATGATATGAAGCTTAACCCTGGAACTTCCAGGATTAATCATCATATCATCCCCACCATCAGCTCTGATGCTTTTTCCTCTCTGCTAAACAAAACGTCCAAACCACATCATGATGCTGCCATCACCATGTCTCCCTTTAGGATTACAATCAATTAGGGCTGAAACAAGAAATTGAATATAGAAATACTCGTCAGCGAACTCAGTAATTGTTTAATCATAGAGAATAGAGACTTTTAGCTGACAGAGTGACCCAATCAAAGCAGTAATTATTTAACAAAATCATAAAAAACAGAAATATATATTGAATTTATGATGAAACACTTTTGTTTGTCCATCAATATGATCCATCCAGAACTCCCAAACTGGAATAGCTTCAGTTTAGTTTAGGTTTAAATCACGTAAAAAAATGTAAAAAGTTCTATAAGAAAACATTTACTATCTGGTTATTAATTGAAAATATAATTGATAGCAAAATAAAGATTACTTGAAGGCATATTTCTAATAAATGCAGTCTAATGAAAACTTCTGACATATTTAGATATAAAATCTGATTTCAATATCACCATGTTTTGTTTTTTTGTCCCTAACTGAGAGCCATAACAACCAGCCACCATACAGACTTAAATCCGTTAGAGATTCCTGTGGCTCCTCAAAAAATGATGATCAAACAAGGGTATATATATATTTTTTTGGCATGTTTCATTTGTTTATTATCCTTTTGACACACATTCCCAATTCTTATCGGTAAAAAAACTCATAGTTGAATAAAAAGAAAAGAAACTGTGTTAAACATGAATCTATCAGTGATATGAACAATTTTAAGCTTAACCGACCAGAGAACGTTCACCCACATGATTTATAGTGAACTCTTAATGCTCTGCTTTCAACAATGGCCTTAAAAAGGTCAGATTTTTGGAGTTGAATTCTCCCACACGAGCTGCCAATCTCTGCAGCTTCACCAGAGTTACTCGCCTCTTTTTCTGCTTCTGTGATTAATGTCCTCCTTATCTGGCAGAAAGGTGCTCTCTCCATTTCTAAAGCAGTTCTGCATTCGTTGGGCTGCATGATGCCATTAGTTTCGTGAAAAAATGCTAAAATATTACTCAAATAATAAGATGGCTTCTAAAGCTATTGACTGTACTGCTAAACTGGCTTAATATAACATGTAAAAAAAAAGCGAAACAGCATCGATTTCCTTCCTGAACGCCAATGACATCCACCGAGGTTTGTGACTGAAGCGTAACAAAATAGTTCACTAAGTGTGAATAAGTTGGAAAGAGCCCGTATCTCAGTGGAGATGGAGCTCTTCTCATTCACCGGCCAACATCTTGTTTAACATCTCAAGGAACTGATAATCTTTAAACCATCGAGCGTGAACGGCGTGTTTATTTTACCAGTAAACAATTTCGACACTGAAGCGCGGCAAAACCCCTGGAGCTGCTTTGGATCTCTATCTGCGTGTGCATACAGCACGCTACATAAACACATTTCACAAAGCTTGAATTCCTGTAAAATAAAAAGGCAGCAAACGAACGCCGCTGTGATCTAAACTGCCAGCCTCGTAAATGATGCTACGCACAGACAGCCGGACAGATTGGAATAGAAAATTCTAGTATGGCTGAATAGAAAAGGATTAGATTCCTCCTGTGGACATGGAGAGAGCTCTCTGCTAGATCTGCAGCTTTAGGAGACGAAGGATCTGAGCTCCGAGCCATTTGCTGGTGCCTTCATGTTAATATGCTGGGAAATATGATGCTGCTGTAACCTGAACCTCTTTTACCGTGTTACTGTCATCTGTTGTTCGCGTTCTAAAAGCTGTTTTATATCAATAAAGCCAAACGCAGCTCAGGCTGATGGGATTGTTATTAGATTTGGGGATTCTTTAGCAATAAAAAGAAGATCCTCACTGCAGCAGTTTGAAAGAGGAGTGGACAAACTGATACTGGTCTGACTGGATAATCAGACAAATCGGTAATTTAATTATTTTGACTGCTATAAAACTAGACTTTAATTTAACCTACCAAGGTACGGCCTTCCACCTAATCTGACAAGCCAGGAAAGGAGATTGTTAATGAGATATATGGCCAAGAAGCAGATAGTAACTCTGGGGGAGCTGCAGAGATCCACAGCTCGGGTGGTGGTCTGACAACAGGACAACTATCAGTCATCCACTATAAAAATCTGGCATTTTTTAATAAAGTCTTTTTCATAACCTGGAAAAAGTGGTGGGGGTTAGGCTAACAGGCTAACAGTGGTGCTCTGGTCACAATTTGATCTTGTAGAAAGATAAAACTGGACATTTCCCTGAACACATCATTCCCTTTCCCCTGGCGAGGCACAGTTTTAGAGGCGTCATGCTAGGGGGATGTTTGTCAGCAAGGAGAGGGAAGCTGATCTGACTTAGGAGGAGATGGATGGAGCTAAACAAGAGGAAAAACTTCTGAGATCTGAGCTTGGATAGAGGAGGTCCTCCAGGAAGAGTTCAGATAAAAGCATATTCACGTGTTAAAGTTTAAGATCGGCCGATACGCATTTTTTAAGTCCAAATGTTAGACAAGCCTCAATTTAAACAAAAATAATTTTTAAAAAACAACAACATTGTACAGCAGATGGAGGGAGCAGCAGTGCATGTGCATTTTTTTATCTTAAAGGATGGCTGAATGCACTAATGAATCAGCAGACGCACGCAAGTTTAAATAAATGCAAACTGTGCTTAAAAGATCAAAGTATGCAAGTTCGTTTTAGATAATTAGGAAATCTTAAAGTCCAGTATTTGGGCACTTATTCTATAAAGTTAAACTAATAGTATATCCTCCGTTTCACACTTTTTCCTTCCACTCAACTTTGTAGATATATGCTTGGATGCAGCAGCCAGCTTCGCATCAATGACCTATTGGGGCTACAGTGACCCTCTTTATGACATATACGCCATAAAATTGCTATTGTGTAATATTTACATTTTCTGAGACGCCATATTTATGGATTTCATTCTCTGTAAGGCATAACCTCACCTTAAAATATTTCACTCTATCTGTAATGAATCTATAGAATAAAAGTGGTTTTATCTTCCTGAAATGAAGCCCTTTTTCTTTTTTAGATGTCCCTGCAGCAGGAGGCGCCTATAGAGCCTCACATAATAAAACAGGAGTCCTTACATTGTTGCTGTTGGGTGCGTTCGTTGCTCCGTTACCGCCGGCTCCGACCTCTGCTGTGGCCTGACCAGCAGCACCAAACATGCCCCCCGGGCCAAACTCTGTTCCAGTCAGGCCGTTTTGAGGAGGGGGTGGAGGAGGGAAGGTTGTAAAGGGTGGGGCCACTAGACCCTCCTGTCCTCCGGTGGAGTCCTGGGAGCCCTGTGGGATCAGGAATGGGGTGGAGACAAATTAAGATTTATTCTGCTACAGAACAGAGACCAAACCGAAGAAAGGTAAAATTCTTCCGATCAAATTTCACTCTCTCTCTATCCCTCTAACCTCGCCCCCCCCTCGCTCTACCACCATATCTCCAACAGGCATGTGTTTTCAGTCAGCCTACCATGAAATATTTAAAGCGCACCCATCTATTATTAAGACTCACAAAATGTGATACACAGTTTCAGATACGAAGAATGTTTTCGAGGTGGATGGAGGTGAGGAGAAAAATAGTGCAGCACGTTAACCGTCTGCGACGCCCTCAAAGCTGCTGCTATAGCCTGACAAAATCCTAATTTCTACTATTTTCACTCTTCCTTTTAAAGCAGAGAATAATCCCGCATGCTAAATGTGTTTTCCGTCTGCAGCTGGATGTGCTGCAGATTATAGCAAACTAATTTACCGGCGAGTCGTTGTACGTTTGATGTGTGGGGAGAGTGCGTGACTACAAGACTAAAATCATTTCTCACGCCCAAGGACGTCTTTGTCGCATAAGAAACAGATTTACCAGAAAGAAATAAATAAAAAAAAGCTAGATAAATAATGGAAAAAGGTAACAAAACCTTTCAAAACTCAGACAATCTTGTTTTATCAGTAAAGGTTCAACATTGTGTTACACAATCACACTGATAAATATAGAAAGCTGAGGAGACGATTGTTTTCTTTCTGCAGCAGAAACTTGATTTCAGAGCCGTCTGCTCTCAGATTAGGAGAACGGGGTCTGGTCACCATGGAGTTTTGGCGAGATTTTTCTAGATGACAGACCACATTAGGTTCAGACAGCAGGTTGGACATTTCCTTTTCCCGTCTAAAAAAGCATTTATTTAGGTTTAATTGTCTGAAAAAGACAAACATGGCTTTCTGCTCAGGGCAGCATGATGGTGGGGTGTACCACAGTGAGCAAACATGTTTCCTAAAGAATAAGTGACTGAATAAAAAAAAATAAGACACAAAAAATTCATTTGTAAAGACTTCTTGGCATTATGACCAACTTAGAGAAATTGTTATTATTCCTTGTTTATTTAATTTTAACTAGGATGTGTTTCATATGAAGAAACCCAATAAGTGAAATAAAATCTACGTCATTATGAGACCTTCCTTTGCAAACTGGCTGCTTTTACCTTCAGCGCTGCACCGCAGTTAGAATCAGGTAAATGAAATAATAAATATTCAGCATGAGTAGCTGCAGCATTAAACACTAGATATGTGTAACAAACAGGAAAAGAAAAGTAGTAAGATTTATATTTATAAATGTTTGGAATCAACCATGTGATCATTTTTGTAACGTTGAAACAAAGGTAAATAGTGGGGGAATTAAAACACAGTGAAAAGTTCAGACTTTTTCATCCAGACCAAATTCTGGTGATGATGCTGCCTTCAGAATCAAAAATCAAAAGGAACCAATATTGGTCAAATCCAAACAATGACCAATTTAATTGACAGAATGCAATCTTACATTAAATAAAAAGGGGCTAACCGAGGGTGCTGCTCATGCAAATGTTAGGATAATTATCATTGAAGATGTGTGAATTTATCACATCTTGGTATTGGCTGCCTGTTGTGTGTCAGAACTGGTGTTTTAATCTAATTAAGACAGTTCCTCTGTCTGTATATACATTTATAGTCTTCATTCTGTACGTGTAAAATATTTAGGAATGGAATGAAAGCGGTGTCCTTCAGCTAAGAACGAAGTGTAATATTTGATAAGGCTGGAGCCATGGATTTCTAGTCATCCGCTAACGTGTGTGATGCAAAATAAGATGATGTGGCAGACTGAAGATGAATAAAATGACTTTTTAACTGTTAATCGGGGCAACTGCCTGAGAGGTGAGCCCGGAGGTAAGCAATTTCTCTGATCTAAGTAAGATTACAATTTCTATCAGAATATGTTGTCATGTCTCCTGGTTATTTAATACATATATGTTGTGAAGTGCTATATAATGAGGTTGTCCTGAGTGATCTCTGTACAGGGAAAAGAACTAGAGAGATAGAGCATCAGGGTGCATACACAGATCTTAAACACAAGAAATCATCAATCGATTCGTCCACTTTCCTTCCTTTCTGGTGATCGGTGGATTTAACCGATCTCATCTACCTTTGCAAAACTCTGAAAATCCCACTGTGAAAAATTGTCCATCTAACCAAGTCTACCAATTCTTATATCTAGGCAGAAATTCGTTTTGATCTTGTTTTAAGATTCTGTTCAAACAGACTGTTAGATTATTGATCTTTTGAAACTCTAATCAATAATCTGCCAATGCAGTAAGACAGCTTCATCGGTAAAACTTGGAAATCCTGCTTAGGGTTATTGTTTATTGCTTTTCAATATAAAATAATGGGAACACTGAGGTGAATTGTTACTCTACAATACATGACAATGTTGGTTAAAAAAAAAAAACAACAGAAAACATATCGCCAGGTGAAGCTTTTTAAAGTTAATGGATTGGCCACAAAACATTTATCAGTGCATCACTACTTTATAACAGTCAAATTGGGAAGAGAACATCCATTATTATGTGAACTCAACAGCAGGAGAGATGTAACAAAGGCTAAGTGCCGTCACTGAGTCAATAAACGCATTTCTGTTATAATCTACACCATAAATATAAGTTTCAGCTCACAGATATGGAAAATTGATTAAATATATCCAGTGTGTTCAGTACATAAAGAATGAAATTCTGCTCCATTCTTAAAGATCTCACAGTAACGGCGTGAACCGGTGGTTGCCCTGAGCTGCATCTGGGCTGGCTGACGCCCGGAGACACTCCGTCTGCCGACGGCGTTTTTAATTAGCTGGAGTAACCAAGATGCCGCAATATGAAGAAGCACTCCCTCTAATCCTATAGCCTGACAGCTCGCTGCTCTGCAGCAGTGATGACCGCACCAGCAGTAAACAGGCAGCCAATCTCAGGAACGGACAGCTTCTGGGGTCTGAGCTCAGCAGATAGAGGATGTTGCACAATCCAGACAAGCAATGAGCTGGAAACCAATGCGCCGATCAACTGTTTAATGCAAGCTATTGATAGAAAAGGGACCAAGGAATCAGTTTAAAGAGATAAAAGCAGTAGAAATGTATTGGTTGGGCTTCCGACTTCCTTGGATGTGTGCACTTGTTAAGGCTTGTGATCAGAGGAGCGTGCAGCGGCCTGTATGAGGCCACCAAAGGGTGTGTCTGACAGGCAGAGCCCAGCGTAGGGCTTCCTTTCATACAGCAAACAACGTGTTGGGCAGAAGGAAGGAAATCAGGATGAATTAAATATTGAGTAGCAGGAGGAGGTGGAGGAGGAGGCAGAGAAAGCTTTATTGACCGGGACGCTGCAATCTAAACTCTGATTGCCTATTTTTATTCTGAGGCTGATGTAGTTGTGCAGGGTTTATTTTCTACGGAGGCTTTAAGCACTATCAACACATTCACTTTTACACATTTTCTTATCATGAAACTACAATTTCAGCTTATTTTGTTGGGATTTTTATGAGATAATTCAAGAGCAGCTCTCAGTTGTGAAGAGGAAAAGAAAGGATGCTTGGTTTTAAAAACCCTTTTTTTAAAGAATCCCAGAACTGAGGCACGCACTTGAATTTGGACCCTGAGTCAATAATTTCCAGACGAAGCTTTTGTTGCCATAACAGCCTAAGGATTTTTCCAAAGCTGGACTGCATTTTCCTTTTCAGTCAGACTGGATGGAAACGCTCCTGCCAAGGTTTTCATTCTAACATATGAATAAATATTGGTCTAACTCGTTTTAACAGCTCAGGCTGTTCTGGGTTCTTCTGATGGAGATAGAATCTCTGCATCAGTCTGAAGCTTGTGATTTAGCTCTAGCCCACAGCATGATGGTTTTACCACCATGTTTCACCACAGTGATGTGTTTAGGATGTGTAAACCATAAAGGTGTAACTTGAAGACTGAATTAGAATTTTTTTTTTTATTAAAAAAGGTTGAAGACGTTTCGCTTCCCATCCAGGAAGTGTTTTCAATTTAAAATGTCAAGATTAGTGTTGAGTTTGAGCTTAAATGGAAACCCAGTGAGCACATCCTCTGTCTGAGTCGTGGATGTCTGCAGCTCCTCCAGAGTCACCTCAAGGCTGATTTATGCTCAGAAACCAGGTCGTCTGCGTGTGTGTCGTAGTGAACGCAAATATGCTTTTCCATACTCTTCGAGTTTATCTGATGATTGACTGAACAGAGTTCTGTGACGTGTTTAAAGCTTGTGATAACCTTTTCTCATCTAACTCTGCTTTAAACTTCTCAAGGTTCCTCGACATTCATGATGTTTGCTCAACAATGTCTTCTAAAAAAAATGCAAAGGACAAAGAGAACAGAAGGTACTTGGTTACACTGGCTTTTAGTTAGGGGTATTCAGGTGAAAAAAGGCTGAAAGAAAATGTATGTTAAGAAAAAATAAGTCTCTTTTTTCTTTATAATTATTCACCACTTTGTGTTGATTTGGGATTTAAACAACCAATCAACTTACTTATTGAGTAATTGTTAATCAGATTGAAATTAAATCAATCTGACTAACTAATAGTGTCTGCTTAAGACTGATATTCTTTCAGTGATAAATTGTGACCACCATCCAGAAGAGGGCGCTGTAGATCTTAATTGAAGCCAGAGAAATTAAGATAATTGATCATGCTGGAGCCACGCCAGTGAAACACTCCAAACCGTGTGCATCCTGGGATTATTTTAAACTGTTAGGTAATACGTTTCATTTTTAATCATGTTTTAAAAAAGGAAACTCTTTTGTTTATTCAGTCAGTATGTAATAGAGGTTGCAAAATAAATTGTTCAAATGTAATGATGTGATTCTTTGTTTTTCTTCAGTTTTGTAAAAAAAAAAAAACATGTTGCGTTTCATGTTACAGAAAGATTCTCTTCATGCAAAAATAAAATGTTTCTTAAAAAAATAGTAGCCGAACAATTAATCATTAGTCAGTCAATAAGATTATTCAACTTTAGATTGACTTAATCAATGACTTGCAGTCATATTGTTACTGATATTAAAACCAAAGGAATTCCAATGTGGGAAAAATGTAGACCAAGGGAGATGATTATTTCGAAGGCAGTGTGTCTGATTAACACGTTTGTTATGCAAAAAAAAAATAATAAATCTTATTAACGCCTCTGCATCCTAAATGAAGGTGTACTTTGTTCTCAAAGAAATTACTCAATAACCTGAAGGAGTGATAAAGATGGAGGGGTTGATAAAAAGAGAAATGAAAGCGGTTTCCTGACAGAATCATAATGTCAAGCAGAGAGAAGTGGAAAAAGGAAAAACAAAAGAAACGATTGGAAACTAAAAGTGGGGTCACATAGGGAATCATGAGGAATTTCTTTCCAGTTTTAGCTGGCCTGAAAACTTTCCACAGGGAATCCTGACACAGAGATATGATTTAAACAGAAGACGCTTTAACTAAAAAAAACATTTTTAAAAGTAGAAAGAAAAGCTAAGCAGAAGCGGCAAAGATCACATAGCAGCTGAAAAGGTTATTTTCTGGCAACCTGACCCAATAACCAAAGCATATTCATCATGAACTCAAGTCCTGCACACAGGAATCAGCAGCAGCTGAGCTACCTGCAGCACCATATGTTCCTCCATGCCCAGAAAGAGACGAGGGGGGGCTCTCCAGGCTTTTCATGCCAGCGTCTCTGACTGTAGCCTCCAACCCCCCCGGGTAAAACACATATGCGCCTCACAGACAGAACTGACAGCCACGAAGTAAAGCCACTGAAGCTCATCAATCAAGCTAATTCATGATCATTTGTCTCATGGAATCAGCTACTGTCTGCAAAGTCGACTCGCTGCAGAAAGAGCTGCTCCTCTTATAGCTTCTTCTACTCCTTTGAACCATCTGTTTTCCTTCTCTGTGGTTCCAGTAAGTAGTGCTTACCTTCATCTTCCACCCTCCTAACCACCACCATCCCCCCCTGCTTCTAGCTCGACATGCTCGATGAAAGCCAGAGGGTCATTTCTCCTGTAAACCACCAGCACACACCATCATTAAAACCGTGTCTGCAGCATGATGTCCATTGAAGGACAGGCCACAATCGATGTCCTTATACGGTCTTGTCAGCGAGAAGAGAGCCTTAACGTTACTCCATTCAAAACTGGATGCATTTATTAATAAAATGCATCAGTGAATAACTGGATTTGGAATGGGAGGGGAAAGTATTCATACTTTCTGAACTCTGTCAAGTTAAAGCCACAAGCTGATGGATTTAATTGGGATCTGGGGATAGATCGACATGATGCAGGGCAAATTTTTAAAGGTCCAGGGAAAATATATTGCTTTTTAAAGCATTACGTAATTCTTATGTAAATTATAGAAATTAGATCTATATGCTAACATTATTAGCCAAAAAGATGGCCTTCATTATAATATAATGAGGGTATCTACTCCAAGCGTCAGTCCCCATATATATTAAGATATATTTTTCGATATGTGGACTATTGTACCGGATGCGATGAACTGATATAAACAGACGTGGCGCCATCTACTGATAGTACACCTAAACTAC
This sequence comes from Cyprinodon tularosa, assembly GCF_016077235.1. Taxonomy (NCBI): domain Eukaryota; kingdom Metazoa; phylum Chordata; class Actinopteri; order Cyprinodontiformes; family Cyprinodontidae; genus Cyprinodon; species Cyprinodon tularosa. The sequence goes on from NW_024039662.1 coordinate 894,119, forward strand.
CAGGAAACATTCTGGTGGCCATTGACGCAGCCACTGAATAAGTCCTGACCGACGCGAGTGTATTGTAATGCCTCGCATAGAGACAACACCTCATAGGATAGGGCTTAAAGGCGTTGCTAACACCAGTAGCACTATTAGCAAGAACATGTACTAATGTATACATCAACATAGCAGCTACATCAGAATGCTTGCTGAGCTTTAGCTCCAGCTTTAGTAGACTCCAATACTAATACTGTTTAGCACAACTCAAATTTAGGTCGGCTTGATGACCAACTGCACGGATCCGCAGTGACGCAATCCTGGTCACATGATGCCGTTATGGTAAATATGCACAGAAGGGCTAAATTTGCAGACAAAATTAGCAAATAAAAACTACGACGGCAGGATGCAATAATTTGTCATAAAAACATTATAGGCAACCAAAGTGAGTTACTGGGGTTTAAATAAAAAAAAGTCAGTCAAAATACTGTCACTATGCAAATTCAAGATAGTTGTTATTACAGGGTTTATACAGGAATTAGTAACTCTAATTTAATGCTTTTTAATGATCTTTTAATGCTTTTAGAAATAATTTTAATGCTATCAACATGTAGCAGTCAACAGGCTGCAGCCATGTCCCTAATTCCTCGTGTTCCAGCCACTTTTGCATTTTTAAAATTTGCATTTTTTCTAGCATCTTTTCTGAACATACGGCTTTACGATCAACCGGAAGCAGTTCCGCGCAAATATCGCAATATATCTGATGAAATAGTTTTAATAAAATGTTGTTTTTTTAAATAAAGCATTTTAAAATTCCACAATAATGATATTTCATAAATTTTAATGCCAATTAAGACCTCAATTTAAAAAGTAATAATCTAATGACTTTGAATGATTTTTAGTGACCCGCGGAAACCCTTTATTAAAGAAAATATTCCTTAGTCTTCTGTAACTTCCTCATTATAGGATGATGATCATTATCTTTTAGTTCGTCTAAATGGTCAAAGATATCAGTGCATGGCTTTGGTTAAATATTGCATTTTAGCACCTGCTGCTAACATCAAGAAAAGCTAAAATAGACAGATAAACAAAGCTTATAGCTATAATTTAGGGATGAGGAGGAAGTGTTGCTTAATATAGATTTCCATCAAACCATTTGTTTTTTTAAAAGCTATAACAGTTCTCCTCCACCTCATCACTTAACGCCCTTTTTTTTGTGTTGGCCTCCTGAAACCAAATTAAAAATATTAAAGTGTGTTGTTGTTTCCTGGAAAGCGGTGTGAATACTTTTGCACGGCAGAAGAAAGCTAAGCTGTGTAACTTTAAATCAGTACAGCACAGCTGGGATCCCTGCTCATTTTTCCTCCCAATCCACAGGACAATGAAAACCAGAATTTGCAGAGTCAGTGTTCTGATGCTCAACAGCAGAGCTTCTTTACGTTTTTATACATGCAGTGTTTTCCTACAGGCTCATCTCTTCTGCAGAGTCACTACAGCCCCATATTTGTTCTCATTAGAAGCGTTCATGGCGAGCCTTTCATGGTGACAACAGATAACTCACTGGGACCCCACAGGACTCGTACAGATCCACATGCTCTGACACACATGCATCATGTAGCCAATGGGACTTCATTAGCTTTCGGCTGAGCTCTAAAAACTCAACTGAAGCGTAGCATCACATGTGGAACGGAGACGTTCTGCTTTGAACACGCTGCATGACACTGGATCTCATGACTCAAACAAACTGGTTTCCGTCTGTCAGCGGCCTGCTGGGATTTGTGACACGCAGCTTGTTGGTTATTGAGAGTTCTGATCAGCATCAGTGTCGGCATCATTTTCATAATCAGAGAGACGCCTCTCTTCATTCCACCTTGGGCCATGAACCCAAAATTAGAGAACTATACAGTATTTAGCTTATCCTTTTTCTACAATAACAATCATAAAAATGATGATAGCTCTTGCATCCAGGTAATTACTGAAGAGCTTATAATGTCGACGTTCCTTTGTTAGACAAGAAAATAATAATCCTTTTAAAGAAATGGGATTTATTTGTTATGAAGTGATAAAAAAAATTAGATAATTTTCATTCTAAATAAATGAATCAGTCGTTCTCTTTGGGGGAAATTGAATACTTTACTTTAATACATTCTTTAGTGTAGATGGAGAATTTCAGTGTAAAAACGTGAATATTTAAAAATATGGTTAGGCTTTACACCCCACCTCTCGCCCGTCTGCGACCCTGACGGAATAAGTGGGAGAAGTTGGATGGTTAGGCTTTACAACTAGAACATGAAATTCCACCAGATCTTTTTAAAATCGTAGGGAAACAGCCATTCTAACCAGTGTGTATTTTAAAATTCTCCTGAGTGGTGCCCAACTTTACACGAGTGAAAAAAGTGAATGTGATTGGTCGTTTATCAAGAGGGCGGGATTGTTGTGGCTGAAGGTTCACAAGCAAGTCTGGTTGTAGCCGGTTTCTCGGAAGCATCTTGCTAACCAGTTAGCAACTTAGTGCTAGTAGGTTCCCAGTAGGAAATTACATTGGAACCAAGTAGCACTATATTGGTGACTTAGAAACGACACTGTCAAGGAACGGTATGGACAGAGGAAACATGCAAGAGGAGGAGAGTTTAGTGTCGGAGGTCGTGGATGAGTCTCCTCCGTCATAAATGTTTTATTTAGAGGAGGAAAGCGGGACGAAGATGTTGTGGAAGAGGACGCCAGGGCGGCAGAAACTTGGTTTGGTGTAGAAGGCTTACAGCTGTACATGTTTGAGCCCTTGCCTCGCAACGCTCCCAGTTCTGTTAGCTCTACACCTGCTGAAGACACAGACGTCCATCCCCGTGAACACTGGGACGGAACTCAATGGGAAAGTAAATGATTCTTATTTCTTATTTCAACCGTTGCGTTTATATTAGCTGCGACATATGAATCAAGATGCTATGACCGAAAAAAATTTGATTGACCATTGATATATGATTGGCCGAATTTAGGTGTACGAGGTGACGTATAACTAACCGGCCTGCAGAAGATAATGAAGAAAAAAACAGATTTTAAGACAGGATTTTTTTTAGAAATAGAAATTCTCTAACTTTTGGCACAATATCTTCTGATAAAGAGTACATTTATATACATGTTTAAGCCAGACTGATTTGACATAAATATGACTTCCATATGACTTTAATGGTTGGGAAACATGTTGTCTGAATAGAATAAAATTACAATTTACCTTAAAGAAAAGAAAAAATTCATTCTACTCTGTGTTTGAGAAATGTTCTGAATAACAAAAAATGCAATTTAAAAAACAAAAACAAAATCAGTGACTAAAGGATTGTATTAATTAATCACCCAAAAATTAATCAACCCTAATATTTGAAACTGGGGAGCAGAAGAAGCTACCAGAAGCCACTCAAAAGTAATCTAACAGCATGTTGAGTCCCGGGATCTAAATACTAGGCCTTATTACCAAATATATTTTTTATCTAAACATTATATAGAACTTTTTGGATAACAATACGGTGATGGACAGCAATTGCCAAAATCACAGCGTCCCTTATGATGCGTTTTTTATTTAATTCGCTTGTTTGTAACTGATATGCAATATCAACCGTCCAAAAACTGTTTAGATTGAGATAAAGTCACAAAAAACATTTGATCATTTTATTTTTTAGCTCTTACAAGAATCAGGCATTTAAATTAAAAATAGCAATATTCTTAAGAACGTCCCAATCAGATAATTATATTGAAAACTTAGCCTGCAATCACAGAAAAACTAATAAAAAATGTAACGCCTTCATCTTCAGATGTAGATAGAAAAAATGTCTTTTGTTTAAAGTTTATGTCACCCAATATTCTCTGGTTTGGTAATGTCAGTCAAAACCTTGTTTAATATTCCACACTACAAAATAAATGATAAAGCTATGCATTATTCATACTGAAATTATATTGGGTAAATAAAGCTCCAATTAAACTACCCATCATTTATCTAATTATACAGAAAATAATCGTCCAACCATGACCTACCATGCCTTGTTAATTTCAAACTAAAGGTATTTCTTAAGTATGATAAGGTTGACGGATGTCTTTATTCATTAATCATTTGATTTTGTGAAGCCATGACAGGTTACACCCTTCGATCAGAGCCATCTTTGCTTCATTAAAGTTTTTAGGGAGAGCAAGACTTAAAGCATGGAACAGGAAGGCTGAACTGTGCAGCAAAGATGCGCTTTTTTTCATCAGTTATAGCTTTTAACCTGCGTCTTTAATGGAGAATGTTCAGACTTTGGTAGTGTTTTGGAAACATCTAAGTCACAGTTGGTGTCTCTACGTTACACTAAAGGGCTGGTTATCCTCCTGCACCAGTGTGTCGCAGTGAGCTTGTCGCAGATATTTTTGATTTATGCCCAATATTGAAGCGAGGTCTACGCTGTTATTCCACGCCACAACGCAAGGGGGACAATCAGGAACTAGCTGTGGGTCTAGATACGGCCGAAGTGGTGAGGAAGTGGGACAAGTTTTTGCGACAGCGGAGGGACATGAGGGCGAAAAAGAGCGGCGTTCTAGCGCACCTCGCTCTTCTACCTGGTCCTTCTCATTTTCCGCAGTGGCGGTCATACAAACAAAAAAAGCCGGTTAGGTACCAAACAGGAGACGGATAGTGTAGAGCGGATGTAGATTTGACCAATCAGAGGTTTCCTGTCTGCGTCACCTACAATTTTGGAGAGGTGCAGCAGAGTGTCTGTGGAAGGGGCGGGAGCACATTTGCGATCACTGTGACACACGCAGACGACCTAGTTCCTGAGTATAAATCAACCTTAAGGCTAACCTCGCCCTCTGTGATAATAGAACATTCTAACAACTGTTTGACACGAGAACTTTGTGATCATCACTTTATCATTTTAAAGGGAAATGTTGCACGGCAACAGCGGTTGTAAATTCCTGATATTATAGAAATGGTAAATGAAACCCATAAATGGAAATCTGTCACATTTCTGGCTACAGTGTCTCTTCTTCTGCTCTGCTGCTTAAAACAGTTATGGGACATGGAAATTTAAAATCCTGATTAGATGCTTTCAGATGGGCACTCTGCAGGATGTTTTTAGAAGAGCCAAACATGAAAGCAGAGGAGCACAGAGTCCCTGCTGTATAGTTAAAATGAAGTTATTTTTATTACAGATTTTGTTGGTTTTTATGTTAGTAATATGCATGTTGTGCTTTTATTATTTTGTCTCTCTGTTCTCCTTTTAACCTGTTGTTTTCTGTGCTGCTCTTTGGTCCTCTGGATCATTTTAAAATGCTTTAACAAATAAAGCTAGATAGGATGCATAGTGCGTTAGTGCACAGCGTTTGTGAAAATGTGAGGAGGTGCAGCACCCCGTACATACTGAGCTTTGCTGCATCGCATCTGTGTTTCACATCATCTGCAATCATCCTTTCTGCGTTGATGAATGCGAACTGTGAGGTGACATGTGTAGGACTTTCACACCTCACCCCCAACTGTATGGAGCCTGAGGCAGCGGTCACTTAGAGCAGCATTAGTGTCGGACGATATCTCAGCAGCTTTACGGACAGCGTGGAAGCAGTTTACCCTGAGGTGGAGTGGCTTCACACGGTTTATTACAGCAGCTATACAGACAGCTCTGTTTGAACTGGCTCTACGTTATCTCATTGCAGTCCTGAACTTTCTCTGAGGGTTTTAATAATTCTGTCCAGTGGGGCACAGCTGCACATTCGCTCATTTTGCTAAAAAAGGTCTATTTTTCTCTACAGATAAGTAGCTCAGTCTGTCCGTTTTAGATCTAGCCATAAAGAGTGAAATTATAAAGGATATTTCTTATTTTATTCAGGCACATGCACATTCAGATGGTCACTACCAAGATAAGGACATTCAGGTTCATCCTTCAGAGCAGCGCAGTCTAATTCATGTGCTAGCTGCAGTTTGTGTCTGCCAGCATCAGACTGATATGTGCTGACAGCAGGGCAGGTAGCCATTACAGCCCAGCAGGTGGAGACCGGCAAACTAACTTATGTCCATAGGCCTGATGAAAGGAGAGGATTTCTATGGGCTTCTCATGGGATATATTTTATTATATATAAATATATCAGTATGTATATGATAGATATTCAACAGCAGGATGGATATAAATGTGTGGAGGAAGGATGGTATAAAGCAGAGGTAACCAATAAAAAATTGGCTGGGTCCAAAAATAGGAAATCATCAACCAGTAAAGGTTCAAGTGTTTAAGAAGACAACAATCATTCAGTTTGGTATATAGACAATTTTCTGATTCACATATTTTATAAAACACCTGAATATGACCGTTTATTTTATTTTAATTTTTTCTTTCCTTTTTCTGGCTTAATGAGAGCAGTGGGCTTTAGGCTGCCCTGCAAGGCTTTAAACCTGGGTTTGAATGGAGACAAAGCCATTCTCAAGCACATATCAAGGTGCTCATTTTGAGCCTGGATCCATATTTATTTTTAATTCTATTCATGGTGGAGAATCCTGCTTCACAGCAGCAGGTTGAGCCACACATACCCTAAATGTGCAGGGTCATCTTTGAGCAGGTTTGCCTGCTCTGTCTAAAAGTAGCAGCAACCCAGACTGACAGCTTATTGGCTCATTTGTATCACGTGCAGCCTGGTGCCGGACGCTCCGGAGGGCTTTACCATATTGACAGGAGAAGCGGCGCAAGTGAAATTAGACCCTATCGTCAGAAAACATGCAGTAATTTATAAATGTTTGAAAACAGGTTAGGTCTGGATCCGGACCGCGGTCCGCTAATCTGTGGCCTCTGGTATAAACAGGGTTTATACATGAATGAGTAACTCTTATTTAATGCTTTTTAATCCTCTTTCAATGGTCTTAGAAGTAATCTTAATGCCATCAACAAGTCCCCATGACTTATATATATATATATATATATATATATATATGGCAAAATCCTTCGTCATCTTCACCATGGACAGGCTGCAGCCATGTCCCGAGTTCCTAGTTTTCCCGCCACTTTGGTTCAAATTATCATTTTTCTCTATTCTCTAGCATTTTCTTTGCCTCAATCTTCTTTTCCGAAGCATTTTAATGCCACGATTATCAAATTTAATGATTGATAAATGCCAATTAAGGCCTTAATTTAAAAAATAATCATTTAATGATTTTCAATGACCCGCGGAAACCCTGATAAAGGAATGATACATTAATTGAGGGAGGGAGGGAGGAAGGAAGGAAGGAAGGAAGGAAGGAAGGAAGGAAGGAAGGAAGGAAGGAAGGAAGGAAGGAAGGAAGGAAGGAAGGAAGGAAGGAAGGAAGGAAGGAAGGAAGGAAGGAAGGAAGGAAGGAAGGATCACTTTCTCAGCAGGATCCTACAGTAAAGCCAGGTGGTTTCAACCTTTCTCATAAGGAAGAGTAGGAAGTAGAATAACAAAATATTATTTATTTTCCCTTATCCTACTCCTAAATATTTTCAAAGGACAGACCTAAAGCTTACATGGACAAACTCTCAGTTGCTCCTTCACCCTAAATAACTTATCTACAGCATTCTAGAGAGACAGGATGCCAAAAATAGGAAGCGGTGCGATAAATTTTACAGAGGAAGAGCGTGGCTGGTGGAGTGTCACCTTCACAGTGCGTTCCCTCACCAAACTGTCCCTCTACCCCTCATTATAAGCGCCATCCTCCAGTTGGTGTCATTCTCATTGAAGATGAATAATGTGTTTAGCCAGAAAATAGCAAAAATACAGGAGAAACAAACAAGGGCGGAGGGAAATGGAGAAATAATAGCTTATCCGAAAGAGAGGCCGTTATGTGTTGACATTTAACAGATGAGATCAGACCAATGTGAGCCGAATGTTTTACAGTCTTTGATAACAAACGTATATGGATGCATGGGTGCTGTGCGGGGGAGAATAGGTGTTTGTTCACTAATCTGGTACTGATAAAACACTATAAGTTCAGCATAAATTCACAACCAATCTCATATCTCAAGTCTTACAACTGCTAAATTATCAGTCGGTTTATGATGCAATGGACTAAATTAATATACATTTAAACTGGACTGGGTTATAGACATTTCACAAAGTAGAAGTTGTCACTGCAGGAACACATTAAAAATAGTAAAACCAGGGCCTGCTGAACTCAGATCTGAACTCTGATCTTCCTGCTGTGCTTGTGCAGAAATGCGTCTCTATTTGCGCTAAGCTCCCAGTCTGCGCCTTATGCTCAACACTGATGGTTCGCTCTCAGCAGTATGTCCCCTCCTGCTCTCACTACTTAATAAACTATGTGGCTGATCATTCTCTGCCAAGCGTAATAAAAATCCCTTTGTCTAACTATTAAGATTTTATTTTATCCACCTCACAAGAGGCGATACTAAACATTCTTTAATTTCTACCAAAAGGAATCCCTAAGTTATATCTATTATATCTATTATATATGTTTATTTATGGATAAAGAGCTGGGTGAAAAGGTACATAGATCTTTGAATACTTCTTTCTCATTGTTCTTGTTTGCATCTATTTAAATTTTATGTAAATATTTCCTTGAATTTCCGTTAAAACATTTTCTATGTTTCTTTTGAATATGTCAACATTTTAGTTGGCGTTAGGGGTGTGCAAAATAATCGTGATGATGATGCATCGTGATTCTAATTTTCGTGATCTACTGCATCGATTCTTGGCATCAAGAATCAATGCAGTAGATCACGAAAATTAGAATAAAAAATGAATAAATAAAATTGCATGAATGGTTGGTGAACATCAGCCAAAAACAAGTGTAATACAACTTCCAGTCCAGTAGATGTTGCTGCAAATGTGTTGACGCACGCTGCCTTGTGTCACAAGCATTTCCGGCTGCGGGATACTGTGCCGAGTCATTCAAAAACAAAACATGGAGGATAAAATATTGCAATGCATCGCAATAATTCAAGTATCGTGATAGAATCGCATCGTGGCCTGTGAATCGTGATTGGAATCGAATCGTGACTTCTTTGGCAATACCCACCCCTAGTTGGCGTATTCATTCAATCTGGGTCTGGATTTCCATTGCATTGCAAGGCAATTATTTAGATTCTCTGTATTCTTTTTTCTATATCAGAACCCTGTGCATTTAAATGTACTCTGACCCCTAAGCAGTGGAAACAAAATGGAAAACTCTCAGAAATAAAGCTGAAATGGCCAAAGAAGAAAGAAGAATATCTTTGTTCTTTGCTTTTTTTGGAGCAAAGAAGATTTTATTGATCTGTCTGTAATGCATAAATCATAGTAGATGATAGTAGGAAGTGTTTCCTTTTGGATGGAAACCTTGTAAGTCTAAAACCATTCCTTTATGGTACATTTTGTCAGCTTGTCTGTCAGCTAGATTATCCAACATGATGTGTTGAGCTAGGTCTACTATTTTTACAACTTTTGTGAGACACATTTTATAAAGTAGGGCATTAATTCATAAAAAAGTTCAAAGTTTTCTGCCCAACAGCAACGATGAACTGCATAGTGGCATTCTATACCCAGATAATGTAGCATCTAGGCAAGAGCTGTGAGACTGGTTGTTATTCGAAATTGTAAAGGTTAACTTTTTTTTGCAACATAAAGACTAAAACCTTTTTAAGTTTTAGTCGACTAAAACCGACTAAATCGTTCAGATATCATAATGACTAAAATGGGCCTGAGACTAAGCCCTAGCCCTAGTTTTTTTCTTGAATATTAAATCTAAGATGGCTGTCAAAAAAAAACACTGATCAAAATTTTGGTGAAAATCAAAACATCACTTCAAAAGTCAAATGTTCCAGGGATATAAATCATTCTAGGCTGAACTATCAAGAAAATGCATTTATCTCTGAGAGGTTGTAGGTTATCTGACAGCTTTAAAAACATGGAAGTCAATTATGGTGGCATTTTAATGCAGCTAGATCTGTTTCCAGCCTCGGGAAAACATGATTCTGCAGCAGAAGTTCTGTCAAACAGTTTGAAGATGTTTCTTTCAACAGCAATACCGTTAATGGGCATTTCTAAAGAGCATTAAAAATCAGTTAAACTCGCATCATCAAATCAAAGCTCTAATCAAACCACTGCTCAGATTTCCCATAATTCAGAAAGGGATGCATCTTTACAGGAAATGGATAAATAACGTAATGACAGATGCATGTGAGAATTTTGAAGTCTTCTTGTATGCCAACATACTAAAGGTGTTGTGGACTAGTAAGAAAAGAGAAAAATGGTAGTGAAGTTGTCTAGAAGATGCAATTGTGAGCAATGACACCACCTGCCTCTTTCAATCCAGTCAACAGGTGAAGTTTGAGCACCATGGACAGCTTGGATGACACAGTAAAAAACACTGGACAAAAACTTCTCTATCTTCTCTGCACGACATGATGCGGCACGCACACACACCAACACGTGTTCCAAAAGCAACGTGACACTGTGTGCAGTCAGCATGTCTACACATGTGGCTTCAGCACTTGCTACCTTGCATCTGTGTGCATTCCCCTTTTAACCATCCCGACCCGATCCGAGCCCAACAGCTGCCCTCGGGCCCGGAGGACACCGTGAGCAGAGAGCGAGGCGTGCTTGAACAGAGCGAGAGAGCAGCTCTCATCCTCAGGCTGTCTCTAAGATAAAGTAGCACAAGCACACCCACCATATGCTGCCGACACCCCAGCACACATCAACTGCATTAGAAACTACAATCTAAAGTCTCGGTTTTAAAATAAAGATATACATTTTGTACTCTTTAAGCTTAATGCAAATATACAGTTTTTGCCTCCACCATTATTTCCGTCTGACCAGTGGTGAAACTCACAAATCAGACAGTTTTCCAATCAGTGAATGCACCATACCAGCTGCTGACAGGTTGAGCTTAGAACCTTGGTCTTAGTGAGGCGAAACCAGAAATGCTAAGACTTGTTTATCTTTTTTTCCCCCCATAGTTGTTGCTTTCAGACTTTCAGAAGCTAGAATGCAATCTAAATAGACTACAATAACGTTCTGTATTATCCCTTTGCTATTCACATATATAAGAACCTGCGAAACGTCTGCGCCGATAGGTGAATAACTGTCGGAAACTTCACAGCCAGTCCAGGTCGTGTCGACACTCAAAGGAACTTTCTATATCAGTAAGGCGAGACTAAATCAAGCGAGGGAAATAAGGAATAACCTATTTACTAGACGATTGCATTCAACACGAAATTCCAGCAGTCGTATCCAGCAAGAGACCAAGAGAGAGCGAGACTTTAAGGAGATAACAAGAAGGCTACATGACGAAACACTTTAAACTAGATTTTAAAACACTTGAAGCCTTTTAGAAATTGCAATTAGGTAAAGGACAGGAGGAAGATAAAATATACATAACTAAAATGTATGTTTTAGAGTTGCTAGCAGATTTGGCTACATTAAGTACCAGTAAGCGATGCTAAGAGTAGTTTGAAATTTGAGTTTCTTAATTATTTTGTATGCAATTTTTAAAGTAAAAGCTATATTTACCTGCGACTGTCCAATATAAATACTATATGACAGGAAAGCTAGTGAATATTAAATACCATCGGTATGTCTTTACATATAAACCAGAATCAGTAAAAATCTTTCGAGACAGTCAAATCTTTCCGAAAAGCAGAGATCAGAAACAGGTCACAAAATTTTGAATTTAGCATCTTGAACTATCAAAACAAGCCATACAATTGGTAATTATTGGTTGCAGAGTTTTATACAAGCAGAGATGAGCAGAGCTGCAGGAACAAGCCCTGCTGCCGGTCTGAAACTCTGCCAACTGACAGAGGCCTCACCTGGGCCAAGATACAGCCAAACCTAACAGGGCAGTACCATCAATGGCGCATCAGTTACTTCAACACAAAGCCAAACAAAACTCATAAGAAAAAACTGCTACCGTTTCTGCAGCTCCGTCTTGCATCGACTGACACGTGCATGAGGTAGTTTATACAAACAGCTGCTGAACAAGTGAACTTACCGGGAGCAGAGCTGGGTAGTACAGTCCCATCATGGTCTGATCTAGAGGAACAACTGCTGACCAGCTCTCCACTATCCCGGTCTCTTCTCCTCCCCCTATTCCTCCACCTCTTCTACGCCTGTGCCCCAGGACCATGAGCTGAAGATGGCTCCAGTCCACGTCTGTCTCACACGTTTAAATTCTCCCTCGTTCCCTTGCTCGCCTTCTCTTAGCCGGCGCCCCTTCTTCCCACTTCTTCGACACAAAAGCTGTCTGCCTGTCACTCTCAACCTCTCCTCGTCCCGGCGGCCCTGCCGCTCTGATCCCCCTTGGGCCTTTCCGTCTCTCTCCTCCTGCCAGCTTGAGTCTCTTCTCTCCTCCTCTCTCTTTCCTCTTTGCTCCGAGGCTGTCATTCACATGCTCGCATTACACGTCTTGCTGCTCCCCCCTGCTTCCTCTTGTTCCCGCCCCTCTTTTAAAAACTTTCCCTCCCTTTCTCAGTGCTTCCTGTCCATCAAGGCATCCATCCCTCCATGTAGCCACCTAACCCTGTCTCCCGTTGGAGTCAGAAAGCTGTTTTTGGTGCTTCGTCAAGCCTCTGCGGGGAGAAGAAACACGAAAGGAAGAAGATGTTGCCTTCCATCCACGCATTGGCTGCCTGAGAGTACAGAAGGCGACCCCCACTGCATTGCAGCTTTTTTTGATGATTTATTTATTGCATGGCAGGCTGTCAGCTGCAAAAAGCAGTGGTAGGTAGGCCAGTAAAGTAGCTAGCTGCGTGGGTAGGCTCCTAGATCGTTGTCTCTCTCTCTCCCCTGCAGCTGTCCAACTGAGCTCCAATTCCAGAACCTGGAGCTTCAAGCTGAACATGAATCTGTATTTCGCTGCATTGCGCCTTTTTCCCCCCTTCTGGCTCAGTTCCGCCACTTTCCAACACTGCATTGTTAGGAGGCGCTTAATTTGCAGAGACGGGGGTGCAGTTCCTTGCACTGCATTTTCATATGGGAGGGACTGAACTCTGCGGAAAAAAAAGCCCTGATGCCAAGCATTCAGACATCTGCTGAGTCTGGCTAGAAACTGGGTCCAGAGGGATGAAGGGATGAAAGGGAAGGAAAAGATATGTGGTGCTGAAGGGGTAGAGTGGGGGGAAAAAAGGCTAGCTGGACTGGAGCAGAGGTGCTGTGGATGCGACAGAGATAACGGGATAGGGAGATAAATGGATAAAGGGCTGGGTGGAAAAAAAAGAGGGTAGGGATGACAGGATTAGGGCTGTAAGTGAGGAGGATGAGGGGATGAATGGGGGATGATCCCTGGATTAAGTCCACAGCCTGGACGCAGCAATAAACACATGCATACAATGTACACACAGATGTGCTGTGATTGGATTCAGGCTGGCGCAGCTTTGATGGGGCAACGACAGCTAAACCCATCCGACAGCCACCAACTAACCAAATCAAAGAGGGATTGATCAAACAGGCATTGATCAAAACTGATTTCACTTCTATTCTGATTGTAATATTGGACAAAAATAACCCTGAAAATGCAGTTTTATAATAAGGATTTAATAAGGATATAATAAGGATTTAATATAGGAAAAGAATTTATCCATACCAACCTACGGCAAGAAGGAAATGCTCCACCTTGTTAAATATTAAATTCAGGCTGGGTGATAAACTAATTGGATTGATTAATCTGAACTTGTAGTTTATTAAAATTGAATCCTTAGAAAATCTGATGTGCTCCTTGAACTGTGCTCCATCATTTTTGTTCTTGAAAATAAACTTATAACTGATTAACCAGATTATTGTTTGATACAATCAATAGAAAAATGAGTATTAAACAGTAATTTCTGTCTTTAAAAAAAAAAAAAAAAAAAAAAAATGCAGATTTTGGAATGATATCGCTCTGCCCTACATTAAACCGACTATAATTAACCACCATTTTTAGTAAGTTGCTCCCAGTTCATTAAGACTATTTACAAAACTGAAAATATCTAAAAGGAAAAACACTAGAAAAGTACCCGACAGACAACTAGAAGTATGATTAAATATCTCTTAAAGCACAATCACCATGCCCAGATAGAAAAAGAAATCCAAAACCAGAAGAAAACAAATTCCTCCACATTCATTAGTTTAAAGAAAGGTGACCTCTAAGGGTTAAAGTGTACCAGACACAGAAGAGTAGTAAACCTTCCCCAAAATGGGAGCTCCTTAAAACTGACATCTCATTGAGGAGGTTATATAAGAACCCAGACCAACATCTACACCTTGAAAGCCAGGCATGGTGTCGGTAGTTTAATGGTCTGGTTTTCCATTTCTGGATCTAAATGGCTTGCCTTACAAAATAGATGTTTGGACCTGAATGCAACTATGGAGGAACCCTGAGGGGATTGGTGGCCTAGTGGTTAGGCCATAGAGCTTGGAATCCTGAGGTTCTGAGTTCGAGCCCCACTCCCACTGACTGCCACTCTGGGTCTGTGAGCAAGACCCTGCACTGTTCCCTGGGCATCCCGCACTGCTCCCCAAGGAGATGGGTTAAATGCAGAGGTACATTTCTCCAATGTGAGATCAATGAAGTTGAATTACTGCAACCAGTTATTAGCTTCAGTCCTATTGGTTCTTTTTTTTACTGTTCCACATTTACTTTTTACAGAAACACTCCCAGTGTTGACAACCATCTCCTACAATGAGGGGGTAAAGTTCTGCTATCACAAATGCGACTAATTTACTCTCATCCAACCCTGTTGCCAATTTAGCAAATTTTCAGACTTAGAAGCTTTTTTTTGTTTTTGTTGTGTTTTTAACTCAGCGTTGTGAATTGGCGCTACATAAATAAACTAAATTGAATTGAAGTGACTGGCGGCAAATCTAGTGAGTTATTCTGTGACTTTGTCAACAAGAAGTGAAAGTGTCGTTCCCTCTGAGTTCATCATCTTCAGCAAGCAGAGATTGCTGCTGTTAGCCCCTCCCACTTCAACAGCACTGGAAGGCAGCTGATCTGAGCAGCCTTGTTGTGCAGCAATCTCTGCCTGCAGTCAGAGCAGACACCGACTCCAGTCTGTTTCTATAATGAAATGAGTCACACATGAGCAAAGCTTCCACTGATACTGACCTAGATTTCAAACCAGGATGTAAATATGATGTTAACAGTATTTAACATATTTTCTTTTCCTCTCTTGTGTTGCATTTAAATAGATTCATCCCTGTTATTGATTCACACAGTCAGTCATTTATTCCCTTCATCCACTGTGTCTGCCTCTGCCATCATTTGGTTATGTTATATAACATAAAACTTATATATGTAGTTTGAAATCAGTTAATATTTTCATATATACTTAAAATTTTATAAAGGTTTGTTTTAGTTTTAGCTTCTTAGAGTGTTTTTAATCATTTTCTCCTGCCAAAGTTGGCATTCCTTTCTCAATATGCGGCATATTTAAAAGATATTGTTTAATCCTTTTGTTTATAAAGTTATTTTTATAATGTTTTTAGCTTTTCATTCTTTACAAAATACTAATTTTATTTTAAATGGTTTTGCTCTAAATCATAAAAAAAAATAAGTCCAGTCAGTACATTATTTGATTTCTTTCCATTTTGATAAAACTAAATAAAAAGGAATCTATAGGGGTATTGATGAAGTACTGAATCAATAAAATGTCTTTTTTAAAGTAGTAGTACCGATAAATCCTTTGAAATGAGCCTAATAAGATTATTTAATCTTAATTAAATCTGCTTAATTAACCTGGTAAAACCAGTAAACAGGCCTGGAGATTAATTTCTTTATTTTGGTTGGTTTGGATGGCCTTGATCCATTTGAAAAGGTTTTTTTTTTTTCTTTCAGCAAATCAATATCTTTGTTATTAAGTTTGTTCAGTGATCTGAAACGTATAACGTATAAGAAAAACAGAACAAATCTTTAAGGGGGATGTAATGACTTAAAATTGTAAAATGCAGGGATCCCCAGAAGCTTGTTACCGTTTAACACAATTATATTAACAAACTCAGACCTACAGGCAGCAAAAAAATGCATAAATATAATAGGATAGAAGCTCCGTGAAGACAAATGTACTGCCACCGTTTGAGCGCACCAATCTTCCAAAGCTAGGCTTGGCTAACTCCATTTGCATGATAACCGGCAGCTAGTGAGCTGGAGGGTAGAATATATCAGCAGGAATTACTTTATAAATCATCTACAAAGCAAATCCAGACCTGTGTGCTGGTTCTGAATGCAAAAGATGACTTACTGAGTCAGAACGTGCTGCAGATTGGCCGAGGTGTGGAGGAAGAACAGCTACTTGTTTTGCAAGCAAATTATCCTCTTGGGATTTGTCTGTAACTTTTCACATTTTAGCACTCAACAACCACCAACCTAAATGTGCTTATTATGTATAAGACAAATAGAATAAAATAGTTTTTACAATAAAGTGTCTGATACATGTGGTGTGGATTTGTACTCATCCCCCTTTAGTCTTTACTTTATAAACCACCTTCTGCTGCCGTTACATTTGCAGCCCTTTGGGGAATCTCCACCAGCTTTACTGATATTCTTGGTCTTTTCTTCTTCACAAAACCACTTTTGTGTGATAGGAAACCATCAATTTAGGGCTGCAAATAACAATTATTGTAAATGCATCTGTCAATAATTTTTTCAATTAATAATTGGATCACTAACGGTTCCTTAAAAAAATACTTTTTACGAAATGAAACCAGGTGAAACTTGAGGAGTTCTGGATAGAGAATATTGTCAGGCAATATTTTTTAAATGAAATTTTTTTTTTTACAATTTTGATGCAGCTCAAATAGGGTTGCCCTATCAGCTGAAGGCATATTTTACAGTTTATGTACTGTATTTGACAATTATTTGATAACTGAATTATTTCAATACTCTATTAATCCGATTAATTGCTTCAGCCCTACATCAAACCCAACAAACTTTTACTGGACGTTCTGACATTACATTTTAATTTAACCCTTTTTAGTTTAGATCTGCTTTCAAATATCCGCCATTCTGGTGGAAGGTGAATTTTTATCCCAATCTCAAATCTTTTCTGGTCTTTGAAAGATTTCTGGTTAAGTTGGCTACCATTGTGCAGCGCCCGGGGAGCAGTGTGGGGTTAAGGGTCTTGCTCAGGGACCCAGAGTGGCAGTCTGTGGGAGTGGGGCTTGAACTCTGAACCTCTTGGAGCCAAGCACAATGCCCTAACCCCTAGGCCGCAATTCCCCTAAGTATTTCTTGTTCGATTTAATCTCAATCATTTCTGGAAAAACAAAACACTGGTTGCTGGATGCAAATATTAAAAGATTAGTGTGAAGGCATTTGTAAAAGCACCATATGCCTGAAGCATTCTGCGGCCTTCAGCCAAGCCATCCTGAACACTCATCTGTCTCTTCCAGCTCTGTCTCAAACCATTTTTGTTTTTATATGCCTATAATCTCTCTGTCAAGTGAGCATCCGACTTAGAATACCTAAATTGTGGGCTAGTAGGGACAGGAAAAACGCAATCTAAACAAAACAGATTTCTAAAGCTCACATTTTAGAACCAGTACTGTTAAAAAAGAAGAGGTGAGAGGAGGAGGGTAGAATATGGAAAGCAGAGGTAGGGTTGGGAGAATCTTCCATCTTGTGTGGAGAGGAGGGAGGCTGGGGGGGCACTAAGCACACAGACCAACACCCCCCTCCTGTGGCATTGCCAGAGAGCTGCAGACAAGGATCCAAGGACAAAGATTCATATATTCCAGCTTTCAAATTCACATTAGGAAAACGGCGCACACCCTTTCAACAAACACACACAAGTCCTGGGACGGTTTGAGCCGCTCAGTGTGCTCTGCTGCTGCAAGGCAGATAACAGAACACTCGCTCCTCTTCCTCCCTTCTGCACACATAAGGCAGTGATTACCGAGAGCAATATGTGTGGAGAGAGAGAGAGAGAGACAGAGGGAACGATGAAAGGATGAGAGGAGCTGAAGAGTGAAAGGACTGCAACTGCTGTGTGAAAAGGCCCCCGCGTGCGGAGGTCTGCTCGAAGCGGGTGATAGGATGATTTCACCCCACTTTCCGAGGATCGAGAGTTTGAAAGGGAAGCTTAGTCACAAGCTGCTCTGCTTCCATTCAGAGCTTCTCAGGGGGCAAAACGTATGAACTCCCAAACATCACAACCGTCCGGGTTCTTCTCCGATCCGGCTGGTGGGAGAGCCCGGATGGAGGCGACGGCTGGACGGAACGCTCAGCGAGAATTAGGGTTTATTTATTCCCTTAAAACAAATCAGACTGGAATAATCAAATCCAGTTTTTGAACAGTGTTAAAAACATTTTCCCCTTGACAGATTTCCATTTTCTCTCTTCTTGTTGCACTAAAGTTTCAGATCCTAAAACTTATTTCTTTATCAGATGGAGATGATGAGGGAATAAAAATGGAGTTAATGTTTTCATCTTTTTCCAACCAAGAACGGCCTCCTTAAGGTCAAGCCCAGCCCTCAATCAAACTTTGGCCCAGATTTGAACCGCCTAGTTCTTAAACCTTCATTTCCTGTAACCCAAAGGCCTCTGACCTTTACCTCATCAACTTATAAACTGATCTCTAGGTAGACGATCCACTACAGCTCAAATGCTGTGGTTCCATCATTAATAAGAACTAGAGATAGACCGATACATCTGCTGGCCGATATCTTTGACCGATATTTGTATTCATTTTCTCGTATAGGTATTGGCTGATACATTTCTGTAATTCATAAGATCCCATGAAGCGAATCACTCCTACATTTGGTATCCAAAGTTAATATTTTTTGTTAATAATTAGTACTTTTTCTTTAAATAGAAGCTTTTCTGACATTTGTCAACATCTATTTATCACTTTAAAGAGAAGAAAAAGTAATATTGTATTCAAAAATTGGCCACACATATTGAGGATTGGTTAGACTAAGGCAGATAACTGTATCTGCCTTAAAATAATAATCTGTATAGGTCAATCTAGCAGTTGAACAGTTTTTATTTTATACAGAACTTTAAGATAAACCAGGGTTCAAATAAAACATAGAGGAAGCAGATGGATTTAAACAAAGTTAAAATCCTAGATAGTTACTGTAAATTATAGTTTAAAAAAAATCTAATAATAAGGTTTGATCTCCTGCAGCAGCAGGGAAAAACCAGCCTGTCATCCTACCTCTGCCTTGTCATACAGTATATGTATATCTGTAGTTAAATGGCTTTGTTTTGGAGACAGAATGATACTTCAGCCGGCTGATATTTGCAGCAAATATTAGCGCTTTATAATATTTGCGATACATGCATGCATTGGCTTATTCATTGGTGCATTCAGCAGCCTTGCATTGTCTCATCACATGAGGCACATGCATTGTCCTATCCATTTCCTATCAATAGCTAATATGATTTATTTCATTTGTTAATAATTCTGTTTAAATTATGACTTGTGTAAGAATTGTTATCTTGGTGTCATCTAAATCGAGTAAATAGAGGAAGAGAAAACCATAGGAAACCGAGGAATTGGACCCCAAAAAATAAACTGATACATCAGCAGCACATATCAGGGCTGGGTTTAACTGATGAAAATAATCAGTGGTTTCAGAAAGGGCATGGACGCCTTCCACTTTTTTCCTTTAGTCTAGAAGCCTCTATTAAAGGTTCTTGAGGATTATCATCACAGTTTAGGAAATGTAAAGACTTTCCTTTTTTGCTGCAGAGGTTTTCATTAGGGATTCTCATACTGAGGCCATTTTTCTTCTTCCTTGCTGAAAGATAAAAACTGCAGCAATTTTTTTTTTCTGCGTTCTGCTGTGACCTTCTGGAAGTAATTTCGGGGTGTTCCATGTTATCTCCATTTGTGGGTAACACCTCCATGTACTCAATTCAAAAATACTTTTTTTATTTCCCTTTGGTGTTTATAAAGTTTAAGTCAGTTGGCATCAAAAAGTATGGGTTCGACTGCAGCCCTTTCCCGGCTGATGCATTATTTTCTTTTTATCTCATCTGCTTCTGGATTTATTTAGGTTTGATTCTTTTGGGGATCTTTTAGCCTACTTCATGCTGTCATACAGGCTCTATTAAGAACCTGCTTTTACAAATCTGGGTAATTAATCAAAACGCACAAATAAAATTATTGTTACCAGTAGTTTTGAATTGAAAAAAAGGTATATTTGATGGCTTTCTCCTGTTTGCATCTAATTATCATATTTGTTTTATGATCTGAAACGTTTAAGTGAGATAAAAAAAACAATAAATCTGAAAATTTGTAAATGCTTCTTTGCAGCACCGTAAGGATAAACACCCACGGATGTATTTTTAGAGGAACCTTCTGCATCCACTGACAAAGCCGTTTACACGTTACTGCACAAGACACAATGTCTGTTCTGCCTTTTTTCCAGCCTTCAAAAATATAAAAGCCGAATGATGAAGCCGACGTCGTTCGGTCGGAGTCAAGGATTCTCTTTACGTTTATCGGTGGTTGGGGAGGTTTGCAAGCAAGTAATAAGCTCTTACCTGACTGTGAGGTGCATATCCATGGAAACCGGGGTTTAAAGGCTCGTTGTTCTGAAAGAGACAACAGGAGGGAGGAGAGCGGCGTTAAGTTGCTAGGCTTCTGCAGATAAGCGGGAGCAGTGTGACGGAGTAAAACTCTGAAATGTGCTTAAAGGCAAATACAATCCCACAATGCATTCAGACCGACAAATAAAGAAGACACTTTAATCATAACATGAAACAAATTCTTTACACATTTATCTATTGTTTCAGCGTTTAGTTTAACATTGCTGTTCTTTTTCTAGGGTTTAATCATTATAAAACAAACTTCTTAAGGAAATAAATAGATTGACGTGTAGAATTGTCCTTGATCTGGAGGTTGGAGCCACGTTGGTTTGGTTTAATAAATAATGCTGATCTTCCACCATCATTCAGCTCCTTTAGAGAGTTGAATAGACCCTCACCATGATGCTGCCACCGTCATGCTTCACATTTGCTTTGAGGATTCTCGTCTAATAAGCATTTATTCCAGAAAGTTCCCTCATGAGGAAACCTGCAAAATCCATTCACTTTTTTCTTTCCCCTTTTGAATAACATCCATGAAACCTGTGAACCAGCGGAATCATGCAACTCCAATCGAATCAGGAGCTTGTCGAGGGAGTTTTTCTGCAACTTTTTTGAAGAATATTCAAATAAATCTTACTGTGTGTGCTTATATTAAAGCTTGTATCTATTCCTTTGGCACTGAATGATTTAGCCCTAATCCACCACACACATTCAGTTCTTTTTCATAAACATCAAAGTAGGTTTTTCCAAGTTCCTGCAGGCTCTAAAAGTCTAAACTTATGAAAGAGCAAAGGAGACTCCCCCCGAAGCACAAAGACAAAAGAGCAAATTAAATCAACAGTGAGCGAGTGGTCCGACTGGTGACCCAGAACTTTCATGCAGCCGAAACCGACCATTAATAAGCGGCACCGCCGTCGTTCACCAAACGACCTCCATAGAAAACCACTGTTGTGGTTAATTGCTCTATAATTACTCTTAATTAGATTATTTCTGTCTCTCTCACCCTTTCTCTTCTCTTTTGTTTTCCTGCTCTGTGCCGTTTCTGACCTGGGAAGAGGAGCCATTGTCTGCCTCAGAGCTACAATATGGAAAGTTAACTAAATGATAGTTTAAAAGCAGCAAGAGAGCGAGATGGAGGGAGGGAGAGATGACTGCTGGTATGCCTCGCAGAGAAAACATGACCGCCTGGTGAGACTCATGTCTCTGCGCTCGAAAAGGAGCTGAGGCGTGAGTCTGACTGAGCAAGAGGCGAGGCGAGGCGAGGCGCGGGGGGAAGGTCTGGATGGGTAACGGAGAGAAATATGTGCGTGTCTGTGAATAACTATATACTCTAGCGTTTGTTAAATTTAATCAGAAAATCTTCTATATCCATGTGCTGCAGACCGCCTGAATGAAAAAAAGGGGAAAGAAAAGGAAAAAAAAAGGTTGATTTAGACTCTGAGGACCGTCAACAGAGTTAACCTCTTAGCCTTGACCTGAAGCTGCCCGCTGCGGGAATCGCTTCCTAATTGCTTTCAGCCAGCCAATCAAGGCCAAGTGTATGAGACAGAGGGCTGTGAAGACACAAGTTTATATAAACAGACAGAGAAAAGGCTTATTAATCCAGAAGAGCTCTCTGTGCAACTGGGACCGGGAGAGAGGGAGGCTTTGCTGCTTTCCTACATCGCCTCGTTACAAACACAAACTTCCCGTTGTTTGATCTGAATGTGAAACAGTCCAGTGCAGACAGCTTAGTGTGTGCTGGTGAAGTGGAAGAAGGTATTTTTCCCATTTTCTCTGTAGAATAGCTTTAATTTAGACTCCATTTAGCTTCATCCTTCTTCGTCTCAGCTATAACCAGCCTTATCCCCACAGCATTACATTGCCACCACTATGCTTCACAGTGGGGACTGCTTTGGAGGGTTCCGCAGTGTTTTATCTGCAACAAACATTTAATTACATGTCCCCCCCTACATGGGATAGAAGTTTTCAGCATCAGGCTAGTTATCCTGTGAGCAGGTTCCTTCACCTACATGCAGAATCTCTGCAACTCCTCCAGAGATACCATGTGTCTCTGTACGTTTGCTGTTGCTACATCCTGTTTCCATTTTCAAACGCTCAACAGAGGATTTAAGCTAGGGATACAGTTTTAGAACCTTGATATCGATACTGATGTTAAAGCTGGACAAAAATAAGTAGTCATTGAAAATAGCCATTTTGTTATCCATTTCTGACACTTATAATATATAAATAATAATACTCAAATATATTTTCATATGCTGATATCAAATTGATTTTTAAAAACGCGGTATCGATCTATTTTACTTTCAAAATCTCGTGAAATTTCATCGTTCTGTTTAAAACTCTCGTGATATTTTGCAAATTCTTGTTAGATTTTGTTAGTAAAATAGATCGATACTGCGTCAATATATCAACATATAAAAATATGGCAAAATTTCGTTAATTTTCGGGGGATTTCGTAGCATAACGATGACATATAGCAATATTTCATTAGTAAAAGAGATTGATATGGTGTTTTTAAATGGCAATATATCAGCATATGAACATATTACGATATTTTAATGTATCGATATTTTTTCCCTCGTCTTTAGAAGTTTTTAAGTCTGTAAAAAATAAATTTTTGAGGAAGAAGAAGAAGTAGTATTTTTTTTTTTTTTTTAGAGTTTAGAAACTCAGATACCGATAGGGGGCTGATTATATCATGCATCCCTACTTTTTAATGCTCTTTTAATGCTCTTAGAAATAATTTTAATGCCACCAACAGGTACCAGTCGACACGAGCAACCACTTTTGTTTGTTTTGTTTTCCTTTTACCCCCCCCCGTTCTCTAACTTTTTTTCCCCACTCAAGCCTCTTTTCTGAACATACAGCGTTGCGATCAACCGGAAGCAGTTCCACGCAAATATATCATGATAAAATATGTCTGACGAAATTGTTTTTATAAACATTTTTTAATAAAGCATTTTAAATGCCACAATAAGCAAATTTAATGAATTTTAATGCCAATTAAGGTGTTAATTTAAAAAAAATAATAATTTAATGACTTTTAATGATTTTTAATGACCCGCGGAAACCCTGTGAACAGTGGGAGACATTCAACCTCCAGCAGTAATCTATTTACCGGTACTAGGTAGGCGTTTCATGACTGCATTAAACTCAGAGTAAAGGGGGGCTGAAGATATCTTCACGCTACATGCTGCAGATTTTATACAAAGTTTTTCCCTCTTCATAATTTTAGGCTACTCTGCTCTGCCATAAAATAACTGCATTTTAATTGGAAAAATATGTGGAAAAGGCTAAAGGGGTGTAAATCCTTTTGCAGGGCGCTGTAACCTCAATGCATAGACCAATAAAGAGGTGTCTAGACACGGTGTGATTACTGGAAGCCAAAAAATATAAGTAGGATGTTAAAAAATAAACATTTAAAGAAAATTAAAGAGAATTTTTTTTTGTCTTTTCCACTTTAATATGAGTAATAAACTCAGACTTGGAGTACCGGGACTTGGGGCCCGTCCTCCCTTTTCCCCGCCTGAAACAGCCCTCTCTTTGTCTTCTCCCTCCACTTCCTGTTTCATCTGGAACCAATTTTCCCCTCGTGCCTCGTCCCCAGGGGGAACCCTCTCCTTGAAGCGCTGCATTTACATTTATAACCGGCAGGCTCATATTGAGCAGAGAGCTGTCGGTGATGTGAAGCCTTGCAAAACCTTTTCTGGAGTGAAAAGAGAGTCTGAACATCTGGAGCATCATTTTAGTTCATTTCTACACAGAAAAGAGTTTAAAAGAATAAAACTGTTAACTAAATGTATTTTAATGTTTGTTCTTATAACGGACAGGCTTGTTTGAGGCACTAGTAATGAGAAAGGACAGAGAATTTTGGTGCACCACAGCAATGAAAACCAGAATTATCCCAGACCATCAAATTGTAGAGTCTGTTGGTTCAAGAATCAAAAGAAGAGAAGAAAAAGCAAAGAGAAGGAGGAGTTTATGATGGAAAAAAGAAAAACACACGCAGGGAGGGAGAGGAGGGGGGGTTTAGCAACATCTGGAATCAATCTGTTGGCAGAAAAAGGGGGAGCAATGGGGGAAGGAATGGTGAGAAAGAAAAGAAAAGAAGGAGGAGATGAAAACAGGCGAAGGGAGGAATGTGGGTAAAAAGATGGCCAAAGTAAAGAAAGGGGAGTAAAATAATACAATAAACAGGAGCGAACCAAATGAGTCACAAGCAAAATATGCCATGTGATTTATATTTTCTTAGGGAGTGGGGGAAGGGAGTGGGGGTCTGAGTTTGATCCTCTTTCTTCACACAAACTGTATGACTTGAAGTGTATCAGAAAAAAAAAAAACTCATCACTAATCGCCATACTGCTCTAAACAAAGGAAGAAGAAAGAAAAATACATCGCTCTCTTATACTCCCCAAACTTTCCACCAAGCTCCAGTCCAGGAGGCTGGGAAGGCGTTGGTTTCAGACTGAGCTGGCAGAGATCAGAAAAAGCACAGACATCCAGTCACACGCTCATAAACACAGCCTCCCACTCTCTGTCCTCCTCTCTTAACTCAACCCGAAGGCAAACCTGAAAAAGGGCGCCTGGCTTGTTTATTTTCCTCTATCTGCCGTCTGCTATTTTAGGAGGAATAGAACCAAAAAGTCGGGAGTAGCTGCAAGGACCGGGGCGGGGCGGGGCGGGGTGGGGGGGTTCAAGGAAGGCAGGCTGACATGAGGTCAACAGATGGTGAGAGAGGGGGAGGGGCAGGGGGGTAATTAGGCAGGCTGCTGCAGGCAGGCATCCGGAGGTACCTACCAGAACAGGGCTTGGCCCAACGCTGCCTTCATGGCGTTAAGAGGAGTCGGATCTAAGGAAATCCCACCTGCTGCCATCTGAGGCCGAGCTAAAACGTGCCCACATTGGCTTCAGATGCTATAGATGTTATAGCAAGCTGGAGTTTTAACTCCTAAAGGTGATCTTGGAGAAGTTATACTCTTTTTAAACGCTGGTGACAAAAAGCAAGCAGCAGCTACTGGTAAAGAAGAGCAAAAGGGCAAGAAATTGTTAAGAAAAATGCATAAAAATTAGGATTAGTGCAGCAACTGCAGGTTTCTGATCTGTAAAAAGTCTGACATGCTGATTCAGACTCATCTGTTTTAATCAATACCTTCTTTTTTTTATTTTTTACAACCGACACTATCAGTCTTGCTAAATATAGCGATAAAAACGTCTGAAATTACTGCCCTCGCCTATAAATCAATGTTTAGAGCAATGATTTATGCAGAGGAAGATAAGATCAGTTTCTCATCTAAGTATCGGCCAATCACCGATCCTCCAAAATGATAATTAAACATCTAAAATGGAAAAAGCTAATCATTTTGGCTATGCTAAGGCACACGTTGCTGGTTTATTTTCCTTGATGAACAGCAGCTGTAACATGGGTTAACTTGGTCAGACAGCTATGAAAGGAATCGGACGTGTCACCAGAAGCTTCCGGAGCTTCAGCCTCCATCTGACTCTTTAATAAATGCACATCTCGCTCCTGTTGGAAACATCTTCACAAAACAGACTTTTGCTGAGCTTTAAGGCTAATGCTAACAGGTTTCAATTCATTTAGGATGAAAATTTTTCTTGGATTAAATCGTAATTAATTAATTATTGACCTTAAAGTTGGATCAGAATCAAATACTCGTTAACTGGAGTATACAATCTCTACAAGGAATCACTAAAATATTTCTCAAATACTTCCAGTCTTATCTGAGATAAACTCCAGTTCACTTATTACCATCATCACATTTTGTGATGTTAAAATAACAGAAACCTGGAAAGTGAAACTCTTCAAACCAGATGTTACACACTAGAAAAGCTGAACCCAGAGTCGGGTATTTTCTGCAATGTTTCTTTCAACATCTTCTACATTTGCTCTCCACCCAAACTGCATATTGATTTTAAGCTCTATCTGAGACTCTCAGCTGCTCCTGGCTACATACCATCAGAAGCATCAAACCTACAACTTTACTGGTAACAACTGCAGAGGAAAAAAAAAACCAAAATGGAGATGAATCAATCTGACAAGATGCTGACAGCCAACACTGCAGTTATTGTAGGTGAGACTGTTGTCTCCTCCTTCCTAAAAGAAAACCAAAGTGATAAAGTTGCAGGAAATGTAACCTTTATTTTTGGTTTAAGGATTCACCAATATGAAAAGCTTGGCCAAATAGATAGAAATTTGCTTTTAAAAAAACTTAAAGAATACTACAAAAATATATATATAAAAAAAAATGAAAATGAAATAAGTACCCAATACAATAAATGAAATAAACACCTAACAATCCTAAAAATGAAATCAAATAACAAATGAATAAAGTAATAACACAAAAATATATTAATTTAAAAAAGCCAAAAAAGCCTAAGAAGCTTTGTTGTTAACTAACAAACCCTAATTATTTAATCAGCCCAGTGTTAGTCATCAGACCCATGATTTATCATGCATCCCATGCTGCTTCCCCGTTAAAGCGTTTAAAGATGGCTTTTCATTGGTCCATCCAGCTACTGATTGATTGTGAGGCATCTCAAGGTTTCAGATTTCCAGAAGGATTTAAAGTTTTTGGAATGAGAAAAAAGAGAAAAAGTTTTTCCTGGCTGTAAGGAACATATGGAGTCCTATCCCTATAGAGTGCAGTGCACTGCCAGTCAGCTGGCTGAAACATAGCTGCCGATGCTCAATAAGAAACTTTAAACTACAACCTGAATAAAACGGGGCAGGAATTGTCATTCCGTAGCAGTGGACGGAGTAAATCTTTCCTTTCTTTGCTTTGTAAATCATTTCAATTATGTTTTTTGTTTTACATGAAAAACAATGAAATAAATATGTCTGAACGTCTTATAGGGCACCTTTTTCAGGCACTCAAGGATTATTTCCATGCCGTCTCAGGCCTGGAAATGCCGAGAATGAGAGTCAGAACCTCTCAGGTCTCTTTCTTTGAAGTTTAACGTAATGCATTTTCTCAGAGTGGGAGTCCTAGACATGACTGAACAACAGGAAGTAGCTTTAGGGCACTCTCAGGATGGACGTATTGATGACTGTTTACTTCTCGGCTGCCTGTGTGGTCTGCTAATAACACACCTTTTTGAACACTATCTGCAAACAGGTTCCTGTGCAAGCAGGTTACATGTTTCTACCCGTTTTGTCTTGGGGTTTTTTTTTCCCGATATGCATTAAATAAATAACCAAATCTAATTATTTTCTACATCAATTCCTTTTAAATTACACAATATGTCAACGTTTTAGCTTTATTTTTATTTTTTTACTGTGTTCAGGAGTTTACTGGGACCTGTTTTGTGTTCATCAGTTTAAGGACAGATAAATCCTTCAGTACGAATTACGTTTAGCAGGAAATAAAAGCATAATAAAGTGTCAGATTATCACTGATGAGCCCATCTCTCAGTATTTATATTCCTCCTCTGCTCATAGAGATTTTCTCTGATGTGTTGACGGCCTTGGCCAACCTGGCCCTGGCCCGTTCAAGTTGTGAGAGAGAGCAAGACTTTCAGCTGCTAACAGGAAGGCTTTATGGCTAAATTAAATCCTTTTAAATCTTTCACTGATGCTATAAAACAAATTTATTTGGACATTTTTGCAAATTTTTGGAAAGTTCTGGATTAGGACTGAGCAATTAATTGCTTTTGTAATATAATCGCAATTTAGAAAAATGCAATTTTCAATCCGCAGAAGCAATCAATTTTAATTACAATACATTCAGCAAGAGTAAAACACTAATTTTCTCCCTTAAGTGGTGGTAATACGATTAAAGTGGGTATGCTGTCGCACATAAGGGAATGGAAAGCTAGCACCTAGATTATAGTAGAAGTAAGAACTTTTTTATGCAAATACAGCAAAGTTTTGCAGCACTGGATTCTGAACAAGCAGGGTTTTAGGACCATGGAAAAGCTGAAACCCTGAAGTAATACATCGACATGGTTGTGCTCAGTGCAAAGGAAAATCGCAATAAAATCAAAATCGCAATATTGGTTGAAAATAAACGTAATTTAGATTTTTGGCAAAAATCATTCAGCACTAGTCTGGGTAAAAGGGTCCATATTCTTGCCAGTACAATAACCAAATGCACTGCGGCAACAAAATGTCCCGTTTTAAAAAGCCTGCTGGGTTATTTGTCCTCCTAACTAGTAAACACAGTTTTTATTGAGTGCTCTCTCACAGATATGCGGCATCATCTCTGATCATAATGTAAATAATTAATGACGTTTCACTGCAGAAAGGCTTGAAAAATCATTTCATTTGCTGATGTTCTATTTTCTTTTATAACCGTTCCTAAAGAAGGAGCAGAGTCAGTCATAATAAGTATCTCTGCAGATAAAAGTTTAAAATATAGCAAATATTTCTGAACCACAACAGATTTACATACTAATAAACTTTTAAGCAAAAGTTTTCATCCCTGCAGTTGAATTCAATGTACTCCTCATATATTTATCTGACATAAATGGAATTTCATGGCTGAATGTGCATCATTTGTGACGTTCAAAACTGCAAAGACAATACAGCGGCAGCGGATCACAGATGACCCCATGTAAGGGAAACACTGAATTGACATTTGGCTGTGTGGGTGGGTGGAGATGGGAGCACATGTGACAGTTTGGGGGCAGCCTTGGGGAGGAGACATGTAGGGAGGGGGAAGCAGCGACACGATGACCATAAAGGGAGGCTGAACATGCAAGTGGCATGCTAAGGAGCATAACCGAGTGTCGTTTTACAGGAGCCCATGCAGGGATTCTAAACTGATCTTGTATTTGAACAAAGTCTGCCTTTCTCCTCCTTTTCTTCGGTTTAAATTCTTCCTCCACAGTTTGGTAATACAACTGCAGCACTTATGTAAACAAAGCACTGCAAAATAAGCTCAACAAAGAGAGAGAGAGACAGAATGGGTTGAGCAACTTTGTCTGGGGAATTTTTAGCTTATCAATGCCAGTTCAAAAGTCAAGGGTGACACCACCGAGCTGTGGCTCAAAGTTTAACGCCAATCATTAAACGGCAGGCCATGTAGGAGTGTAGCTGACCTAGAACGGCTAAAAATCAAGGTAGATCACATTAGCACAACTCCACACCCCCATTTCCGCCGCAAAACTGAAGATTTTTTCTGAGCCAGCTAAATACATTACAGCTATTTGTAAATAAACTGAATCTTAGGAATCTTTTGTACATTATCAAAAGGAAGAAAAAATCTCTAAAGAGGTTTAAGATATTTTCTTGTCCCTAGAAAAAAAAAGATGTTTATAAGTGCATGAATCAATGCAAACCGTCTAAATAAAGCTCCAGTTTATGATGATGTAAACATGCAGCAGCGTAGCTAGATTTGTTTTATAAAGATATATATGGAATATTTCTGTTATAGATTTTTTCTTTCTTCAAATTTTCCATTCATCTTTCATTAAATCATTGTAAACATCAGTCCCTATGCAGTTGTTGCTCAGATCCCATGATGGCAAAGCAGGCTTCCTTAAGGCATCACTTCATAACTCATGACCCAAGTTTTAGCGTAATTTTAGACGTATTAAATGATTTTTCATATCCTTTTGCAGTTTTGCTGCGCTTGGATGCTTCTAACAAGCATCAAGAACTCAGCTTTGTAACTTTAAAGAGTCGGATCCGTCACTGATTAGTCACGTGACCCAAAGCTGAGCTCCCCTTAAACATGAAAGCTAACTAAGCTTTAGTCGTGACACAAAAAAACATATATGACACTCATTTAAATCAGAAATACTTATGGTTCTCTGGTGTAGGTTTACTGGTGAGATTGAAATTATTAAAATTACTTCAAAACTGCGGCTGTACAATATCTTAAATCATGTTTTTTATATTTCGATCAGCTAACTCTTCATGTCTGATGCTTTTAAGCTCTGAACATTTAGAACATATGAGGGGAGTAAATATATAAGATGATTTCAATATGTTTACCATCTGACTAAGCTGCAACATGAGGGTTGTAACTGATCCTGGCGCATCTTAAAGGCTTCCACACCTTCATAGCGAACATAGAAAACATGCTAAAACTATGTAAAGCATATTGTATAGCATACTGTTTGTGAAATTATCATAATCAGAGTTTTAAATCATTTAAATATCATATAATGTTTATATCTACACTATTTTGAAAAATCAGGACAGTCTGCTCCCGTTTTTATTACTGTAAAGCTGGTTAGCATATCAGGCATAGCTTAGCTGTTATCGGTAGAAAAAGACAGCAGGAAACAACGACTATATTTGGGGACCTTTTAAAACGTTTGCACAAAAAAGAAACTGCAATAAATTTATTGACTTTTCTGTGTTCCTGGTGAGTTTAGCTTCATGAGAAAGAAGCGATCGTCTAACCGCTGCAGTGAGTCTCTCCCTACTTCCCTAAGCGCGGTCTCACAGGCAGCCGCCCCGTCCTGAAAGCCCTGATGAACGTGTGCGTAAAGCTGCCGATGTTTCCGCCCTGGATTACAAAGCGGGATAAAAACATCAGGTAAATATGGCTTTAAATCCAGTCTATTTTGGGGGCCAGAACTGCAGCTGCAGGACAATAAATACCTGACTAAGGCTTCAACCAACCTTTATTTTGCAAATCGAATAATCTGTCGATTCTATTTCACATTAATAAACTAATAATCGGATAGCAAAAGGCTCCTTAAAGAAAACTTTTTACACAATTAAACCAATCGAAAATAAAGCTTTAAAACATGAGGAGTTCTGGGTAGCGCACATTGACAGCAGATTTTTTTTTTAAATCTTAAATGGAAAATGTTTACATATTTTTGGTAAAATCCTGCTCTAAGTGGGTTGCTCTGTCAGCTAAAGACGTTGTTTGGGAGTCTCTATACTCCAGTTAACTATTAACCAATTACTAAATTAGTTGACAATTATTCTAATAATCACAATTAATCCTATTGTTTCAGCAATATACCTGACTAACAGACAGTTTGCCTCTGACTACCGTCTTTTTGCTAAAATCAGATGTTTGCAGTGTAGATTCAGGCATTTTATAAAAATTAATACATGATTTTATTAAGTAGAGTTAATTGTGTTGCTATTTAAAAACATTTTATGACAGGGAGGTTAATTATTGGAGATAGTTTCAGATACATGTGACCCGCCCCACAGTTAGCCCGCAGCCACGGTTCTAAAACTCCCCGCCATCGCTTTATCTTCATACCAAATTTCTACCGTTGGTATAATTACCACATGAAAATGACTTCATTAACTGAATTTTGTATTTATGAAGATTAAACTTCAGGTAAATGTAGATCTGTTTGACTAATCCACTCCTTAGGCTTCCATACCTCAGGGTCAAATTCATCTGTCTTAGATTCTCAGACTTCTCATCAAAACGAATAAACTAGATCCCTGTGATTCCACTCGCTGCAAACACTTCATGTTATATTTTTATGTTTGTTGTGAAACATTATTGTTTTACAGTATTTCTCACAGCTTGGATTTCCTTGCCCTTTAAATGAAGGTCACCTCCCAGCGGGAATGATTGAAAAAAAAAAAAGCTAGTTTTTGAAAGCGCTATGTGGCTTTTTTATACTTTTATTATGAAACCTAAGTGGGTGGGAAAAAAATTAGATTTGTCAGATTTGGTAGGAAAAATAAAAATCAGACAGATTCCTAAACCTTATCTCTCTAATTAAATCTTTGTTTACGTTGGCATGTTGTGTGATCATAATATTAAAAGGTAGAAAAACCTGCATCTAATAAGTATATAGAATCCAAAAGCATTCAGGGAGTCGTTTTATTTCCTTTAAAATGTGCTCAAAGTAAAACTTTGTCTCAATCTTAGTAATTCAGTTCATTTTGGATTCCAGAAAAAAGGGAATCTAAAGATGAGATACTGAAACTGTTGATATTTACTACCAAATATTTGTCTGTGATCTTTTAAATCACCCCTCCGACATACGCACTGCTTTGGCCCGTCACGGCAATCAGTCCAGTTAATGCTCTCGCCTAAATAAGCTTTGATCTCGTTAGTGCGACACAAAGCCTCTTTACTGCCAACGATAGGACAAATCGGCTCTACGAATCAGAGAGAGCGACGCAGGCAAAGAGGGAGAGTTAGAAAACGGACTCCTGCTTCATCCGCGTGGACCACAGCGATGCCTCAAGGGGAAACATCAATACAGCCATTATGGATTGGGGTGGGGTGATGGGAGATGGACTGAGAAATGGAGAGATAATCAAAAATGGCAGAGGGAGCGGTGGGATAACGGAGAGAAAGTGTGGATGGAGGTGGGGGGGTTGGAAAACCACCTCATCGGTACAGAGAGCCTCCGAATCAGGAGTCAATTAGCAAGCTGGAAATATGCCTGCGGGGGGGGGGGGGGGGACAAATCAGAGGACATGCAGGGGGAGGGGGGAGGAGAGCAGGAGCAACAATAGGAGGAGGCTGCATTCTCATTTATTATTACAGCGTTGATTTACAGGCAGGCTGGAAGGTCAGCGCTCTCCTGCATCCCTCAGTGGGAATCCTGCAGTAATTGTTAGGGGGCATTTGGCTCCTGGAGCACGTCACCCACCCAGAACTCATCTCCTCCATCGTGACGGAGAGCTTACGCCCCAATCGGCAGCCTAACCCCCTTCAAAGTCATTTGTTTCTCCTTTTTATTTATCCTCCATAAAGTGCCTCTCATTTTCATTCTGCTCCCCACTGCTTATCTCTCCCTCAGCCGATGCCGTTTCTGTCATCCATCACTTTCCTCTCATCCTCTTATCATGATTCCTCATGGATGGGAGGTAATGGCCCTGGGTTTTCTTTTGCCGTTCTTTATACGGCCCCTCCAACATCTTCCAGTTCCCAAACACGGCCCTGCCAGCGTCTTTTCCTCTCCTTATTTGGAGCATTTCTACCAACCTGCCATTCCTCAGACTATGAATCCTCTCTGAAACATTATCCATCTACAGCTCCTTTTGTCCATCACCTGTCATCTATTCAGCGGTTCACCTGTTTCATTAAGCCATATTTTCCTCCGTAGTCTCTGTATCCCGCATAGAACGGAGAAACCATCTTCCCAGAGACACACAGATTCACATTCCTATCTGACTGCATTATAACTTCCACATTTTCTCCATTTCAAATACTTAATAAATGTCAGCAGGTTCAACAATAAAACTTATTAGTTTATGTCTTAAAGCTCTTTATCCCAACCTTTTTCAATCTCCAATAACATGCATACTATTGTTTGAAGTGTTTATAGACTAAATATTGTAGTAGCTCTTTGTTTTGAACCAATATATGATTTAAAACATATTAAACACAACCTGAAAAAATTTGATATTTGAACAGCTTCTCAGCCATTCAAGTCAATCAAGGCACAAATTTAAGCTTCTAATCTGTTCTCTGATTCGTAAAAATCTAGACTACGTGCAAAATGTTGTTAATCTTCAATTAAAATGCTTAGTGTGCAAATATACGTTTCCCCCCTGAATTCTCTTTAAGGACAAAGTTAATCAGACAGGTATGGAATGTTATCTGTCATCTGGTTCCAGTTTTATAAAAGGGTCAACATAAAAATAACGAGATGATCCTTTAGTTTCTACACCAGTATTTCATTAGGAAGGAAATCCAAAAACAAACGTTAGGAAAAAAGAGGGAAAAGCAATCTAAACAGCAATGAGCAACAAAAGGCGCTGAGGGTCAGCACTGTTACCCTATGCTCTACTCAGCCAAGAAGAAAATAAATAAAAAAATCATGGTGGCGTCTGATATAGGGGACTTTAGAAAGTAGATTTAAAACAAGTGTTTGCAGCTTTGAACTTTAAAAAGTTCATATAAGGTGAGACATTCCTAAGTCAGGTTAGGGCTTATTTTCCTGCTTTTATCTCTTTTGTTTGCATGTTGATGCATCTTTATTATTCATTATGCCCTCTGTTTTTAAAAAATAGTTAAATACCTGCAGAGGATCTGTACAGCTAACCTTTAAATCCATTAGTTCAACACAGTTATGCAAAATGGTCATAAAAATCACAATTGTGGAAGCAGAATCAGTTCCAGTCAGATTCGTCTGGCAAAAAAAAAAAAGGATGAGCCTTTTTTACAAGCAGCTGCCCAGCAGTGTGCAGCAATAAGCGTTTGAGGAGCTGAGGCTGATACTGACTGCGGCAACTTTATTCAAAGGACTTCTAACCGCTGGAATGACTGAAAATATTTCCCCTTCTCAATTCCAAACCCTAAAGGACAATTTATGCTTCTGACGCATGGCCTCTGCGACCACGCCCCCGTGCAGAGGTTCTGCTACCGTCGTCGCTGTGATTGGTCCTTGGTATACCTTTCCGGCTGTCTGTGTGGTCGTCCTTCTCGATCCGGTGCCGGGGCGCGCCATTTTTAAAAACCAAGGAACAACTACAATGGATTCTGAAAAAGTTTTTTTTTTTTTTAAAACAATCCACTGGACTTTTTTTCCAAGGTTTGAAGACGTTTCGCTTCCCATCGAGGAAGCGTTCTCAATTCAAAATGTCTGGATTCGCAATGAGTTGAGGCTTTATATAGTGGACCAAAAAAAAAAACCAAGGCCTTGTATTAATTAGAAACATGCCTAATTGAACCTGACAAGCGGGTCTTTGGGTCCATTAATAGCTAACTGGATGATTGAGAATTTTAGCAGCAAACTACAATGGACAACTACGACGAAAGGTTAATCGGTCTTTTTGCCAACTCTATAAGCAGAACCTGTTCCTCTTCAATGTCTAGCAACTCTAGATCTATCTCCGTGACCGTGATATCTTCCAGATGCGCCATCGTTGTTCTGGAAGATAAACACTTCCGCCGGCGCCGAAGTTCTCGCGAGTTCTAAAATAGGCTCCCCCTTGCGCTTTGGAGGGAAACTGCAGTGCGTCCCAAGATATTCCAGCCCGACGTTGCAGAAGCATACCAGCAAAACTGGTTCGCGTCCAGACGCAAGCGACATTTGATGTGTGCGGTCGCAGAAGTATAGTCCGCCCTTAACTCTTAAAAACTTCTGCGGTCTTTAAACCCAGCAGCCGACCTCCGCCCACATTTGAAAGAAACTTCAACTCCTTCAGGTTCGTTTACCAGAAGATGGACCTACAGTTTCATCTATTTTCGCAGACGCTTCAAGATCTAGGTGTAAAATATTACACATATAAATGCTGCAGTGCATTTTGGAATAAACAGCAACAGATCCAGGGAGGATGAGTGAGAGGTGATTCCAGAGAAGCACCAATGCTCTGCTGTCTCAGCTGTGGAGTCATAGACCTGTGTTAAGGAGCCCCCCCTTTTTGGTTCAAGCCTCCAGCAAAAACCTTCTGCTCTTTGTCTTTCAGTGGGGTGACCCCTCCCCCAATCCTGTCTGTCTTCCCCTCTCTTAACACCTAGCCAGACTAAAGGAAAAGTGGGGGGGGAGTGATTAATGGCACATTCCTAACAGGATCACCATTATAGGTATTTCTTGTCTATGTGAATAAAAAACAATATTTACAGCAGCTTGCAGCATGTGATGGAGCAGTGAGACAGGCATGATGAATGGCCCTGATCTTTGCTGTGCTGCTGTCTGTCACAGCAATGGAGCCTGGATCATATTACCTTTGTCTGGGTTTGCTCCCTCACTCAGCTCACAACAAAAGAGCATTTAGATTTTGCAATTCTTCTTTGTTAAATTAAAGAAACAACCCATCTAGCTGCAGATTTCTTCACGTTAATAAGAAATCGGCCTTTTTAAAAAAATCCCATGTGCATTGATGCTTCAGATGTTTAATGGGGAAACTGATGCAAAGAATAAAGAGAAACATGCCTTTGTGTTTCCATGGCTCACATACCTGTCCGATGTCACCGGAGCCGTCTATCCGGGGTCTCTTGCATTCCGCCCCGGCCAGGTCAGTCAGGGCAGCGGCGGTCTGAGCGTCCGGCTCCGGGTCACCGCGCTTCATCCCCCGGACAACCGCGGCTCCTGCGGCCGCGTTCGGATGCGCTCCGGCGGCCGCCGTCTCAATATCGCGGTCCATGATTCCCCGATTAACGGGCAGCATTAAAGATGCAACGTCGGTCGACATTAACATTGGACGGAGGGGGTGGAGGGGGGGTCTAAAGATCTAAAGTCTGCTTCTCTTTTCTGTTTCTTCTCCTCTAATCCTTTGTTTTCTCCTTCGCGGCTTGGTTTTCACAAAAACACCCGGATAATATAGAGCAGATTTAATCAATATGGAAAAGCTCGCTCTGTTTATTGTCTAACTTGGCGTTGGCTGTTAAATAAAAACCAAAATGGCCATTTTAGAATCTATAAACAGTAGCTAAAAAAGGTAGAATTTTCCAAAAAGGAAAAAAAGTGAAATGACGCCAAACAGTGACCTATTTATTGTTTTTTTAATAAAGATCACACGTCCGACTCTCGGGTTCCCTGACAAGCTAATTAGCTAGCTACCATTAGCTAGCTGGCTAGTACATTCCGCTAGCTCTCCTTATAAATCAGGCTCCGAGAGCCGCAAAGAATGGAAAAATGTTGGAAATTAGCTGAGAGTGAAAGTAGTCCGCGTAAGGCGCCACTCAGTTCTCTGTGCTCTCTTCCTCCGCTGGATGTGCTTCTTTAAACTCCTCCGCGGGTCCTATCAGTCTCCGCTGCCTGCTTGTCCGTCCCCTCGCCGTGGTCTGCTGTGGATGAGCCGACCTGCTGCTGCCGACGGAACACGATTTCCTCTGGTCTGAGTCCCAAAAAGCTGGTAGTGTGGACGGAAGACACGGTCCGCCGATCTGAGATCAGCTTTCTCTGGTTACACAGTGAAAGTAAGGGAGGCTGAAAAGAGACTGGCTGGTCTGAGGTCTGCGTTTCACCCCAACCCGCTTCTCCCTTTACCACCACCCCCACCTCATGGCTCCATCCTCCTCCATGATTATAAGAAACTGTTAGAGAAATAAAACAAAGATGGTTGTCTCTCAATTATTTATTTATTTTTTTACACATAGAGACACAAAAAAGTTTATTCAGAATAAATTAAACAACACATCAAAATATATATATAAAAAAATTGTATAAAAAATGTATTATACATTTTTTTATACTATATATTAATATCGTATTTATAATATTGCAGTAGGTAAAAAATTAAATTATCCTAACTTAAATAATACATTACGCACTACACTTTTTATAAAAGCAACAGTGACCTTTTCTCTCAATTTTATAATTTACCCGAACTAATTTTGTGACCTAAAAAAATCCGCCTCAAATAAATGTTGAGGATCATAACAGGATAGTTTGATATGTAATTAAATAACACTTCAAACTTAAAAAAGAAAATAGTTTTTTTTTTTTACCCATTCTTTAATATCATTTCAAATTATAATTAATAATAATAAAAACATTTATATTCAAATATATGCAAAAATAAGTGAAAAATTACCGATGATTGCTATTCTTTTAATAATACAGGTATGATAGGTAATGGGATTTAATCAAAAAACGAATAAACAAGTTATCAGGCTGCCTGTTTTTTTGTTGTTGTTTTTTTTTTTTTTCTGATTTTTAATATGTAATATCTTTGATTGTATTCATAATACCTTAATAGATAAATAGACCGGATGGCCCCTTCTATTTGACCTTAATTCTTAAATTATCAATAATGTTATAGTATGAATAATATATTGTTGTGTTTTTGTCACACCTCAAACCTAGGTTTTCTAAATAAATAAACCAGATTGAAAACTATTTGACTTTCACTGCCAGGGTTGGCAAACTTCACTTTTTTAAGGTTATGGCACCCCCTAGTGGTGGTTAAATGATACATACCAATGGTGTTCATTTTGTGACTTAACCTCTGTACATGCACGGCTCTCCTTATACAGCAGTACTATTGTTAAGACCTCTGTGCTAAAATAAAAGAAAGTTTTTACACAAAATGATTTGCTGCAGAATAAATAGAGATAATTGTGTTGATGGTTTTTAAAAACATACTTGGGATTTAAAATTTCATATCAGTTTCCTTTACCCGCCTTTAAACTGAACGGTTAGGGTCAAACATTTTGAGTTTTCGTCCTCAAGCTTTTCCTAATAAGTCCCAAAAATATCACGGCCTATCCCCTCACACAGAGGTGGGATAACTGAGTCACGGGTCTTTCATGGTACTGAGATAAGGGGTTTTTGATAACCACTCCTAAATATCAATGTTGCTGTCTTCAAGCCATTCTCTGACTGATTTAACAGTTAACCAGCTGTAATGGCCATCTGGACGACCCATTTATGTATAACCTTTAATTTTCTGAGATATTGCCTCAGTATTTCAACATAATCTTTCCTCAAAATGTCATCTATTTTTAGAAGAGCACCAGTCCTTCATACAACAAAACTCCTTTATAACACAATGCTGCCATCCCTGCGTTTGGACGTAGCTTCTCTCTTTGCCTTTAAATGTAGAGAATGTCATTATGGGCAAACATGCGGGTTTATGTTCCTGAATGTTTTTGCACACTGTAATCAGACTATGTTGTATTTTGAGTAACAGATTCTTCCTCCTTTAGATTAGATTAGATTAGATTAGATTCAACTTTATTGTCATTACACAGGTACAGGTACAAGGCAACGAAATGCAGTTTAGGTCTAACCAGAAGTGCAATAGCAGCAAGTGCAGGATAAATAATGGTTCCATAAATATAAGACATGGGTTTCTACTTAATGAGTATAGAGATGAATACCATTGTGAATAATGAATATAGTATATAGATCACTAGTGTTATGAACTAAATTTACAGCTGGATATATACCGAATATAATATACAGGTGGATATTACTAAAAAAAGGGTTTTTACAGTTATGTACAATAGCATAATATACAGATGGGTTTATAATAAAGTTTGGACAGAAGCTATCTAAATTAAAGTGCAGTGGAAGGTTATTGCATATTACAGTTAAAGTACGTTATTGCAATTGTATATGTAAACAATTGGTACTGTGAATAAACAGTCGGCAGTGCAATTATAAGCAGTCAGCAGTGCAAATCAATGTTCAGTCAAAGTGAGTAGTGCAAAATGCATGTAAAGAGTTGTTACATAGTAACAGGCAGGAGTGCAGGTGAACATTACAGTCTTCTACAAAAACAGAACAGCAAAACGGTGGTAGGTGTGAGGAAGGAGAGGAGAGTCTATCAGTGAGGGTTAGAGTTCAGTAAAGAGATGGCTCTGGGGAAAAAGCTGTTCTTTAGTCTGCTGGTTCTGGTCCGGAGGCACCTGAGACGCCTGCCGGAGGGTAGGAGATAAAACAGTCTGTGGGCTGGGTGAGATGAGTCCTTAAGAATGGTGCTGGCTCGATGTAGGCAGCGTTTCTTCTGGATGTGCTCAATGGTGGGTAGTGAGGTTCCAGTGATGTGCTGGGCAGCTTTCACCACCCGCTGCAGCGCCCTGCTCTCTGCAACAGAACAGCTTCCTTACCACACTGTTGCACAGTTGGTCAGGATGCTTTCTATTGCACAGCGATAGAAGTTCACCAGGATAGTTGAGGGGAGCTGATTCTTCCTCAGTGTTCTCAGGAAGAAGAGGTGCTGGTGAGCCTTCTTGACCAGGCAGGAGGTGTTGGTTGACCAGGACATGTAAGCTGAGATTTGAGTCCCCACAAACTAGAAACTGGAGACACGTTCAACAGCTATTCCTTTGATGTGGATGGTGTCGTGAGTGCCTGTTGAATCTTCCCTGAAGTCCATGATGAGCTCCTTCCAGCCCATATAAGACTTTTTTTTACTGGCAGTAGTAAAACTATCTGACCATATCAAGTGGGCATCACAACAAGATCTTTTTGCTTTTGTTTTGGCGTTGATACTTTCATTTTAAACTATTATAATTAATAATTTTTTTCCTAAGCAGCACGATTGGCGGACATTTCCATGGTGTTTATACTTGCATATAATATCTTCATATCTTCAACAACCTAAAAAATGTGACTTCAGATCAGAAATTTACAAAAGCCTAATCATCATCTGTTCTACTAAATAGTATGAATAACGATCCTATTGATTGTCAACTGTTGAAACGCCTGCGTTCACTCTTTCTCTTTATACTGACTTAAATACAGTTGCTAACTGAGGTAATTGTTGCAAACTTAAGTGGCCTAAAATAACAATAAAAAGTTTTATCCAGATTAAAGGTTGCTATTAAATGAAGATAATATGTTAATACTTTGTTAATATTTCAAAAGCTGGTTCTCAAATCTTGGAGCATAACAGCATTTGGACCTCAGAAGGAGACGAAACAAGTAGATCCTCATCTTAAAAATATTTGAGTATGGGGATTGTCTTTTCCAACCATGTGGAACATCAGTTTAAACAGCATAAAGCTGTCTTTGATCTGACCTAAAAGCTTGCACAAACAACACTCCTGAATGTCCTGGAGACACATCATCGACACAAATGAAGCTTCCTAAGCTCTCTGTGGCCTGAACACAATATTTCACAGAATCTTACATAACAGCTGCCCCCATATCGCTGTTGTCTGATGTCTGCAGCCTGGAGCGGGTTCAATTGTTGCTCATCACATCCGTTCCTCTTTACTTTCTCTTAAATTGGTTTAGATCTTGGGTAAAAAAAACGCTTTCTCCAAATTAATCTAGGAAAAAAGTGCAACAGGCGACACAGCTTTAACAAAAAGAAGCTACTCTTGAATTACTCCTAATTTATTTCCTAAAGGATTAACTATATGCTCTATTCTTGTGAGTCTATATCTATTAAATCTGTTTCTACTTTAGTGACCTTTCCAACTCCTGTTTTGATTTTTTTGTTTTCGTATTTGATTTTCTGGTAAAATAAGATTATTATATAGCAGCACATCTGTTTTCATAAAATAACACCTTCGTATTACCATTTCTCTGGGGATAACACGGAGGGCATGAGACGACTGTTTAGAGTAGAGGTGGAACTAACGAGTAATTGATTTGAAAATTGATTAATCTGTCAGTTATTTTTTCATTTTATGAATAGAAAGAAGGTTCCTCAAAACATTTTTAAGAAATTAAACTAAAACTTTTACACTTGAGGAATTCTTGATGGAGCATATTGACAGATGATAAGGTTTGTTTTTTTATCTTAAATGCAAAATGTATACGGTATATATATATATATTTATATATATATATATATATATATATATATATATATATATATATATATATATATATATATATATATATATATATATATATATATATATATATACAGGTGCTGGTCATAAAATTAGAATATCATGAAAAAGTAGATTGATTTCAGTAATTCCATTTAAAAAGTGAAACTTGTATATTATATTCATACATTACATACAAACTCATATATTTCAGATGTTTATTTTGTTTAATTTTGATGATTACAAATGACAACAAATGAAAATCTCAAATTCATCATATCAGAAAATTAGAATATTGTGAAAAGGTTCAAAATTGATGGCCCCTGGTGCCACACTGTAATCAGCTAATTAACTCAAACCACCTGCAAAAGCCTTTAAATTGTCTTTCAGTCTAGTTCTATAGGCTACACAATCATGGGGAAGACTGCTGACTTGACAGTTGTCCAAAAGACGACCATCGACACCTTGCACAAGGAGGGCAAGACACAAAAGGTCATCGCTAAAGAGGCTGGCTGTTCACAGAGCTCAGTGTCCAAGCACATTAATAGAGAGGCGAAGGGAAGGAAAAGATGTGGTCGAAAAAAGTGTACAAGCAAGAGAGATAACCGCACCCTGGAGAGGATTGTGAAACAAAACCCATTCAAAAATGTGGGGGAGATTCACAAAGAGTGGACTGCAGCTGGAGTGAGTGCTTCAAGAACCACCACACACAGACGTATGAAAGACATGGGTTTCTGCTGTCGCATTCCTTGTGTCAAGCCACTCTTGAACCACAGACAGCGTCAGAAGCGTCTTGCCTGGGCTAAAGAGAAACAGGACTGGACTGCTGGTGAGTGGTCCAAAGTCATGTTCTCTGATGAAAGTAAATTTTGCATTTCCTTTGGAAATCAAGGTCCCAGAGTCTGGAGGAAAAGAAGAGAGGCACTTCATCCACGTTGCTTGAAGTCCAGTGTAAAGTTTCCACAGTCAGTGATGGTTTGGGGTGCCATGTCATCTGCTGGTGTTGGTCCATTGTGTTTTCTGAGGTCCAGGGTCAACGCAGCCACATACCAGGAAGTTTTAGAGCACTTCATGCTTCCTGCAGCTGACCAACTTTTTGGAGATGCAGATTTCATTTTCCAACAGGACTTGGCACCTGCACACAGTGCCAAAGCTACCAGTACCTGGTTGAAGGACCATGGTATCCCTGTTCTTAATTGGCCAGCAAACTCTCCTGACCTTAACCCCATAGAAAATCTATGGGGTATTGTGAAGAAGAAGATGCAATACACCAGACCCAACAATTCAGAAGAGCTAAAAGCCACTATTAGAGCAACCTGGGCTATCATAACACCTGAGCAGTGCCACAGACTGATCGACTCCATGCCACGCCGCATTGCTGCAGTAATACAGGCCAAAGGAGGCCCAACTAAATACTGAGTGCTGTACATGCTCATACTTTTGATGTTCATACTTTTCAGTTGGCCAACATTTCTATAAATCCTTTGTTTTTATTGGTCTTCAGTAATATTCTAATTTTCTGATATGATGAATTTGAGATTTTCATTTGTTGTCATTTGTAATCATCAAAATTAAACAAAATAAACATCTGAAATATATGAGTTTGTATGTAATGTATGAATATAATATACAAGTTTCACTTTTTAAATGGAATTACTGAAATCAATCTACTTTTTCATGATATTCTAATTTTATGACCAGCACCTGTATATATATAATTACTGCTCTAAGTGGGTCAGCTAAATGCATGTTTCAGAGTCTCTATACTCCAGTTAATGATTAATTGATTACTAAATTAATTGGCAATTATTTCAATAATCAATTAATCACAA
Organism: Cyprinodon tularosa; assembly: GCF_016077235.1. NCBI lineage: Eukaryota > Metazoa > Chordata > Actinopteri > Cyprinodontiformes > Cyprinodontidae > Cyprinodon > Cyprinodon tularosa. Next base: position 937,486 of record NW_024039662.1, read on the forward strand.
TTAATCGGATTAATTTTTTCTGCCCTAGTTCCCAGTTTATCTAAACACGACCATTTTCTTTTGGATGCTTTGGATGCACATCTTCAATTAATTTCCTTATTTTCTCTTTTTTAATTGCATTACAGTTTTTTCTGATTGCTTAACCACATTTTTTGTAACTATTTTTGCAAAACTCTACACACAAATAAGAAAACCTTTCACCCAATTATCAAAACATTGCAGTTCTCTTGCAAAAGCGAACACAGCTAGATTAACTCTTCACACCTTTGTAAAAATGGTGTTTTCGTTTCAAACAGTAAACACAAACCATCATCTAAGCACGCAATGTGCCAACTATACACACTGATGGTATGAATACAAAACACATCTGGCTTTCTCTTTCTCTGTGTACAAATGTCAATTTGAGGTTATACTTTTGTCATAGTGTCATGTAAACATACAAGGATCCAAATTTCAAGTATTGCTGTTTATTCACACTCATCAAAACCAAGACAAAGTCAGAACACAAAATAGTAATTTCACAAAAGACAAAAACATAATCAGCCTACATCTTGTCGTCTTTCTGGGTCCGGCCACAAAATTTCGTCCACATCGCATGCGACATCCTCCAGTCCAAGGCATCGGGGAAAATATCTCCTTGAATGCCGTATTCAGGCCTGACATGATGCCTGGTCAATATCTCCACATACCTCCTCCATTGCCTGTAAAAGGGCTACCTGCTGATGAGGATGGACGGAGGATGAGTGCCATGAAGAATGGATGGTCTGTAAACCAGTTGCGGACCAAAGCAGCCCTATGGAAACTAATATTGTCCCATATGATGAAATATCGGGTATGCTCTGGACTATGAACAGTGAGCATGTCATGTAAGGTGTTCGGGAATGCAATAATGTGTGCAGTGTTGTATGGGCCTATGGTTGCATGATGGTGAACAACACTATTTTGGTTTATAGCTGCACACATGGTTATGTTACCACCACGTTGTCCTGGGACATTGATGATGGAACGGTGTCCAATAATGTCTCCTGGTTTTACTGAGGTTAAAACCGGCTTCATCTACAAAAAGTAGCTCATGTCCCATAGCATCTGCTTCTAGTTCCATCACTCTCTGAACAAGAGAAAACAAATGCATCACATCATGCCCATGCACAGCACTACATTATGCACTTCCAAATTCAGAACCAATGACACTAGAGCTTACCTGCACATAGTCATATCGCAGTTGCTTCACATGTTCTGTGTTTCTCTCGAAAGGAACTCTGTAAATTTGCTTCATTCTTATTCTGTGGCGAGCAAGTACACGACTGTATATATTTTGAAAGATGGTATCATTATCAATTATGTGCTGCCGTATTTCGTGCAGTCTTGTTGCATTATTGGCAACCACCATGTTCACTATATGGGTCTCTTGCTCTGGAGTGAACATTCTTCCTCTGCCACCAACATCTGGACGTGTAGCAATTCTGTAAAGTTACAATTTCTGTATTTTTGCATATATGGTACTGTTGTGTTTCTCAATATAGTATGGCGGTGCTACAAAGTACTTATCGATTCTCATTTCGAAATGTCCTAACGATGCTTGCCACAGTGTAGCGGCTCAAATTAGGCCGAACCCGTTGGCCAGCTTCCCTCAGGGTCATCCCATTGTTGATGACATGGTCCACTATTGTAGCTCTGATGTCATCAGTTTTTCTATTTCTTACTCTTCTTTACCTTCCTCTTTCCTCTTCTTGCTCCTCCTTGTCCTCTTCGTCTAACTTCCTCTAACCCTCTTGCTTCTTCAACTCCACGTCCTCTCCCTCGGCCTCCTCTAAATCTCACTCTTCTCACTCTTACTGCTCCATCCATTGTACTCCACACAGACAGCTTACCTGTGGCTTATTTATAGTGCTTAGGCTGACTGCAAAGTGAACTAATTAACTGAAAAAGTTTTCACATGTGAAAGTGTGCCAGACAGTTGGCAAAATAGTGTTAATGAGAGCTATACATTTGTATAATTTTGGTAGGAGTGTGATGGAAATTTGGTAATAGAGTGTTGTGCAGTGAATTGTGCCTACAGTTTTGCAAAATGTGCGTTAAAAAATTCCAAACTGAGTGCAATGCAGTGTTTGTGCTTTTAGTTTTGCAAACTCAGTGAGTGGTTTTGCTATAGGTATTAATATTTTTAGAAATTGTGCTACAAGAATCCCGATTAGCCCTTAAGCATTCAGAAAAAACTGTAAAGCTGTATGACTGAACACTGAATGGATGTAACGACCTATGAAAAGATGAAACACATGGAAAATTTTTGTGGAGAGGCAGCTTGCAATAGGCAGGTTTCAGTGAGGAAAAAAGGGTAAACATTTCCAGAGTCCAGATCTATCTATCTATCTATCTATCTATCTATCTATCTATCTATCTATCTATCTATCTATCTATCTATCTATCTATCTATCTATCTATCTATCTATCTATCTATCTATCTATCTATCTATCTATCTATCTATCTATCTATCTATCTATCTATCTATCTATCTATCTATCTATCTATCTATCTATCTATCTATCTATCTATCTATCTATTTTACAAATCTTCTGGCAAAACAAATCAAAGTTTAAATCTTCAGAATTTAAAATCTGTCACAAACTTCTCGGATTCACTGATGTTGATGTCATCAACCTAATCACACTCTTAGCAAAAGTAGCAGTATTTTTTTTCCTTACAAGATCCTGAAATGTTTTTTATTGCGAAAGAACATTTGTTTGTGGAAAACAAACAATAAGAATTCTGTTTTTCTTAGTTTTGTTCAGGCAGCTACTCTATTTTCTGTATTTTTAAGTTTTCGTATACACCTCATGGGTTTAAAAAAAATAAACAGGAAACAAAAATAAGAAATCAAAAATTAAGATATCTGTAAGTAAGTATATTCTTAAAATAAGATATTAAGAATACACTTTTATTTCTCGTGTCAACATAGCCTAAGTTTCACTTTGGATGCCTGCCTAACCTTTATTTATTAAACACAGATGCACAGATTGAGCTTTTAATGCTTGGTACTTATTTTTTCTGTGGAAGTGGAAGATTTTTTTTTCACAAATTATGATACCTGATAGATTTTTTTCGGTTGACTTTTGTCTGAACCCTTTAAAGCCTGGACCGTGACATAATTGAGAAAAATTCTATATATATATTTTTTAATTAAATGTGTCATCAAACTTTCGAACAAATTAAATAAAACTAAATTGTATAAGTTAAATTAGATCATTAATTTACATACATTTTGATTTCTGTAGAATCTCATACGTTTTCTGCTCACTACATGTGTTTGATTGTGTAATTCAGGGTTTTCAGGAACAAAAATATCACACTGATAAAGAAGAGCACCAGTGAGTCATTCTACATAAGTGTGAGAACTGAACAGTTGTGTAAAGAAGCACCATGGACTAAATCCTGCAGGGAAAAAATCTTCAGTTTTGCAGAGGATTTCTTGGGACCTGGATTTTACTGTACAACAGATTATGAAAGTTGTTATTTAGTTATTTAGTCTTGGCCACTGAGCATCATAAGTATATGTGTATGAGAGGTGCAGCAGCTGTAAGCTTTATTGTTTCAGTGCAAACCACTGCGGTGGATTATTATTAGTGTCTGGGTTAGGTCTGGTTTCAGTTGTGAGCTTTGAAGAAAAAGACAATATGGCTCAGCCTGTTAAATCATTGGCTTCATCTGGCATGCAGGGGTTATGAAAAAGGGTCATTACATTTACTGTTAAAAGCTTTTGAAACTGAGGAATTAATTATTCTTCGTGTATCACAGTAGGGAAAAAAGAAATCTAAGAACACATTTTTTTTGTCACATTTTTAAAGGTTTTCAAAATGCTTTAGGAGAAGCTTTCTGTCCCTAAAACATTAGAGAACGTAGAGAAGAATGTCAACCAGTCATATTTATGTGTCTGAATCCTGAAGAAGTTGTTCCATTCTGTGTTTCCTCTCTCTATATCTCCTCCTCCTACTGCAGTGTTAATCTCCTCTGGGTTGGAACTGTCTGGCTGCGCTTTTCTACCAACTGTAACATTTATTTTTTAACGACGCAGCAGATGAGGACCAGTGGAATTGGCTCACACTGCCAGATTGCCTGTCTTAGGTGCAGGAATCCAGCTGTCTTACTTTGTATCATTTCTGGGAGAAAATTTCCCGCTGCTCATGTCTTATCGTGTCCTAAAGAGTGTCCTCCCATTATTCCAGTCACTTCCTGGTTTCCACCAAAACACTAACCTTAGAAACTCCCCTCTAAACATTGAATTATTGCCTCTGTTCCTACAATCCTTCTGCCTTCACCGACCATTTCTCACCTGCCGTTTCACCCGTGAGACAAACATCAACTTTATATTTGTTAAACAAACAGAAAATAAAAATATTTTTTTTTCCACCTACCCATCTACAAACCAGTTTAGCCTCTCTGAGATTACTCTTACGTTCCCTCTCAGGAAAAACAACTAAATTATCAACATTATTCAGATGAATTTAGTCCTCCAGAGCTTCACTAATCCCTTTATTTTCATCTTTACCTCTTCTCTGAAAAATCAAAAGATTAATTAGAATCTAGAATAAACTTCTTTCTTGAAAATATTTGAGTGTTTATACATTACAACATAAAAGTCTGAGAGAGGGGCCTTAGGCGTATCCTCTCCTTTCTCCATCTCTCTCTTACTCACTCCATCAGACTCCTTCCCTCCCCTGCTACCTGCTCCTGTGCCACCCACTGAACCTGCAATGATGGACGGCAGAGTTATCTGTTATTTGAAGGAGCGTCTTCCCTCTGCCTACTGTACTTTAAGATTTTTTTAAATATAATTCAACCCAGCATGATGCATTGCCGCACAAAGTCAATCATCATGGAGCAACGCAATATGAAACTGCTAAGTTCCATGTATGGTAGAAATATTTTATTTAATAACACAAATGGAGACATGTTATAAAAGGAGAAACAACACACATTTATCAGTTTTTTCCAAATTAAAAATAAAGTATGTGAAATAAATAGGTATTTACATGTGCAAGTCTTTACTCATCGAGATACTTAAGAAAGAGAAACTGAATTTATATGCATGCCACACTTCTAGGTATTTACCTTAAAAATGTGTTTTTGAAAGCAGACATCTTATTTCTGGCCTTTTTAGATTAAATATAATTAAAATTAGTTGATGTCAGTGGGTTTGATTTTAATTAGACAAAAAACACAAAAAGAAAACGAAGCACAGAGTTTGGTAGTTTTGTCTACCTTCGCAACAAGAGTATTAGACCTCAATTTCCCCACTGTGGGAGAATAAAGGGGTTTTCTATTCTATTCTATTCTATTCTATTCTATTCTATTCTATTCTATTCTATTCTATTCTATTCTTAGACTTAGATCATAAGCGTCGTTAGACCTATTTAAGGGTGGCTTCAGCCACCCTTTCTTTGGCATTAGCCACCCTATAATTATTTTGCGATTTTAAAAAAAATATATTTTTTTTCTGTATTTATTATTTCCTCATATTTTCCCAAAACAAATGCAGTAAAGCACCGAATAAAAGCCATAAAGAAGACAAGTTAATCTAAACAATCATAGGCGTAACTTCCTTAAGGACTGGTGTGGACAGTCCCCACCAATATTTTGTACACGTATTTTGCTTTCGGTGCTGTGTATATCTGATTAAAACCCCATTCATGCCGCTCCTCAGAAAGAAAATAAAAAAAGTTCTCCCCGCTGCTCACCGTCCACAAACCCCGACAAAAAAAACTCAGAAAAAAGAATCTGTTGCCTCTTGCTTTCTCCCCATCACCCCCCTCCAACCTCTCCCCATGACATTTGAATTGAAGATATCCGCGGGTGACGGGTCGGGTTCGGTAGTCATCCTAACGGGTTCGGGCGGGTGCGGGTTGGTAAAACTCGACCCATGCAGGTCTCTAAGCTACACTACATTCAGTATCGTTGCCATAGAAACAGACAACAGCGCCAATATATCAGAATTATACTAAAACACACGCAAATAATTTCCCACATAAAAAACAGGACTTTCAGTCCATTACAGTTTTCCATTTTTAGAGGGTTGTTTATTTTGCGTTTATTAAGTGATGGCTGTGGTATATTAGCTTTCACTGCTATAAGCTTTTACAGCAGTGATTGATTAATTTAAACACCTGCTCTGCTGATGGTCTATCGGAGTTGGTGTTTAGGTTGAACATAAAGAACACCTTTTATTTGAAGCTTCTTGTAGCTACTGTTTTAATCCCGGCTTTACTTAAAACTTTTTCCTGACTTTGATAGTGTTGCCATTCAGTAGCAAGCACTGCGCCCCTTTTTCTTTTATATGTAGGCCTACACGTACATTTAAGATTTAGCGTGTTATGTTGACAACTCATGAGCAAGCTGCTTTTTGCAATCTAGCAGGAAGGTAAGGATAGGATCTTGCAGGTGTGACGTCACTCTGCAGGGGGTCCAAAGATAAAAGATTTAAACAATTTTGGCATTGGAATTTCAGATTTAAGGGAGTTAGAAAGTTCACTTAGTAAAAGTGCAAATAATAAATCTGATTACCGATTACTTTTAAGCTGGTTGAACATACTGCGACAGACTGGTGACCTGTCCAGGGTGATCCCACCTCTCACCCAGAACGTGGCTGGAGATATGCACCAGCACCTCCTGATCCCACTGAGGGATAAGGTTAAAGAAAATGGATGGTTGAACATAGTCCGCTCTCCCAGATTCTATCAAATCAGTATTGATACCCTCAGGGGCGGATTTAGGAAATTTGGGGCCCTAGGCAAAGGCAGGGGGCCCCCTGAGAAGAAAACCCATAAAACAGACCCATTCTACAGATAGAGAAATGTTAATAGAATAGACATCCATTATCTGGATCATTCAATTTGACTGTATGATCTGGTTGAACTGTAAAGTGCCTTGAGATGACATGTGTTGTGAATTTGGCGCTATATAAATAAACTGAATTGAAATTGAATTGAATTGAATTGAATTATCTGTTCTAGGTTTTGTCCCTCTCTTCTTGTCCCTTTTTTCTCTCTATTTATCAGCGTTCTGATGGCATTTTAGCCAAAGGATTTTTAGCAAAAACATAATTAATGTGCACAAATAAGGATTAGTTGTATTAACCATAAATGGAAACAGAGTTTTATGGGGCCCCCAGAACTTGGGGCCCTGGGCAACTGCCTAGTATTGCCTAATGGTAAATCCCCCCCTGGATACCCTGCTGGTGGATGTTCTTGACAGAAAGACGGAGTTGCTTAATCATATTCTGCTTAAGGTCCCATAAGATCTTGTCCGAGTTCTGGTTTAAAAGTAAATTAATTTTAAAACGTGACCCAAAATTGACTGTCAATAAATGTTCTACAAAATTGATATATTTATTTGATTTGTACTGTCTGTTTAGATTTATGTGATATTTTTGGCACAAAATATATAAGTGAATATTGTAACAGTTATGTTTTCAACTGTAAGCATTAAATTGATAAATGTTATTCGCATTTTTTTGGCTTTATCCTTTCCAACAAAAAAAAAAAGGCGTCGCGCAGGTAGCTCCCTTTCCTTATGAGCCGTCCCCACCAACTTTCAACACAAAGTTACACCCTTGTCTTAGACAACGCCTTAGCAGGTGCACTGAAAAAATTCGGCGCGCGCTGTGCGCGCGCATTATCTTCTAGGGGCTGAGCCACCCTTGTGTCTTAAACCTAGAGACGCCCCTGACTTAGATTTATTTGTCATTTTGTTTACACAAATGTAAAACAAAAAGAAATTTCGTTTGAAACAGCTCTCTGGACAATTAGAATCTTTTATAAAAGTGCAGCCTTTAAAAAATAGTAAAATATATATATATAAACTGTAATATAAACATATGACTGTAAATTTACAGTTCTATTCTATTCTATTAACTGCAATTATGTTTTTTTTAACACATCTTGCTTTTTCAGGGATTGAAATTACAACTTTATGCAAGATGATCAGTTGGATGGAAAAAAGGAAAGACCTAAATGCCCCTTTTTTCTTTTTGTTGCTGTTTTTTTATTGTCTTGTTCAAGTTGTTTCGTTTTTCTTTCCAGGTACCAATCTACTGTTATAGGAGCCGATGACATCAGAAAACCTATTTTTTGATGCAGATTTTTCCTAAAGTAAATATGATCATATACATTAAAACACAAATGTCATCTTGCAGTAATAGTGTGTCAAAGGTTTCCTGCCGCAGTCCGTTTCCCTAAGTTTCATTTTTCCTGTGGCGTCCTCTAATGTGGAGGCAGCAGTCCCAATTCCTCTTCCTCATAGGAGCCATTCCTGCCAATCAAACTGTTCGACTAATGGGAGGCTTGGTGGACGTAGAGGAGGCGGGGCTTGTCGCACGTTGGAGGTAATGAATTCTAACACGCAGTTTTTTCAGATGCTGTCGTTGAAGGCGAGTGCTGCTCATCCGTTTAACAGCAGAAAACAGTGAGAGGTATTTATTTGACTAGAAGCTAATTTGATCTCTGTGGTTGACAATTTATTTACAGACACATTTGGTAGTTTATCATTTTCTTGTTACATATTTATTTAAGCGTAAGAATCTAATTATTACCCTTATTGTAGGTCAGCTAAAGTGCAGTTTGTTTTGCGCAGGCCTGTGCTGCTGGATCAGCTCCAATTATAACCATTCAGCTCCAGATTAAAAGTGCGCAGTTCAACAAACCCACCCTTCATCATGGCTATCGACGGATGTGGACTCGTCTGCAAATACATTCTCATCATTTTCAACATCATCTTTGCTGTAAGTGACAAATGCTGATGGAATAAGAGGGAAAGGGTGCGTGGAAATTGTTTATTAACAGATGGAGGCGGCGGAAGCGCACACCGCTCCTTTGGTCTGCGGCTACAGTAGAAACATGTAGAGTTTCGTTTCTTCGGAAATGTCCATGCTCTGTTTCTAATGTGATGTCTTTTGGGAGGGGTTAATTCCGTTTACTACATTGCAAACGGCAGACAGGCTTTATGTTTGATTGTGCATCAGGTTTTTGTTCGTTTGTTTTATTCCCTAAGCAACAACCCCCCACCTCAGTCTTTTCTCCTTCCTGATTCCATTTGGTAGCTGTAAACAAACCATTTTCTAGCCATGGTCCCACTAAGTGCCTTTTTTTTTGCACGAATATCGCTATTGGCCCCTTCTCACGGAAGAGGATTAGGGCCACTGAAAAAAATTAAAAAGTGAACTGATTTTTCAATTTTATTTCATTTTCATATGGGAAAAAAGTCATAATTCTGAGATTAAAGTCATAATTCTGAGAAAAAAAGTCAGAATTCTGAGAAAATAGTCAGAATTTTAAGATTAAAGTCATAATTCTGAGATTAAAGTCAGAATTCTGAGAAAAAAGTCATAATTCTGAGAAAAAAGTAATAATTTTGAGATTAAAGTCGGAATTCTGAGAAAATAAGTCAGAATTCTGAGATTAAAGTTGGAATTCAGAGATTAAAGTCATAATTCTGAGAAAAAAGTCAGAAACTGAGATTAAAGTAAGAATTCTGAGATTAAAGTCAGAATTCTGAGTGAAAAAAGTCAAAATTCTGAGATTAAAGTCGGAATTCTGAGGTTGAAGTCATAATTCTGAGAAAAAAGTCATAATTTTGAGATTAAAGTCGGAATTCTGAGAAAAAAAGTCAAATTTCTGAGATTAAAGTCGGAATTCTGAGGTTAAAGTCGGAATTCAGAGATTAAAGTCATAATTCTGAGAAAAAAGTCATAATTCTGAGATTAAAGTTTGAATTCTGAAATTAAATTCCGAATTCTGAGAAAAAAGTCAGAAACTGAGATTAAAGTAAGAATTCTGAGATTAAAGTCCGAATTCTGAGAAAAAAGTCAGAATTCTGAGAAAATAGTCAGAATTTTGATATTAAAGTCGGAATTCTGAGAAAAAATGTCAGAATTCTGAGATTAAAGTCGTAATTCTGAGATTAAAGTAGGAATTCTGACTTTTTTTCCTACTGTATATGAAACTGAAATAAAATTGAAAATGAGTTTGCTTTTTCTATTTTTTCAGTGGCTCTTATTCTCTTCCGTACATACTAGTACACTCAGTTTGGACAAAAAAAATTACACGAGTGAATCAGTCTATTATATTGTTTAGTTCTCTTATAGAGTAGTTACTGCAAATAAGCAAGCCATGCTCAAAGGGAAATTCGTTTATTAAAAAATAATAGAGAGTTTGATCTTTTAATGGTAACTTAAGATAAACTTATTAATATCCTATTATTTGAGTTAGGTTTAAACAATAATAATGATTGTAACAATGCAAGCACGAATGACAAATTTACAAGTACAAATCTACAACTTGATGAAGGTATTTCTCTTCTTACCAGTAGGTGGCAGTAATGCCACTGAAGTTTGTTTGCCAACCAAATATATATGCGAAAAAGAAAAACAAGATGAAAATAAAACTATTGGTCAAACATTTTGAAACTGTTTTCAACACATTAACGGCAAAAGGTTTTATTGATTGTTCTGCTTTTTCTGCTTCTTTTTCTCATTTAAAGACAGCAGGCAAAAAAATCTGGTTCAATAGCGCCACCAATCAGTAAGGAGTGTAACAGCTTCATCAGAGGTTGTTAATCTATACTTAGAAATGTGTTATTTGCACATATACTGCTGCAAGGTTGTAACGTTGTTACTTGTATTTTTAATTTCGAAACCCTTTTTTCTCACATATGAAACATCTGATGTCATGCATACGAGTTTACAACAGGAAGAAAATACGAAACTTTCAATTCTTCACATCTCTTACTTGCATTTTTATTGGCAGCTATCTTACCCGTCACACAAAACAGAAAAAGACGGTTCATCCACATATTTAAAACAATTTTTTTTATTTCCAAATGAAAAGGGCGTATTTAAATTTGCTATTTTTCCTGCTGTTCAACATATTTATTAGCATCGATAGCATTGATGTGAAGCATCAATTGTGGTTGATGCTTCACATCAAATATTGCATCTCCTTCACATTTGGGCACAGAGGGAAAAAGTTTGATGATTGTGATTTGATATATTGTTTATAATTCTACACAGCTTAGCTTTGACTATTGTAAAGCGAACATCTTGATAACTGCGGCTGTGTACACCTTTACCACGTTTCAATTTTATGCTTTTAACTTTGTTTCCTCTTTATTGCAGGTGGTGGGGTTTGCGTTTTTGGGCCTTGGCTTGTGGCTTAGATTCAGTGGCAGCACCAGAGGAATCTTTGAAATAGACCAACTGAGCTCCAGCACGTTTGTCATAGGTCAGTGCATTGCAGCGATCGCTTAGCAGAGATTAGCTTCAGATTCCTGTTAAAAATAAGCTGCTTCTGTTTCCTGCTCAATCAGGTGTGACTGTACTGATCGTTCTTGGCTCAGTCATGCTCTTTGTTGTGGCGTTTGGGGACTACGGGGCCTGCAATGAGAAGAAATGTGCTCTGCAAGTGGTAAGAAAATGCATCCGGCGCATCCTTTGATATTGAGTCACTGATTTTTTTTTTTTTCCTGTTCAGAAACTGCTGCTGCAGCTTGGATTTGTCATTCCTTTTCCCTATAAAGGTCATCTTTGCACTAATTTTGAATGACCAAACTAATGAAAGTTAAAAACACAATATATATATATATATATATATATATATATATATATATATATATATATATATATATATATATATATATATATATATATATATATATATATATATATATATATATATATATATATATATTTATTTTTTTTTTTTTTATTATTCACATGCAAATGGTTTGAATAACAGGATATAAAGTTTTAAACACTGCCCTTGTAAACAAGCTACTAAAAAAGGGTCACAGGGTTATGAAAGGGTCACATTTATACTGTACGACTTATTTTTTTTTTAATAAAAGAAAAAAAGCTTCATTCTGTGATTTCTCATAAATGATAATAAATGCCTTTTATCTTTTAAATCTGGTTATATGCCTCAATAAGCTTATATGAAGTTGTAACAAAACAGAAAAGAGTACAGGAAGTAGGTTTTATTGCAAGTTTTATACTAAGTTACTATTCTGTTACATTCAGCGACATTCATTATTTAATTTTTTTTCTTGTCTCCTCAGTTTTCTGTCCTGATCTTCTTTCTGGCTATCGCTGAGATTGTTGTCGGAGCGCTCGCTTATTCAAACAGCCACGAGGTAAAAGCAAAATGTTTTCAGTCTACATCCAGTCAGAAATCAAATATTTTAGATTTTATTTACATGTTTGGAATTTCCTCCCCAAGGTCGGACGGAGACTGGGAGAGTTCTACGTCAGTTTATATACCATCTATGTGAACAGCCAAGACCCAGCGATTGGTGTCACTCTCACATTCATCCACAACTCAGTGAGTGTCCACTGTTTGCTGGTTTTCGATACGAACTTTGAAATGTGTCATTATGTTAATGTAGAGTGAGAGTGATCTTTTTACGGAATCCATTGTGCAGGATTTCTGTTTTTCTGGGTGATTTTTTTTAACCTTTGTCTTATCTGTTGTTCTCTGCTCTGCAGCTGCACTGCTGTGGAATGACTGGAGTCAGTCTGATTGAGCTAGTGAAGCAGACCTGCCCCAAACCTGACGGTTTTATGGAGCACATTGTCATGTCTGTAAGTGGAGTTACTTTTTAAAATCTTAGGTAAATCATATTTAAATGTCAAATTATTCTGGCTTAAACATGTATATAAATGTATTCTTTATCAGACAATATTGTCCCAAAATTTAGAAAATTTCTATTAAAAAAAATCCATTCTTAAAGGTACACTATGCAACCGGTGTTGATTTTCCAGCGAGACTCCCCCCAGAGGGCGAAAGTAAAAGTGCACTGTCGTAAATATGCACAGCTGTTCTCCTGGTTTCTCCGTCAAGCCAGGCGCGGTTGTTTTGAGCTTAGCAGACAGGCTAACGCAACGAATGACTAATGCTGCGTTCACACCGCAGCTGGCGCGACAGAAGCAGCGAGTTTACATGCAAAGTCAATGGTTGACGCGCGTCAAGGCGCAGCAAAGGAGCAGCAGGCCCAGCGCGTCTGAGCAGCTGAAGCAGGGAGAGAGACAGAGCGCTGATGATCAGAGGCTATGATCTCTCCTCTTAAACAGTTTATTGACGCCTAAATTAACTTAAAATGCAGAAATCTGCCGGCAGAATATGCAGTTTGGATTATTTAGATGAAAAACACCTACCAGCTGCCGCGGTGAACCGCGAGGACGTGACCTGGCCAGAGGCTGCTGATGAAGGGGTTCCTTCTGTCGGCGCACTGCTGGTATGTGGGGTCTGAGCGGCTCCGACAGAAAAAATATTGAAGGCAGGATAATAATCTGAATGAACTGACGGCACTGATTTCGTTTTCAGGTGTATTTTCTCATTTAAACACATATTAAAACTACTTTATTCCAAATGATCACAGCAAATATAGCTGCAAGGCAGAGAAAGGATAGTGAAGCTCCGCCCAACGCGCGTCAGACACACTTTTGCACCGCACAGCCAGAGCGTCAGAACTAACTGGTTCAAGCAGCAAAAATGAAGCAGCAGACACGATTTTGCTGCTTTTGCTGCGTGAACGTAGCATAACTGCACAAGGATCGCCACTGTGCTAGCAACGAGAATGCTTTTAACTGGGGGGTGTAGCAGTTCTCGCCGTAAAGCAAGACTGACTCTCACGAGACTTCTGAGCCTGTGGGTGCGGGTCGGTGCTCCTGCAATTGCAAGTGCAGTATTTCCCCCACAGACCACCAGGGCGGCCGAGAATACCTTTGTTCAACCTGAAATGACGCATTTAATCATCCAAAACGTTATGGAACACATTAATTAACTGAAAAATGTTGCATAGTGTGCCTTTAAAATCTGTGTTATTTTTTCGTTATCTTATGCAGGCCAGTTAGTTATACGTCAGCTTGTACACCTAAATTCGGCCAATCATAAATCAACGTCTGTCAATCAAATTTTTTCGGTCAAAGCATCTTTATTCATATGTCGCAGCTAATGTACGCACCAGGTGAAATAAGAAATAAGAATCATTTCCTTTCCCATTGAGTTCCGTCCCAGTGTTCACGGGGATGGACGTCTGTGTCTTCAGCAGGCGTAGAGCTAACAGAACTGGCAGCGTTGTGAGGCAAGGGCTCCAACATGTACGGCTGTAAGCCTTCTACACCAAACCAAGCTTCTGCCGCCCTGGCGTCCTCTTCCACAACATCTTCGTCCCGCTTTCCTCCTCTAGATAAAAAATGTATGATGGAGGAGACTCATCCACGACCTCCGACACAAAACTCTCTTCCTCTTGCATGTTTCCTCTGTCCATAGCATTCCTTGACAGTGTCGTTTCTAAGTCACCAAATTAGTCCTACTTGGTCCCAATGGAATTTCCCATTGGGAACCTACTAGCGCTAAGTTGCTAACTGGTTAGCAAGATGCTTCCGAGACACCGGCCACAACCAAACTTGCTTGCGAACCTTCCGCCACAACAATCCCGCCCTCTCGAGAAATGACCAATCACATTCACTTTTTTCACTCGTGTAAAGTCGGGCACCACTCAGGAGAATTCAGAAATGTAACGGTTGGAACAGCTGCTTCCCTACGACTTTAATGGCTAAGATCCTATGATTAACCGGGTTTTGATGTTCAGTGCCTTGCAAATGGTAAACGGCATGTACTTATATAGTGCCTTTTTCAGGACAGGAGACTTGACCAAAGCGCTTTACACTACATTCAGTTATTCACCCATTCACACACACACTCACACACTGATGGTGGCAAGCTACATTGTAGCCACAGCTGCCCTGGGGCTCACTGACAGAAGCGAGGCTGCCATACACCGGGCCCTTTGACCACCATCAGTAGGCAATGCAGGTGAAGTGTCTTGCCCAAGGACACAACAACACTGAAAGTCAGAACATCCAACGCCACTGTAACCCTGCAAAGCAATCTTATGATGCTCCAACCAAGAATTTGAATTTTATTTAGATTGGAAGTGTTAGACAAGAAAAAATGAGTGCATAGTTCTTCATAGGGTAAAACAGGATCCACACTTCTGTGTTTGAGCCCAGACCATTACTCCTCCATCTCAGCTCCCACATTTAATTTCCAGCTAGAATTTTCATCTTTGGAAAACCGCTGTTCTTTTTTGTTTCTGCATTCCTGCGCCTGGTACCAAACCATGTGCGACCCGACAAATGGGAGCCATTAAACAGAAGGTGGTCTCATCAAATGAGACCAAATGTTTCACAACCAGAACATTCTGGTTGTGAAACATGGTGGTAGAAGAATCATACTGTGGGGTTGTTTGGTTTTCTTTTTACTAAGTTTACAGGCTACTGTATTTATTTTACTATGAATATTGGGAAGTTTGAAATTAGTTTGTTTTCTGTAAAGCTTTCAGGCTCAGGAAAGTTCTACACATCTGACCTAATCGGATGACATGTTTTTTTCATTATTCTTAGAAATGGTGTATATAATATTCTACTTATAGCCTAGAGAAACAGGGGGAGTCATTGATGACTGAATTAAATGTCTCACCTCTAGAAAACACTCCACCTTAGATTCATCGTATGTTTTCATGTTGACTTTAGTTGCAACAAATGAATGTTGGCTTTAAAAAAGGAAGAGTCTCTAATGCTTATTTAAAATGTGTTATTCTGAACTGCAATTAAGTTTTCTACTGATGCATTTAGTCCAGGTCCAGAACTGTCGATTAACGTCTCTCTGCTTCTGTTCTCCCACAGAACTGTCCTCTGACCATTGTGAACGTGTTTGAAAGCAGAGCGCCGCTGGTGATGGGCATATTCGTTGGAACTGGAGCTCTTCTGGTAGGCAACTTTCTGCACATTTGTTAGTCTAAAAGCAAGTGATGAAGATTCATTTGAAATAGGGTAACAGATAAAGTTAAATTTCTCCGCAAATAGGAAGGTCACATCAATGTAAAATATAATGGTAGATCTGAGGGGGAAACGGGGATAAGAGAGAAAAACAGACTATTCACAAGCTTCTGTTTGAGTTCTGCTCATGTTCTTAAGTTTGATCATCTGTCTCCCCCCCCACCCCCTCCCACTTTTGTTTTTTCATTTTATTTTTTTCCATCATTGCTACCAAAAGACCGTAGCTATGATTTGCAGCGGAGTGCTCAGTTCACAGATTCGGCGGCTCTCCTCATCTCCTCAGTACATTATCCTGAGTACCAACACTCCCTCCCTGGCTGCCCCTCAGCTATATCCTCAGCCATACCCTCAGCACGTCACCAACTCCATCAACTCCTTCCCTGATCAGGACCCAGTCGTCTTCACACCCCTGCCTACCATCAACCTTCCCTTGGCTCAGGCCTAAAAGTCGTCTCTTTAAACTTCAGGGTCACTTTTTGGGGTTTCATGTTTATTCACAATGATATGATCTGAGAAAACGTTACTTCACTCAACCTGATCACACTTCATCTTTTAGCTCTTCAGAAGGAAAAATCCCCCAAGTTACAAAAAAAAAAAACCCTCCCAGTTTGGGGAAGTCACCAAGATATTATAACAGTTTGGTGACATCAGTGCACCTCCATCCTGTCAGATGTTTACGTACATCCACCTTGGTCATGACTATACAAACAATTTAGGATTTCTAAATTTCAGATTATAGTATAGAACTTCAAAACAAGAACTAGATAAAGAAGTTTGAGTTTATCTGAATTTCTTTTTCAATTTTAATTGTTACATGTTTGCGTATAAATAGCAGATTTAGGTAGTTGTCCTTTAACTCGTCTACAAGAAACAGATATTTTTTAGTCGTAAACAAGCTCCTAGCATCTGTCCTCATTCTGTCTGGACCTGGTTCTTAGATTCAGTTAAATTGAAATAAAATTCAAATTAAAGCTGTCGAGGTCATGGCCATCCTAGATGCTTTAACTTTGCCTTTCATACCAGACAGCTAAGGATGACCCGGAAATGTCCAGGAACCAGATTAACCAGAAAGAGGCAGCTCTGCCTATAGGAAGAAGCCAAACGGCTATCATTTCTGATAAAACAAGGATTCTATTGTTTTAGTGCTGAACTTGAAGTCAGTCTGATAGGCTATCAGAAAGATAGCTTCAAAGCAACCTTTGAAGGACAAGATAAAAGTGGAATTATTTTTTAACCTGCTTGGATTAGACAAATATTCCCTTTAATTTCAACTTCTGGGTCTAGTTCTTTTAGAAAAAAAATATTTATCATTATTATCAGAACTGAGGGGTTTAACTAAATCTGTAAAAGCTTTACATCAGTGCAACATTCATGGCCACGTTGAGGATTGGACGTAAACCACTGACTAGAACTGGGTTCATCCTTGAAATCCAAAAAGGGATAATGTCCGTTATTTTACCCCCATTAAACACTAAAAGGTTGCTCCCTTTTATGATCTATTCGGGTTGGATTTTCTCCTTCAGATGCTTTTAGTCATAGAAATCACTCCTATTCAGTGTCATATATGCTCTATTTTTGGCTTGTGTGCAAATCATCAGCAAATAATGGGAAACATCCTGTCTTTCTGTCTTCATGGGTCTGTTTTGAATGTTGATCTGCTGTAGAGGTGGAAGCAGGTAGATCACAGCCTGGCATCAAAATCTATCCTGAACAATAAGATCTTATTTAGCTGCTTTTCTCATACGCTCTGCAGCGGACAGATTACATCACTTGATTGATGCAAAGAGAAGTTGCAAAGAGCTCAGACAGTGTTGAGTGTGTTTAGAGCTGATCAAATGATGATCAGAACAGCCAGGATGGATGTTAATGCCAGGTCTGAGTGGGGCCTCTGTCCCTTATTCTGCTCTTTATTTCCCTCCTTCTGTGTCTGCATGACAGATTACTGCCCTGGTCTGCGCCGCTGTTCTCCTGAAACAGATCAAGAAAGAGCATCAGGAGATAACGGCTTACTATTCCTCTGTGTACTAAGAACAGGAGGACTGGTAAGGGTTGGGCCCTCAGCCGCCTCCGCCTCATCTTCAGCTACCATCGCTGGAAACTCAACCAGCAGATCAGTGTTTACAGCTTTTTCCCTTGTTTGTGTGAACTACCGACTACAGCTCCTGGAGCCAGTTTGCTGAAAGTGTCGTACAGCACTAGATTTACCAACTTAGAAGATACCCCGAATCAGCAGAAACAGGCCTGCAAATACCCGAGCCTGGTAATCCGACAATGCAAAACAAACACAACGATTTAGCTGCAAAATCTAGTAGCAAAGCCACACTGAGCCTTTTTGTAAAACCAAGAATGCATGCTACGACGCTACATATTAGCTCGATTCTTTATGTTCCGTGATCACAGATTTTAAGTGGCTGATTTTTGTTTGCTCCACAGTGGAACACTGATGAACATCGCTGTCAGAAATGTAAAAGGGAAATAAAGGGATCATTTCATAAAGTCAAGCTTTTAGAAGCTTTGATTGTATTTTGGTGAAATAAAAAAAAAAAAGTTTGAACATTTCTTTTACTATATCTTGTTTCTGTGCTTCAATCACTGTAATGATGCTTTTTTTCACGTGCAATGCTCGAATCATTGTAGATTTATTCACTTTTTAACATTAAAACTTTTATATATTTCTAGAGGTTTAAAGGTACAGAGATAGATTTTTTTATTATGTTAAACCTGCTTTTTTTATTTTTTATTTTTTGACTAGTGTTTTAAGGACCACAAGATTAGCCATGATGTAAAATAAAGTCTTTGAGTACCAAATAAAAAAGTTTTTTGTGTCAGCAGCTTATGATAAAAAAAAATGTGTTTGTTTTAAAGCTGTAGATCAAAACTGTTGCCTTGGTATAAGATTTTTTTTTATATATTGGAAAAAATTGTTTAGAATCTAAATGCCTTATTTTTCTTCACATGTAGCCCAGATTATTGCATTGTTTTACGTTACAGTTTGTTTTTCTCTTAAAGGTTTATTGCTGTGCATGTTTCCATAAAACATCTAAAAAAATAATATGTGAAAGTGTCATTTTTTCCCTTTAACCCCAATGTTCCTGCAAACATAAAGGAAAGTAGTAATAATAAACAAGGATTTTACTGATTTCATCAGCTGGTTTAAATAGCTTCGTTTAATAGGAAATAAGCAACAGTTTAGATGAAAAACCTATTTTTACTGTATTTACAAATGCAGAGTATCACTGATATTTACTTGTAAAATATCCAAAGACAGCATTATTTCAACCTGGACAGATTAACATTGACATACAAGGATGAAATAAGTTATTTGGCGCTGGGACCCGGCAGATGATTGATGCTGTGAATTGACATTCACTTGGATGAGAAACCTAGGAGATGAATTTAAGTATTCTTCCTCCTGGGGTCTTGACACTGCTGGAGGAATAAGTTGGAGGATGAGTGGGACTGAGAGAGGGAGGAGATCAATTGCAACTTTATTTATAAAGCAATTCCCTGGGGACCAAAGTGCTGCACAGTCAACAAAAGCAGGCAAGCTCATATTCAGAGGACCTAAATTAGAACAATTCATCTAGCTATCCATTTTCTGCTTATCCGGGTCGGGTCGCGGGGGTAGCAGCTTCAGTAGGGAGGCCCAGACGTCCCTCTCCCCAACCACTTGGGCCGGTTCCTCCAGGGGAATCCCAAGGCGCTCCCAGGCCAGCTGAGAGACATAGTCCCTCCAGCGTGTCCTAGGCCTCCTCCCGGTTGGACTTGCCCCTAAGACCTCATCATGGAGGCATCCTAAGCAGATGCCCGAGCCACCTCAACTGGCTCCTCTTGATATGGAGGAGCAGCGGCTCTAATCTGAATCCTCCCCGGATCTCTAAGGGAGAGCCCAGACACACTACAGAGAAAACTCATTTCAGCCGCTTGTATCCAGGACCTCATTCTTTCGGTCATGACCCAAAGCTCATGACAATAGATGAGAGTAGGAATTTAGATTGATCGGTAAATCTGCCGGAGAGCTTTGCTTTTTGGCTCAACTCTCTCTTCCTCACAGCGGTGCCGGTACAGTGCACGCTTCACAGCAGACGCCGCACCAATCCGCCTATAGATCTCCTAATCCATCTTCCCCTCATTCGTGATACACAAGATACTTAAACTCCTCCACTAGGGGCAGTACATCCTCCCCAACCCTGAGAAGGCATTCTACGCTTTTCCGGCTCAAGACCATGGTCTTGGATTTGGAGGCACTGATCCTCATCCCTGCCGCTTCACGCTCGGCTGCGAATCGCTCCAGTGAGAGCTGTAGATCAGTGGTCCCCAGCCTTTTTTGCACCACGGACCGCTGTAGGTCAGACAATATTTTCACGGACAAACACAAAAAAATAAAACAACAAGCCGGTCCCATCTAGGCGTAATCGGAGACAATGACACATGAAGTGTGCTCCTGATGTCCAGTCTGCTCCGTATTGTTTTGGTCGTTGTAACCGCAGAAAATCCCGCTTCACAATGATAGGATGTGAAAGATAGGATGAGTCTTGAACTGAATTAACCTGTGTCAAGAGGCACAGATGCACTGACTAATGTAATTGGGAGAAAATACCGCCATTTTTTATATTTTTCAAAATAAAACATCACTCAGACTCTGATCGTCAAAAAATTATATATATATATATACTTTTTTCTTTGCGGTCCGCTACCAAATGACCCACGGGCCGGTACCGTTCCGCGGCCCGGTGGTTGGGGACCGCTGCTGTAGATCACGCCCCAATGAAGCCAATAGAACCACATCATCTGCGAATAACACAGACGCAATCCTAAGGCCACCATAACGGATCCCTTCAACACCTTGGCTTCTGCTCATAAAAGTTATGAACAGAATCGTGACAAAGGGAAGTGACCTAAATACGAACAATTAAAGCATTAAATACATATAACAATTAAAATAACTACAAATGTCTAATAAAATTAAGGTCACAGGCTAACATCAACATCTCATAAAGTGTCGTAAGTGGTGAGTTTTAAGAAGTAATTTAAAAAATCAAACAATAAGGAACACTATGGAAGCTCTTTCCGCAATTTTGGAGCTGAAGTAAGATACCCCCCTATGCCCCTAAGAAGCAGCTGATTGGCTGACCTGGGTCAACCGGAGGATGCAGACAGAGCAAGACCACGAAGAGACTTAAAAACAAAAGACCTTTAAAATAGATCCTAAAATGTGCAGGGAGCCAGTGTAATGAGGCTTAAATGGGGGGAATGCTTTCATGCTTATGAGTGCCGGATAAAAGACGCAGAGCAGCATTTTGCACTCTTTTGAATCAAGCAATGTTGGAGCTACTAACCCCCACATAAAGTGCATTGCAGTAATCCAATCCAGTAGAAATTAAGGCAGAGATTACTGTCTCTAAATGCTCTTTGGAAATAATGGACTTTGTTTTGGCCAACTGCCTTAATTGAAGAAGCAACATCCATTTTGAAACCTTAAGGTTAGTAATAACTTACTTCCTGTTCTGGGCTAGGTAACTTAGGTCAGTGGAGGGAGCATCTGATGTTTAGCTAAAGGTCATGACCTCGGTCTTACTCTAATTTAATTTTAAGAAATGAAGGACCACCGTTTAAGTCTTCAAGGCATTCTAATAGCACGCTAATCGAGTTCTCATCTTTCCTGCGTAGAGAAATGTAAATTTGTCTATCATCAGCATAACTGGAAATAAACCATGCTTCCTCATTATTGAGCCAAAGGGAAGTAGTTAAAGGGTAAAAAGAAGAGGGCCTAAGACTGAGCCCTGTGGTACTCCACACAATAAGGGAACAGATAATTCCTTATTATCACCAAGGGAGACACAGAAGGTTCAGTTTTGATTATTTTAACCAATCAGTTTGTTTATCACTGATGCTGATCAACTGTTCCAAACGAGCGAGTAATATTTTGTGGTCTTCTGTATCAGCAGTCAGGTCCTAGGGAACAAGAATCACAAACCCTCAAGAATCTGTAGCTAAAAAATATAATTTAGAAACCCTTAAAAGAACCGATTCAGAGCTGTATAAAGATTTAAAACCAGATTGGAAACCTTA
This sequence comes from Cyprinodon tularosa, assembly GCF_016077235.1. Taxonomy (NCBI): domain Eukaryota; kingdom Metazoa; phylum Chordata; class Actinopteri; order Cyprinodontiformes; family Cyprinodontidae; genus Cyprinodon; species Cyprinodon tularosa. Next base: position 959,442 of record NW_024039662.1, read on the forward strand.
AAATATCATGCTCTTATAATAAGGCCATCAGTTGATTATAAAGCACCTTTAAAAGAATTGTAGAACTGATGGGAAGCATAGAAATCAACCTATAGTTTGAATTTATTTAAGGATCAAGAGCAGGTTCTTTAGATAAGAGGTCAGACTACTGTTAACAATACACCTGCTTGAAAAATTGAGGAGGAACAGCATCATATGGAAAGCCACCAGGCTTTAAACAGCCAACAATCATTTTGAGAGAAGCCAGAGTCACTGCCTCCAACTGGTTAAACAGAGTAGTAACAGAGGCTCATGGGTCAGAACAGAACAGGAAATAGAAGCTCAAGCTTCTGTGATCTTTTTAACAAAAATATTAAAACACGTTTCACAAAGAGTAGGATGTGCATCAATCACTTTCTTCTTGGGAGCATTTCCAGACGACATGTCAAATACCAAATGTTGAATGTGAAAGTCTTAATATGTATAATAAAGTATTTTATTTTAAAAGTAGGGTATAAACATGGTTCTGAGCTGTAAAGAGTTTTTAAGTTATAGCACAAAACTAAATCTAGTTATCTAAATTGTTGAAACCTAACTTTTCTAAAAAGTTCTCAATATTAACTTCCATCCAAAGTAAAGGTAAACTCATTATTCTGTGTTTGGTGGTTAGAAAGAAAGCGTCAGCTTGTATAAAAGGGGTTTATTCATCTGTTGGAGCAGGAAGTGTTTATTAATATAACCCATGCTCTCTTTAAAATAGCTTTGAATCTGTGTCGTCAGCAGCCAGTGTCGATCTGATAAACATCCGTGCTGAAGTATCAGGATTTTGTTAATAAGACAATAACCCACATGGTTCTTTAAATGTAATAAAGTTACTTTAATAAAGAATGAGTTTGTTTAAATATCAACTATGTACTAATCTTGACCTGGTACCATGGTCTACCATATAATAGTTTTGTTTTATTCTAATGTTTTTACATTTGGAAAAGGCATGAAATGAAATAAAATGGATTAAAACAGCAGTGAAATGATTTTAGTCCAGTTTAAATGGGATTAAAGCCTCTAAACATTCTACACCTGAGTTTTTATTTAGTTATTTTTAGCAGTGTTTGTTTTAAAGTTTTAAAATTTGTTTTATCTTTGTATTTATAAAATGGTTGGCCTTTAATCAACAGATCAAATCTGGCTCTCAATCGGACATTTCTCATGTATTTCCTACCTGAAATTCACAGATTAAATCACAGTAATGCAAATTTTCATGGCTAAATAACTTCCTGATTTAATTATAAGGGAGTTAAAATGTGTTTTAATATGTTAAGGGAGTGTGTCAGGCAGCTATAAGGTTTTTCTGCTTTAGAAAATGTTCATGACTCTTGAGTAGTAATCAATAACTTCAAAGTAATATAAGGATAAGCTTTATTGACTAAATGTATGTGAATAAAATTGGATTATACTTTGGTTTCACATGATAACAACGCGCAAACCATTCTTTATATATTTGTGCAATCCATTATTTATTATATAGCAAAAAAGACATGAGAAAATGGTGCAAACGAGCAATGGTGCAAAATGTGTTCTTTTAAAAGAAAGCTTAGAGAAAAAAAATCCATGTGGTGATTATGTTTTGTAAAATGAGGAAAAGTCCAGTCCAGAATATGTGGGATCTGCAGATCCTGGCCTCAGCTGGTTAGAAACTGACAGTAAAGAATTAAGTTATTCTAACCAGCCTGATGATAAACAACAAAAAACTACATTTAGGGGCTGCTATTGTTTATAGCCTTATGGGTAATCAAATATTAATAAGGGGTGGGATAACCTCTATTGCCTTTTATGCTGAGCCAATAATTTTTATCTTTTTAATCCAGTCTTTTACTCCAATATATGTGTTTTACTCCTGGGAGTTAGTACATTTAAAGGGATTAAATATGGTCAATAGGTTCAATGATATAAACTTTACAAAAACATATTTAAATACCTTATTAAAAGTTGACCTGTGGGTCTCCTGCAAGCTCCCTGGTTGGCTGATTAGCTACACCTCTCAACCAATGAGAGGCCAGGACAGGAGCAGAGGGGCGGGGTCATCTGAGGGAAAAAAAGAGCTCACCTGTAATAGAAAACTGAACCTATACCTTCTCACAGTGATATGAGTGCATCTATTTCTGTCACAACTTGAGCTTTTCCAGTGAGATTTTGTGTTTTGTTTTTCACTTAGATGTTGATAACATTAGCATGAGATTTACCGGAAAAAGACTCCCTCCTGAGTTATATTTTACATTAGTTAATTTTCTGATTTCTGTTTAGTGTCGGGACAATGCCTCCTGTTGCAAATATAAAGTCGCACTTTATCATTTCTGCGGATGTTTCCAGGCCCTTCTGCAAATACGCCATCATTGCTTTCAATATCATCTATTTGGTAAGTTTGAATCAATTATGAAAAAATAAGATACAGGTTTATATATAAGGCAAGATGCGTAAAGCCTGATAACATAACAAACTGGACAATAGGTCATTGGTGCATAATAAATTAGAATATCATTGGAAAGTAAATTCGATACAAAAGGAAAAATTGTATTTATTATTTATTTATTTATTTAGTTATTTATTTATTTAGTTATTTATTTATTTATTTATTTATGATATATTTATTATAGACTGTGATACTCTATACATGTTTGTCTGAAAAAACAGAATATAGTGAAAAAGTTGATAATTCTTGCTCCTTATTTTAGAAAGTTAAACTCATATATAGATTCATTATACTAAGAAGGAAATATGTTAGCTTGCTCTCTTATAATTTTGGTGTTAAAGATAATTAAAACCCCAAATTTGTGTGTCAAAAATTTTGTATAGAAAAAAACATTCTGGAAACTGACAACCTGATTAGTATTGTTTAGTATATATTGTCAGTATTGTTTCTGGTTCTGCATTAGGGGACCCAACTGTCCTCCATGTTTTAGAAGTATGTCAGCTCCAGCATCATTCATCAGCAGCCATTAAAGTATAGAGTGAATTTTGTTCCATTATTGTTGCAAGCCAGGAAGACTTTATGTAAATGGAAAATTTGAAAGATGAAACACATTTTGCAGTCCATTAAACTTTGAAAAAGTTTTAATCCACATTTTTTTAGAGAAACTGCCTTTATTTTTTAGAAAAAAAATAAAAATATATGTTTTGAATTTATTTTCCACTTAATATTTCTAAAATTCTATAACATTTTTTATTTTATTTTATTTTTTCAATTGTATTTTTTTAAATCAAATTTTCATAATAATTTTTCAAAAACTGTCTTTTAATTGGGTTTTACAATTTAAATTTTTTCAAATTACTTTAAACTGATCACCTTTTCTTCACTTCTGGGGGCCGGATTTCCTCTGGAGTCAGGAGCGAAGACACATTTTATATATGTTTGTAATGGGCTTGAAGTGAAGAGGATGTGACCTGCAAAACACCATTAAGAAAGAAGATATTTTGTAAATCTGAAAAAGAGAAACTTGGAGAAAAAAAATAGAAAATAGAAAATGTGTAAACTTTTATTTAAACAAAAAAATAAAAAACATGAAAAAAAATAACATTTGAAAATAAAAATCTATAAAAGAAAAACACTTTTTTTTCTATTAAAATGCTTTTCAAAGTATTATTTCTGAACTGCATCTACTCAATTTTTTATTTACATAATGTGTTTTCTTTTTCAGCCTCTTTACAAAATGTGTTTTTTTTTTTTGCTTGCAACAATAATGGAACAAAATTCACTCCATACTTGTGATGCAGTAGCTGCAGTTAATCACCCATTTTTCTAAAGAATGATTTGTGGAAGAAGGTAAAAACCTAAAATTTGCAGGACTGTATTTAAAAAACACTGATCTAAATGGACTTTTATTCTGGCTACACAATCGAGGAGCAACCAAGCAACAGAGGAGGATGCTGCCTTGAGAGGATTTTTAAAGCGGAATCTATTTTAGAACTCAGGGCAGCCTCACAGCAAGAGTCGCTAAACACAGATGAGCCCTACAGATGAGCTACAGATGTCCGATTGGAGTCATTTCTGAACCAAGTGGTCTGTTGTTCAGAGGGCTGTGGTTTGACTTTCAGATGCAAATAAACTTAACATTTCATTTAGAAATCGATGCCCCAGAGTTTAGCGGAAGCTCAAAGGACAGAACGCACCTTTCTAAAAGCCATAAGAGTTTTCCTTTCACACAACTTACCATTAATAACTAGGATACAGAACTTTTATGTGCCAGAAATCACCTCCTTGACAGTTTAGTGTCAAAAATCCTCTTTAAAATCAACTCATTCTTAGAGACATAATAGATTTTCTATCAGCCATGTTGGTTCAAAATTCATGCTTTAAATTTCTATTTCCATTAGTTAAGTTTCTATAATTAAACTGTATCTGATAAAAGTTGAGATTCTGATGATGGTCTAGTTTTTTGAGACCCAAAGATGTAAAATTAGATGATTTACCTTATTTTATTTGATTATTTTGCAGGTAGCAGGGTTTACATCATTGGTGCTCGGTTTGTGGCTGAGTTACCATGACAACAACAGTGATGTTTCTGATCTGACATCCGACAATGACAAAGAAGCCATTGAGTTAAAGGTGTTTAACAAAGGTTGGTAAATAAGTTAGCAATAAACATGGAGCCTCTCAGTATCTGAGAAATTTGCATTAGATTAAAATTATTTCCTGTTTTCTCTCTGATCAGCTGTTTACTTCCTGGTAACTCTGGGCTCTATTATGGCGGCTGTGGGGATATTTGGAGAGTATGCTGCCTGTATTGAAGGCAAAATTGCTCTGCGAGTGGTGAGTTGTTGTTTTTTTATAAAGCCCATGCTGCTTAATAAATCCTAACAGATTACTTTCCATCCTGGTATCAAAATTGATAAAGCTACAAAAATAAAAACCATAATTCACAAATTCTCATAAAATAAAATAGATCAAACACACATTAGATTCAGAATGCCTTTATTCGTCACTGTAGAAAGCGTGACTGAATGTATTGATTTGTTTAAGTTATTATTTCTTTATTTTTTATTCATGAAAGAGAAAACAACATAACAAAACCCCTGCAGGTGAAATCATGAATGAAAAGGAGAAGAGAGAATTAAAATAAATGTACTATCTGCACCCATTTTCAATAAAATATTATTTATTCAACTCAAGATAATTACAACCATATTAAATAAATTAAAATACAATAGTTCCATCATCTCATCAACAGTCGGTTTGAACGGTTGCATTTTATTTAATCAGAAGGCGTTTTTTTCTTGAAATTATAAAATGGAAAAAAAGGTAAGAATGACAAAAATATTTGAATGAGAATCCAAATATTAACTACGGTAGAGGATTAGGGCCACTGGAAAAAAAAAAAAAAGTTTACTGATTTTGAAATCAGTTTAGTATGGGAAAAAAGTCAGAATTCTGACTTTAATCTCAGAATTCTGACTTTTTTCTCAGAATTCTGACTTTTTTTGTCAGAATTCGGACTTGAATTCTGACTTTTTTCTCAGAATTTTGACTTTATCCTTAAAATTCTGACTTTTTTTAGAATTCTGACTTTAATCTCAGAATTTTGGATCTTAATGTAGATGGGCACCATGAAGGAAGAGATGTGGGAGCATTAAGCTTCATTGACAAAGATGTGAGTTGTTTGAGAGGACCAGTGACACATTGGTGGAAAATGACGGAATTAGGCAACTTTTCACGTGCCCGGGGGGTCCCCTCATTAATCGAGGAGCAGAAGGTCATTAAAACAAGAGAGCTAGTCTCTAAAACAGACATGGCTATGGCTTGATGCTAACATGTTTGTTATCTGTCAGAATTCTGAGAAAAAAGTAAAAATTCTGAGATTAAAGTCAGAATTCTGTGAAAAAATGTCAGGATTCTGAGATTAAAGTCAGAATTCTGAGATTAAAGTCAGAATTCTGACTTTTTTCCCATACTAAACTGAAATAAAATTAAAAAATCAGTTAACTTTTTTTTTTCAGAGGCCCTAATCCTCTTCCGTAATTAACACTTTACCTATTAACTGAAAAATTTATTAATTCATAACCTTCATCTGCAGACTGAGATATTGTTTTGGATCAACTTAGATCCAAATGTTCTTCCAGAACATTGTTCATTATGAAAAGTGTTTCCTACTCAGACTTTAGAGGGTTAATATCACTACAGTAACAACATTTATCTTTATGATCAAAAGCTGGTGGAACCGACTCAAACTGCAAACTAAAGGCGGTGTGTTTGAATAAAAATAAATAAAAAAATAACTTGGTGAGGTCATGAGAACACTGCATGAGACATCAACTCCAATAGACGGATTAGATGAGAGGACTTTTAATGAAAAGGAACACTTTTTCTTTAAATCTTCCTGTATTCACTGATTCCTTTTGTAGTTTCAGACTTTCATGCGATTTCTCCGTCTCTCTCCAGTTTACTGTCCTTCTGTTCCTCTTGGCTGCAGCTAAAATCACCACTGGAGCGCTTGCTTACATCTACCGGGATGAGGTAAACGGAAACACATAATCTGGTTAGATTAGATATTTCTTATTCCTAATGTGATTACATTTCATTGATAAGGCTGGAAAGATGCTTGGAGATCTATACGTTGATGTTTATAAGCTCTATGTGAAGAATGAAGAGGGAGCCATGGCTGTCACTCTTGGATTCTTCCACAGCATGGTAAGCATCTCCTATATCACACCTAGGCCTCATTTACTTTCACTTACGGCTGCAGAGTGTTGCAGCGTGTTTGTCTTTACTTTTCAACGTGCGTCACTGTATAACCTGCACCCGAGTAACATTTACAAAGATTTGTATTTAATTTGTAAACAAAGTAGATGTAAAATAAAGGGGAAATATTTGGTGTAATATCCAAATCTGATGGAGGCTCCTCAGTGATGCAGTGGGTAGCACTGCTGCCTTGCAGCAAGAAGGTTCCGGGTTTGATTCCCGGGCATGCATGGAGTTTGTATGTTCTCCCTGAGCATGCACGGGTTCTCTCTAGGTATTCTGACGTCCTTCCACAGTCCAAAAACATGACTGTTTTTTGAAGTTAATTGGCTTCTCTAAATTCTCCTTAGGTGTGAGTGTAAAGGATTGTCTGTCTCTGTGTTGCCCTGTGATGGACTGGTGACCTGTCCAGGGTGGACCCCACCTCTCACCCATAGACACCTGGAGATAGGCAACAACACCCCTCATGACCCCACTTGGGATTAAGTGTGTAAGAAAATGGATTGATGGATGCAAATCTGATAAATAAAATAATTTCCACATGCTGTGTTCTATAAAGCTTCAGCTCAGATGGTGAATCCAAATAAAAATCAGATATTAACTGTAATATAAAAAACAACTTTTTTTCTTCTGCTTTACAAATATGTTGGTGTAGATAAAGGGTCTTCAGCCTGTACAAAGATACTTATTCTCACAAAATAAGTTAGAGCCTCAAAATACAAAATAAAAAGAAGACAAGTAAAGGAAGTTTGCTATTGTGTTTCCAGTTTCTAGATTTAAAATAGAAATTATACTTAAGAGAGGGGCAACTCAAGAAAATAAAGGGGCCAAATCCTAGATCTGAATTAATGAAATATTCTCATCAAGTGCTTTGTTCTTTGCAAAGTTGAATGTGCCGATTACAAAATCACACAAAAATCATGAATAAAATAAAATTTTAAAGCAATGGAACCTGCTCTCATCTGTAAAGAGCACAGGGCGCTAGTTGAGAATTAGCCAATTGTGGTTTTCTCTGGCAAATGGAAAGTGTCCTGCAGGGTGTTGGGCTGTAAGCACAACCCCCATTTGTGGACGTCGGGCCCTCATACCATCCTCATGGAGTCTGTTTCCAACCATTTGTGCCGACAGATGCGCATTTGTGGCCTGCTGGAGGTCATTTAGCAGAGCTCTGGCAGTGCTCCTCCTGTTCCTCCTTAAACAAAGGCAGAGGTAGCGGTCCTGCTGCTGGGTCGTTTCCCTCCTTACAGCCTTCGCAACATCTCCTGGTGTACTGGCCTGTCTCCTGGTAGCTCTACCTAAGACACTTCTGTGGGTTGTAGAGTCCATCATTTAGTTTGCTCAAATTCAGTGCAGATTATTTAAAAAGAAAACAAAACAAAAAAAGAAAATCAGAAAATCGCTAAAAAATATCTCCTTTTTTTTTTTTAAACATAATTTTTTCCAATAACTTTAAACCAAATTTATTAGGCACCATTTTTTCTGGAGTCTTGGCTCGTAGATGAGACCATACTGATAAAAATCATCATAGGTTGTGGTTGCATTGTGACTAAATGTGAAAAAGGTTCCAGTGGTGTTTTTTTAGGCGTTGTTTTTTAACCAAAACCCAGCTAGTCCCACTGTTTGGGTCACACTTGAGTATAACAGCAGCTTTAATTCAACCTTGTTCTGCATCCTGGTCTTACAGGAGACCACAGGCAGTCAGATGATTCTAGTGTGGATATTAAAAGTTCAAACAATGCACATAAGCTCCAAATTCTTCCCTTTCAAATTTCCATTTCACCAAATCCTTCAAATGATTTCTCATATAGTTTTGGAAATGGATTAACTTCTGTTTAAAATACGTTTTTCATTTTGAGGCATTTAAGATGATTTCTATGTTTTTAAATAACTAAAGGAATCAATCATTTATAGTTGCTGAGCTGCTTTTGTTTCCATGTTTCCACTGGTATTTCCATGATTTATCTGATGATGATACCCTACATGCTGTAAAGATTGGGGAGCCTACTTAGCAGCACCCTAATCTTTATCCTCATTAAGATTCATGTTGGGACTCAGAACCACTTTAAACATCTTGGTGGAATTAAAGTTTGGCTGTCAGGAATATATGACCCTATGTGACTCCATGAAAGATCAAAAGTAACAGCCAAAGAAAATTAGATATCTTCTAAAAATTCCAGTTAAATATTAAAGGATTTATTAAAAATGTTGTGTTAAATATTCTCTGATGGTCCTCTTCTGTTCTCTACAGCTCCACTGCTGCGGATGTAGTGAAGACCCCCTAACAGAGCTGGTTAGGAAGACGTGCCCAAAAGTGGATACCAGAGGACAAGATTATACCGACGTAAGTTGGGGTTTGATCAAAGAAATCAATTATAGCATGAGCGTAGGTTTGCATAGGGACCATAGGGACATATCCCTACCAAAATCTTGGACCGACCTACTTGTCCCTACCAACAATTGGATGTGAACAATATGTTTATAATTTACAGCAGTAGTTGTTGCAGCAGTGGCTTCTTTTCCTCTCGCAGCTCCTCTGCCTGGTAGCTGCAGCTGCCTGGTCTTTCCTTTAACTTTCACATAGCAGCGTATGGAACTCTGCTGCGCTGTTTTTCTCTCTGATTTTTCTGCCTTAAGTTCCTCCTTCTCTCTTACTGATTGTTTTCTACTCTGTATGTGTGCACGAGTGCGTTCTTGGAGCGCAAAAAACAATAAATGACGCTAGAATACGGCGGTTTTCAATAGGCTATGACAGCAGTACAATTAAAAAAACTAAATATCTAAGCTGAAACAGGGGAAAGCTTATGATTGCAGATCTGTAAAGAAGCAAGAGAGAGTTTTGATTTCTGGAACTTGAGAAATGAAAATTACCAACGTTAGGATCTAGTTACACAGAGTAACTACAGCCTAGATGTATAAATTGTATAGTGTATTATTTTTAATGCTCAGTGTCAGTTCCTCTTATAGTTCCAGTGCACATGTAAATACATTTATTTACCTTCCCTTGAATGCATTAATTTGCATGATACAGAGAGAGCATATTAGATAAAAAAAAAATAAGAGTGGGGTTTACCTCCGTTTACCTCTGCCCAATTCTATATCTTCAAAAGAAAACTCAGGATAAATCCGCATGTAGCTGACAGACTATATTTGGTTAAATAGGTACGTATTTACCTACTGTCTTAGTTGGTGGTAAGTTTAAATGCAAACCTTTTCAAAGTGGGAAAGAGTCCTAATTCCACATTCATCAGAGCCAGTGATGCTTTAAACATTGATAAAAAGCATGTAGTGTGTTTAGTGCTTATAAGATTTGTATTTTTGTAGCAAGAAATGCTGTTCTCTTAAAAAAAAAAGTGCCCTGATGCTGAAATTAAGCATAAAAGAGCATCAATATTTTTGCAAAGGCACAATGAAACTGAAGATCAATAGTGTCCCTACCAAAGTTATTTCAACAAACAGAAAAAATAGATTAAATCCTAAAATGTTTTAGGTATTGCTTGTTCTACCTTTATGCAAAATATAGCAAAACCTCAGCTATTCAATTATTAAAGATTAAAAAAGATCTTCTGATCTCTGTCCGGCTGTAGTGTGGACTTGCATGGCAGGTAGGGACGCTTTCCTGTCCAATAAGTCGGGATAGATCGAATGAACATCTCTGCGTTACAGTAACAGTTTAACTCCACTGACAGTTTGCCTTTAGTGAAATACCAGTGCAGCACAAAGAGCTTGTCTTTTTCTCATATTTGGATAAATTTCAGACTTAACATTAAAAATGCATTCGATTGCATGGATCATAATTATTCACTCTCCAATATCTGTGGGCTCCTGTAGATGACTCACCTTTTCTGATGTTTTTTCTCATCTCAGATTACAGCTGAAATATTTGACAGATTCAGGATTTGATGCTGAAAATGACACAATAGGCAGGGATGTAACCCAAACCTTATTTTGAATCCCACTCCTCTCGCTTCCTCAAACGGGACCCAATAATCAAACAGGATAATCTGAAGCACATCAGCAACTTAACCTCTGAATTGCTCAAATAAAACCAACATTAAGATTTTAGGTCTGGCTTACAGTTAAATCCTTAACTTTAATCTGATAGGTGATAGAAAACACTGGTGAGTCATTGCTGCTTATTTATCAGATCAATTTTGCATAATTTCTATTCCATTTGTCTCATGTTTGACCAAAAACAGCAGAAATTTGTAAGTAAATGTTTTTAGAATAACTTCCATTTTTATAACTACTTTAGATTTATTCACCATCTTGTTGCCATACATAACCAGACATCTACAGGGAGAACAAACTACTATTATCCTGAAAAATTTGAACGTTTAGAGCTAACAGCTTCTGCTTTTAACAGGACTGCCCAAAGGAGATGGAAATATTCTTCAATAATAAAGCAGCTGTGGTGCTTGGCCTCTTCGTTGGAACCGCAGCTTTTTTGGTAGGCAAATGCAGCACAGTTGTTTGCAGATGGAAATAACATTGCACCTTTAAAAAAAAAACATGAATGGCTAACTGTTTATGTTAAATATATCAAATGTGTTTATCCCCCCCCCCCCCCCCAAATGATTCAATTTGCTTTTGTGAGTACATGAATGTTCTTTCCTGACCTCAATTAACCATTTTCCCCCATTTTTCCTTCCCAAAGATCGGAGAAATGATTTGCAGCGGATGGTTCAGTTCAAAGGTTCATCAGGATTCTTAAGCTCCTCAAACTATTCAGACTTTCTGCATGTTGACCTTGGATCCTCCTCAGCCATTATAGCAAAGCTTCTAATCAGGACGAGAAAGTCTCCATGCCACTTTCTGCAGCCCTGTCATCTTAGTTTGTCCTTATTCCACATCCATGACAAATTTGCATCTCCAAGCAGAAGTCCAGATGCAGCCTGCTGCAGTCATGGCCAAAGTGTTGACAATTACTTGAGTTATGTTTGGCACTTTGCATGTTTAGCATCACAACACCTGAAATAACAGTTTTCTGGAGGTTGAACAGAAGGCGGCTTCAGGATGTCCAGATGTTTCCAACAGTTAAACAAAAACCAGCTAAAGGATAACGGCGCCACCTTGCCCTGAATGTTACAGCAGCGAGATGGCAGCTTGTGTAAAGGGTTAATTTCTTCCGGGCACAGTCGGTTGGTGATCTTCACACAGCTTTTAAAACACTTTTTTCCCCAAACTCACTTTTAGCTCTCTAACCTCTAGGTGTACATTTAGAACATAAAGTTTGTAAAACATTTTTAACTGATGGGTTTACTTCTTTAGAATCAGAAAAAAAGTGGTTCCAGGATAATTAAATGCATGCAAAAAATTCAGAATTTTATGAATTATGCTGTATAGTTTGTACAGTCCATGTGTAAAGAAAAACAGATTTAAATAAGGGAAGAAAGATCAGAAACATCAGTAGAACGTGTGGTAGTTTAAGGATACAAATGATGTAGGATACTTATGGAAGCCCGTTTCCGCCACTCTGTAAAAAAAAAAAAAAAAAAAAAACTATCTCAATATAATGAGATACTATCTCAATATAATGAGATAGTATCTCAATATAATGAGATAGTATCTCAATATAATGAGATAGTATCTCAATATAATGAGATAGTATCTCATTATATTGAGATAGTATCTCATTATATTGAGATAGTATCTCATTATATTGAGATAGTATCTCATTATATTGAGATAGTATCTCATTATATTGAGATAGTATCTCATTATATTGAGATAGTATCTCATTATATTGAGATAGTATCTCATTATATTGAGATAGTATCTCATTATATTGAGATAGTTTTTTTTTTTTTTTTTACAGAGTGGCGGAAACGGGCTTCCATGATACTAGAAAAGGTAAAATGAGGAAATGAAGGTTGATACTAGAAAAAGGTAGGACATCAATATTAAAATTTAACAGAATCTCATCATCACAGTTGGGAGTTGGACAAATTTTCACTCCAGCGTTTAGTTGGTGGGCGGCTGCCACTTAGGGGAATAACACTGATTGCGAAAATTCATGTTGCACTTAACAGTAATTCTTTTTAAAATTGACTGTGGATAGAAAAGCTTTGAAGGTAATGAAGACAAAACCCTGAAGAGAAACTTTTACATGTAGGTTAATAGTCTTTCCCAGTAACTGTAGAACATGGATCTAAATATGCATTTTACTGGAAATAATGTTAGCCATTGGAGGCAAAACCAAGGATTAAGCATAAGAGTAGATTATTAATTTTAAAGATGTGTAATAAAAAGGAGGATTCAAGTTTTTAACCTTAATAAATCAACCGACAGAATGTTTTTATTTCAACCTTTAACTTCCTGACAACCTTTCCAGGTATTTGTATCTTTTATGAGGCTTTTCTTTCATGTTGCTCAAAATTGTTTTACTTTATAATAAAACTGAAGGATGTTTGTCACAGCAGGGATCAAACTGAAGAAGCACTTTTCCGTTCTTTAAAAAAAAAAAAAAAAAAAAAAGTTTGTGTCATTTCATTAAAACAGTACTTGATTTTGTTTGTAAGGGTGAGAGGATCATCCAGGAAGGTTGATTTATTTTATTTTTTTTCCTAGCAGTTCAGACAGTCAAACTGGTTGCTCAAACCATTTAATTGGTTTTGAGGTTGTGTATATAAAATTTGTTGGTTTAAGTTCTGGTTTTATCCAAACCAAAGTCAGAATGTGCTCGGCTGTTCAAGGTAATTTAGAAAATTAAATGACCTTATGTAATCAGATTTTTTCTGGAAAAAAATAAAGACATCTCAGTCTGGATTAAAATAAACCTCAAAAACAAGTTGCAGATTTGCAGGTGTCTTTATTTTATGGATTTACATCAGTGTTGGGACCTGTGAAGATAAAAGTCATGCTACATTAGTCTTCCTAACAAATACACAGTAAAAAACAAAACAAACTGAACGATAAAAAGCTCTTAAAGCACTAATGAGCGTTAATGAGAAAGGGTGATTTCATTAAAACTGCATAAAACCGTATAGTCTGATAAATGGCTCTCAGGATGCTGAAATAATGTGTAAAACTAATTTCAAATAAGATCAGAAAACATCCTTACTTTTTAAATTTACTAGTGTTGGATGAAAAATAAATGAAATTACCATATAAGCTGAATTCAGATTAACATCTATAAAGAGATTTTACGGAAATCAAAGGAAATATAATAGACTGGCAAATTGTAATCCTTGCTAGAGTGGCTCAGATCTTAGTTTCAGGAAGTTTTGTCAAACTTAAAAGATTGGAGGGGCAGCCTGTCCATCCATTAAATTTCCCCAAATAAACTAGAACAAAATAGAAATTGTACACAAAATAAGCTCTTCCACCATCTAAAATCTTCCCCTCAAGATTGAAAACAAACAAAAAAAAAACATTTAAACCCCTTCCTAACCATTTGACGCGTCTTTACAAAGACTGTCCATGTCAAGGTGTCCAATAGTAAAAAAAAAAAAACATACATTAGTAAAAAGGATCTTAAGATTTAATTTATATCTCAGATCTTACCTTTGTTGCAGCTCACACCACATTGACCATAAACAGTTGAGCAAAGTTCTATATGGCACAAGAAGTAGACCTGAAATGGATAAAAAGAAGTTTTACAGCATCATAATGGTATTTGTGTTTTACAAAGATATAAACCTCCTTCAAGTTTATGAAAAAAATAATTTCCACCAGTAAAAAAAACAAAAAGGTCACTGTGCAACATCTGTAGGAGGTGATTTCCCTGATCTGTACATGATCTGCAGACCTTCCATGTTTAGATCAACTTTTTGGGTTTGGGATTTGTTATAGTGGGAAAACAGCTGCAATTCCCCATCATCAGCATTAGCCTATAACCCAGCATCTAAAGCAGCTACAGGGAAAGAAACCTAAAAATGCTGATCAGCAGGTTCATGGATGAGGAGAACCCAACCAGCAGCTTCTCTGCATTTAACAGCCACAGTGACTCCTCCCTGCCCCAATTAAACACGAACTTCAACTTTCCAGTCAGTTTCTTAACAGTTTTAAGGTGAACAAGGCCCAAAGAAGACTGTCAGCTCGTACCTCTGGATCCTCTGGTGCAGCTGGCCCTCCATGACCCATGTGGGTGGAGCTAGCTGGAGGCAGAGCAGGGAAGCTGGAAACCCTCAGCCTCCAGATGTGCTGAGGGTTTGGTGATGGAAGTTGCTGCCAAACAGTCTGGCTGCTACAACTGAACACAAAACACTGATTAATATTAAGAGCAAAGTCCTAAATATGGAAGATATATCACTCTATTAAAGTAGTAACAATAACTAAGGCAAACGGATTCAGGGCCACTGGAAGTACTTTGAACAGCGGGTGCTGTGAAATTTATTTTGTTTTTAATGGACCTATGAGCCTATAGGCCTATTTAAAAAATAAAAATAAAGTAAACAGATTGAGATTCACTACTTTGTCTTATGCACTTCAGTGCAACCAGGGTCTGTAACACACAGAAATCATTATGTAATATGTAATACGATGACATGCTCATTGTCAAGCATTTTTTTGTTACTGCTAAAAAAGACCTATTGTTTTTGAGAGGAAAAATGACCGAGTCATGTTTGAACTGATGCAGCTTGGGGTGTATTTTACTCACACTATAATTTCAGAAACTAAAGAATATTAGCTTTGAGATGATGCATCACATGTAATTTGGGCTTACAGTTCCTTAGTCATTTGCTTTTCCTTTCAGATATGCAAAAAGGCAAGGGATACTTAAAATTAGATTAAATTTTTCTCCTCCCCCCACACACACCACACACCCACCCACCACACACACACACACCCACACACAAAATGGCGAAAACTACCCCAGTATGGGCCAATAGCAGCAGTAAGCATGGGCATTTATTCCATCATTAATCACTAGCAGGATGAATTTCTTCTCATACAAATTTTTATTTATCGTCCAAACAGATTCTGGTTAATTTGGTTTAAAGATTTTTTAATTACCTTTCTCCTTGACACCCCCCTTTCAAATGAAGCATTGATTAACTAGTAGAACTTTATTAAATGCAGTTACAGTGTACAGTTAGTGATGAAAATGCCATTTCTTTATTAAGCTAGTGTCATTAAAAAGTCAATTTTATATGGTTTATTTTTCAGAAGAGGCATTTGTATTCGTTGGTCTAACATAGCTGTGACGTGTTACAGCCATATAGTTATCCAAAGAAGGCATTAAAATGTAATAGCTTTTTTTCCCCACCTTACTTTTATAGTTATTACAATTTCATCCATTACTAACACCGTTTTTTTCCCATTCCTAACCAAATCTAAGTGATAGCAGGAATGGGAGGAGGAGCCAAGTCTTGGACATGCTTTGAAATGGGTTCAAAATATTCAGTATTTTTTGATAAAGTAAAAACAATTCCATTTATTAATCTGATAAATCCAAACAATTCCAGGGAAAGCCCCAAGTCCAGCTCTTCTTGACCAAAGCAGAAAAATATTCTTTGACTTTTCACTCTATTGAAACCCCTGACACCTTCATTTTTTATTTTACTTTATAGTACAAAAAATATTTTAAAATGTATTATTTCACTGATTCACATTAGTTAATTTTTTTCAGATAAAAAAACTGTTTAAAAAAAAAAGGAATTAAAGCTAAACTTTTTGACTCCACACACATTCTGCCAGTGAGGAAAAAAAAAGGCTGCAAATAGTAATGAAATATGTTGGAAAGCTCAGTCAGACTGCAAACAAAGAGACCACATACAAGAGGAAGTTGACAGCATCTACAGAACCAACCTATTATAGAATAGTATCCAGTTGACCTCTGGAGTTAAAGTGTAGGCCAGGCAGGAGTGGACCAGCAGAACCAGGGTGGGATCTGTGGGTTTCAGCACTCTCAGTTCCACATGAACTGGTTTACCCTGCGTGAAGCTGAGGGGGAGGTGAGGCCGGGGGAAGAACCTGTCGAAGGACGCATCTAGAAGATAAAAAGTTCAAAGTGAAGATGGTAGAAAGGGGGATGGTCGACCATTAGATTACGATGAAGCACAGAGAAAGACAAAAGCAAAGATGTAATAAAAAGAACAGATTAAAAAAAGGAAAGAAAAAAACACCTGTTGCAATTCTCAGGATCACAGCAACAGCAGCTGGTGTATCTGAAGGGGGGGTGCATCCCACCATCAACCTGCAGGCAGATAGAAAACACCTGATCTGATTAGTGCTCCAACTCACTGTGGCGTTTAACATCTCACAAGTATTTTATAAGATCAAACTAATTAGGGTATGACTGTAAAGCAAGAGTAAAAAAACACCAAACAAGTCTTCTAATCAGAGAAGCAGCAGCAAGAGGTCCTTTGTTACTTTGGAGGAGCTGCAGATGTTAGGCATCTTGGTAAAGACTTTTCACTTCTTTGAGGATTCAAAGAAGAAAACCAATGATAAAAAGGACATATGAAGTTTTTTAGGCAGCCATGAAGGGTAAAAGGCAAACATCTGTAAGATGGTGCAGCATGAAGTTTGCTCCTGGTGGTGGAAAACTAACCCTCCAAAGCCTCCCTAACGAGCTCTCTATGGTGAAGTTTTTAATGAGTTCATGAAAGATTGAGTTAAACTGGACGATCCTGAAGGAAAACCATGTAGAGGCTTAATAATTCTGCTGAATGCCAACCTTTGTCAGAGGGAGGAAAAAAAGAAAAAAAAAAGTAGATTCGCTGTTCTGGTTAGTATCACTGCGAGTCAGCACCTTCTTGACCTGGGTCACCATTTGCCTGTTTTTACTGTATTTCCTAAATCAGTTCATTGTGGATAAAGCTGTCCGGTGTGAGCAGATTTACTCCTGCCAGGTCAGACTGACACACTTGGAGGAAGCTGCATTCTAGACATCTAACTCTGATAGAGGTCTCTCCCCCACACACAATGTAGACCCCCCTTCAGATATCTGATGCTGAAGGTCTGGTTTATCTTCTGTGTGTTTTATGACATCCTCTGCTTTACGAGGGGTTCATAAGACACTCTGAGCAGGGTAAGCATAGTCCTGGAATGAAATTTCTTTCAGATCAGATTGAACGTGATTAATCTGCAGACTGACATGTTTACATTTTTGATCTGATCAGGCCTTCAATTTGATTATTTTTCTCCAATGTTAACCTGTCGCTACTGATTATTTCCCGAACACTCATGTATCAAATGAAACGCTGCCTTAAACTCTTTACCTGAATACATTCAATTTAACTTTTATCTTCCATTTATACCTTAAAGCAAAGAAACATGTGAATCCCAATTGGGGAAATTCAAAAGCAGCAACGACCATTCATCCTCCATGCTGAAGGTTTGAACGCCAATATTCCCTATACTCACAGGAAAAAGGACACACGCTGTGGAAAAGAGATGCAGGGTCAGAGGTCAGTCCTGGCAAAAGTCCAACCACTGGAGAGCAGAAAGAAACCTATGAGGGAGATCTTTAACTTCCTTGGTTTACAGTGACTGCTGTCTTTTCGTTTAAAGGGCTGGTTATCCTCCCGCAGCAGTGTGTCGCAGTGAGCTTGTCGATATTTTTGATTTATGCCGAATTTTGAAGTGTGGTCTGATCATTTTCAAACAGGAACTGGACTCTGTTCAGTTCATTTCATTTTCTGGATCTTATACTGGCACTTCTCCTTCAAAGATGCATTTATGATTCCTGAATGAGTAGACCTGGGAATGCATGTCTCCCCTGCTCAACTCTCAGACTTTCCCTTTGTCCTCTTCCCTTTTCATACATTTACCAAGTTTAAACCTAGGAGTGGCTCCTAGTAATGAATAATCCCTGCCATCCGCAGTAAATACCACTGGGATTAATGCTCAGACAGCATATGTAAAATCTCTGGATTAGGATTAGCATGTGTGAACAGCCGGGTCTTTAGGATTTAGCCGATTAGCTGTAGTGTGCTAAATATGCCTCGGGTCAATTAGGGTTAAAGTCGGCAGGAGGATTCAACAGAGACGTAAAAAAAAAAAAAAACAGCCAGAGCAGCAGTGAGATCGTTTGATCAGGGCCAGTAATCCAGATCCAACACATGGTAACAGTTTGATGCATCCCTGCTTCAACAAACGTGGATCAAGAGGCTGAACTCCATCAGCATTTAGTCTGGGATGCATTTTAATGCCGAATTTTCACAGACTCCAACCCACCAATTTCCAAGCATTTTCATTACTGCATAATAAGCACCAGAACTGGATTTTTTCTGCCCCACTCAGCTGAAGGTTCAGAGACAAGTTGGAAACACAAAACATTCTGAATGGAATATCAATCTGAACAAAAAGAGAAAGCCTTTTCAAGTTCTCTCTACTTTGTGTTTTTCAAATCACATTGTTGAAAAATGTATATAAATATTGTTATTCAACCTAATGATCATGATCCATAGTGTGGTTTACAAAGAACAACAGGCTCCTATAGAAACTGGTTATAATGAAACAGCCTTTCTCACAATAGATCCTGCTGCAGTGGGTGGAGTTCAGATTGAGATTTTAACTTCAGCAGGCAGCATTTATGTGTAGATCCTAAGCAGCTGCAGGATTATATTACCTCATTACTCTGTGCACTTTTAGCAAAGGACATATTTACATGCTAATCTGAAATAAAAAAGTCTTAATGGTTTGATTCACAAGAAAATAAATTTAATATACAAGCATGCAAAAAGTGAAGATAGATTTAAAACTCACACCAAAGCTATCAGCCTAATTTAACTATACAATCAATGATGCATTTAAAGAGATTGTATACCTTAAAGGAAGATGACCTCCGTCTCCGTCTGATGGAGGACCTCTGAGCTGATGAACCAAGTTCTGACCAGGAAACTATGAAGAAACATGCAGAACAGTAAGGCCTTATCTCTTGGGATTTGAGCTTGGATAATCAGAGGGAAAGGTCAGGAAAGACAAAACAAACAAAAAAACATTTAATTGTATCCCCTCTCCTGCACCCATTCATTTTATTTATTTAATTCATTTATTATGTGCCTTGTGGAGTTTAGGAGGAGGCTTAGACTCTTGCAAAACAATGTTCAAATCCGTTTAACCTCAGACAGAGATAGAGCTCTGACTGGGGTAAACTCTGTACATTTGTACAATACCTCCCCACACACACTCCCTTGGAACCATCCCACTCCTACATAAAGAACTCTCACACACAAACATGTGGAGAGAAAAAAAAAAAAAGTAAATTCATCAAGGCGATTCCCCATTAGCTTTAATATATCTTTCACTGGCTAGATGGATCTTCTCAAAACAGTCCTCCCCTTCTTGCCATGAAGTAACTCATTCTTATCTCTCATGACCTTTGTTTGGAGCCTGAGGCTAAGAACAGACATACTTCAAAATTTTTCACTCCACAGCCTCTTTGTTAGTTAAATCGATTAAGATTACTTTTAATTTTTTTCACCAGGTGTGTTTAAAAACAGTTTTTGCAGCTGCCACACCTCAAAATTCAGTCTGTCAGATTTCGGCAAAAAGACAGCAGCTTTTGCCGTAAGTAGCCTTTGGACTCTGGAAGATTGAGCCTAAATGTCCATCAAAGGTCCTGATTTCATTGCAACTGTGAAAACCCTGAGCCACTTGGATCCTTGATGAAACGCCCACCTCAATCATCTGAAAGGTGGAAACAGTCCAGCACTTCCTCTCCAATGCTTATGCACTGTAAAAACCATCTAGAAATAAGTAAAAATGTCTTAAACTAAATGTACTTACCCTTAATTTGAGTAGATGCATGATTATTTGCCAATGTAATTAGTATTTTTACTCTTAAAATAAGATATTTAGATAAAATGCAGTTGAAATAAGAAAATTCAATTGTGTTTTCTAATTTTAAATGTAAACCGTCTTGTTCCATTGGCAAAATGTCTCTTACCTTCTCAATTCAAGAACAAATGCACTTATTTAAAAAAAAAATGATTTCTAGATTTTGATTTTTTTTTTCAGTGTGTGAGATCATTTAATCATCTTAAATTGAAGGGGCGGTTTAATACAATGGAAGAACCGACTTCCCCTGCAGTTACTTTATGCCTGGTCACTGGCCGCTAAGCAGCCTGCCTTTTTAGCTGACCTTTTGTGACTCACCTGCCTTGTTTGGGTATCAGTGATGTATGAAAAAAAAAAAAAAAAAAAGTGTTCTGAGCAACCGATTCAGTGCATGTCAATAAATTCTAACATAAAAACATCAAATTTAGATCTATAATTTGTGAAAAACCAGATCCCCAGAAAGGCCCCTTACTTGTTTGTTAGTGCAGCCTTCTAAGGGAACAAGGTAGACATCTGGGTTGGAGGAAAGCTTCTGCAGCACACAGGAAACCATCCTGTCCTCAGAGGAAGGAGCAGGTGGAGCCACTGGAGGAGTCATCATGGAGTCAGGTACAGTAAAGACGACATGTCCTGCTTGGCCATCTGTTGACCCAGATAAAGGTTATTGCTGAAATGCAGCATCTTTCAAGAGCATAAACCCACATCATCATTTATTATGAAACATGAACCATCTGATTAATTCAACATTAAGGTGAGGAATGATTGCCAACATTTTATTTTTAGAAAGAATGAAACTGGTCAGAATCCTATATAGTGGAAGGTCACACTAGATCTTAACTAAAGAACATTTTGTATTACTATGCATCTTTTTCCTCTTTGATAAACTGCTAGAAATCATTGTTTTGATGTCAGGCTTTAAATATAACTGCTAATGTTTCCCGGCCATTGAAGACATGTTTTAACGTGAATGTAACATTTTACGGCGGCTTCCTTTTATTTCCTTTTTCGTTGTTTGAAAATTGTACATTGCGTTGTTTATCATCTTACATCAGTGTGAGATAAGGAGGTGGAAGAATTTTTTTCTTTTTGTGAAAACACAAAACTAATACAAATGTTTAAATAAAAGAAACTGCAATGAGTCTGTGGAGCAGCCAAAAATAAAATAAAATAAATAAATAAAAAAACAGTGCAGTAAATGTCTGAAATGTCTAAGATAACAGAGTGAGGCAGAGTTTGGATCAGTCATGAGCTGATCTGAGCACATAATTGAAAGCAAAGCAGGTGATATTAGAATTTTACTTTCTGCCTATGGTTGGTAATGATAAATAAGGGCTCCAGGATGTGGAAACTAACATGTCAGAGGTATTGATTTTTAGGCTGATATTTGATCCGGTTTTGTACATCTTTATACTGAGTTTTAGCTTTATTTACAGGATTAGTAAAAATCACTAAACTGGAAATGTAAGATGTAAAGAGAGTAAAATCTTTAAGACTAAAGAGATACGACCCTAAAATCAAGCCAAATATTACAGCACCTAATGGCAACTTAGTTTTAAGAAAGGTAATTAAAACTGTAATTACAAACCTCCCCTTTTCCCAGAAGGAAATAACATTTGAGTGAATTATATTTTATTATTGTTGCTTACAGATAACAGGTTTTGTGAATGGAAATTTGGAAAAAAAAAAATTAAAAAAAAGCATTCCAGATGTTAAACTTTAAGGGGAGAAATAAAAAAGGGAACTTTTAGGGCTTAATATTTTTGTTCATTTTTGCACTTTCTATATTTTCAGATTTATTCTTTTCCCCCCAATTTCTCCTTTTCAAACATCACCTTCTTCAGCTCTAATGCAAACTGGCTTTAAAAATGTATGCAGGTCCATAGAAAAGATCTGCATACATTTTTAAAGCCAGGGGAGGTATTCCTCCCCATAGAGGAACACTTTCCACCCCAGAAGACAAGTTGACGTAGAAAATACCATTCTAAAAGAATACCATCCTTAATATTAAATTTGAAAAAAATAAAATCTGAAAAATTACATACATACTTGTATGATGGTTAGCATTAAGTTCTTCCCTCATCTGATCTTTGCAAATGGCTGCAGAACTGCACTCAGTAAAGTCATCTGTTTAACGGGCTTGTTTAAAATGCATCATATCCAGAGGATTTATTTTGTGCCTTGTATGAATTAAAGCTGAAGTCTGTAAGTTTTTAAAAATCACTTTTTTGTCATATTGGCTAAAACTGTCCCTATGCCCAGACAGCAGTACATGTGATATGTAACCTGTGAAAAAAACTGCTTCAATTGGTACCGCCTACTGCCTGTATTTCAATCTGGAAAGAATAATTCGGGACGAGTCAAAACAACCAATCACAGCCAGAGGAGCGTCTGATGGAGTGTCAATCACAGCTCACACACGCTGAATCCCGCCCCCCCCCTTCTGGTCGCATGCGGTAGCCGCGCAGATGCTGTGAGAGGGGTGGAGCTTGGAGGTGGGGCATGAGTGAAGCAGAGAGGGTGGGGGAGTGGAGTGAAACCTGTTTTTCCTTCAAATTTTCAGTCGAAGTCTGCTCTCTCCTCAATGTTACAGACTGCAGCTTTAATTGCCTAAAACTAAAATTATCCACTTTGTTTCTCTTCTTCCCTCAGTAACAACTTCCTATGAAGGAGTGTTGCTCCTTCTAAAATACTTCATCATGAAAGTCGGATTCCCAATGAGACCAAGTACCTCCCATGTAGCCATCCAGCTTCTCCTTAGCTCCATCTCTGCCACGCAGCCAAGAAATGTAGTTGAAATAAGCCTGATGAAATGCGTTGGACAGCGATGGATGAAGCCCCTCAGAAGCACGAGGAAGCCTCTGCAGTTCACTATGGTCCAAGTTTGAGGAAAGCAGAGATGAAGATCCTGGACTACGGAGCTCCTGGTAGTATCTGAGCAGCTGAGGCGAATGGTAGAGGTTGTAGTAACTGTAGGGGAACGTCAGTCTGCTGGGAATGCCGAGCGCTGGGTCAGAGGGAGCAGAACTAGTTTGGCGTTTGAAATGGGACGGTCGATGAGCCGACTCCGATGAAGTCTGAGCCAGATGGTGGTAGACGCCACGCAGAGCGTCAGGTGCATAATACCTCAGGTAGTAGTTATAGTAGGGATGATAGTAGTACTTATAGGGATCTGCATTAACCATAAATCCAGGAGTGGGGAAAACTGGTCTGTCAGGAGGAACAGCGACGGGATCTGGAGACTGGTTAGTCCCAGAGGTAGGATGCTTGTCTTCTTCGTCCTGCAGCTCTTTATTACTTTTGTTGGGGTAAACAAAGAGTTTTCCAGGATTTGAGCGTAAAGCAAAAAAACCTGGAGGAGCTGAGGACATATTTGCCTTTGTGGCCCAGTTGAAATGGAACAGCCCCGGTTGTTTATCTTTAGCATTATGTGGGTAGTAGTAAAGATAGAAGGGAAAAGGCGGATGAACTGCTGTGGCGCTGTAGCCCGTTTCCTTGGTTACAGGTGCAGAGATCTGGTTTGTGACCTCAGATATCTGGGTATCAGGGAGCATGGATGGAAGCGGATAGTTAAAGGAGTCAGAAGGGGTTGGGGATCCAGAAACACCAGGAGCCGGGCCCTGAGACGGCCCAGGAAGAGGGATTTTGGGGTGATGGTAGTAGTGGTAGTATGAGCTAAAATCATTGTTTGGATCTTGGAAGCCAGGAGCTTCAACCTGAACCGGCAGAGCTGTAGG
Source organism: Cyprinodon tularosa (assembly GCF_016077235.1). Taxonomy (NCBI): domain Eukaryota; kingdom Metazoa; phylum Chordata; class Actinopteri; order Cyprinodontiformes; family Cyprinodontidae; genus Cyprinodon; species Cyprinodon tularosa. The sequence continues at coordinate 983,613 of NW_024039662.1, forward strand.
AACAACGCTGTTCTCTGAGAGATCCGAGACTGGAGCCACACGATTCTCCATTAGATCTGGAAGAAATGAACCTGGGCTGTCCGACTGAGCTTCAGATGGCCGAGGCTTTGGGGTCATGAAGTGTGCATATGCATCCTTCAGAGAAATATGTTGGTAGTAATGGGGATGAGGGTCTAACTGAGACCTAAAATCCACCTTAGGAGTCACCGAGTGAGGAGTAGGAGGGCTGGACGAGTCCTGCTCTCTATATTGGGAATAACCACGATGATATGTTGGGTGAGGATAGAAAGGTGGAGCCAAGTAGAAAGGTGGCATGAACAGTAAAGGCCCCAGCAGCTTTCTGTGGGATTCAGAGGGTTCATCAGCCTGAGGCTCCTGGGCGACAACTTCAGAGGCAGGGTTAGGACAAGCCAACATGAAGATCTCCTGGCCCATTTTAAGCAGGAGTGTCATTTTTCCATCCTGAAACACAATTCAGTGTAGGGTTAAAAAAAATAAAAGGGAAAGAGCTAAATTTTGTCAGAAAGGACTAAAAACAAAATAAAATCAGAAAGATTATTTAATAATGAGTTAAACCCCACAGTTTCTATTTAAACAAAGATTGTTAATTTAGAACAAAAAAACTGTCTATCAAAAAAACAAAACAGAACAATAATTGAGCTACTGCTAAAATACAACACACACAGATTTCAGAATTTATATCAAAACACAAATAAATCTCACCGGTAAAGGAGAAAACCTTTCGCATCCAATAAGGATGGAGGCTTTCTGCACAAAATCATTTCTGCTGCTCATGGGTAGAGAGCTCATTATCAGTGTCAGGTACTCAAATATGAGATGCAGATCATGCTATCAAATCAATGAAGTCAGCCTTAGCTTCAGCTGTCGATGAAACCAAAAACCTACAGCATCTCAGCTACCTGGAGCCAAGGTAAATGTTTAACGTGTCAGAGAATATCAACTAAACTCTGCTCATATCAGCCCTCTGCATCTACTGAAATCTAAGTACATGTACTTTTAACTGAGGTCATTTAGTATCAGTGCTTCCTACTCACAGGTATAACAGTTAGTTGGGCTATCTGCTGCTGCAGCATGAACTCAGCTGCACTACAAATACGCGGCCTTTAGCTTCAACATTGCAGAATTAGAATCATTACAGTTACGGCATTTATTATTAATCTTAATTGTTTTCAGATCAAATGAGAGTTGTTCTGAGATGCCCATGATGCATCTTCAGAGGAGATTCAAACAGGAGGAGAACTTTTAACTGGCCACCTGAAATACATTTTCTCATGACTGGATACACCTGGCTATGAAGTTCAAATCTTCATTAAATTTTGTTGCGTTTTAGTAAATCAGTAAAAAGTTAAGGGCATTCAATAACATGATTAGGGAACCCACATTTTTGCACTTGTCTAATTTTGTTTTAATGCGTACTGCACATTTAATACTGAAATATTACTGCGTCCAGCAGTTATTTGATATATGAAAATGAAATAGCTGTTGCAAACACCCAAATATTTAGAAATAAAAGATTAATAGGGGTGCCCACAGTTTTTCATATGACTGTACTATCGCCATCACAAATAACTCTGATCTTAGCTTTTTTCAAAAAAAATTTCCTTTGGTGATTGTTTTCCACTGGAACTTCAATTTATTTATTTAAGTGAACTTTTCCACTGTGAGGAACCAAACCAGGCTAGTCTGGCTTTGATTTGGACCCACAGGTCTCCACACACAGCAGGTATAGACTCATAAACTAGAATCAGGAAGTAAGGAAGGTTAATAGGGGCAGAGCCGTGTTATTCTATGCTGCATAAAGATCAATATAGCATCTCTTTAGCAAGAACTCAAATGGTTTAAAAAAAAAAAAGTGTTGCTTGAAAGTTTTAGCACTTTGGAAGAGCTTCATCGTCAGTTCTGTACCTTGATACCAGTAAATATCTTGTACCCAGTCCAAATGTTTACATTTCACCTTTACTGTTACACCACAAGTAATAAATGGGATGGAGATTATCGTCTCTGCAGCTCGTTGGTCCAAAGTGTAACCGCACTGATCAGCCAACAGCTCCAGAGGCATCCATTCACCCTTCACTGCAGGGGAGAGAGAGAGAGAGAGAAACCAAAAGATAAAAAGAAGATGCTCGTTTTAAGTTCTGGCTGATTCAAAAGAAAGATGACCTTTTATATGCAGGTCCTTTGTTGCAGACAGTCCTTCAAGTTTCACAGTCATGCTGTTTGGGAAGCAGCAGAGGGAAGATGCGTCCATGCTTCCAGGGCCGACCTGAGAGACCGGGCATGAAACCCTGATGGGGAGCCCCCTCCACAGCAGAGGCAACACATAGCCATCCTCCTGAGGACAAGAATTCACACTACACTTCAAATCATTTAAAATAGTCATTGCATTTCACTGGAAAGAATATATCCAAAAAAATAAATAAATCCACCATCAGAACAAACCCCCATCACACATTGATCAGTGAAGCAGAACTGAGTGATTCAGCTCAGCACCGTTTGAATGCAGTCAAAGCTTTAGTGTAATACTAAAAGAAACAGAAACTAGGACTGGAAGAGGATAAAAAAAATATTTTACCTCATGGATAACATGACAGGCATCATATTGAGCCGCCAGGATGAGGTCTTTCCATGAGCTTCGTACTGAGTAACCACACTGAGGAGGGAGCTGGACCAGAGGCACCGATGAGCCATTCACTAGAAGGTAATCATTTTCATCCGAACACAAGTTTAATCCAAAAATTGGACACTTTATTTCAAGTTTAAATTCAACTTTCAGCTTTCCACAAAACCAAAATGTTCTGCATCGTCTCTTTTCCACCAACTAAGGTTTCTTGAAGGTCACTCAGACCAACCTTTCAAAGACAATTATGATCACAATAGAATTGAGAAATATTTCTGAAGACTTTTCATAAAAAAGGAACTTAAAAATTATTTTTAATGCTTTAACTTCCTTTTCCCTAAACTATGGTAATGCATTTAAAGGCCCCTTAAATAACAGCAAAAAACAAACAAAAAAAAGGTCCATAACTTCTGCATTGGTTATTAGTTCACTTTAAAATCTTAACTTTCAGAGAAATGCATGTTAAACTGCTATAGTACAGAAACAAGGCCCCAAACCCAAACCTTCAGAGTTCCTCCATTTTTAAATCATATTCTAATAAATATTTATTCATTAATGCCATTTTGTGAAGCACTTTGTGATTTTGAATGAGACGCATAATGAAGAGGACATTTCCTTAAGCTAAGAGAACTGAGGAAGTGTAGAAAGCTGAAATCCTAATAGTCATCTCAGCGTTCATAATAATTTCAATATTATGTCTTAACTTCCTGATGATGGCAGCCTGACTTCAGATTGTTACAAAGCTGCTTCCTGCAAAGAGGCAGTCATGGTGGCACACAGCTAGAAAACATAACCAAGCTTGACAGGGATGGAGGCTACAGATGATGGTTAATAAAAAAAGCTAAAGGTCATCCTCAAGCATCCGGTCATTTTGTGACAAACCCCCCCAAATTTTTTTTTATTTTTATTTTTTTTAGACAGACTAATAGCAGCTACATAAATGCCCATTTAAAGCTGATGCAAGGAGAAAGAAGAGTTTAAACGTTTTTTTGTACCATCTATCAGAACTTAAAGGAACAGAACTTTTCCTTTAGTTATGCTACCCCCTAGTGGCCACCTCAAATATCTACCTCCGTTTCTGCCAAATATTTTCATTTCAATTCAGAAGCACTACACTAAACATTCTAATTTACACCAGCATAAGAATACTATAATGACTGATGTTTCAATGGGTCTGCAAAATTAAATCAAACCATTATATATCAACACATCTCTTTCATGGGGAATGAAATAGACTTGAAGATCAGATGCAGGGTAGGAGGTTCCCCGGAAATGGAGCATGCCAAGCAATCAGGGCCTGACCTCACCTGGGTCCAGCCATAACTGTAAGGCTGGTTTCCTCCTGACGGTCAGGGTCATGGCATCGTCTTCACACTCCACTGAAGGCTCCAGCTTCTGCCAGCTCTCCTCAGATCCACTGACGGGCTCACCAGCCATGCTCATCTCTCCATCCTCAGCCTGGACTGGGATGCAAAACACATCTTTAATAAGCTTGGATGAAACGCTTGGATGGGGAAGGAGGGGGTGATGGGAAGAGGAGGAGAGGCGCAATATTCTTCTCACTGTGTAGTAACACAGGCCAACTACTGTGTAGCCAGAGTAATGTTTATTTATATGGTTAGTTCATTTCTGCAGAGCTATAATCCAAGAAAACTACTGTGTAGTCTTAGCTTTCTACTGTGCAGATTTTTATATCTAAAGGAAACATTCCAGGACATTATGCTTTTTTTGTACTATATACACTTTTTATATTGTCTGTTGTATTTTTTATCATTAATGGAATCTTGCTTTAACTCTTTGTACTCTACAGTATATAAGCAACTGGAACCAGAATTTCCGTGAAGAAGTAATCCCAAGGGTTAAAGAAATTTGAGTCCAAGTCTAAAACAAAGCAGGAATCTCCACCAATAAAGATTTGACTGCCATACCTTGGGAAAAAAATGTAAAAAATAAAAAAATTATAAAAAATCTTATGGAAACCTTACATAAGGTGGTGGTGGGGGGGGGGGGGGGGGGGTGGCGCAGCATGTTTTCATTAGAGAAAAAGCATGAGAAAAAACAAAACAGGGCAATAGTTTAATATTTAGAAGATAAAGTGAGAAAAAGCCACTTGCAGCTCTGCACTGGATTAAAGCTACAGTGTGTAATAATTACAGGGATATAAAGTCAGAAATTTAATATATTATACATAACTATGTTATTTATCATCACCTATGAGCTCAGCCATTTAACCATAATATTTGCGTTGCCTTAGAATTCGTTATTTATAATTACATAGGAGCGGGTCTCGCAGCCATGGAGGCTGACATCTTTGTGCTACGGCAAGCGCAGAGGCAACAAACTAGCGATTGCGAGATCGCCCATTACGCTCGAAAATAACTACGGCAAGTTGAGAGAGATGAACTGAGACGGTACTGAACAGTAGATGGCAGTACTATGCCTGAGAAGCGTTTAGTCTGCCTGAAACCAAAGAAGAAGAAGAAGCAGGTATACTGCGCCTCAGTAACAAGAAAGGTGAACAAGGCGGCAGGCGTGAGTGACTTTGCAAACTGTTTGGCACTGTGTGGCCAAACATCAGACGAATGGAGGATCATGCCTACTCTGTATCACAACGAAAAGCGGCGGGCACCGAACCCCCGTCATCTAAGAAGCGGAAACACGACGAGAATAAACGCAAGCGTGACAAGAAACGACAAAAAACACGGATCAACATTGGCACGGCATTTACACGATGGAAGTCACTGATGGAGGAAAAAGGTTTTCAAAGTGACGCTCAAGTTGCCAGTTTTCTCTTGGACAGGTAATTAATCCTACACACACAATTGTCTAATATCACTGCAGTTTTTGGAGTACAGAATGCTCAGACCTGTCTAAAACAATAACATGCTGCGTGATGGTGCTGTTACTCTCCAGTATACTTATTCAGCAACGTCCCTGACGTTTCACAGGTAATGATTCAGTAATTTTCTGTAAAATAATTTTCTGGATATATACCTCGGTTACTTCTCTCCGGCTCCTTTGGAGATCTTCAAGCCTTTCTTCCTCTGCTCTCACCCCGCTGGCTCCCCTCCCTCGCCTGGCCCTAGCTGCACGCCCACCCCGGCCTCTCTGTCCTCGCCCTCTTCCTCGCCTTGTAACCCCCGTGCCACAAACAAGACTTGGACTCTGTAAACGGGGAATATATATTCTTCCAGCGAACACAATCTTGCTGTTAAACTAATGACTACAATTCCTTCGTCTGTTTATATCACCATGCAAAGCAGCTCACAAAAACGTCACAACGATGTAGAAAAAATAACGGGTATATTTATTATCTAAAGTCTACATGAAATCTATACCCTATACAGACTAATGAAATACTATCTGTAAAATTATCTATGTAAACAAACCTCATCACTTGAGAAGGTAGGTGATTCCGACGTCGTGGAAGACATTTTGTCCCCTAACGCTTGCCGTACTGTTGGGGGGGAGAAGCGGTGGGGGGGAGACGTTCATTTTGCTGCAGTCTGCAGTCTGGACGTTAGATGTCGCTGAAAATTACACACTGTAGCTTTAAGTGAAATTCCCATATAATTTAGTTTGATTAAAATTTGAGGTTTCAGTTGAACATTTAATTTTGGCCTGAATGTGTTAATTTATTTATCCAATATAAAATTAAAACCTTAGTGTTGCATGTCTGCTCACATTTGTCAGTGAATGGGACTTAATCAGTTAGCAATTTGATGGCCAGTGAAGAAATGTTATGAGAAAGCTGCTATAACAATAAATCGTTACTGTTGAATGACCAAAACATTTAATTAAATCAAACTTTTGAAAAAGTCAGATATTTGACTTTGAGGGCTGTAGAGACAGACCTTTAAAAGAATTACATTGAAAGTTCTACCCATGATAAATAAAGTTGGACAAAAGGGAAATACGTTTTTAGTATGACACCCAGTCTTTGGAGTAAAGATAAGAATTGAAATAAAGCCGTTTCTTAGAATATTAAGTTAATGTATATTCATAATTCAGATATGTTACACATTCTTATTTATTTTAAAGGATAATGATCAGTCTTAATCTAATGAGAATTAGGAGAGAGTAGAACTTAAACAAAATTCTAATTTATTACAGCTAAATTGATCAAAGAATTACTTTTTTAACATTTTACTTGCCTTAGAAGAGATTGTTTTTAAAAGCTGGTCAAAATAACATTTAGCAGATAAACTGATGTTATCTCACTATGACTGAAGCATCTTCCTAATTTGTTAAGTCATGATTAAAACACAACAGTAAAGAAAAAAAACATATATAATGGATCTGAGGGATCCATCAGTCTGTTCCAGTACATCATGATCAGATAAGCATTTTATTTAAAATAAAAAATACTGCAATCTCTTATTTCAAGTGCATAATATTTTATGTTTCTTTAAGGATAAAAACATTCATTCCAATGGCAGATAATCTTATGTACCTCCTCAAATCCAGTGTGTTGTTCTCTCACCTGCAGACTGATGGCCTCCATGTTGGTGTTTGGCTTCCAGCTGAGCGCTGATGTAAAGTTTCCCAGGAACCACATGTCTGATGGTTCCTCCGCTGCAGTTCCCATCCAGAAGCTTCTGTGGAGTAGACGGCCTCTGGTGTGTTAAAGTTGGAGTAGACACCATTCTGACCGCTCTGTCCTGCTTTGACCCCTTTCCTGAGGGGTCACGGGTTTTAGGGTTGTGGCGTCCTGAGCTGCTGAGGCGTGACCAGCCTCTGATGGAGGGGGGGCTGGGGACTCTACGGCTGTTAGAAGGAGTTGGACCAGAGGTTGGTCGGAGGGAGTGAGCTGTGGGCTCACACCAGCCTACTGAAGATAGACTAATTGTAGATAAGGTGTAAAGAAGTGGAACACCAAAGCAGTAAGCTATCAGCTTTAAATGCATTGTCAATATGTTTCCTCTATGCAACAAAACACTGAGACAGACTGCAGAGCGGCTGGTTGATTTGTAGACATCCTGCAAACACACCTGCTCTCTAATTTGCACTAATTAAGGGCACATGCTCAGTATGGGTGAATAAGGACTTCAATCTAAAAGCTTTTTTAGCATTTTTGCTCAGTGATAGATTCACTACAGCAGATACACATCAAGCGTTCATTTGGTTCCAAACTAATCAAAATACAGTAATTATAAATAACTTCTCGGATTAAAATAATTGGTTTGACTAATAAAAAAATAGGATCTTTATAGCAAAGTCTCCACAGTCATTCAGCTTTTAGTCATGAAAACACCACCACTAAAGAAGCTGCCTTTACCCAACCGAATATATGGAAAATTCAGTGGAAGGAAAACATTTTAACAACTTCATTATGCTATTATTAATCTTAAAGCAGCATGTACAATATTTGAAAACCTTTTTACTACATAGAAACCACAGTTATCAATAGAAGTATAACATAAAAAACATGCTCTTAAAAGAGGACAAAATGCAACCTATCTATCTATCTATCTATCTATCTATCTATCTATCTATCTATCTATCTATCTATCTATCTATCTATCTATCTATCTATCTATCTATCTATCTTCGTACCTTTTTACATTTTTCATAGTTACAACAAAAAACTTCAGCAAATTTATCTAATTTTCATAAAGATTAACAATATATATATATATATATATATATATATATATATATATATATATATATATATATATATATATATATATATATATATATATATATATATAAAATATAATTGTAAGAAAATACATAGTTTCAAAACTTTTTTCATCAGAAACAAATTATAAAACTGATGTTTGTGGGATTTCAAGCAAAGAGTCTGTGTGTTTCAGTGTTTGTTCGTTGTTGTTCTTGATTATTTTTCTGTTCATCTATTCTGATTCCAAATGAAATTTAAATGAAAATAGATGTAGGTGAAGTCTAACATGTTGAGAAGTCTGGTATTTTCGGACATTATTTTAACCAATAATTCTGTTTCTGACTGGAAGTGTTAGCATAATACAAAGATTTTAAGAAATTATCAATGCATTTTATGTTAATCAACAAAAAAAAAAAAAAACGTTTTGCTACATTACAGCATTCAAGCACTAAATCATAAATGAAAATCAAGTGACATAAATACTTTTCTGTCCTTGATTAAAATACTTTTTGCCTGCACACCTTTGTCCACTAGAGGGCGACATCGCGTTTCTTTAGATTAATGGATCTGTTTGTTCACAGACTTCAATTATCCTCACTGTACAGGTAAATTGACCTTTGCCCCTAAATAATGCTTTCAGACTGAGCAAGCAGTTCTTTAAATTCCATCTCAAAGCTTATTTTATTATTGAAACACAAAAATATAAATATAAAAACAGCTTTAAAAACTTTCATTACCATGAATGCATATTTTTTATAATTTCCTAAATGTCTTTATTATGACAAGAATACAATATTAAGAGATAGAATAGAATAAAATAGAATATAAATCCCTTTTATTTTCACAAAGCAACAGGCATTATTGTAAAAGGGTCACACAAGTCAAAACATTAAAATCAAAAATAAAGGAATTAACTAAAGCAGGTTAACAATAAAAATATAAATACTGTACAGGAAGAGCAAAAATAAAGTTCTTAATATAAATACTGTGTAAGCACTAAAAAAGAATGAATTACCAAAATATACAAGTGTGGAAATAGCAGCAACAGCAGAGATGTGCAAAATGACAGCAGCATGTTATTTAAAGTGACTAAAAGAGGAACTATGCAAGAATCAGCATGAGCGTAAACACTTATTAAGCTTGTTGGCAGCAGGGATGGTTAGATGAGGAGCATGTTTGGTGCTACTTCTAAGCAGCACAGATATGAGTTTAGTTTCCAGAGTCAAACACACAGTTATCTAGTTTCAACCAGCACAGCCGCTTTGTCTAGCAGAAGGGGCAGATCCGTTGATGAAGGGCGCGGCAGCTGGATGAGTCATATTCAGAGTTGCCTAGCGACAGGAGTTGTTTTCTTCTGGCTCAGAGTGTGAGGACGGCGTGCGTGTCTGGATTTCATTGATAGAGGAAGGCTTTGTGTGAAATAAAAAGCAATGGGTCTGTCCTGGAAGCAGGAGGGGTAGAAGTGGAGGGAATCACGGGAGGAGACATTTAGATGTAGTAATATGAGCAAATCCAGGGAGGGACGTCCTCAGAAACAGAGGCCCTGGGTGATGACAGAAACCCCTTTAGTTGGTTTTCATGGCAACAAGTTGGCTCGCCTGAAGCTGGTTCTGTTCACTGTATGAGGAAACTACAGGTCCAACTTTAAAGACATCTGAATCTAATCAACCACTGTCTTTATTTGTGTTGAATTGACATTTAATGATGGTATTTTATTTGAGAAGAAAAAAGTAGAAAATACCTAAAAGGTTTTTTTCCATCCCTGTGTGAGATCAGTGAGATGCACATAGGGAGCAATGTTAGGTGAGAGTGGAAATTATTTCTTCTGCTGTGGTTCTTCAGATCAACAAATGTTTTATTATTATAAACAATTAGAAAGCAGCAGATTTAATCTATACTTTAATTTGGCAACTCTAAAACCATTGGTTTTGTCTTTATTTTAAGCAATGCAATGCAGATTTGCTGGTGTGCACAATTTACACGTCAAAGTGTAAAAACATCCATCCATTTTCTATCATGCTTATCCCTGCTGGGGTCGCTAGGGGTGCTGGTCTCTAGCTGTCTATGGGTGAGAGGCGGGGTACACCCTGGACAGGTCGCCAGTCTATTGCAGGGCAACACAGAGACAAACAGGACTAACAACCATTCATGCACATACCTAAGGAGAATTTAGAGAAGCCAATTAACCTAACAGTCATGTTTTTGGACTGTGGGAGGAAGCTGGAGTACCCGAAGAGAACCCCCGCATGCACAGGGAGAACATGCATACTCCATGCAGAAAGAACGAGTGCTGGAAATTGAACCCCAAACCCTCTTGCTGCAAGGCAGCAGTGCTACCCACTGCTTCACTGTGCAGCCCCCAAACAGAGATAGGCTATCTCACCTAAATATTCAACATTCAACAAAAGAAAAATAAGTATTTCATAAAAAAAGACAAGAAGTAAAATTTATAGAGTGAAAAAAATTGAAAAAAGGAGAGCTATATACATATATACACTTAAAAATACATATAGAAATATTTACCCATCGGATCTGGGTTACTAAATATTCCCACGCGGGCAGAAATGTTTACTAAGGAGCAGCTTTTTCAGGGCTTTTCTTCAAATTGCATCAGTGAAAACTCTGAAAAAATGAGTTTGTAGATTATTCCTTATTTTGGGTCGTCTGTAAAGAATACTGAACATAAATTGACTAGAACGAGCAAAGAAGAAATGCCACGATAAGACAACTACTACAGGTGGAGTGTTGGTGAAGGAAAAAAATATTGAGATATTGAAATAAATTGAAATATTTAGGTTTTAAATTATCACTTTTCCCTCTAAAACTAGTTAGAACTAGTTTGACTACCTGTCTACAGTAAAGGCAGTCACCACGAACCGTGAGTTTATCAACCAAGGAATCAGCTACTGCTCTCAAATCAGCCTCCTTCTGTTATATAGGTCGATGAGACAAAGATCATGTCCTAAATTAGAAGTGGAGGTAAGACAAGGCAAGGCAAGCTCTCCTTGCCTTGTCTTGTATAAGTTTGTATAGTACAATTCAGTACAAAGACAATTCCAAGGGCTTTACATGAATTAAACTGTGAAATAGAATGTAAATAAAAGCAAGTTAAGGTAAAACCAAGATAAAATCTCTATTCTTCCACTCTGCAGAATCTGTTAGTTCAATCTCTAACGTTATGTTCTCTTCCTTTTCACATAGTAGCTTTGCCTCGTCTGTTCCTGTTTGGCTGTGACACCATCCTGGAGAGAAACATCAGCTGTGCTGCTTCCATCAACACCTTTGTTTATAGATTTTGGAGACCGCCCTGTTTTTCCAGTGTAGTCCTGTTTCTCTAGCTGTGACTGGCTGGATGTGTTCCCTTCATCCTCTGAGATGGGAGTTGGCTCAGAGCTCGTCTGCCTGGCTGTGTGTTTCCTGGACTGGGCCGCCTTTTACAGCTGCCTTTTGTATCTCTGGTTCTTTCTATGTCTGCTTCTGTTTCCTTGAACCCCAGTCGGCCTCGGCAGATGGGCGCTCACACTGAGCCTGGTTCTGCTGGAGGTTCCTTCCTGTTAAAAGGGAGTTTTTCCTCTCCACTTTCGCTACAAGCATGCTTAGTGTGATGGATTACCTTCGAGTCAATGCAATCAACTGGTTTTCCTTAGAAAACTTTAAATCAATTTGACTGTATGATCTGGTGAACTGTAAAGTGCCTTGAAATGATGTGTTGTGAATTGGTGCTATATAAATAAACCGAATTGAATTGAATTGAAAAGCAGGTAGTGAAAAAAAAAATGAAACCTCATTTAACCGTTAACTTTTTACAGCCAAAGGCAGTTTTAAATAAACGTTTTTACTTTTACTAAAAAGAAAGTGAGACTGTCAGACCTGAAGACATTATTGCAGCTGTCAGGCATTGTAGTGGTAGCATCATGGTGAGGGCCTCCACTGTGGTAAGTGCTGCTGTTGCATCAGAAAACTTGGCTGTTGACATAAAGAATGATCACCTCCAAACCCAACTGTCTTCCCAAACACACGTCCCAGCTGCATGGATGAAGGATAAACTTCTCTTTATTAAGAATTTGGGGATCAGACCTTAAAGTCTTGCCTCTTTTACTTTAAAACAGATTTACTCCAGAGAGTTTCGAGATGCAACCAGATTGTTCCTGAGTTTTTTTTTTTAGGGTTTCCATTTTTTTTAAAACACACAAAAGATTTATTCAAATATTTATTCAAATATCAGTGTTTTTTATGGTTTTATGCAAAATTCTTTGTGTAACTAGATCTAATGACTCAATATTTACAAAGCAAGTTCATGTTAAAAGGCAGAGATGATAACCCAGAACTGAAAGACTGCTTCTGGACTCAGGCTGCGTTGGCCGGTCTCATAAAATCTCCGTTAAGCTCCTCTCAACCAAACCTGTTTGTCACAACATACTCTAATGCCCATAGAAGTCATTTTACTGGAAGACGGATCTTTAGGAGAGCCACGACTTGCTGACTTACTGTTATCTCCGTAGGCATGAGCTCATTGAAGGTGGACTGACGTGGTGTGGATCAATGCTGTTTTGTTGTGTGGGTTTCACAGGTCTGGTGGTTAGCAATGTGTTTGTACCTGAAGCCACATCTCAGTGATCCAACTAGCAGTAATTACCTTCTGCTTGTTCAGAGCTGATGTAGAATAAGATTCTGGTGAAGAAGTCACTGCTAGGCAACAGACCCAAACAAAGGGAAAGAAATCTATATATAGGTGGGTTTTCTTATTCTTTTTTAATATCTTTACATTGATTTGATGTTTGATGTTGATTTAGTGCATTGCTGAAGTGGGGATGTAATAAAAAAAAGGACTCTCCATCACTGGGAAATAGATTATGCAACTGCCAACCTGCAATGATGAGGATCCCCATGGTAACTGGAGGAGCTGAAGAAATGACCCTCAGCTCAGGTGGGATACAAACAACCTTAAAATACACCCAGAAGGGCCCATTAAAAGCCCAGATCTTTTAGAAGATCTTTTTGTTTTTTGCTAAGAAACTGCAGTATTTGGATGTCTTGTGGTCCCAGGCAGTTTAAAACACATTTGTTGCAAATCTGTTTTTGTGTCTAAACTTTGGTGGCTCCTCCGGTTTAAATGCGGTTACAGTACCTCATCAGATCTTGTTGTGTTGGCTTCCCAGATATTGTGACATAACCCAGGGAAACTGCAGCAGCTCTACGTCAGGCAGCTGCTCTCTGCCGACTCGCTCCTCCTACACCCAGTGGTTCGATTAAAGACTGAGAATAAATCTCTGAATCAAAAGCTTCTTCAGAAACCCAAATTCATAATCATGATATCTTGTGACCCACTGACATTAAGTTAAATCATTATATAAGTCCACAAAGATACGACGTATTCCATTTTAAATACATTTCTGTTTATGTTTTTAAAATGAAAAAAAAAAACCCTGACGCTAGTTTTCTGAAGTATTAACGTTAATAAAAATATAAATGCAGTCTAGTATAATAATTTGGTATTAATTATTTGTCACACACATCATCTTAAAAAACATTCACTTGCAAGATTGCATCACATTCATTATGAATTAGGCAATGCATTATTATTGGATAGTTTAATCTAAGACAGGGATTTGACATTAGTTTTGTATCAACGGTTTGTCATTCATGAGATGTTGATTTCTGCTCATCCAGAGTGTTTGGTTCAGATATTTATTGATAGTTCCCATAAGAACCAGTCATCTGGGAGGAGGGAGCAGAATTCCAGTGTTAAAACAAAGTAGAGGACCAGGAATATCTGATATCCAACCTTAAACTAACTACTGAGGTTCAGGAACCTGTAGATCCAGTGACTCCAGTGGCCCGCTGGCCTCCTGCACAGAACCTCACTTTATTTTCCCCATTTCCTTTGTTTGGTGGAGAGAAATCCTTTCCCTCCATGTTTGTGCCACTAAAATTCACCTAAGACCACGCCCAGCCCTCACTCCCTACACATCCGCTGGGAACCGCCTCTAAAAGCAGCATTTTTCAAATATATATAGGGAGGAGTAAGGCTTTGGCACAGAACGAGCTGTTCTTTAAACAAAAATGTCCAAAGTTACCCTACTCAGTTTGTAAGAGGTTATATGACAAATAACACAGGCTGGAGCCTTTTTGCAGAGAAAGGTGCCTCTTAAAAGTATTGAGTAACTGGAGCTGAATGCAAATGCACTCCACACCTTTCAGATTGTGCTCAGTCTTCATCTATGACACTAAAATATATGTAATACATTACAGTTGTTGCTTGACTGAGGCAAAGAATGAGAAGGTTTGAGGCTTATCTGGTGTCGACTGAGAAAATACTCGTGCTGTTTGTCCCCGGAGCAGTTTATCACCAACACCTTTCTGGCAGGACCAGGAGGAGCTACAAATGGAGACGTCTGACCGTTTTTCAGTTGCTCAACAACCTGGGGTGAGGTGGGAGTTTCAACACTGACTCCCCCCCCTCTTCATTTGTGGGTCTGCCTCATTCAGAGAAGCATTTCATCTACAATCCCCTGTAAATCCTGTAAATGTGCCCAAGGGGTGTTTTTCTTAAAAAGAGTGAAGAAATCACGGGGCAGGGTGCGACATTGTGTAAAATAGCAAAGGAATGAGCTCAGAGAGTCGGGCGACCACAGACGCAGAGCTTTACTGTTGTGTAAAAGCCAGCGGTGACTCGCCGGTAGTAGGGCCGGCTGCTGGTTTTGTTTTCTTGAAATTCACAGACTCCCCTAAAACACCTTCATTCTGGAGATTTCAGCACAACTGAACCTGAGAGGCAGCAGTCTGTCTTCTTCTTTGCTTTGTTTGTTTAGATCTATTATTTAAGATCAAATATCACATCTATTCAAAGCTTTACTGACGATAATTAACCAATTGTTCCTGAGATGAATGCTTAGCATTACCAGTTTAACTGTTGGTAATTTGGAAATGCATGACTCAGCCGACTGGAGAGGTAACACTCCACGATAGAGGAAAACTTGTTTAAATGTTACCACCTCTTGGCCGCCGTCCTAAGACTCTTTCCTCTATAAAATGTTAAATTGCACATGCGTCATTGTTTGAAAGGCAGTTTCAGCTCTGCTTTTAGCTTTTTGACTGTGGATTAAAAGCTAGAACCCATCAGAATAGCAAAGAATCCTTCTTTAACAATTCTGTCATGTTGCACACATATCAAAGTGTTTTGAAGTGATTTGATGTGATAGACAAGAAAGAATAAAGCACGAATTTTTAGCTGCTATATAAAAACCCGAAAAGTGTGGTGTGCTTTTGTCTGTATCACCGAAATGCTTTCATTAACAACCTTATTTGGTCTCAAGGTTGTTTTTTTTTTAGAAGAAACAGCATCATTAAGAAAAAATAACAAATCATAAACACATCTTTTTTTATTCCTAACTTTATATTTGTTTCTTTAAATAGTCAGAACCACAGATTAGAATCACAAATTGAAATAAAACTGTGCAGACAGGAATTGCAGCTCAGTCATTTTATTGAAATAGTATAATAACAAGATTAAAGATTCATGTGAAATGAATATGGACCCCTGCCAGAAGTGTGATGAGTCTGCAGAAAGGTGACTAACTTAGCAGTTAAACCGTTCTTAATAGAAATGGTGCTGTGGATGGGGGGAGGTTCCCTTCCATAAAAAAAAGCCCCTTTGATGTTACTGGTTCCAGTCCTGCCCAGTCTTCCTCAGCACATCTATACCTGTGACATCCATCCATCCCCGTAACAGCTGAGGTTAGTTCTAAGATCCTGTTTTCTCCTAGATGTCAGTGACTATCATGGTAACAACTGAAAGTAACTTCTCTATATCTCCGTGTGCCCACAGAGATAGAAAGAAAACCTATCAGTAGGACATCCTAATTGTTCCCCCCTCAGTATTGGTGATATTAGAAGAAACCTTGAGGTGCCAAGTAGGAATTAGGGAGGCACTCTTCTTTGGAGAATCCTGTTCAGAGATCAGAGGTTAGATTCTGGTATCAACATCATGCTGAAAGAGTAATGGCAGCACTTATCAAGGCAAGGCAAAGGCAAGGCACATTTATTTATATGGCACAATTCAGTACAAAGACAATGGAAAATGCTTTACATGTTTAAAATATAGGAAAATAAAACAGAATCAAAGCAAGAAGGAAAAAATAAATAAATAAAACTAAATAAAAAATATAAAAAAATCAAGCTTCCTGACTCGCAGACCTCTCGCCTTGATTACTATGTCTCTCCTCTATGACTAAATGATGGTGACATTCCTAGAAAACCTGTAATCATTTTTTAGTAAGGTTAACCCCTTAACTCCTATTGTTGCAAATATGCAGCAAACTGTTTGTTTTATGCAAAAAAACCTAAGTAGGATGTGCCAGTTTTTACACATTCAGTCCGAGCATAGGAACCTTTGTCAAGCACTCCTTTCTGGAAGGATTTCACCCTGAAGAATTAAGTTATTATTGGTTGTTATAAATGTTGCTAAGAATTTCAAACATATCTAAAATTCTAAATATATTTAAGTGTATTAGTCAAACAATCTAAATTTGGAAACTATTTTAAGCCACAAAACATATAATATCTTTTTTTATATACATGTATATAAATTACTGCATTGAGGAGTTAAAGTCAACAATCTGGTAATATGTAGTAAACCTAAGCAACCTAAAACTTAAATGCCGTCAATGTAAACTCACAGGCTGCTCAGTGAGAGTTTTAATCGAAGAATCAAACAAGAGGCTGGTGGTAGGCCTGGAGGAGTTGCAGAGATTTGCAGCTCCGGAGGAAAAATCCAAAAACAACAAAGCTGTTTATCCTTTAGTCTACAAACCTGTTTTTTTTTTTTTTTGTTTGTTTTTTTATGGAATAATTAATTTAGAGAGACATTGGTAAAAGAAACAAACAAAAAAACATAAGAAATCCTGTTTGCCACAAGCAGTCGTTTATGAACATGGGATTCCCACTGTGAAACATGATGGTGACCGCATAATGATGTGGGATGGTTTTTTTTTCTAATTTTGGGACAGAGTTGAAAATGAAATGAGATTTATTTTGAACATGATACAAATATAAAAAATAAAATAGTGCACAGTAACAAGAAGTGCATAAAAAGAAGATAAAAATACAGATATTTGTTTCCATTAACATATCATGCTCAAAAATGGGGTAGGAAGAAGTGAAAACTTATTAACTCCTACCCCCTAAACACATAAAAACTTACAGTCCTACTGTTATAAAAAGAAAAAAAAAAAAGAAAAAAATCAAAGTCAAGTGAAAGTCAAAGTGGCAGTCAGCAGTTACTAATATTTACCTAAAACATTTCCCTTTTTATATAAAAGATAACTGATGAAGTGGTGGCCATAGTAAGCCATCAGGTTCTCCCCATGATGCTCTCCCTCCCAGTTTCTTGAAATCAGTTTTCCCTGTTATAGGGCAGTCTGTCCTGGATTTTATCAACAGTAGTTGCCCCTAAGTCTAAGAACAGCCCCTACTTAAAACACCTGGCCTTAATGTCACTGTGCTGGACAACTTTAGGCCCATCTCTAAGCTGCCTTTTATTTGTAAACTCATGGAAAAAGTTGTTTACACTAAACTCAAGTCATTTTCAGATGAACATGCTATCCTGGATGTGTTGCAGTCTGCTTTTAAATCTCTGCGTAGCATTGAGTTAGCTTTGTTAAGAGTTTTTAATGACTCTTCCTGGCAAATGACTCTGGTGACCACATTATTAGTGTCCTGATAGATTTGACAGCAGCCTATGACTCTGTGGACCGCAACACTGTAAAATCTCAGTTAAACAATGTTGCTAGAATTCGTGGTACTGCACTGGATTGGTTTATGTTTTATCTTTCCAATGGAAGTGTCAGCGTGAGCCTTGAGAACTATGACTCTAGTTTCGCTCCTCCTCCTTATGGGGTTCCACAGGGTTCATTGTTAGGACCCATTCTATTTTCATTGTATTTGCCCCCCCTCCCCCTCTGGGATCCATCCTAAGAAGTCACGGCATCTGTTATAATTTTTATGCTGATGATAGTGAGATATATGTGCCTCATATCTTAACGAGAAAAAAACTGAAGTGATGGCGTTTAGTCCCAGTGACCTCTGTGAATCCTTCCTTTTGACTTGAGCCTTTTCACTGTTTTTTTTTAAGCCTGACGTCTCAAACTTGGGTTTTAAGATGGATATTAAGCTTTTATCATATCAACCAGTTGGCAAGGTCAAACCTTTTCTTACACAGCAGCATTTTGAAACAGTAATCCATGTCTTTTTTACATCTCAGCTGGGCTACTGTAACACACTTTATTTTGGTGTGAGCCAGTCCTCCTTTGCACGTCTCCAGTTGGTGCAAAATGCAGCCACACGGATTTTAACTGGAGTACTTAAGAGGGAGCACATAACTCCCATCCTGGCACCCCCCTAATGGCTGCCATTTGCATTTTAGAGTTCATTTTAAGATTATTTTATTTGTTTTTAAGTATTTAAGTGGTTTGGCCCCTCGGTGGCTCAGGTCAGCTGACCTGCTGCTCCTTGAGGTCCAAACGGAAGCTCAGAGGGGACAATCCTTCACCGTCTATTTTTAAAACTCATCTTAAAACCTATTTTTATTGTTTGGCTTTTAACACAGCATGAAACTCTCTCTGTTTTTGCTTTTGTGGTTTGTTTTATTGTTCTTTTTTTAATATAGCTTTATTTGTTTTAATTAATTTATTTTATTTTACTTGTTTTATTTCTTTAAACTTCTAATTTGCTTTTATACAAATTGAACTACTTGGAATATACAGCACTTTGTGGCGCCTGTGGTTGTTTTGAAGGGCTTTATAAATAAAGTTGAGTTGAGTAAAATACATCCAAACCCCGTTAAGAGTTCAGACCTGAAACAAAATCTGTGAGGAGATAGATAAAGATTAGGTGATGGCAAGGAGACCTTCCAGCCTCAAAGACTTGAAGGGAATCACAAATGATGAATCGTCAAATTACCACTGGAAACATGAAAAAAGCTGCTCTTAACCTTTAACAGGCATTTGAAGACCATAATATACATAGGTTTTACCAGGTTGTAATAAAAGCTTAAATATTTTTTTTTCTCAACACTGAATCTCTCTTTATTTATGATTTAAAAGATGCCCGTCTCATTTCCTTTCAGACACAAACATCGTGTTTGGATGGAATCTTTATATATGAATACATTTGAGCTTAACTGTAGAAACCGAAGACAGGACTCAGGGTTCGACGTCCAATTGAAAGATCTTGAGCTGCTGTGCAATGGTTTACATCGATGCATTTTTATTGAAAGTTCTTTAGCAAGGCTTGAAAATTGAAAATACAAATCCATGCCACACTTTTTAGATTTTTATTCCTTGCAAAATCCTAAAAATTCATCTATATCGTCTTAGCCGTTATCATCTCAACTCTGATACTCAACTCTAGACTGTTATTCAAGGACATAATCAAGCTTTATTATTTGGATACATAAAAAAAAATCCCATAAAAACCTATCGTTTTATTGTTTTCTCCCTTTTATCTCCTCTTTCTTTCATCCTTTCCTGTTCCACTTACATTGCAGTGTCCATATAACCTGTAATACTACCTGTATCATTATAATAAAGCTATTTATATGCATAAATCAAGCGAAACGCTATGGAGATGCCTGTACTGCTCCACTTGTGAGAGCAAAATCTGTTGGGCCCCTTTTTTGTCATAAAGACAATTATTCCTATTGCCACATTGCCAGACACAGGACACTGTTAAAATACAAAAAAGACAAAAATCTCTATCTTAAAAAGATTTGAACTGGAGAAAGTCAATGTATTTGGTCCCTTGCCCATAGGTGGTAAATAAAACAAAAAAAAACACAGTTAGCTATACAAGTCTCTTTTCAGACTCAAGTGAGAAAGAAGTGTTAGATGCCCCCCAGGTCTCTCCTGATTGGACGAATTTTACAGTAGCAATGATGTAAGGGGAATACTTGTCTCTTAGTCTCACTCAGGTACAGGAAAATGCAAAGTGTTCAGAAATTACCCCCCAAAAAAGTCATATTCTCTTATTTCTTCATCCGTTTGGTGATTATGTAATACTTGCCGCTGGCCTCTGATATAAAATCATTCTCATATTCAATGAGGACAATGGTTGTATTGTGATGAAATATGATAAAGTTCAAGAGGTAATTATACCTCTGCAATGTACAGTGATAGTTCATCAGTCTGGTTTTTCAAGTACAGATCTAGAGCATGATCCCCTGCATGTCAGCACGCCTCCACTGATGGCCTTCCTGAGCAGTGTGATTGGCCTGTTGCCTTTTCTGGATTTTGAAACATGTGCCCACCACCTCACCTCATCCCACCCGACCTCACCGCCCTGCTAAACAGTGGTGTGGATTAACATCCAATAGTATTTCAATCTGAATTTTTAAGCTGTATCATGCATGACTCATGGTGTTTCATATCCTTAAATACTCCAAGATGTGTTTTTTTTTTTTATTTAAAAAAGCAGAACATTCTTACTGAGGTTTTTGTTCCACAGGCTTTTATTTCTCTTTGGTTTTATCAAGCCACACTCAGTGCTCATTGTTTGCTGCATAGACTGAGCTGCAGGGAGTGCCGTGTTTCTCCCGCAGTGAACGTCGCAAACCTTGCTTCATATCACCTGCAGGGTGGGGTAGAACACACCCAGAACACAAGCAGGTCCGACCGCATTCTACTATTCCTTTTTTACCTGCCTCCATCTTGTTGGTGTCTGTCTCCGATTGTGGCTCGGAAGCAGTTTGGGTCACAGATGGCTCAGAGCATAGTTATTTATTTGCTCTCAGCTTGAGTCACTTTGCAAAGCAGGACATTTCGTATTATTTCCATGCATGGAGGGATATGTTACTCATCTGGGCTTGGTGTGTTTTTCTGAGATGATCTGTTATCTTTGATTATTTCACAACAATATCAAAATGGGACATTTAAGGTGTGGTGCCCTAAAATACAGACTAATTTATTCCAGTTTTCTCATTCCTTCTGGTATTTAATCATGCTTTTATATAGATGGGGCTACCTGGTCCAAATGTAGCCACATGCGGAGCTGTTCAGGGTCAGAACAGGCCACTGATGTTCTCCACTGAAGCATGTAGTCACTTTGCTCATCTTTCACCTGCAGCTGAGCAGGTCTGACGCTATACTGACCCTGCAGAGTCCACTTGGTGGAATATTCCCATCATATAGGCTCACCAGAAGCAAACAGACGAGCTCATTCTCAGAATGTGTTTGTTCCACCTTTCTCCCACCTGCTTTAGGTTTTGCATATGAAAATGAACGAACTGTTCTGATCCTCATTCTACTTCTCCTCCCTCTAACCGCTTCGTCCTGAAAGCAGACGGTGCCCTAGAAACAAGATTCAAACTAAAATCGTTGTCATTCATTGTGCCTCGAGCAGCAAATGCATGACATCATCCTCTCCACTGTATGTTCCACCTATGTCATGGACTTCCAGTGTCAAAGAGGCCTAAATCGTCTCAGCATTACTCCATTCACAGTCCTTTGCGAAAGAGAGTGTTAGATTTGTTGTCGGTGTTTAGTCTTTAACATTTTTATTCAATAAAATCTAAAGAGTGTAAATTAAAGAGGAAGAAAAGTGTCAATGGATACAAGCTAACACAGATTCCTTAAATGAAGAAGTTCAACTCAAGAATTTGAATTACTTACCCTCATCCGTCTTTGACATAAGCCAATCAGTTTTGAACCACGCCTTTATGAAGCCCAATCAGCATCCAGAGTGCATCTTAAAGGCCTCCAAATCTACAACCCAGTCTCCTACCGAGCCAAAATGCAGGCAGTGGTTATCTCCCTGAGCATGCGTGGGTCTCTCCGGTACTCTGGCTTCCTCCCACAGTCCAAAAACATGACTGTTGGGTTAATTGGCTTCTCTAAATTGTCCTTTGTTGTGACTGTGTGCATGAATGGTTGTTTTCCCTTTTGTTTTGTTTACCCTGCGATGGACTGGCGACCTGTCCAGGGTGTACCACGCCTTTCGCCCATTGACAGCTGGAGATAGGCACCAGCACCCCTCGCGACCCCAATTGGGACAAGCGTGTCAGATAATGAATGGATGGAATACGTTCATATTTTTAGTGAACTGTGAACAGATCAGCTTGAAGTCATGAACGTGAACAAGAGCAACGTTCACTCTGAGAATTAGCGACACACAGCTCACTTTTACATTCAGTAGATAAATGCACTTATTACAGCAAACAGCAGGAGAGACCAGCATGTCTACTGCTAGGACTGTTCTGCATTATTCAAACTGATCTACTGGTATTTCTGATACCGGTTTTGCAGAGTTTATGAACCAAGAAAGAAAAAAAACAACAACTCATGTTTCCGTGCAAACTGTGCCCATAGGGACTTATCAAACAGGTCTGTATGTCAGCCACGTCCACTTTAGATTTAAAGCGACACATCGAGTTAAAGAACTTGAACTAGTTAATTTATAGGTTTGTGAACTTAGTTCAACTTTGAGAAAGTGAACTATGAATGTGAACTACCTTTCCATCTGTGTGAACTGAACTTTATTCTTTTTCTTTTTAATCATGAACTGGCACAACATTGAATATACAGGTGCTGGTCATAAAATTAGAATATCATGAAAAAGTAGATTGATTTCAGTAATTCCATTTAAAAAGTGAAACTTGTATATTATATTCATACATTACATACAAACTCATATATTTCAGATGTTTATTTTGTTTAATTTTGATGATTACAAATGACAACAAATGAAAATCTCAAATTCATCATATCAGAAAATTAGAATATTGTGAAAAGGTTCAAAATTGATGGCCCCTGGTGCCACACTCTAATCAGCTAATTAACTCAAACCACCTGCAAAAGCCTTTAAATGGTCTTTCAGTCTAGTTCTATAGGCTACACAATCATGGGGAAGACTGCTGACTTGACAGTTGTCCAAAAGACGACCATCGACACCTTGCACAAGGAGGGCAAGACACAAAAGGTCATCGCTAAAGAGGCTGGCTGTTCACAGAGCTCAGTGTCCAAGCACATTAATAGAGAGGCGAAGGGAAGGAAAAGATGTGGTCGAAAAAAGTGTACAAGCAAGAGAGATAACCGCACCCTGGAGAGGATTGTGAAACAAAACCCCTTCAAAAATGTGGGGGAGATTCACAAAGAGTGGACTGCAGCTGGAGTGAGTGCTTCAAGAACCACCACACACAGACGTATGAAAGACATGGGTTTCTGCTGTCGCATTCCTTGTGTCAAGCCACTCTTGAACCACAGACAGCGTCAGAAGCGTCTTGCCTGGGCTAAAGAGAAACAGGACTGGACTGCTGGTGAGTGGTCCAAAGTCATGTTCTCTAATGAAAGTAAATTTTGCATTTCCTTTGGAAATCAAGGTCCCAGAGTCTGGAGGAAAAGAAGAGAGGCACTTCATCCATGTTGCTTGAAGTCCAGTGTAAAGTTTCCACAGTCAGTGATGGTTTGGGGTGCCATGTCATCTGCTGGTGTTGGTCCATTGTGTTTTCTGAGGTCCAGGGTCAACGCAGCCACATACCAGGAAGTTTTAGAGCACTTCATGCTTCCTGCAGCTGACCAACTTTTTGGAGATGCAGATTTCATTTTCCAACAGGACTTGGCACCTGCACACAGTGCCAAAGCTACCAGTACCTGGTTGAAGGACCATGGTATCCCTGTTCTTAATTGGCCAGCAAACTCTCCTGACCTTAACCCCATAGAAAATCTATGGGGTATTGTGAAGAAGAAGATGCAATACCCCAGACCCAACAATTCAGAAGAGCTAAAAGCCACTATTAGAGCAACCTGGGCTATCATAACACCTGAGCAGTGCCACAGACTGATCGACTCCATGCCACGCCGCATTGCTGCAGTAATACAGGCCAAAGGAGGCCCAACTAAATACTGAGTGCTGTACATGCTCATACTTTTCATGTTCATACTTTTCAGTTGGCCAACATTTCTATAAATCCTTTGTTTTTATTGGTCTTCAGTAATATTCTAATTTTCTGATATGATGAATTTGAGATTTTCATTTGTTGTCATTTGTAATCATCAAAATTAAACAAAACAAACATCTGAAATATATGAGTTTGTATGTAATGTATGAATATAATATACAAGTTTCACTTTTTAAATGGAATTACTGAAATCAATCTACTTTTTCATGATATTCTAATTTTATGACCAGCACCTGTATATATAGGTCCGGACTTTGAGTAGGCCGTTCTGACACACAATTATTCGTTTGATGTAAACTAGTTAGAGTCCCGGGTTTGTTGGGAGGGAGACCGTCTTTCCATATTTAGCTCAATTTATCCTCTCATCAACTCCAACCAGCGTCCTTGTCTCTACTGAAGAAAGGTATCCCCTTAGCATGATGCTACCACCTCTATGTTTAACCAATGAAGGTGTTGTGTTAAGATGAATAATCAAAGTTCTTTTTTCCTCCCAACCAAAAAGTTTTATTTTCTCCCCCTTCGTAACTATTTGTGACACGTCTGATTATGAAACATCAATAGGCAGATCAAAATGATTTTAGAAATGTTACCTTGAAACTAATAAAAAACATGAAAAGCCACTAAGATTTCCTGCCACTTAGTGAGTTCTCTTTCACAGATACCACCAAGTGCCTGGCCACAGATGAATAGATAACATGTTTTCCACACAAAGCACTTCACTGATTGGTTTTGGCTGTGATGCATTTTTTAAATTGCTTTTGCAATTCTTAATATGGGTAGAGTAAATCTGGTATAGCTGTTATAAAAGACAAATGTTGCTTTACTGAAATCCATCTCTCTTCCTCAAACAAATTCCACATATTGCCTCATATTAACGGGGGAATTGTGCTTCTGTTCTGCCTCTCAGCAGTGTTAAATTTGCCAGAGGGATCTGCTCCTAACTCTGCAGGCAGATGATGAACACAGATATTTTAGTCTTTGTTCGTTTTTTTATGTGATTTCTTTCTATAGATAGAAGTTTCCATCAGTGTCCACTTTCTTGCAAAGGTACCACTGCAACGTTCTACATTGTTTCGTCAGACTGGTTTTAGATTTGCACGCACTGCATACTTATCTGTTCTCTATTTTGAAAAAAAGGAAGATTTTGTTAATTCCTCTTCAGAAAGTAGCTCCAGGTCAGTCAGATTGCATGGAGAACATCGTGAACGTCCATTTTCCCGTCTTGCCTCAGATTCTCAATTATATTCTAGTCTGCAATTAATAGGCTGTTTTCAAGACAAAGATACTTGATTCAAACCTAATTCTCAAAATGTGAAACTGGGGCTACTTAAAGTGTTTGTGAGAACATAATTTAACATTAGCTTTTTTCACGGTAGATTCAAACTCATTATCAACAGAAAGAAAGAAAGTTAAGTGCTTATATTATGAATAATCTACATTTAAGATTATAATGATACTTCTTCATTAAAATCAAGCCAATCAGAGCAGTGATTAGCTGTCCCCTCCAGGAAGCACCTACCTTGACTGTGCTGCACCTGCCCAGTAAACAGCATGAAGACTTTCACCCTTGATATAAGGCTCAATGTTATTCCTCTCGATCAGTTTTACTCAAAATTGAGAACATGTGGCTGTTTTAGCCCTTAACCTTCAAAATGACAGTAGTGCTTCTTTTTTAGATAATGTCTAAGTCGGGGAAATGTGTTTTTCAGCTGCAAGAGCTCTGACTTTTTTCAGCCCTAACATATATTTCAAGAGGTAGCTTGAGCTAGCTATGCCATCAAATGGGGAGCACCCACACAGGGAGAGGTCAAAGTGAAGGCAAGCACCTTTCATCTGGATTAGAGGAAAGAACTAATAATGTAGAGCAAATCAAAAGTTCTGAATAACAAAGATAATATTCAATCATATATATCTGTCTCAGAAGACTTAATTTAGATCGGGTAAACTTTAGGTGATTCATATCCAGGTTCAAAAACCAGTGGGAGATCCTTATGGATATAATTAATGACAAGCTGACTGTTAGAGCAAGAAATGTATTTCTTTGCCTTTTGCACTTTTAAACAATGTCAGTGCATGTTATTTCAGGATTACCCTGCATTTCGTTCATTCAACTCTCACTGGCTTCCTCGTCTCTGCTGAAGAAAAGCATCCCCACAGCATGATGCTGCCAGCTCAATCTTTTACTCAATACAATCCATCTGGAAAAATGCCTCATCTAATCCAACGTCCCCAAAAATACTCCTGTCTGCACACCTCAACTTCTACCACTAGGGGTGTAAATCACATCCATTATGGGGATTGATTCAGTATCGATTTCCTGACTGAAATTGCGGAAAACAACTCATAAAGTTGGACCCGCTAGTAGAGCGAGGTGTGCGAGAACTCTGGGACCCTTTTTTTCACCTGGATCCCCGCTCTTTTTGGCCCTCGTGTCCCTCCGTTGTCGGACAAACCCGCCCCCACTTCCTCACCACCTCGGCCGTATCTAGACCCACAGCGTATAGCGCAGACCACACTAAAAATTTAGCATAAATCAAAAATGTCTGCGTCAAGCTCACTGCGCTACAAGGAAGCGAGGTAGGAGGGCAAAATAGGTTTGGGGCCACCGCAGCACGGGAGTCAGAATTATGCCAAGGAGCAAATGGATAAAAATAAACTGGAGGAAAAAAAAAACGAGTCGCTACTCTTGTGGACGTGTCGATGCATCGGATTGTCGGCTGTTGGATAGATGTATTGATACAAAACGATTATTATTTACACCCCTATCTACCACTGCGTTGCTGTCACCCTCATTATCATGAAACACCCGGAGAAGCTGCTGTTTAGTTTAATTCTACCAATTGTAAGCACTCTAATTAGCCTGCAGGCTGATGATCTAGAACTCACCCCGTCTTAATATTCCTCCTCGGTTAATTCATCTCCTTTATACTTTTCTGAGCATCTTAAAGTGGTATGGTTTGGCTCAACTACAAACACTGCAGTCCCACAAGGCTTTGTGCTGAGTCCCTACCTCTTGCTTTATACCAGTGACTGCATCAGTACGCCTCCAAAGATCATTTATTATTAATAAACTGATGACATGGTCATCCTTGCTATCCACAAAAGTGTTTTATTTTCTGTTCTGGAATATGACAACGCTGTTTGTCACTGCATCCACTGACCTGGAAGTACACCTGAATTTAAACAGAACCAAGGAACTGGTGGTAAGCCCTCCGACTCCTCTAACATCAACAACCAAACAAACAACTTCAAATATCTTCAAGTAACAGTGGATATCAGACTCACCTTCAATCAGCAGATCACAGACATTCATGAACAAGAGCCACTAGAGACGAGCAGCCATCCCAGTGGGACTCTGGGTTCCCCTGTGTCTGCTTCTGTGACTTCTCCAAAAGCATCATCCAATCCAAACTATTACACTGCTCCACCTTTTTTCATGACATGCTTGCTGTTAAAAGAACAGACTAAACTCTGAGGCATAACCTGCTTGGAGAATCATTGTTCTGTTTACGTCCAACCCTTCTGAACTCAATTATAGAGCCATCACACGCAGTGTATTATCTGTAATACAGAACTTTACTCATCCACGACATGAATACCTCACGCCGTTGTCATCAGGACGCAGATGTTGAACACTGAGGTGCAGAAAAGCTTGTTTCAGGAAATCGCTCTTGCACGTGGTCATAGCAGTCGTAATCAACAGGCTGGGTGGGCCATGCATTGATAGGTTTTGACCTGTGCGTTATTTTTATGGTGTTTTGTTTGTTGAAGTATTGCTGTGCCTTATTGTTAATGTATGCTGATGAGGGGGAGTCCAGGGGGTGGTCTGTGGAAAAGGGATTGAGCGAAATGGGATAATAAAGTCTAAAAGGAGATGTAATCTTTGACGGCTAGAGTTGTCTATGGATTCATTCGGGGGTTCAGAGTGAAGGAGGCCAAATGTAAAGACAAACTTTGAATCATTTTCCTCCCTCTGCACAAACAACCACATAATCCTAATAAAGAATTTTATCAGAATGTTTTAATATCCCAATAAAATACTTTGTGGTTTGTAGTTCAGATAAGACAGACTGTAAAAACCTTTAACTGGTATGAATACATTTGCAGGGCCCTTTAAACTAAATGGTACGAAATGCTTTGATGACTTTGAATCACCAGGCTCTTATGAAGCACATAACTCTCCGATGGGAATTAAGCAGTGACAGTAGGCAAGAACAAATAAAGTCACAGCGGTGTGAAAAGTCTCCCAAACCTCCCCACCCTTTACATTCCAACATGTTCCTCCTTACTTTGCACTTAGGCAACAACTTGTACTCGTTTGCCCTCTTCCTGCCTGGCCTCCTGTTGTCAACAGCAACATGCCTTCATCCTGAAACACTTTTCTCTGTAACAACAATGGGAAAAAAAACTGAGGGAAACCATGGGGAAGGAAAGCATAAACGTCTACGTGCCCAGATATAGCTATTTCTGTGCATACGTGTCACCCGTAGCAACAAGACTGTGATTGTGGTTAGCTGGGCTGTCCGTCTGTCGCCATGGCAGCGTGCATCCAGTCAGTGTTTTAGGAGTTCCCCCTCAACACTGCCCGTGAGTCACCAGCGGCCCTCATGAGAGTAAACATCTTCAGCTGATTGGCAAAGACATGAGAAAGAACACCAAAAAAAAAAGACTCGTTTGAGTTTGTATCTATGAGTGAATAACGTAGGGGGGAGGGAAGAGAGTAAGAGATGTCAGGGATTATGTGAAAAGCAAACAAGAGGCTTGTCTAGGGTGTGGACTTAAAAAGTGGGCTGGGTATAAGTGGGCGGAGGGGTATTTTCTTAGGTTTGTGCCTTTAGAATCTCAGTCTGGAATTAGGATCATTGACAGCAGGAGGAATAGAACCTGGAAGAAACTTGCACCCCTCTAACGGTAAGTCAAAGTTTTTGCTTTGCTTCTTAGAGCTGCGGTTGAGTTGATTCAGCAGGATAGGAAAAGGGATGTTTAAACATGTTTCCTATGGAATATTGGGTACTGAATGCTTTCCTTTTAATTCAGGTGCCAATCTTCTTGTCTACCCTAACTTGCTTTAATGGTCAAATTATCACTGACCTGAGTAGTTTACTTTACAGTGATATAAACTAAAAACTGGTTTGGAGATGCAGATAAAAATTCATTAAGACTGAAATTTCTAGTTTCTAAAGTCAAAATGAGATCTTTTTCCATTTTTAAGATGGAAATGCAGTAATATCATGGCAAGACATTAAGGTCTCTGCAGGAATTTGGGGAAACCAAATATTCCAAAAGTGTGTTTTTAATGAAAACATACCCTTTAACCTTTTCTCTTTTTTATCCTAGCCATATTTTCTTACTTAAAAGTCAGTATACCCCGGTAAAATCTGCAGAAAGCATCTATGTTTCAGCATCTATATGCTTTTTGGCTGAAATTGCACATGGTTATATCTAAAAAGTAAGTCTGAGGTGAGACAAGAGGGGAGAAAAGTTGCAAGGTTGTTTGAAGCCCGCTCACATGTCTGGAGGCTCGATGCCCCGTGTATGAAAGGGTTTGTTTGAGTGAGCGACAGTGGGCCGAACCCTGGACCACTCCTTTAACCAAGCGAGAACCAGCACATTCCACTGATCCTCTGATCTCTCCCCGCGTGGCCTCAGGTCCGTATTTAACCCAAACAAGGCCCATGTACACATGCGGTTCTTAACGGGCAACTAAAACTGTAATGATAGTTTTACAGTGAAAACATGAAAACAGTTGGTAAAATTAGTTTGGTGTTTGTTTTAAAAAGAATAAAGGGTTGCATTATCTGCCAGAGTGAGGAGGGATCAGCAGCTTGGAAGGATACAGTAACTGGGTGTATGCTCTACAGTTATTTTAGGGAGTGGCAACCATCTTTCAAACATTGGACAAGCTCAAACTCATCTATCAACTATGAACCATTCTACTCACTTGTCTTTCCTTACCTCCCTAGGCTACTTATTGTTTCTGACCCCCCTCCCCCTGACGATCCACCATCACCTTTGCATTCAGCCCCTGTTAACTGAGCTCAGTTTGCAGACATTTTCCACAAGAGGGCCTCAGCTCTAGACTCAAATTAAAAGCTACGAAGCGACGCCCTGAGTGGATGTGAGGCCTTTTGGTCTTCTATTCAAGCTTAGAATGAGCGGTTATAGAAAGGGTTGGTGCTTTTCCCAGCATATGTTTAGGTTAAGCTGTAACAACATATTCCTAAAACTGTGAGGTGAAACCAATTTTTTTCCATTCATCTTTTCAGAACAGTCATCATGCTGATCCTCATCGCACTTTCAGTTCTTCACATCGCAGCCATCATCCTCTTGCTGGTTGCTACCATTGACAATGTAAGTATTGTTCATATTGCATGCTTGTGAAAACACGTTATGCAGGATTTCACAATTTTAGACGATCACAATGTTTGTTCAAAGGAAAGTTAAATTGGATAGTTTAAAGAGGTTCTGGTAAAAAAAAAATCAACCTGCAGAAGTTAAACGTTAGGCCCCACCTATAGTACTCTATATCATTTTAAACAGATATATTTTTTTTCCATTATTTTCTTTTAATTGCAGAGCTCGGCTAATAATTAATTTTGAATTACATGCATTTAAATACAATCAAAAAGCTGCAGGACACTGGAGTTTGACACCACTGATCAAGTTCAGGTGGTCCCAGAGACTAATGCTAACAGCTAGTCTAAGAGAGGTCAAGACTAAAGTGGACCCATGGCATCTTGAAACAATTTAAGCCTCAAAAACATCACTTTATGCTTCTGGTATTGTGTAAATATTGAAGTCATCACTGTGTTTTCTCTGGGAGGTTATTTAAAGATTAGATGGGATTTATTAATACAGGAAATGACGGTTGGAGGCGGTACACCACCACTGATCTTGCTGAGTGAAACATTTCTGGTAGATTAGACAACTAAAACACAAGTAAGGTATTCTGAAAATGAAAGAAATAACCACAATTTAAAACTTTTGAACTTCTGACCTTTTCATTGTCCAGAAACAGTATGTATATCTATATATATATCTACACTGCAAAAACAATCCAGAAATAAGTAAAAAATTCTTAAATTAAGTATATTTACCCTTAATTTGAGCAGGTAAATAAGATGATCTGCCAATGGAATGAGTATTTTTACTCTTAAAATAAGATAGTTAGATAATATTTACTTGAAATAAGTAATAAAATTGTTTTTTCTTATTTTAAAAGGAAATTGTCTTGTTCCATTGGCAAAGTGTCTTACTTACGTCCCCAATTCAAGGAAAAATTCACTTATTTTAAGAAAAAATAACTTATTGAGGTTTCTATTTTTTGCAGTGTATATATATATCTATATATATATCTATATATATATATATATATATATATATATATATATATATATATATATATATATATATATATATATATATATATATATATATATATATATGTTCTATTCTGACGTTGTGTTTTTCCTTTCCACATTTTAAATCCAATTCTCTGTAACCAGCCATCCACTGAAAACAACAAATAAAAAGTTTTTAAAAATGCATCAGTTTTAGATACCTTGTTAACCTGGCAAGTTAGACTGATATTGGGTTCCTACTGTCTGCCTATGATTGGTCTCAGCCAATCACAGTAACAACATAAAATAGCATCAGACGCCATGAGAAACCACAACAACTTACACTTTCGTGCTCTTTTTGACCTCTTTCAAAAGTGAAATTCAGGATTCTGACAAATGGCATGTGCTAGCAGCAGCTACGCGTACGTCCTCCTGCACTCTCACGTTTTGCTTTCAACTGTGGGCTCGGCAGCTCTTGTCTTGCTTTCATCACATCTTTAATTCCTGCCTTAAACCATAATAATGCAACATAATCAGGCTACCTGTTACAGGTCGGTCTTGAGTGGTTTAAGCTGGAGCGGTTTCTTACTGCAGCTAATATATTAACTACAGATAACCTCACCTCAGACATTCTGTATAATCTCAGTGAGTCAGTTAATCTCTCCTGCCTCTCATTCTTTTTCTGTTAGTGGTTGTCTCTTTCTTTCCCGACCACATACCCATCATTTTTGTTAGACTCAGCTCAATCATAGTTTGTTTAACAAAGTAACCTGCGAATGCTGCTCAGAAATATCTCAGATTCCTATCTGGGTAAGATTCCGAAGTGTGAGATGAGTAATACCAATTTTATGTGGGGATGTGCATGGGCCCTTTAAAGTGTCTCTCCCACCGAGGAGGTTTCTTCCTCTCTGAACTCTGACCTTAAACAATGATGTAACAGACTTTGTCACAGGATTCGATTAATTTTTGTTTTTCTTTTAACCTTCCCATCAGGCCTGGTGGGTAACTGAAACCGTGCGGACAGATATCTGGGCCCGGTGGGTGTTTATGGATAACAAGTGGAATTATACTGACCTCCCGGACATCAGTTCCTACCCACAAGGTGAGCCTAATTTATCCCTATTAATAAGGAAATATCTAATTAGAAATTCTAACTTTTTTATTAATTTATTGCATATTTTGACTAAATATGGCCAAATACAAAAAACCTTTAAAGCCCAAACACTCATGTTCACTTCCTCACACGAAGTCTTTGTTTATACAGGAAATATGGCTCGCTGCCCAATGTAACAGAGTTTGCATTGGTATTAGAAGCACTCAAGGGAAAAAATAAAATAAAAATTGTATTCTAAATCAGGTTCTCTATCAGATTTTTTGTTTTTCTAGTTATGAGTGAGTGAGTGTCGCCATGTGTTATAGCCAAAAAAAAGGTAACAGTGGAAAAGAAACAGGGAGTGATGATACAAAACTTGATCTCTGCATTATAGCTTGCTTCTGCATAAATTAAAGAGCAAATTCAGTCTTTTAAACAAACCATGTTTGACAATTTTTTTTATAAAATCTGAATTTGAACATTACACTGTTTGAGATATAATAAAATAGCTATTTATATGCTATTATGACGTTTAGAAGTTTAGGAATATCCACATATTAGTCAAACCAGCACTGAGCTGTTTTAAATTTCACAATTGCAGTTTTTGATTAACAAAAGAAGGAATTTGGTAATCTTTTATATTTATTAATTTAATTACCCATCTTGTTGATCGTGTTGCTCTCTTGCTCCCCCTGCAGATTACCTCCAGGCAGTGCAGGCCACCTCTGTTCTGGCCTGTATTTTCTCCATCATTGGCCTCTTTGTGTTTATTGCTCAACTCTTCACCCTCCCGAAGGGAAACAGGTTCACCATCTCCGGTGTCTTTCAAATTCTTGCCTGTAAGTAAAGCTATGGTTGAACGTTTTTCCATATCTCCCAATGATCTCCATTAAATTGTTTTTGTTTTGGTTCTTTTTTCATCCCTTCAGGCCTGTTCATCATGATCGCAGCCTCCATCTACACAGACCGCTTCCATTTGGACGAGGCAGAAGGTAACTATGGCCACAGCTACATCCTGGCATGGATCGCCTTCGGTTTGACCTTCATCTCCTCCATTGTTTACTTTGTGCTACGTAAGAAGTAGGGTGGAGCACAATGGACATTTGATCACACTCCACCTAACCAGTTTCTTTGTTATTTTGGACAGATCTACTCTTTCAGCTGAAATCCTGTTGGTTTTTTTTCCCATTAAATTTAAGCTGCTAGTGTAAACAAAACAGACCTGTGGATATTCTCTTACACATTTAATGTTGGACTGAGTCTGCCTTCAGATGTTACCTTCTGAACTTTGGGGCAAACCTAGCCAGTCGCAGTCGTATTTAAGTGTATTTTCAGCCAGGAGTCGGGCTGGTTTACTTCAGGGTATACTTCATTTTATGCTGAACAGAGAAAAGCCTTCCTGTTAATGAGAGACAATGATAAATCAAGACGGTAACACATCATGATGAGCAGACAAATCAAATATTTAATGATTAGCTAAATGCATGAGTCAGGATCATTAAGCTGTTTATGAATGATTTTTTTCCCCCTGTGTAAATGAGGGAGTAAAAATCACTATTTAAAAGAGATCTTTAAATATTTGACTGGCAGCAATATTATAATGTTTTACCTAATAAGATGAATAAATATCCAGTGTAAAGAGTAAAATCTGTGGTTATTTTTCATATATACTTTTACATATATGGATATGTATGTTACAATAGTAAAAATGAAAGGGGAATTTTTTTATGTTTTTGCATTGTTTTTGTTAGTTTATCAATTATATTTTCTTCTTTCATAAAAAGTTTTTTTTTTTTTCCCACTAGGCTAAACTAACGTGATTTACAGTCTTTAGAATATCATATGAAACTAATGCAATTCAAAAATGATTAAAGATACATTACTCAAATATCAGCTTTGGATAAATAAATGTTTCCATAAAAGGATGACTGTTTTAATAAATGAAGCACCACTACTTCTAAACGCAAAATAAGGTTTAATCAAAAATGTCTTTTGATTGTAAATCCAACATTTTCATGCGCTCACATCAGCTGTTTATATAAAGGCATCTGTTCCAGAAATGAAGCATGAGACATAATGTGTAAATAGGCTTTCTTAAAGGAAAGCTCTGTATGTCTGATGTTGTTTATTTTTGCTACATGATTGACAATTACATTGATTTTTGAAATAAACATTTTCTTTTTCATTTACTGGTGACTTGTCATTTTTTTTTGTCCTTCCTTTTCATTTAAGATTAGATGTGGTGGTGATCATAACGGATCACAGTATAAATATTCACTGAATAACAGAACAATCCTGAATAGGCAAGGTGAGTGTGGATTGAATGTTCAATGTCCATCAGCATCTTAGTTAATTAAAATGTCGTCAAGAAGTGGTTTGATTCACAAAATCAATTTTAAAGGGAATCACGTTAAGTAGCCTTAGACAGGGAAATTCAAATTCTGCTCTTGAATTTCAGTAAAAACTAATTATGAATATGTGCCTGTAGGAGTTCAGAGTGGGCTGTAGTCCTCGTACTGTTCGAAGGGATTCTCTTTGTGTTCTGGGAGCATCATGTGAACAGAGATGGAGGGTGAGAGAGAGGGGGAGGGCAGGGAGAGACGGTGGAAGGGGGAAGCAGGTGCAGGGTGGGTCGGAGGAGAAGGGAAGGAGTCTGAGTGTGTGAGGGGAAGAGACTGGGAGTGTGTGAGCCTTGGGGATGCGGGCGGGGAGGACGCTAATGGAGGCTCGTAGTAGGGAGACAGGTGGGAGATCATGGGAGCAGGCAGGGGTGCAGATAGGGGTTCAGATTGGGTGACCGGTAGGTTTGGGGGGGTGTAGTAGGGAGCGGGTGGCAGGAGTCCCACAAAGTTAAAGCTGCAGGGGTTGAGGCTTGAGGTGCTCCTGGGTCCCACCATCAGGACAGTCTTGGTGTAGTTGTTCAGGGTGGAGACGCCTGCTGCCATGCACACAGTGAACGCCACCCAGACCACACTGTCAGAGAGAGACATGATGTATCTGTTTAGGTCTGTTGATTTGAGTCAAACTAAAAGTAGAGCTACATTTCAGAACCGTCTTTATCATTGTGCCAATCACCCTGCAAGATGGTCCGATCCAAATTTTTAAGGATTTAAATGAATAATGGAAAGTTAAAGGGACAGTGGAGGATTTTCTTTTTCGGGGTGGATCATCAAAATAATTGGTCCTCCTAATTGTCATCAATTCTGGTGATATTTGTTTATGTTAAGCTGTCCTACGTGCTTGTCCCCATTTACACCTACCGGTGGTGAGTCTGACATAGTGGAAAAAATGCAAATCTTCTTTTGGAGAGTGAGCTTGTATGAGCGATGCAAACAGCAACTTTTGAAGAGAGAGTGCACATGGAGAAATGGGCTCCTGCATTCTCTCGCGCACGACTAATAGGTGTTACCTCTTGCATTTTTTTTTTTTTTAAGTGGAGAGGACGGGTCTTATTAAAAAATTGCGAAAATCCTCCAATACCTTTAATATCAGAAGCAGATCATTTAAACTGATGTGAGCCATGTGTTTGGTTGTGTTATTTGCCCCAGTAAGTTGACATCAACTGGACCAACAGTTGTTGGATTCCAGCAGTAACGTATATTGTCAGCTGAACAAGTAAGTCCTTTTAAGCTTGTTTGTTTCTGAGGACTATTGAAATAGCTGGCAGGTATCAAGCAACCCTAAAGATTCTGTTTCTGTTTATGTAAAATCAAAAAACCTTGGTAGTGTGAGGAATTTATCGAGGCAATGGAGAATGACATGTCCTTGTCCTTTAGGAGGTTCTTCAATTTGGCATAAAGAGATTGATAGGTGTAGTTCAATTTGAACTCTACACAGAATCCACCTGGAATGGCTGCTGTGGAAATGTTAGCAAAAGGGAGGGACATTTAGTACAATTCTTAGCATTGGTTGGGTAAATATCACCGACTCACACCTGCATCCCATGTCGAGCTTTCAGCCAATCGCAGCAGCAGTAGGAGCTGTGATTTATCACATTCTTGATTTGTTTCTCAACTAGTGGAGTTAACTGATAAATCCAACTCTTGTCAAATCCGGTTTGGAGGAAGACGCAGACATCTTTCCTATCCCAATCACAAACCGTGTCCCTTTGCTTGTATTGCAAAAAAGAAAGAGTGTATTCCAGGTCATAGACTGAAAAGTGGGGTCTGTGCTTCTGGTTGACATCCCATCATTGCATTTCATTGGTTTGAGACATTTCTGTAATCAAGGCTAATTCATCTACTGGGTTCTGACAAAGTGGGTTTTCAGGAGTTTGTCAATTCATCAATCTCATGGCAATTTATCTTGTTTGCAAGGTAAGATGCTGTTGTGAATGAGACACACACACACAAAAAAAAAACAGGGCCCAAGGTGAGTTTTGGACCTTGACTAGAATTGTTGTTGACCAATGGAATGAGAACTTTGAGGATATCCTTATCAAGTCACAATCTCCAAGTGGGATCTGACTGCTTTCGGTTTGGGGTTAAATACGCATTTTTGCACAGGAATGGCTGAGATTTGTCCTTCTTTCCTGAATGCTATGCTCACCAGGGAGGTGTCTTAGCTGCAGTGCCACACTAATGCCGTATAGAGAACTGGTGCCAACATTTAGAGGCAGACTAGACTTGAGGTTATTTTTTCCCACAAAAAAGCTGATCATTGTTTGAACATGTGCCTCTACTTCTCTTTGGATGCACATAAAGCACCATGGGGGAGTGTTGGCCTACTGGTTAGAGCAGTGGGCTTTTGCTCTTAGAAGGTTGCAAGTACCCGATTCGATCCCCATAACCTGCACTCTGGGTCTCTGAGCAAAACCCTTAACCCCACACTGATCCCCTGGTGCTGCTCAGTGGCAGCCCACTGCTCCCCAAGGGGATGGCTTAAATGCACTAAATGAGTTAAGTGAGTTAATTTCTCCATTGTGAGATCAATGAAGTTCATTTTTTTTGTGCCTTTCATCGTGGCCATGGATGGACACCTTTGCAGAACTGCTTAGGGATCGTTTAGAATTCATTGATCTGATCTTTATGTGCCTAAAGCCAGGCGTACGCTGTACAATTTTTTGCCTCTTTCGCGACGATTTTCCAGTATGCGAGAAATTTTTCAATCGGGCCGACTTTCAGCCTGATTGTGCGTTTTGAGTCGTGTAGTGTACAGGAGTAACGAGGGGCAATCAGCAACTCACGACCACCTCCTGATCAGGAATCATGAGGTCGGGAGATAAAGTCAAACGTGTTTGAAATTCAGCTGGCCATCGTGGGCAAATCACTCAGTGGACAAACAAGGATTCTTCTTCTCAGACGAAAACAAAGAAGCATGGTGGGGGTGCGACTGAAATAGAGTTCTTTCTTTAAAATTGAGTGACCATAGTAGCCACCTTTGCTCAGCCATGTCTTTGTCCAAATACGTCGCCCCTTGTTTTTAGGGATTTCCGCACACAAAATTGCACAAATTGTCAAGGCAGCACGTTTCACTCTAGTGAGCTTCGTATTCCTCCTCCACTTGTTTGGCTTCCGGATAGACGAGTCCGAGTAGCGCCATCTCACTGTGGAGCTGAGTTCGACATGGTTTTTAGACGTACAGTGTGAGCAGGTAGATCACATCAGATAGTCGGGTCGCACAGTCTGAGAACAAACATCGCGAGCTGAGAATTTTTAAACCCTGCGGATTCATGCAAAAATTTAAAAAATCGTGAAGTGTACGCCGGCTTTATGGGGAAGGCTTGACACTGTGTCGGGGCTGCTCCTTGTCATTAATCCTGTTGGTCTTGTCTTTGGTCAGGATATTAAGACTTGGTCAATAGGAGGATGGTAGCTAGTATCGGAATCATATGGAAGTAATTATGTGTCGCTGGGATTTGAATTAAAAATGCCACTGAAATTTAAATGTTGTATGTTTGTACTTACTGTTTCAGTGTTAACATATATTCAGAACACATTTTTGACCTACAAAAAATCATTGTCATTATTTCTACACAGTTGAAATTTAGTTATTTTCTCTTCAAGCTAAAAATTCACATTACTATTTCAAAGTGATTACATTTTCAATACTTATTTTTCAGTTAAATGTTTCAGTGTTAAAAAAATGCATATAAAAAAATTCAACCTTTCAAAATTCAAACTCAATATTTTCAGCCTCCTAAGATTCAACCGGCTCTATGTCACTGTTTTAAATTCGGCGTCTAAATTCAGTGTAAAAAGGGAAGGGTTACTTCAGGTCACAGACATTAGCAATGGATTGTGGTGTCCAACACCCAGCCAATCCCGTTATGTTTTCTTAGTCACGTGACGTGACGCTTGCGGCGCTCATACTGAAGGAAAACCAGCATCACGGAGCCGGTCATGCAAGCTAACGCTTTTAGGTCAAAAATGTGTTCTGAATATGTTTTAACACTGAAACAGTAAGTACAAATATACAACATTTAAATTTCAGTGCCATTTTTAATTCAAATCCCAACGACACAGATTTACTTCCATAGAATCAGGGTTTCCGTCTTCTGGCCAGTATGATTGAGCTGAATGTACAGTGACTAAAATGAGTCAAGTCCTTTAAAACTGAGGCTTGGAATTGGAGTTGGCATTAGCAGTTAAGGAGCTCAAGTTTTGTCTTGACATCTTCACAACAATTAATGGAAGGCCTTATTTTTGCCACTTACTTCTGAGGTGGTTTGGTTCTCTGGTCAAATTGTTTCTCTTTTGAAATTTTATGGGCTTGTCACTGGAAAGTTTAACACCGAATTTACTGGGGGAACTAAATGTTTAATGACCATATGTATAATGAGTAGGTCCAATGATTCAAAGAGTCCCCATGACAGCAGGCAACAGGAAGTGCCTATCTCATCCAACTGGATCCTAGACATTTTAATTCAGAAATTAAAAACCAATTGGAGACAATGTTTAAAAGACAGAGCAACAGCAAGACGGAGTAGGAGAAGATTGCTGCACAGTTAATATGTAAGTTTATATGAAGTCTACAATGGCAGGGGGTTTTAACATTAACTAAAATCCCTCTCTCTCTTGTTCCATTTGTTTTCCATCCTTTAATTGAATTTCATTTAAGGGAGGTGCTATGTTTGTATTTTTAACACCTAATATGTCTAAAGGACAAAGATTTCCTTTTAATTATATGCACAAAACTATGACAGAACTCTGCTGATTAACTCAGGAAATAAAACGTGATTGGCTCTAAGGAGGGCGGAGACAGTGGACACTGATTTTACTGAGGAAAACCTGCTCCCGACCAAGTTAGGTCTGGAGAGAATGTTACTACGGTAACAGAAACAGAGGTTGAATAAATGTCTTTGTGAAACAGAAAAATTGTTTCCCTGATTTCAGTTGTAGAAAACGCAGTTTTCAGTAAACGTGCTATGAGAAACAGACACCATGGATCATCCCTGATAAGATGGAGAGACTTTTCTGGGATGATGAGGGATGTTTGGATTCTCACACATCCCACATCTGATCTGACATGTTGAAAACAGTGGATGGATGAATGAATGTAAAGATCCATTAGTGCTGTCAAAGATGCACATTTTGTTCGATGTTGGAATATCAAAACGATTTTTAGGGGTATGTTTTCATTTGGTTTTCATTTCATCTTTGGCCTTAAGAATAATTTTCCAACAAATGTATGAATGCTTTGAAGTTAAACCTTATATTTGAGGAAGTACCTGCAGACTTTTATCAAAATTCAACGTGGTTTCAGATTACAGGGGTTCTGTGAAACAGAATGTCTAATTTACTCACTAGAATGCCCAGGAGTAGCCATAGCTGTGAGGTTTAAAGTCCTCTGGTCCCATCGAAACAGTGGTCTGAAACACCTGCA
Source organism: Cyprinodon tularosa (assembly GCF_016077235.1). Classification (NCBI taxonomy): domain Eukaryota; kingdom Metazoa; phylum Chordata; class Actinopteri; order Cyprinodontiformes; family Cyprinodontidae; genus Cyprinodon; species Cyprinodon tularosa. The sequence continues at coordinate 1,024,083 of NW_024039662.1, forward strand.
TGAACATCATGTGACCCACCATTCCCAGCAGACCTGCGGTACAAGAAATACCCCCCAAACCCCCAAAAGGTCAATCACTCACATTAAAACTATTAATCAAAATATAAATCTGAGGTAGTGTTAGATATACCTCCCAGAACTGTGAAGACAGCTGCGAAGGAGTTGAGCAACTGGCCCCAGCGTACCGTGGAGGGGAACCAGGCCCTGATGCACAGCTGGCCAGATAGCAGCAGGCAGCTGACCAGCAGCAGACCAACATACATGAACTCCAGCGTAAGACAGAGCCACATCATCGCTGCAGAGGAAGAATGGAGGAGCTGAAACAACCGTATAGGCAGGAGTTTCAATCTATCAATAAGCATGAAGATGAATGATTTACCTTCCTCTGATTCAGGAGTCAAACTGTAAAAGCCTCGACACTTCTCTTCTAAAAAACAAAGATAATAAATTCATGAATAAAAGGTCTCTGGGGCAGAGAACGTAGCTGCTATCTGTTATATCAGATATTTTTTTTTCCTCTAATAGGAAACCTAAAATGTAATTAAACACACCTATTAAGCTATTATGTGACAAAACTGTTTGCATAAAGAGCTTTTAATGCTGGACACTGCCTGATGGAAGATTATAGGATCTGTTTGGTGTAAATCTGCCAGGATGGAAGAGGAAAGAAAAATATTAGCCTCCCCACAAACTAATGGGTTGTTTTTTGTTTTTCATTTTTATGACCTTCTGATAACATTCAAACATTGAGAAACAAACTGAAAGTAATTACTTTTCTTAGAAGAATTTGGCTCCAGGCAAACAAAAAAAGAAGAGGAGAGAAAGGCAGCATCCTCCTGTCTCAGCTTTTAGTTAAGCCTCTTGTGGGTTGATTACCAAACTGTTGACATGATAGCTCCAATAATCGGCCTCCAAATGGACTGAGACATTAAGAGTCTTAAAGAAACAGTTGCAAGTAAGGACAGCAAGAGAAAAAGGAAGAACTCAGCCTCTTCATGTGTTGCACCAATAAAAGTGCAGTTTATGCTTCCAGACGTCTTAAAAATTATGCAGACTTGCTGAAGAATTCACTCCTGACATTGCTTTTGGGGGCGGTGCGCTTTCGAATAGCGATGGTCCTCCTCCAAAAAAAAAGGATGCAGAAATATAAGGAGGAATGGGAAAAAACAAATACCTGGGTGGAAAAAGTCTGCGATAATGAATATAAAGCACACAGCAAATATGTATCTAATTCAATGCAGATTTTAGTAAAATAGAGAAAAAAATCATTTCACACACAAAGAGGGGCTAAAAATAAATCACTACACCAGGAGGGGTAAAGGCAATTGGGTTAGCTGGCATGCACATGAGGTGCCCCTTTTTTTTCAGGCAGTTGGGTACCCTATTTCAGACCAATTTTACCAAAGGAGGCCAGTGAAAAAAAACAACAATGGGGCAACATTTCTTCATTTGGTATATTGAGAGAGCCAAAAAGCTACTTACGGTTCAGGACACCCTAAACTAGTGGATTAAAATTACTATCCTATCCCAATATGGCTGGAGCTAAAAGTGCTACATTTTTAAGATTGTGTAAAAAAAAAAAAAAAAAAATTGGGGTTATCAAATTGTCACACCACATAAATATATTTTATTAATCACCCATCTGAATTTAAATGATAAAAAACATAACTATGGATACAAAAAATTGAATGGCACTCAGAGAGCAGACCGTGGTCGGCTAGGGCAGCTAAAAACATGCCCACAAGCTATTCTATGTTATAGAAAATAACGCTAAATATTATAGATTTAAATCTGGATTTTAAATCCAGAGGGATAAGTGGAAGCTTTGTTTGACTCATGTTCAATGAGGAAACGGAGAACAGTCGCTCTGCTCTCTGATTGAAGACACAGGTTGCAGCTGCTGCGTCTGCGTCCCTGCGCTCAATAACTGTTAACTGAAGACAGAAAACTCAGAATGATCACTGCTCTATGTGTTCTCACCAAAGTATCCAACAAGACAGAAAAAAGTCACCAGATTTTTTGCTGATCGCTTTAAAAAAAAAAAGCAAAATATCCACTAAAGGGATCTGAAAAGACCCTAAATAAAGTTGCTGAGTCGGCAACAATGCAGAAATGTCCTTGCTGTTCATTTTTCTACTGCTGCTGCAGCAGGGAGCGGGCCTATGCTGAAGGCAGCTGCATGGCGACATGAGAACGCACTTTTAGACACGCCAAAAAAAATCCTGAGAGACAGGATTAGTGAAACACAAATTGAATTCTAATGCTGCAGTGCAATCAGAAAAGGTTGGGAGACATTTCATGCATGCAATACACCCATGATATTTATAATGGGTCTGGGAGAAAATTTGGGAATTCTCTTAACAACATCTTACATTTCTTTAACATTTGTTGAAGTAGACCTGTAAAAAATCAAAATCCATTCTGTTACATTTTTGTGTGCAAACATAAATGATCTGATTTAATTGTTAGTATTAAGTCTTTAATATAGGGGCCATAATGAGCATCAGATCCAGTTCTATAGGGGCACTGGCCCTTTTCGGCCCCTGTCTAGAACCGTCCATGCCCTGATTAAAACCCAAGCACCTTCAGAATGAAAGGAAGTGATCTGTGTATGACTGAATGCAGCTGTTGTGTTACGACCTCAGATGTTGTTTGGAGAATTAATTAAATTCAATTCAGTTTATTTATGTAGCCCCAACTTACAACATGTCATCTCAAGGCACTTTACAGTTCGCCAGATCATCCAGTCAAATTAATTCAAAGTTTTCTATCTAAGGAAAACCAGTTGATTGCATCGACTCATTGACTCGAAGGCAATCCCTCACACTAAGCATGCTTGATGCGACAGTGGAGAGGAAAAACTCCCTTTTAACAGGAAGGAATTAAGTGATCAGGCAGAATCATGAAGACCAAATGACATGGGAGAGAGGTCAGCAAGAAACCTACAGAGTACTAAAGCATTGCTAGAAAATATATACAGCAATTTGTAGCAATAACTTAAACTTAAAACCAATAATTAAAAAACTTAAAAGATGCCAAGAGGTCGACTGAACTGATCACTACTGGCTGTTCACTCCAGAAATGTGGTTTCTGTAGAAAGGTAATGAGGAAAGAGAAATCGAGAAAACATCCATGAACAAACATTTGGGGAAGGCTGTGTGTGTGTTTAAATTATTTTTCTTTGTTCCATTTATGGAGACGGATATGTGGGAAAAAACTCTCACTGCTCTGGTGGACTGCAAGGAGGTTAGACTGGTGTTTTAGAAAAAAATAAAGTTTCAGCTCATCTAATCAGCTGCAAACGAGACGATGATAACCCGGCCCATGTTGGTGAATCCTGTTAACCTCTCCCCTCTCAGGCTTTTAATCCATAATTGAGTCATGCTGCTGCAGTCTAAATCTCTGTGAGCAGAACTCGCCCCGGTGATAATCTTCTTTGGGCCCGGCACACAGCATTACAAGCTCACGCACACACATATCTATAACTATCTATATAGTTTTATATATATATATATATATATATATATATATATATATATATCCCAGGTTTATCCAACCTTTCTGTATCCTGCCTTGTATTGGTACCAACACAAAGTTTATGCCAAATATGTTTCCTGTTTCAGTGAAATTCCAGACAGATTGCTTTGATTTCCAAGGCTTCCCATGTAAAATGAATTAGCATCCTTAGAAATGCAGATTCCTTGCATTAAATAGTCTTTTTCAACCTATGTGATCAATTTCAGGGTTGCAGGTGATGCGTTCAATAATAATAATAATTGAACTTTATTGATCTCACATTGGAAAAATGTACCTCTGCATTTAACCCATCCCCATGGGGAGCAGTGGGCTGCAATCATGGGTGCCCAGGGAGAAATGTGGGGTTAAGGGTCTTTCAGAGACCCAGAGTGGCAGTCTGTGGGAGGGGGGCTCGAAATCAGAACCTCAGGATTCCAAGCTATATGCTCTTACCACTAGGCTGCTACTCCTCTGACTTTTGCACTCAGAAAAAAATTAGCAACATATTTCTTCACCCTCCACCTGTGATTTAGTTTTTCCTCTATTCAGGGTTGGCTAACTGGACCCATCTCCCTGCAGTGGTGCTCTCACCCCATTCGTCCACATAGATGTTCTCCTCGCAGATGATGAACAGCCCCGTGTGGAAGGTGGGGAAGACGAAGCGGTCGTCACCCGTCTCCCAGAAGAACTGGATGTTAGAGTTGTTGGACAAACCGGGCACAGGGATGCACCGGGTGAGCTTGTTGGCCGTGCAGAGCGGCTTGGGTATTTTCTGCTTGCCTGTGCACCAGAAGGGGGATGTGAGGGCCACGGTGCTCAGCAGGAGGGACACGACTGTCTGGAAGAAGGAGAGGGAAGGGGAACGAGCTCTCTTAAGGAAGGTCATCATAGGAGGAGCCTGCTGGAGAGAGGAAAAAAGGGATGAAATAAAGACATGATACATTTTATCCATCTTTTACCTACTTTGTTAACTAACACCAGGTCTCCAGGATAGTAGAACCAGTGGACTACATCTCACTTAACCTTTTAAACTTCAGTTGAACAGCACAAACCTCTATGTATCTAATTATTTTATTTAACAGACTAACTCAAAGTATTTAAATGTGCAGAGAAAGAAGGAAGATGCATGGTTTAAACATTTTTACAATAAACAACTGAAAAGTGTGACTCATATTAGCATTCATCCCCCTTAAATCATATATTTCCTTAATAAAATGCAACCCAACAGGTTTCATCCTCAGATTAGTAGACAGTCACACCAATTCCAGCTGCTCTGTGAAGCCTTCTGTGAATTATTGTAGAAGTTAGCAGAATTAGGTTATAAAACATGCCAGTTTCTCACAAAATATGCAGGAGACACAGCAAATAACAATAATAATAAATGAACTTTATTGATCTCACGATGGAGAAATTTACTTTTGCATTCAACCCATCGCCTTGGGAAGCAGTAACGGTAAGCAAAAGGCTTTGCAGTAGAAATATAGCAGAGCACACATTGGTAACTATAAATGGGGTTGGCTGTTCCATACGAAGTGAATTTTGTTCTATTCCTGCTCCAAGCAAAGAATACATTTTTTAAGTTTAAACAAAAATGCATTTCAGAAATGAATAAATGCAAAACATATACACACATGTATATATATATATATATATATATATATATATATATATATATATATATATATATATATATATATATATATATATATATATATATATATATATATATACACATATATATACACATATATATATACACATATATATACACATATATATATACACATATATATATATATATAAAATATTTTGCAAGTATCTTTGCCATTTTCTGTTCTCTTCTAAATTTGTTTTTTTTTTTTCTCTAATTTTTTCCATGTTTTTATTGTATTTCCATTTTTTTCCCAAAATGTATTCACACATTTAAAACTTAAAAGGTTTTTATTTGTTCTGTTGATCTGAATGAGTTTTACAAATGTGTGTTTAACAGATGTGTTGATATTGGCATTTTTATTGGTCTAAGTGCAAGTCAAGAGAGAATGTTTGGTATTTGGTAAGTGGAGAACATCTGTAATGCAATTTAAGAAAAGCACAAGAAAGCAAAGTAAAAGAAAATACAAAATCAAAAAAAAAAAAAACTTTTTGAAAATAAATTTTTTTAAGAATATATGATTTTGCATTTTCAAAATACATTTAAGGAAAAACAAAAAATTACAAATTTCCATTTAGAAAACATGTTCTTTACTTGCAACACTAATGGAACAAAATTCACTCCCTAGATTTCTGTCTTTATTTTAATTTGAATACAGCCAAAAATGGTAACGGTAGGCTTATGCTGTGTGGAATACTCTTTTTCAGGAAGATATTGGAAGCTACTCCGTGCTGAAGACATTTTCAGCTGGAATTTTCCTCACCAAGAAAACACCCCAGGGTGGAACATGGTGATGGGAGCATCATGCTGTGAGGATAGTTATTGGAACATCCTCGTAGTTATTGGAGAGAATAAAGAGATAAATATGAGATAATTCAGGAAGAGGACGCCAAAAATCTGAGACGGAGGTTCAACTTCAGCAAGAAAATTATCCTGCAAATTCAACCAGAGCTACAATTTAAAGGTTTTGTTGAAAAGTACCCTGTTAAATAAAACTGCAGTGGTTGAGCATAGACTAATTCTGCTCTAGATCTGGGATTTTAAACTCCAGTCCTAGAGGGCCGTTATCCTACAACCTTTAGAATGTTCCTGGTCCAACACACCTGAATCAAACATATGACGGTGTGAACATGGAATGCATTTTTGTCAACTTCTAAAATGAGGGACTGTGCTTCAGGTCATGCCACACAAAGGACTGTGGGATTCCTTACAGCTCCCCAGAAGAAACCATTACAGGAAAGATACAGACTCTTTTCTCTACCTCATCATGATCATTGGTCCCACACTACCATTTTAGCTGAATAATCCTCACTGATTTGAACAATTCGGATGTAATAAAGTTCACCAGAATCCTGCTAATCACCTGGTAATTTGATTCAGCCGTGTTAAAATAGAGACATGTCCGAAAGTTGCAGGACGCCGGCCCTTTAAGGACTGGAGTTTGACATCTGTGCTTCAGATCAAGAAAATAGAAAACAGCTGATCATGTAAAACATAGCTCTCCTTTTCTACTAAAAACAGACCAGCAATTTTTGTTTTAGTAGCTAAAAACAAGTCATATGTACCATATAAAAATGTCTTTTCTGTGAAGAAATATTAATAAAAAAGCTGTGACAAAGCCAGCGTTATTGACACCACTGATTTGGAACCAAATGTGAGTCTGAATATCTCAGTCAAAATCTAGCAATCAATGCATTTCAGAATCTGTGGTGATACTTAAACTGATATTGATGATCTCTGTCCTAATGAATCGGGCGTTATCTATTCCGCAAACGGATGGACAGGGTTGATATAGACCAGGCATGTCCAAAGCTGGTCCTGGAGGGCCGCTGTCCTACAGGCTTTCAGTGTTTCTCAGCTTCAGCACATCTAATTCTGAAAAACTGCAGCTCAGCAAAGGCCTGTTCATCACCTATCATTAGAAATCAGTTGTACTTAAGATGGAAAACCTCTAAAACCTGCAGAACAGCCACCCTCGAGGACCAACTTTGGACATGCCTGATATAGACAAACAGAAAAGACTTACAGCTACCCTGGCAAAAAAAAAAAAAAAACAGGCTATCTTCCAGTTTTACAGTGATGATGTGTTTTTGTTGGTCTGTCAAATAAAATCCCAATAAATCGCAGTGAAGTGTAATCAGTGTTTTTGGAAGAGTCATCATCACTAACTTTAAAAAAAAGGACAGACATTTCTCCGCCGCTGATAACAGGTGGCATGAGGATACACAGGAGGAAACCTGCCATCACCATGGAAACCCTCTAGCAGACAGATGCAAACTGTGAATAAGAGACAAAGACTCCTTACCTCCTTTAGTTTCTTGCCTTCCTCCCTTTGAGAGAACAGTACAAGGTGAGTCCCTCTCGCTCTTCAACAGATTTGTCGACTGACGGAGGATTTTGGTCATCACACTGACCTCTACGGAGGGGGGGGGGGGGGGGGGGGGGGGGGACTGTCACTCCTATGAAGCTATCCCACTGAGCAGGAGCATATCTCTCAATCACACTCTATGCCTTTAATCCAGCCGCATGAATAAATCCAAAACAGACAGCTCTCCTCCATCTGCTTCAATTTGATTTCTAGAATATTTTTTTATCCGCTTTAGCCCCTGCCCCCCCATTATTCCAACACTTTGCAGCCTTCGCAAACATGTACTTCAGTTTGATTTAACCTTGACATAGGCACATATACCGTCGGTTAAGCTGCAGCGCTTTAAATATGGAGACGTGAGCGAAGGGAGGAGACTCTGCTCTGACCTTTAGAGAGGAGGCCTTAGGTGGACCCTGACAAACATTCACACTTCATTTATTAAGACTACATATAGCTCCATGAGGAAGCCATTGATCTCTTACGGAAAAAAAGAATAACAAAATAAAAACAGCTTAAGCATATTGTTTAGCATTAAAAGGTGAGCAACACAGGCAAAGCTGCAGACCTCTGACAGATGAAAACTATGATCTGCTATTAATACGGCTGGAGCTTATAGACATATCAATTACTTCTCTTCTGTAAAAACGCATGTCATGATAAGAAATAGAATTAGTACAAAACTGATCTAAATAAGGGAAAATGTCCTTAACTCAAGCAGGTAAATAAGACACTTGGAATAAGACAATAGAGAAGTTTCTTCTTTATTCTAAGAGTAAATCAGCTTATTTCATTAGGAAATTGTCTATACATATATACACACATATATATATATATATATATGACGTGTATATATCATATTTGTTTATATGATTACCCAGAATATCAAAAGCTGACCTGAATTTAACTTGTTAGGTCTAAGCCTTACTGATGCCTGAACTATAAACTAGAGAGATTCCTTAAATAGAGCCTGACTGACAACAGGAAGTAGGCAAAAAGTTACAGAAAAGAAAGAAATTCCTCACCATCTAGTCTATAAATAAATACACGCCATTATTTCTATTATCCTAAAGATGGAGTGTTGAACCTTCGGAGGACAACAGGCCAACTAATACCGATCACACCGATATCAGGTGGGGGTGCTGTGATCATCATAGTTTCTCTGGTACTTAAAAAACTTACTACAAATGATGGAACCCCAAATTCTGCCTCTCTAGTGAGCATTACGAGCCGTTAGCTTTTAGCCTTATGCACCAAGACAATTTAAAGCACACCAGCCAATTCACATCGGACTGCTGCTAAAAGATTGAAGGGATTGGAGAGTGGGCTAATCAAAGTCTGCACTTTAATCTTACTAACGTAGGCAAACAGCTGCTGCAAATGGTACCCTTGATATACCCGAGTCACATTTATCATTTAAAAACTCTTCCATTGTTTGGATTAAATGAAATTAGCAAAAAAAAAAAAAAAGAAAAGGAAAACTAAAATCCCCTGTAAAGTGTAAAATTAGTGTATTACAGGGGCACTCACTATTTTACATAAAGTGAGGATGGTTTCAATCGCATTTTCATTCCACAAAAAAGTCTTTTTGGTAGAAAATGGAGTCACACATCTGAAATAAATAATGTTTTTGTGTTTACTTTTTACTTGAAATGTTAAAGGTTAGTCAGACTATTTCCAATGGTCAACAGAAAAATCTATTTCTGTGTTTTTACTGCTAAAAGTCATAAAAGAATTGGTTCAGGTGGCAAAATGAGGCTGGAATAACTATTTTAAAAGACTTATATGACAAAGCTTTTTACTTCTTTACAGTGCTATTCCTTCACCAATTATCTGGATTCATGCAGGTCTGTTGTCCTTATGATTTTGGCTCTTCCTGACCAGGAAAACCAATGATCGTTTCTGATCGTCTCTGATCTGTGCAGAGCAGTGATGACCTGCCTCCTCCAGGAAGCAGCTCTTTCATCCTGGTTGGAAAAATGGCACCAGTAAACAACTATGTTGTAACAGATTAATACTCTACTGTGCCAAAGGCAATATGTCATCAGAAATATACATATAGTTGACATGGAAGTTTTAACCCGTTAACTGTCAGGGCTCGTCTGCAGTGCTTCCAAATTTGCAGCCTCATCTGCCACAATAAGGCTACTGTCCGCCATTGCATCAGCTGTATATGGCGGCCTGGACCCCCCCAATGGTTTAAGAACAGCAGGTATTTTTAGGTGTTTTTGGTATTTTTGTCCACTTTATAGGTTAAAAAGAAGACATAAAACCTTTAACAACGAATACGATTTCATAGTGTTGAAAACACCATAGCAAAATATTTCTCCATAGATCATGTTATCTTTGTGGTCTGATGGTTCCCAGACTGTTGCAGCATCTTGCCTGTTTTATGAACAAGGAAGTCGGAATAAAACCTCAGCCTTTCAGAACCTTCAATTGTTTCTTCTTTCTTTGAATAGATCTGTCAGCCCTGGGCCATTTAATCACCAACTACTACACCTCAATGAATGCCCTACCTAGACTTGCCCCAACAGGTTTTAGTCTGTGCAGGGCGTAAACCGTGTGAAACAGCCCCTCCCTACCAACTGAAAAGATTAAGTCATGATGGATAGAAGAAAAACTAACGTGTGTGAATAGTTTAGGCGAAAAAGGCCGCTGGTCGTTTCCCGCCTCATGTCATTCAGCTCGTTTGCTTTGTGATACTTTTCTATCAAAGGGAATCTAAAAAAAATTGCTTTGACATGCATGACATCAGTAAATTCAGACAAGAAAGCAAAAAGGTTGAAGCATTTTTAAGTGTATTCATAATTCATATACATATTGACAGGTTTTCTAATACAGCATGGTTTTGATAGTGTAACTGTCTTTCAGTTGACCTTTTTTTTTGTACAAGAATAACAGTAAAAAGTAATAAAGACAACACCATGTATGACTCGCTTTGAAATCTGATGGCAATGGATTTTGCATCTTCTGATTCATTCGCCGCTGCCTTACTGAAGTAGGAAAAACCTCTCTAAGGTACTTGGTCAGGCTCGCTTGGTGTAAGCCAAAACAGATGGCCTATCAAAGCTCCGATTCGTCTCAGTCTGGAGGACTGACGCGTGCCGCTCGAGCGAACGTTTCACCGGAACTACGGAAGCTCCTCAGCGTCCCGTCCTGCCATTCTTCTTCTGGTGGCAAACACGCACCAGTCTGTAGTGTTATCTCCTCTTTGCACTTTATGAACGTTTTGTTCTTGAAAAATAAGACTGTCCATCTGATTTTTTTTTTTTTAATGAATACTATCTGTACCGTAAAAACCCCTGTGATGAAAAATAAGAACACTTTTCAAAAAGGACCAAAAAATGTAATCAGACCCAGATATCGGGTAATTTTTCCTCTCATTCACACACACGCATTCCTCACTCATTCATAACTTGTTTTTTTGTTTTGTTTAGTTTTCTCTTTAAAGGCAACAGATGTCCATTCTCAAAGGCAATAATGTCTTTGTGGCAAACTCGACCCTGACATTCCAGACATTAGACGCTCTGGCTCCTCCTCCTCCAGGAACAGAAAAGTATAGAAAAATAAAAATCCAACTCAGGTGTTGTTTGAATATAAACTGGGATACATCCATTTCATTGTTGTAGGTAAATACTGATGAGGATACAAAATAATGAGGGCTAAAGCAATAACTGTGATCGTTTAATACCGTAACATAAAATACTAACTGGTAAAACGAGGCCAAGTCTCCCAGTGTACTTTCTGGGTTCCGACGCCCAACTTGCTCCCAATGCATCTCCTCAAAGCAAGCAAAAGATAAAAAAGGTAAAAGGATGATGCAGAAAAATGATAACCAAGGATTTAAACACTTTAAGGTTGTCTGGAAAATCAAAGCAAGCCTGGAGAAGAAGTTTGTCTCTTTAGTTCCTCACAAAGAAAGCTGCTTTAATTCCTCCGTCGGTCTCGTCTGTTTTCGCCCCGCTTTGTTCGCTGTAGCTTGTTCGGTTTTCTGCTACGCCTTTTTCTCTCAGCAAAAGTTCCCCTTTGTTGTTTTCGTCTGTTTTCTTTTGAAGTAAAGAGCGATGGTTCTGGTAAAAATGTTCAATTTTCTCCATTGTCCTGGAAATGCAAGTAATGCTGATTCAGTTCTGAGAAATTGTACATTCCCTTTAGTCGCTCTGCTCGATGAATCCAAGTCCAGTCGCTTCACACGTTCCCCGATGTCCTACTGTCCAAGGTACCCTGTGAGAGGAAACAGTCATCAATCACAACACACAACAATAACATATCAGGGTTTATACAGGAATGAGCAACTCTAATTTAATGCTTTTTAATGCTCTTTTAATGCTCTTAAAAATAATTTTAATGCAACAAGTACCCATAACTCTCATATATACACAGCAAATTCATCATCTTTACTGTCAGCAGGCTGCAATTCCTCGATTTCCAGCCACTTTTGTTGAAATTAGCATTTTCCCCATTCTACAGCTTTTTCTCCGACTTGAGCTTCTTTTCCGAATATACGGCGTGACAATCAGCCGGAAGCAGTTCCGCGCAAATATATCGTGATATATTTGAATATTCGCAAATATATATATATTTTAAGAAATTGTTTTAATAAACTTTTTTTCTTAATTAAGCATTTTAAATGCCAAAATAATCACATTTAATGAATTTTAATGCCAATTCAGGCCTTAATTTTAAAAATAATTATTTAATGACTTAATGTTTTTTAATGACCCGCGGAAACCCTGCATATGGACTGTCCTCACACCCTCACATACACACATCTATGGATCCAACACTTCTCAACTATAGCTGTATATAAACTGAAAATCTTTTATCTGCTATTATCTGTCATTAACTATCCTGTATTATAACCTCACTAATATATATACATAATCCATATGCTAACTTTCCTGAATAATATATAGTCTTCATTAGGGCTGCAACTAACGATTATTTTAAAAATCGATGAATCGGACGATTATTTTTTCGATTAATCGATGAATCGGACAAAAAATATTTTTTATATTAACCTCTTTATTCCAAAATAAACATTTTAGACAGAACAAACAAGCACACAAGTACAGGTTGCTCATTAACTGTACTGGTGCAATATGAAAAATAAATGTTTGTGTTAAAACTATGCAAACTTACATGAGAAATGTAGATGTACATCCACAAAATATAGGGTACTTTGTTTCATAAAGTGCATAAAAAGACATTTTTGTTTTTAAAAGCCCCTAAGGGGTTCAAACAATAGCCCCCCCATTTCAACAAATGAGTTTTTTTAGACTAGAAGAGTTCTGCCTTTTAAGACAGGAAAGTATAGCAGTTAAAGTTGCTACTTGAGAAAATACTGAACCATAGAGATAAAAATAGCCCTGTGATTCAAATTATAAATTGTATTTGGAATAAAAATGAGAGAACTAGGAGTGTTAAAAAACACATCCTCCAAAGACAGATATTTACATGGGAATGTGGCATATAATTAATTGACATATTACTGATCTTGCTGGATTTTATTCTGCTTTGCTTCCATAAATTGCAGGATCTTCTTTATCTTTGCCAGAAGATTTAAACTTTAAAAGCCTTGCCCTCATAATTTGCAAGTTAATTTATTTATAAAGTAAATGTAAACGCTGCTTAAGCTAATTCAAATGAAATTAAAAGTAAAATAAGTAGCCAACCTTATCACTGTCTGTAACCTACTAACAAGGTAAGGAAAGCATCAGATGAGCTACCTGAGAAACTAACGTAACGTTTCCCCACTTTAAAACCAAACAAACATGGTGGTTCCGTGCCATGTTAATTTCTTTTGAAAAAAGTTGCATGTTATCACTTTTTTCGCTTTACAAAGCGCAGGCTATTTTAATTATTGTGATCAATTTGCGCCGTCAATCCCGGTGCATGCGCGCTTCATTTGCAGTCTGGACGCTGAGGCTCTGACTGCAGCGCTGAGAGGGACTCCTGCGGGAAAACGCGGTTGGGGTGGGGGAGGCGCCCCACGGCAGAGTAGGAATGATGCATGCTTTCACGTAAGAGTCTCCAAAAGCCGCCAGTGACACCGAAAAAAGTCGCCAGATTTGTCGCTAGTCGCTTTTTTGAAAAATAGTCGCTGGAGGGGTCTGAAAAGTCGCTGAGTTGGCAACACTGCACCTGCAGCGCTGACTCGCTCTGCCGTATTTTTTTTTCTTCCTCTTTCAGTCAAGAGGCAGTGATGACGGCGCGGCGATGACGCAATAATCGCGCGACACAACTAATCGATGATGAAATTCGTTGCCAACGCTTTTAAAAGTCGATTTTTATCGATTTTATCGATTCGTTGTTGCAGCCCTAGTCTTCATATTTATTTATTTTTAGCCTCTTAGAATTATTTCTCTGTTTATATATACCATTTATAGTCAGTACATACATAGTGTCTGACCACATATAAATATTTATATCCTATATAGCAGGGGTCTTCAACGTTTTCCAGGCAGAGGACCCCCAAAACTGATGGCGAGATGGAGCTGGGACCCCCTAATGATATATACAGGTGCTGGTCATAAAATTAGAATATCATGAAAAAGTAGATTGATTTCAGTAATTCCATTTAAAAAGTGAAACTTGTATATTATATTCATACATTACATACAAACTCATATATTTCAGATGTTTATTTTGTTTAATTTTGATGATTACAAATGACAACAAATGAAAATCTCAAATTCATCATATCAGAAAATTAGAATATTACTGAAGACCAATAAAAACAAAGGATTTATAGAAATGTTGGCCAACTGAAAAGTATGAACATGAAAAGTATGAGCATGTACAGCACTCAGTATTTAGTTGGGCCTCCTTTGGCCTGTATTACTGCAGCAATGCGGCGTGGCATGGAGTCGATCAGTCTGTGGCACTGCTCAGGTGTTATGATAGCCCAGGTTGCTCTAATAGTGGCTTTTAGCTCTTCTGAATTGTTGGGTCTGGTGTATTGCATCTTCTTCTTCACAATACCCCATAGATTTTCTATGGGGTTAAGGTCAGGAGAGTTTGCTGGCCAATTAAGAACAGGGATACCATGGTCCTTCAACCAGGTACTGGTAGCTTTGGCACTGTGTGCAGGTGCCAAGTCCTGTTGGAAAATGAAATCTGCATCTCCAAAAAGTTGGTCAGCTGCAGGAAGCATGAAGTGCTCTAAAACTTCCTGGTATGTGGCTGCGTTGACCCTGGACCTCAGAAAACACAATGGACCAACACCAGCAGATGACATGGCACCCCAAACCATCACTGACTGTGGAAACTTTACACTGGACTTCAAGCAACGTGGATGAAGTGCCTCTCTTCTTTTCCTCCAGACTCTGGGACCTTGATTTCCAAAGGAAATGCAAAATTTACTTTCATCAGAGAACATGACTTTGGACCACTCACCAGCAGTCCAGTCCTGTTTCTCTTTAGCCCAGGCAAGACGCTTCTGACGCTGTCTGTGGTTCAAGAGTGGCTTGACACAAGGAATGCGACAGCAGAAACCCATGTCTTTCATACGTCTGTGTGTGGTGGTTCTTGAAGCACTCACTCCAGCTGCAGTCCACTCTTTGTGAATCTCCCCCACATTTTTGAAGGGGTTTTGTTTCACAATCCTCTCCAGGGTGCGGTTATCTCTCTTGCTTGTACACTTTTTTCGACCACATCTTTTCCTTCCCTTCGCCTCTCTATTAATGTGCTTGGACACTGAGCTCTGTGAACAGCCAGCCTCTTTAGCGATGACCTTTTGTGTCTTGCCCTCCTTGTGCAAGGTGTCGATGGTCGTCTTTTGGACAACTGTCAAGTCAGCAGTCTTCCCCATGATTGTGTAGCCTATAGAACTAGACTGAAAGACCATTTAAAGGCTTTTGCAGGTGGTTTGAGTTAATTAGCTGATTAGAGTGTGGCACCAGGGGCCATCAATTTTGAACCTTTTCACAATATTCTAATTTTCTGATATGATGAATTTGAGATTTTCATTTGTTGTCATTTGTAATCATCAAAATTAAACAAAATAAACATCTGAAATATATGAGTTTGTATGTAATGTATGAATATAATATACAAGTTTCACTTTTTAAATGGAATTACTGAAATCAATCTACTTTTTCATGATATTCTAATTTTATGACCAGCACCTGTATTGTATGAAATTGTGTTATATCAAACTGGTCAGGGATTATACAGGAATGAATAACTCAAATTTAATGCTTTTTAATGCATCAATGGGACAGGTGTTGTGAATGAAACGGTGCCCAGCTTGAAAGAGCTCCTGTGTGTCGCTGAATGTGAGCATTGATGACTGAAAGACATCTTCTGCCTCCATTTATCTGTTTACTACAGTGTGTTGATTTCATGTTAATGTGGATTTAAAGACATTTCAATTAATGGAAAAAAACTACAAGGGGGAATATAAAATAAAAAATAAAAAATTTGGCGACCCCAATGCAGTACCTCATTGGACCCCCTAGGGGTCGCAGGACCCCCTGTTGAAGACCTCCGCTGTATAGCACTTCTAGATGAATGCAAACTACATCAGGAAAAAAGACCCAATACTAGGGCTGGGCGATATAGGAAAAAAGCTTATCGATAAAAAAAATGCATATTGATCGATATCGATAATTATTGAAAAGATTTGAAACCATATTTTATGTGCAGCTCTGCCTGGACTTTTTATGATATTGCTAAATGATTTAATTTTAATAAAAAACACAAACACAGACTTCGAATTAAATCTTTATTTAACCAACTTTTTTAACCATAACAGAATTGTTTTAAAGAAAAATAACTTAAGAGACCTGAGTTATGTTATTAAAGGCACACTATGCAACATTTTTCAGTTAATTAATGTGTTCCATAACGTTTTGGATGATTAAATGAGTCATTTCAGGTTGAACAAAGGTATTCTCGGCCGCCCTGGTGGTCTGTGGGGGAAATACTGCACTTGCAACTGCAGGAGCACCGACCCGCACCCACAGGCTCAGAAGTCTCGTGAGAGTCAGTCTTGCTTTACGGCCGAGAACTGCTACACCCCCCAGTTAAAAGCATTCTCGTTGCTAGCACAGTGGCGATCTTTGTGCAGTTATGCTACGTTCACGCAGCAAAAGCAGCAAAATCGTGTCTGCTGCTTCATTTTTACTGCTTGAACCAGTTAGTTCTGATGCGCAGCTGAAGCCAGCTTTGCTGCTCTGGCTGTGCGGTGCAAAAGTGTGTCTGACGCGCGTTGGGCGGAGCTTCACTATCCTTTCTCTGCCTTGCAGCTATATTTGCTGTGATCATTTGGAATAAAGTAGTTTTAATGTGTTTAAATGAGAAAATACACCTGAAAACGTAATCAGTGCCGTCAGTTCATTCAGATTATTATCCTGCCTTCAATATTTTTTCTGTCGGAGCCGCTCAGACCCCCACATACCATCGGTGCGCCGACAGAAGGAACCCCTTCATCAGCAGCTTCTGGCCAGGTCACGTCCTCGCGGTTCACCGCGGCAGCTGGTAGGTGTTTTTCATCTAAATAATCCAAACTGCATATTCTGCCGGCAGATTTCTGCATTTTAAGTTAATTTAGGCGTCAATAAACTGTTTAAGAGGAGAGAGATCATAGCCTCTGATCATCAGCGCTGTGTCTCTCTCCCTGCTTCAGCTGCTCAGACGCGCTGGGCCTGCTGCTCCTTTGCTGCGCCTTGACGCGCGTCAACCATTGACTTTGCATGTAAACTCGCTGCTTCTGTCGCGCCAGCTGCGGTGTGAACGCAGCATTAGTCATTCGTTGCGTTCGCCTGTCTGCTATGCTCAAAACAACCGCGCCTGGCTTGACGGAGAAACCAGGAGAACAGCTGTGCATATTTACGACAGTGCACTTTTACTTTCGCCCTCTGGGGGGAGTCTCGCTGGAAAATCAACACCGGTTGCATAGTGTACCTTTAAATACTGACAAAGAATAAACTAAAGTGACCAGAAAAGTGACCAAAATAAATATAACAAATAAATAAATGCCCCCCCACCGCCGCCGCCGCCCCCGTTTCCTGCTTTAACCTGAGTTATTACTTTGAAGTTTCTGGCCCCTCAGCATTTTTATCTCAATTGTTAGAACTACGTGGGAAACTGCCAGAACTGAAAATATATATATATATTTTCTGAAGATTCCTCGGAGGAGAGCCGCGTCGGGGCCTACACAGCTCGTACTCCTGCGGCTGTGAGCGGCTGAGATGATAAAAAAAAGTTGGTTTCGTAATCAGACTGGTATTCACTGGTTCCCGACACATTTTCCAGATGACTGTGGTTTGTTTTTGGTCCGACTTGCCATGACCGAAATACTGCCAGACTGCCGAACTACAAAAACCTTTCTTTGAAACAATTTCCTCCGCCTCTCCTTGCTGCACATCTTCATGTGCTCTGTGTTGTGGTTTGAGAGGGCGGCGCTTGGTGACGGCATGCCTGGGTCCGCGATTGTGATTGGTTGGGAGGAAGCAGTGACTAGCATAAACCTACATGATAGGCTACAATGAGAAGGAAGGAAAACTGCGTTTCTTTTTTATCGAACTTTTATCGACCCTCTTTTTTTCTATTGCGCCACACGTCTATCGATCGATATATATCGTTATTGAATTATCGCCCAGCCCTACCCAATACACAGTTAAAAACACTCAAGAATGGCTAAGAGGAAAATGCTAGACTACTCAGAAGTGGCCTTTTATGAGTCCTGACTTAAATCCTATTAAGCATCTTTGGAAGCAGCTGAAACATGGCGTCTGGAAAAACCGGCCAGCAAACCTGAGACAACTGGAGCAGTTTGTTCATGAAGAGTGGATAAAAATACCTGCTGAGAGGAGCTGAAGTCTCACTGACAGTAACAGGAATCATTTAATTGCAGTGAATTCTTTAAAAGGTTGTGAAGAAAATATTAGGTAAAGGGTACCGCCGTTTGGTTTGTTTCATTAGTTTATTTTATCCATTCTGTTGAATCATGGTTGAAAGGCAATGTCTGCAAATCCAATGATTTAGGCGCTTCTTAAAGGAGGAAACCGCTTTTAATGGCAGCTACATCCTCACACATCAAAGCAGTAAAAAACTTAAAATTAAAACCTCTGGTCTACCTTTGTTATATTTTAAGGAAGATGAGTTTTTTAGAAAAATGCTGCACTCCGTGTTGGTCTATCATTTATGATCACAGAAAATAGATGAATTTTTGTGCCGTTTGATGTGGGAAACTGTTCTTGCAAGGAGCAGTTAATATGTTTTAACCGTTTGAATTTTAAACATCCAATTTATTTGTTTTTTTGTTTACCAAACCCTCCAAACAAATCAATATAAAGGGGATATGTCCCCATAAAAAAGCCTCAGCTGTACATCGGCTTTATACATCTTGCATAAACGGATAGAAAATGTGAGCTACTCTATATGTGTATCTGTTTCCATGGAGTCTGGTTGGTTTGAATGTGAGTGGGAGGAAGTGACAGCGAGCAACAGGAGTAAATAAAGAATGAATCACGCATCAATGAGATGAATGAGGGAGTTTGGAAGGATGAGGGGGAAAAAGGACGATAAAAAAATAAAGGAATAAAATAATGAGGTAAACTGATAATTAAACTATTGGCCTGTCTGTTAAACTCTTCTTTAATCGTTTACAAGATAAGTTAAGCATTAAATGCTCCGTCATTTTAAATCGTTTATGCTACGTCTCACTCCAACAAAAGTTCCCACGGTTTTTGAAGAGAAACAGCCCCACAGCACCATAGATCTGCAACCTTGCTCAACATTAATCATGAGCAGCTTTTCTATAGTTATAACTGTATTTCTACACCATACTGACCTGGAGCATATTTTTTTAAATAAAAATCCTCAATTCTAATTTAATCTTAGCAAAAGTCCCAGTATGTTTATGTTTGTGACGGTAGGACAGAAAAGGCTTCTACTGCCCCACTTAACTGGTTGGCATTTATCGTTGCTATGGAGATGTGGTCCCAGAATGCCCCTCTCTGGTGCAGCTCGGTAACAGTGAGCTTTGAAAGTTTGCACTTCACGCCTCATGCTGCGTGTTTACGAGACATGAGTCCACTGCAGCCTGATGGCCACTTATTAAAGGGCTTGTGTCACGTCATGTTTATGGCCCAAGGCAACAGAAAGTCATGGGTTATTAATCAGGAGATCCTAGAAACTCTATTTCAGTTACATCTATTTCAAACGATTGTTAGGGGTACAAATTGTGCGTAAAAACAATTTCTTAACTCATAACTGATTTAATTTTGATATCTGAACTAAGAAAAAACTAGCTGACAACAACAGCTTAACAACTGCCAACCAACAGCTTATTAGAGTCGAATACATCTCTGTTTGGGTCTGGATCTTTAAACTATTAAGCTATTGCAGAACACAAATCAAATATCAGAAAATATGTACAAGAATATCTATAAAATCAGTTTGGACTTACAGCTTCCCAAATCCTGCTCTTCTTTCTCCCAGCTGCCCTCAGCCTCTCCCTGACTGCTCCACATACACTGGCTTGGCGGGCCGGATGCTCTGGGTAAACTGGGTTAACACATGAGATAAGAACAGGCAGAAAAGAAAAAAAAAAGAAAAAGAGAGGGTTCCTGTTAGTATTCCCCAGTTGTTAGGCACTATCAATAAATAAATAGATCAGTGAATAAGGCAAAGAAAGACGAACCTCTCCTTCTTTACCTTGTGCTTCGGACACCTCAGCGAGAAGTTGTCTTCATTTAGAGAACAGTCTACGGGAGAGGAAAAAGAAAGCAGTAATTATTAGGAAACCCCTGCAGGGCTGCAGAGAAAAAGAGTAGGGCTGCGTTTCATGCCCCTCCTCACCTGCTTCAATAGCACACATGTAGTGGTAGCGAAGCGTGCAGCCTTTACTGTAGCAGCCCAGCGTCGAACCGACCATCTCACAGAACGAGCAGCACTGATGAACCAACGCAGACGGAAAAAGAAAACACTTCTCAGAGACTAATAGTTTTATACAAAGCCGTTTGTTGACATTATAACTAAAATCCCTTCCTATAGATGAGCCGTTTCTTTTACAGAATAAACTGATGACTTTTCTCAGTAGTTTTATTAGCATTCTTAACACACAAGTAAAATAAAAACCCTGGCTGGGTTTTATAATAAGTATGATCCAGAAGCTTCAGTCAAGTCTGTGACTCTCAAGTCTCTTAATAATTTTGTACCAAGAGATTTTCTATATAGACAAGGTGTTTTTTTATTAACGTAACCAGCTTAAAAACTAAAACTTAAAAAAAAAAAAAATTTTCAAAATGAAACTAATTTTAAAGGGAGTAAATGCAAAAGTGTCTATTCAGGTTGGTTCTTTAACAACTATTATATAACACAACAGCAGACAGAACCGGTACTGAAGCTCTTCAAGGTTCACCATCTTTCTTTGCTTCTCAAAACCATTTTATTTTTATAAATAACTGACTTCAGTTTTTATTGTCAGATTAAACTTTTTTTTAAATAAGCTACAGTGACCAAGTGAAAATTATCTGCTGTGTTATGCTAAATTAAAACGAAATTATTTAAAGGATTTTCTTGTTCCACTTTAATAAACATGAAGAAGTGTTTTCTAGGGTTCAATAACTTGTTAATATACCCCCATCTTCTTTTGTTTTTTTAGGGTTAGGTTTCAGTAAATCAAAAAGCAAAATAAGGAGGAAT
Organism: Cyprinodon tularosa; assembly: GCF_016077235.1. Lineage (NCBI taxonomy): Eukaryota > Metazoa > Chordata > Actinopteri > Cyprinodontiformes > Cyprinodontidae > Cyprinodon > Cyprinodon tularosa. The sequence goes on from NW_024039662.1 coordinate 1,045,274, forward strand.
AATGAACAGAATAAAACTGAGTTAAAGAAACAGTATTCAAATATAATAGTTAAAATGCTATTTTTCAGAAATTCAATTTCTATCTTTTAAATTTTCTCTAAAATCAAAGATTGTGAAGGGACATTTCAGAAAACAGTGAAAATAAACAAATCAAATCCATTCACAAAAGAAAGCTAAACATATACAGCTGTTACTCACTGTCTCTCTGGCGCCATCTAGTGCCTCCTGGAGGCCGTACAGTCTTCCGTTGACGAGGTACACACCGCTTGTCCACACTATACATCCTTCATGCACCCACAGCTCCTCTGGATCCATGGGCATCTGTGGCAGCTGTGCAAGTTGTGCCAAGGGTCCCAAGGAGTCCAAGGCAGGGGGAGGGGGCTGAAAGGGCAGGGAAGCCTTGCTGTTGGATGGCACCATCCTGGGGGAGTCATCGCTGGACTTGTGTCGCCTTTTAAAACGTGGGTGTGAGGTCAGCTTTCTGTGCTGAGGTCGCTGCTGAGTGTCATCCGTCAACAGCTGAGGATGCTTCTGAACCTGCTGCTGCTTGCTGTCAAGGTCCGGCTCCCTCTTAAGCTCGGGGATGGGACGCATGTCAGGGTTTTGATCCCAGGTTGAAGGTGTTTTAACAGGGTGAGAGGTGCTGCTGAACTTTTCAGGCGTATGAGTCGTCATCTTCATCTCCTCTGAAACAGGATAGGCAGTTCTGTCTGCTGGGAAGGAGCTGTAATCTTCACTCTCAGAGGACGGCTTGTTGAACTGAGCAGGCCGTGTTTGTGTGGCTTGGAGTGTACTCAAAGCGTTCGTGTCTAAATTTGGTCCGGTTTTGTTTGGGCCTGCGGTGGCCTGACACTGTCTGATCTGGGGCTGGTTCTTTGGGAGCTTGGCGGCGTATTCGGCTGGATAGTACGGCCCATAGAGATCTCCGAGATGTTTGTAGTTTGCCCATTTCTGACACAGGCAGCAAAGCAGGCGGCCTGAATGACTGGTCTCTGTGATCACAGGCCCTGTAACAACGTAGCCGGATGAAGGAAGCGCTTTGCCTGACTGAAGCGTGGTTTCCACCTCATCTGTCTCCCTTTTCTCTGACTCTCTGTCTCTCCGAGATAACTGAGAGGAAAGAGCTGAGGTTAGGAGTGAATCAATCCCACCGCCTCCTGCTCTCCCCGCCACCGCACCCCGCTCTCCTTTCATCTTGTCGTCCTCAGCGTTCACGATGGTACACACTGCTCCGATCTCAGGTACTTTTTTCTCCACATGTATGTGAGGAATAAAGAGGTTTTTTCTGCTTGGATCTGTGCAACTTCTGCTTGTGCCAAAGGTCCCCACTGCCCCTAAAGGCACGTCCAGCTCAGTTTTAGACAGCGTTGGCGGCAGCAGTGGGGCCGCAACCGGTGCCCTCCTCCTTCTCCTCCTCTGCCGCCCCCTCACTTCAAGTGACTCCCCATCAACTTTCGCCCCCCTGCGTCTGCGGCGCGCCTGTTTCACCTCGATCTCTGGCTGTGTGTCCTCGCTTTCAACATCAGCTTTTACCGCCTGGGCCAGAACCGGGGGAGCTATCGGGGGAGTGACTGCATTTTCTGACACAGTGGGTGCGGTGGGGGTTGGTGTGTTGCTGGGGGGCTGTGTTGCTGGTGGGGTGGAGGCAGGAGGTGGGGCTGGAGGAGTTGGTGTAGTTGGAGCCGAGGGAACACTCAGAGCTGTGCTCGGCGGCTGGACTTGAACGTGAGCTTGGTTCTGGGGTTGCACTGGGGGTTGGGTTTGAGCCCGTTTCTGCTTATTGACGCTTCCAACGGGCCGGCCCTTCTTCTTACCAGATGGGAAATAGCCCTTAGGCACGACGTTCTCTAACGGCTTGGAGTCCGTCGGTGACAGACTGGACCTTCCAGAGGAATTCTGATGCCTGTTCAACATGTGGCCTTGGTGGGGCGGGGTGGTCCCGTAGTAGTCGCTGCCAGGATAATCCTCAAATCCCATACTGGATTCTTGAAGTTTCTGTCGGAGGAGGTTAGCAGCAGACTGCTCACCCCTTCGAGTCTCCAGCTGCTGGTAAGTGTTTGTAAAATGCTGAATGTCTGACAGCGCAGAGGAAGAAGGAGGCGGTGAACCCTGGACCGGGCGGGGGAGAGGTGGGGGAGGAGGCAACGGGCCAAGCAAAGCAAAGTCCTCCTTGTCACCAGATGCAGATGCCACAGAAGCCCCTAACCCAAAGTCAAAATCTTGCTGCTTGGCTTGAGTCGCCTGGTGGGATTCACGGGGGAAGGAGGGTGGGGGTAGAGGCCCAGTTTCATCCACTCCTCTGAATGGAATCATGTTATTTAATGAGTGACTTTCATCCATGTAACTATCCTCCCCTCCTGAAACCCTGGGGAAATGCAGCAAGTCTTGGTCCTGTGACTCATTAAATGTTGCCGTTTCTGAGTGCAAGAAACCGGGATAATGATTTGACTCATCAGTGGAGCCCGCTGGCTTTTTAATGTTTGGAGTGATTTTCTGTACTATTGCCTCCAACTTTAAGCCTCGTCCTTTTCTGGCGGCCAAAACCTTAGTGTTGCCACCTGATGGAGACAGTGGCTGTATGAAGGTGTTCTCCCCTGGCTGTGGGGAGGACAGCCGAGGACACGGAACCTCACAGTTGGATGAGTCATCGTCGTTGTGATGGCTGGGTTCTGACTGAGCTCCAGGGGAGTGATGCGAGTTTGGAGCGGCTCTTTGCTGAGGTGCGTCCTGGAGCAGTCTTTTGGCAGGAATGGGAGAGATAAAAGAGCGAACCCTTCTTCTTAACATTAGGGGATTCGTGTCACCGGAACCTCCAGCCTTAGTCACACGTTGTGCCTGTGGCTGAGTGGCGTTTTTTTCTGCAGGAGGCTTAGAAGAGATGGGTGGAGGAGGTGGGCAGGGGTGTTTGGCTTCCTCCAAAACTCCTCTAGATGCTTCCAGTTTGGCAGCACTGTGGCCATGAGTCATTGGCGTCTGAACGTGACTGTGTGATGCTACTGGGGGAGGAGGCTGGGCTCTATAGAAGTCTCCCTCCCTCATCCGCGCGCCCCCTCTGTCCGGATGCGTCGACTCCCACATTTTCATGTCATAATAAGCATTTTGATGATGCAATGATTGCGTTTTGCTTGTATGTTCAACTTGCATGTCAGCCGGTGGGATTAATCGCTGTCTCTGCTCCGATTGGTTAACCTTGTGTCTCCCAGGAGAAGCTCCTTGCTGCATCATCATCTCCTTCGAAGGCCTGTTTATGGCTTTGACCCAGTCGCTCATGTCGTGAGGATGAGGGGGGCCACGTTGGTGAGGAAACATCTGAAGCTTACTGGTAGATTGAGGCTGTGGAGGTAAATGGTGGAAGGGATGGTGTGAGGGAAAGTGCAGATTACTGCGTGACATCACATTGTCTTCCCTTGAGTCTCCGTATCTATACCCAGGAAATGCACCGCCGCTGCCAGACGATAGATCGACTCCATGGAGATATGAGTGATGCCTTGTTGGCGAGGACAAAAAGGTCATGGTCACAGGGTGGGAGGGCATGGGGGTTATATCTACGGCCCCTCGCCGGTAGGGGTCAGCGCTCACTCCGCTCGATAAATGTGAAGTTTTGGAATGATACCCCGCCTCGGATTCACTGGCATGATTCTCATTTTGCAGATTTCCAGACTCTTTAGGAACATTTTCTATTTTCACTTGTTTTTCTCCATCATCCTTTTTACAGAGATCACTGGGTGCAGCCGAAGAGGAAAATGGCTGCTGAATCACGGAGGCCCCGTTTTGACTCTTTTCCCGTTCTTTTTCCCTTTCCACCTCCCTTTCCCGCTCCGGTGTGCCACGGCGGTTCGGCGACACGTCACATATGACTGAACGCCGTTCTGACGGGGCAAGCGTGGTACCCGACGATTTCTGAGGCTCGTTTTGAGAAGCTGGGGTTAACGGTTCGGGCTCTTGCAAAAGCAGCTCCTGTACGTTAGATAAAGTTTTTCTCTGTGGCATAGAATAGTCAGATAAGCTGGTATGTTTAACCGGAGGGTGTTGGGAATCAGCAGTCTGTGTTATATGGCTGTGGGAAACACCCATGTCAGATTTTTCAGTATTTTGTAGAGTATTGATATTGGATACTTCTGATTTTACTAGGGGCTTAGTGTCTGAGGTGAAATCCGAATCTCCTCCATGTTTCTGATTTGTGGACTTTCCGATCTGAGCTGAGTAAGAGGAACCCTCAGGTGCTCCACTCTGTATCCGAGTGCCGTCTGTCGTGCCAAGTGAATGTCTGCCTGGAAACTGCTGTGGGTCTTGGTGACGTGCAGGGAATGTTTGCTGTGGTCTACCGTAGCGTCTATCTAAATTGTAACCCTGCAGAACCTCTTGCAGGAGACTCGGGAACTGCTGCATCTGCAAGTTCTCCTCCTGAGCTTTAGACCCCGCCCCGTGGCCCCTCTTCACCATGGCCTCAGAACTGGACGCATCTTTTGGAGTGTAACCAGTTTGCGGTTGCTGGTACCCGAAGTACCTAGGGTTTGTTTCCATTACTGTTCCAGCCCTGGCTCTGTTTTTCATGGATAAATCTGAGCCATAGGTCGATTCTGGGTAGTTGTATTTATGCGAAGCAGAATGTGGAGGATTGGGAGACCTCCCACTGTTTGACCTTTGATGATGGGACGAATACATGCTAAGATCTACGCTCTCCTCCCCGTTATGACTGCTCATCTTTTTCAAATAAGAGAGTGACATTTTCTCTTCCACACAGTTGTCTTGGGGATGCTTACTTTTGTCAGTGTGACTTGAAACAATCACACCAACGCTGCTGACATTCTGCTGCTCCTCTGAAGCGTGTTTTTTCCCCTCCTTGTTACTGTGCGACTGAGATTCAGAGTGCAACATACTTTCTTTCTCCTGGCCATTTTTTGCACTCGCTCCTCCATCTTGTTGCATTTGGCTGCTGACCTTCTCTGTTTTCTCAGCTGCTGCTTCGCTTTCCTTTTTAATTTCCCCACCTCTGTGGTCACTGTGTGCCAAACCAGTTTCTTGGACACAATTTTGCATTATGGCAGAAGGAATATTGGGGGAGGGGGATGAGGGAAAAGGAGGTGCTGAATGTGAAGTCAGGCCACCCTCAGAGGATGGAGATGCTGCTGATGAAGGAATGGTAGTTTCTTCTGTTTTAGCGTCTGTGAAGGCTGCTTCTTTCGATTCTGCATCAGGGACAGATTTTTTAATATTACATCCCTCTCCAGTCTGTGTTTGGGTTGGAGTATAGCCTGCTGCCTCAAACCCCGTGCTCGCACCATCCACCTGCCCTGCTCTCCCAGGCTCCCCCTCTGACAGCCGCTCTTCTCGCTCTACTTTGGTCCCTGATGGAGCTACGCAGGGCATCCCAGAAGAGTCATCCTCAGCCCCTTCACTGGTCCTGACGTCTTTCGCTGCGCTGCAGTTTGAGGCGGCACTTAAATGCCGACTCCTGGGTTGTGATTGGGGCTGGCAGTGTGCTGCCTGTGGCGTCTGCCCGCCGTCTCTCTTCTTGTGGGAAAACACTGTGTCAGTGAGAAGCATGTGCTGAACGGTGTTTGGCAAATTGGCTACTTGGGAGCTCAAGGCATTTAGACTATTCAGACCGGCATCCTGCATTCTGTCAAGAGAGGAAGTGGAATAAACAGAGGAGCCTTCCTCTCGGGATCCCTGGTTGATTTTACTTCGACCCACTGAAGGTAGACCGCTCCCTCCGACCGCATTCAGGCTGTGAGCTTTTTGGCTGCCACTGCTGCCGCAGCTACTGATGCTGCTGTTAGAGTTGGGGGTGGGACTTAACTGAGGCGCAGTTTGCAGTAACCGTCCGTGGCCATGGGTGCTACGAGTGCCGGACATAGATGGACCATGATTTGAGGCGTTTCCGAGAGCCTCGGAGACCCCCATGAGTGGGGAAGGAGAGGAGCTACAGCTGGGGGAATGAACTGCAGAGGCAGCAGGGGAGGGGTTGGATATGGGGCTGAAGTTTTGGTTCATGTGAGTTTGCTGTGCATTAGAATGCATAGGGGATTTAGCTATTTCTTGGGAGGATGGCTGAGCTATACTCGTGGTTGAGGCTTGATGATGTTTAGCATAAACAGCAGCAGGAGATGGACCCTGGTGAGGCATTTTCAGAGAAGCATCATAGCCGACCCCTGAACTATGCTGAGAGTTTCTGTGCTGTAGTGCGGCTTGTTTGTGGAGCGAATGAGGCTGCGGGAGGTATCCAGAATAATTTGAAGCTGGGTAACCCTGCTGAATGCTCTCCACTGGTCCAACATTGTTAGCAGCGCCTGCACTGGAGACTGAATTGGAGCTAGCAGGGACACTTTGGGAGCTGTTACCTTTAGGATCAAAGCTGGTGTTTGTAGCTCCGTCCAGATATCTGTGCGGAGGTGGGCTGTACATTCCAGACGACCCTGTTGATGCTCCCCCCTGTGGAGAGTAATGAGAGTACTGTGGGGTCATCCTATGCCCGGAGTGTTGGTAGCTTCTTTGTTGCTGTGCATGGTGGACAGGAGGAAAGCTCTGCCCATGCTGGCGCTGTGGCATTTGAGAACCTGGAACTGACTGCATCACGGGGTTCTGATTCATACTGTACTGATGAGAAGGAGAGAAGGCTCCGGCAGTTCCCACGGAACCAGCAGTAGAACCGTAATCCACTGGGTAAGGGGACATCAGGCCGGATGAGGCGGCAGGACTGGATCCAGGATGTCTATACTGGTGGGGTATATGTCCGTCAATACTTGGGTAACCGAAACCTCCACTGTAACCCATACCTCCCCTCCTGTGTCTGTCTTTTCCACACATTGAAAAATAATAATCCATAGCCTCCTTCCTGTAGGGGTTGTTGTTGTTTCCCGTGTGGAGGTTACCCTGTGTTTGCGGCGGCTCCAAAGCTCCTCTGTTTCTGGCGCCGTATGTGAGCATGTGGCTGGCTTGACTCGGGTGGTGGTGTCCTCTGTGAATGCTCTGCTGCTGCATCCCGATGTAATCTTCAGTCATCCTTGGAGAGATCTGGGGCTCCACCGGCTGAGGGGGATACGGCGGTCCACCCATGCTCCTCCCGCTGAATCCAGGAGGGATTGTGGGAGGAGCAGGGCTGTTGGGGAAATTCTGCATTTTTCTTTACCCCCCGATGTCAGTTAAAAAAAAAAATAAAATCTCTCAGTGTCTATAGCAGGCACTCATTTGGCCTATAGATGCATTTGTTCTATTATTCAGTACTTTTTTTATTAGGACTCCTCCTGGTGTTCACCGTCTTCAGCATTCACTGCTGCTCCTCCTCGTCAACAGTTCCACGGCAACAGTTTTTCCAAAAATAGGGGTAATCCATTTATTCCAATTCAGATTCCATCAATCCCAGTTTGTGTATTCAGTAAATCCATTCACATGCGATACTTTTGCTCCCATCAGCTGGTGGTCTGTAGAGACAGAGAGACAAGCCAAAGGAATTAGGAACAATTTCTTAATGTTCATTGATTTAAAACTACAAATATTCTGCTGTGCATTATATAAAAAAAAAAAAACACAAGATCATTTCAAATTTAATATGTTGATTTTTTTTTTAAATCAGGGCATTCCTGACTGATAAAACCTTTCAGACTACATTAGGACCTAATCATTTTTGATTTTGAGCCATTGAACAATAAAACGGGGAAAATAACATGCAGACACATTTTTTTTACCCCTACAGGGGTGGGGGACTAATTCAACAAGTATTTGCAGGAATTTCTCATGCTTGCATAAAGACTTTCATTCCAGACCTTTATATGACTTACTACACATAAATGTGCATCGTGCTATTTATGTGATTCCTTTATAACTCCAAAAGGGTGTGTTTCTGGTTTTTTGGGGAGGGGCTGTGAATAGGGGTTCTGTATTTTATCCAATCACTCAAAATAAAATAACCTAATTACATTGTTCGCCTTACTTGTTGTTGCATATTCATAAGCATTAATAATGCAGTTAAAACACAATTCTTTCAAGTGATATTTCATGTTTCTTTCCGAGGAGCTTTAGCTCCTAGAAACACGAACAAACATTACATTCCCAATCATATTTTAATATGCATGGTGAGAATATTGCATCTGTTCTTGCATTAACAGTACATGCTCTATTCGTCTCCTGTGGCCTATTACAAACAGATTTATAGAAGAAAACAAAAAGTTTGATTTAAGTAACAATAACACATCAACTACACCTCGATGTTTCATTATGTAAACAAATAACCTTGTTAATTTTCACATGCATTACACACACATAACACGGAAAAATGAAAAACAAAACAAACAGTTATTTGGGGAGATGGCTGGAGGCAGGGCAGTTCCAACTTTAATGGGGTCAGTGTCTTTATTTGGCATTGTGACACTAGCCTCTTGTCAGTTTTAAATGCATTGGAAAACTGTTAATAGTCCCAAAACAGCTGTGTGTGGATTCTCAAACAAAAGGCAGCACAATGACAGGTTTGCTGTGAAATGCGAGACATGAAGTGAAACAGGGTCAGGAAAGGCTGCAAACCCACCTAATCAATCAAACAGACAAACATACTCTGCAACTTCAGCTGGACTCATTTGAATATGTCAGATTTTTAGGAACCAAATTAACAGGAAAACAGCTTTTTATAGGATTAATCATTTATAGAATCCATTTTTTATTCAAAAATTCTGTAGGTTTTTAAACCTACATTTTTAAAGATCTCAATTCATTTTTTTGAACTAATTGGAGAATAAATGTATGCAGTGGTCAAAACATGCAAAAACAGACACTTAAAGATAACAGATGCAAAGCTGGATGGATTGACAGACCCACAGATGGATGGACAAATGGATTCCTTTAATGATGGTTGACAAAATTTGGCCCTTTATCAGCTATTTATGCAGTTTATGATTAAGTAGCAGACAGCCGAGAGAAAAATAGGAAAGTTTGATCAAAAGAATGGATGGTGGAGGTTTGTTTATCCTCTAGTAAAGAAAATTGATGGATAATAAACAAAGAGATGGATAAATGAAAGGAAGATTTCAAAATGATGGACTATAAAAAGGATGGATAAATGATCATCATATAGATGAACTGATAATTAACAAATGGGTGTATGTAGAGAGAGACGAATCCATGAACATACATTAATATGCTCATTCATTAGGGAAACAGACCAGGAAACACTGAAAATATAAATAAAAGCATTTCCTCCTTATTTAACCACTAAATAACACTTGAATAATATATTTGCCAGACTGTGTAGGAAGCCTAAACATCTCATTGTGTGCTACAAGGCAGCAGCAGCATTTCCAGCCCACAAACAGTGCAGCAATAATAAAAAGTGGCTGCCTCAGTGCAGCCTGTCAGCCAGTCAATCACCAGCAGAGCTGCCTAATTGATGCAAGCAGACGCAGTGTTATTGCAGTGAAGGGGCCAGCTAGCTCTGGTTTGTTTTCTATGGTTCGTCATATTGCCATCAATGCCACATTGGAGGGGGGGCTCTATCGCTGCAGATATAGCAGCAAGGAATACGCATTACAATTAGCTCCGTAGAGCCTCTTTTAGCCATGTCAGGTTAGCCCTAGCTAAAGCACAGCAGATATCTCCAATTAAATATGCGAGCTAGCCACGTAAACTGCGAGCTAGCTAAAACGGAACCCCTCGATAACATCTTTGAGTCTGGATATTTGTATTTATAATATCATTAAGATGTCTTTATACACAGGCGTGTAGTTATAGCAGGCTAAAAAGGAGCAGCTACTGAGGAGAGGTGATTAGGTGCAGATGTTACTCCCTCTCTCAGTAAATGGGTTAGCTAGCAGCAGAAATAGCGTCTCCTACCAGGAGACCTGCCATGACTACTGCGTTACAAAAGCTGCCGTTACGCAGTCTGCCTTTTTTTTTTTTATCTCTCTCTCTCTCTAAATAAATAAACACAGAAAACATTTCCCCCCCAAGCAGAGGCAAGTCAAGCAGAGACGGAGCTAGCTTAAACTCTGAAAGCATACCTGGAAACGCAGCGGTTACAGGCCCCGCGAAGAGTGAAAGGCTGTTTTTGTGACAATCCCGCTGCTGTGGCAGGAAACCCCAGCCTAGAGTCGACCCGCTCCGCCGCTTTTCCCCCCTCAGCCTCCTGAGTCCAGACAGCCGCGAACCAACCGGCGGCGAAGCAGGGGGCCCCCGTCACGACACCCAGATCCCGGGCCTTTTCTTCTTCTTCTTTTTTTCTTTTGTCCTTACACCTCCAGAAATGATGAGAGCGGAACACAATCGGGGAGCCTGTGGGTCCCGTAAGCAGTGAGGTCCATACACCCCCTCCCTCCCCTCTCTCTCTCTCCCCCCCTCTCTCTCCCTCACCTATGTGTCCAACTAAAATCAAACATCGCTTTCTCTCACGCCTCTTTTTTCGCGTCGTTTTTCCGTTTCTATAAACGCAACTCCACTCCTCCAGCAGCAGCTCCACTGTTTTTTTCTTCTTCTTCTTTTTCTTGCAACAGAAAGACCGCCTTGGAAATGCACACACTCATATTCCTGCACCCCCTCCCTCATCTCTCTCCATCACCCCTCCACCCCTCCTTCTCTCAAGCTTTAGCTTTTTTCATTGATCATGGCGAATTTCTGCCATAAAATCTAAATATTACCCCAATGCTACTAATGCATTTTTTTTCTTTTTGCATAAGCACTGCTCTTTTGTTCATATTTCATGTCAAGTGAAAGTGAATTAGCCTGATGAAGGCAGCAGGGTACAAAGGCAATATGGAGAAGACCCAGGACTGAAAGCAGTAAGGGTTATGTCAGTAATGACCAGGGAAACAGAGAAAAGAACAATCAGTAAAAAAATAGCTATGGCTACATTAGAGAGATTACAGTGTAATGGTTAGAGCTTTAAAAGATGCTGGAAAAAACATCCAATAATTATTAAATATGGGTAATTAAGTATGGGTTTCCTCTGCTCAATTTCAAAACGAGCAGACATAAGGAGTAGAACAAAATGTTTGATTCTGTTTTGCATGTAATTCGTTAGAGGACATAAGAGGCACAATAGTTTAGCTGACATTAGTAAATATTTGTGCAGATGACTAAAAAGCAATCATGGTCCATGAGCTGCAAGATGTTCAAACTGTAAGAATGATAAGAGAATCGTTAAGCGAGCTGCCAAGCGGTGCCATGGAATTGGAACACACTGAACCGGTTCTAAACAGGAACCGGTTTTTGATTCCCATCCCTATCCATGAGCTGCAATATGTTCAAACTGGAGTAAGAACGATGCTTGTGGTCGATATTAGTCTTTTTCTTGTATCAGCATCAGCCGATGCATGCGTTGGCCGATTCATTGGCCCATTCATCAGTCTTATCTTGAAATCAAGTGAAGCGCATACATCGCCATCCCCTCCATCGGCTGATTATTGTTGTTTGATTTGTTAAGAAATCAATTTCTTTTATCTGAAATTAGCCTTGTGTAACATTTGCTTTATTTACTTTTTATCATGTAAAAATTGAGGTAGGAAAAGCAATATTGGTTCTAAGAATCTGATTCATTCATTGGCACATTCATCAGTCTTATCTTGAGATCAAGTGAAGTGCATGCATTGCCGTTAGGGTTGGGAATTGATACGATTTTCACGATTCCCATGTCTTTATCAATTCTGTGAAATGATTCGATTCCTTATTGATTCTCTTATCGATTGGGTGAAACAATGAACTTGGTAAGTGCACTGTGACATTCGTCTACCTTCACCTGGGACACTATTCCTGCCTGCCTCGGCAAAAACAGAAGGCAGTGAACGGTAGAGGTGGGCAATACTGGTCCTTTTTAATCGATATGATACCAAGTACATACAGGGTTAGTATCGCCGATATCGATACGATACCGATACTTGTTGAGATTTAAGCTTTATGTATTTATTGGGACAATGAGCGAAGTTTCGTCTCCTCTCTCTGTTTCTCTCTGTGCTTATATAAACTTGTTGTGTTTCCACTGCATTTTTACAAGCCATACAGCTTGCTGTTGTTTCATTTACATAATGCGGAACAGCAGTGTAGTTGTATGTGTTAAGTGGAGAGAGAGCCGAGTGGGCGGGGCCATGCTGAGCACGCGTGCTGAGCCGGTGACGAGAGGGGAGGAGGGAGCAGCAAAGCGATGTTACAAAGGCGGGCAGACTGGTCAATCTACTGCAGTTAGTGTGTGCCGGAGAGAAGAAGAAGTATCGGTCTTGTTTAACCAATATTGTTTGATATCAATACCAGAGTTGGTATAGATAGTATCGATCCTGGGATGGATTCGCCCACCTCTAGTGAACAGGAGCTGCCAGCCTCTGAGCCAGCCAGGCTATCCGTCTTGTCACAGTCATCTAAATCTGATGGAGAAGGCATCTCTTTAATAAAAAAGCATTACTGTAAAATTTTGGGGAATAAACTCATCTCCTCCTGATTGAAATAAACAAGCGTCACTCTTCTGTCGCTCCCTAAACTGCGCAGCAACTTGTAGCATGTTTCGTTACATCCATTGCATGTAAGAATTCCACCTATCAGTAGTATAAAATGCTATCAATAAATATCTGGATTAACGAGAAAGGCACACTCCAAAAGAGAGGTAGGAAATTGGTTTATTTCCAGAAATGGCATATGATTTACTAGGAACCACATTAAGCACAGCCAGTGATATAAAACTAGCTACTTACCACCAGAGTTGCCTTCCATGATGGTCGTAAGCATCAAAAACACGGCATTCGTAAAAATGTATGCCATGTTGTGCTCGCAGGTGTTTTTGCATGTTGGATGTATTTCCTCCAGCGGATGTAATTGCCACTTTGCAATGACTGCAAAATGCCTTGCTGCCATCTTTCTCTTCCTTAAAATTAAGCCAAACTTTCGATCACTTTGACCGCTTTTGTTTTGCTTTTCTAGACTTACGCCTGGTCACGTCGTACGTGCTTACTGAATGCCATGTGCGTAACTTGCGTCAAAAATGTGACGTAAGTCGTGATGCCGAGAGCTAGGCTCTGGTGCTGCCTGGAATCGATAAGAGAATTGTTAAGCGAGCTGCCAAGCGGTGCCATGGAATTGGAACACACTGAACCAGTTCTGAACAGGAACCGGTTTTTGATTCCCATCCCTATCCATGAGCTGCAATATGTTCAAACTGGAGTAAGAACGATACTTGTGGTCAATATTAGAGGCCTTATCTTGTATCAGCATCAGCCGATGCATGCATTGGCTGATTCATCGGTCCATTCATCAGTCTTATCTAGAGATCAAGTGAAGCGCATGCATCGCCTTCCCCTTCATCGGATGTTTATTGTTGATGTTTTGTTCGATTTGTTAAGAAATCTATCTCTTTTATCTGAAATTAGCCTTGTGTAACATTTGCTTTCTTTATTTACTTTTTTATCATTTAAAAATGGAGGTAGGAAAAGCAATATTTCTAAGAATCTGCCCAAAATATCAGCAGCACATGTGTCAAAATAATCGATATTGGCATCATTCCTAGAAAAAAAAAATCAATCATCTAGTGTTATTTTAAACATGTGTATAATTGAGATGTGATTGTGTCTATATTTGTGCCCTCTCCACTAATATAGAAGGGACTTTGGCATGTTTTTTTTTTTCTCCCGAGAGGGCACTTTAGCACGTGTTTTGGCTCCAGAGAAGGTAGCTTGGCACAGATTTTGGCTCCCATGAGGGCACTTTAGCATAAGTTTTGGCTCCTGGGAGGGCACTTAAGCACATGTTTTGGCTCCTGAAGGACACTTTGGCGCATTTGGGGTCCCAAGAGGGCAATTTATCATGTGTTTTGGGTCCCTAGAGGACATTTAAGCATATGTTTTGGCTCTCGAGAAGAGACTTTTGCACCTGTTTTGGCTTTGGTGCTAAAACCCGTGCTAATATTCGTTAGCACGGGTTTTAGCACCCAAGAGGGCACTTTTGAATTTTTTTAAAGAAAATAATAATCTGACTACACTGGTATTTTCAGGGTTAAAGCTTTATGAAAACTAAAGGAGACTCAAAATCCCGATCAGTACCTAAAGCAGACAGTGAGAACGATCGTCTTTAAAACATGAAATGATTTGAATGTTTGACATCCCTTTGTAAATTTCATCCTCTGATTGTTTCTTTTTTTTGTGTGCATATTTTCCACTTTTAGTATGGATACATACCGGTAAAAAAAAAACAACAGATCACATAAATGTTAGCTCCTTGAGAAGAAAAGTCGTCCAATTCTAAGTATAACTTGAAGATATTTATTAACCCCCAGTCTATTACCTATTACTACTGGGACAACAATGGAGGGGAAACAAGAAGCAACCTTTTCCTGGTTTAATTTATGGTGTTGTCTCTGACTTGGCTTATCTTCACTAACACAGGGCCCTCAAGCTAGGCACAGTCTCCAGTCATCGTAATGATGCGCCCTATGCCCCTCCCATCAAGGCTGCTGCACTTTTAATATACTGCTGTGTGCCAGACGTGCAGCCTCTCACTTCCACATGCGGTCACCATATCATGCATCCATATGTAAAACTGACATATGGACTATAGACCCAAGCCCTCATTCACAAACAGTAGCTGCCCTGTTGTCCTTATTCATCCAAACACTTAACCTGTCAATCACAGGCCAACATCGCTTGCTGTTTCCAACCAACACTTTAATACATTTCATTCCCGTGCAGATGCACATCTATTTCTATCATTGTTGCCATAGCAACTGCATCACAGCGCCTTAACGGGGGGATAATTTTAAGGCTGCATTTGCTCTTTATTTTCATTGACGATTTCATGCAGGCTCTCTTTCTTTGTCGGCACAAACGAATCCCTCATGAGCGGCTAGGGGTTTTAACAACAACAAAAAAAAAAGTCGACAGGAAGAAGCAGAGGGGCAAGATGAAGAGGCTGAGATACCGAGGACCAACAAGCCAGGCAGCCAGGCCTGTCCAATCAACAGGAATGCCTGCTGAGAAACACTCAGAGTCTCTCCATCAGAGACAAGGTCAGAAAATCTTCCACAGAGGAGGATCAAAGAGCACAGATGTGAGGAAGGCAACCGGTTTGGCACACAGCATCACAAGGTTTAAAACATCCAGGGATAAACTAAAGTAGAAAGACAGGAGAGTGAAAACTGCACTAAAACACCTTTAAAAGGGATTGGTCCAGATTTTCTCCAAAGAGTTTATAATTAGTCGATATCTAACCTGCAGTAGATGGGACCCTTGGCATATCTTTTTTATATGAATCAAAATTCTCACTTATGCCTGGCAGTTGTATTTTGTTTGTGTGCATATACAACAATTCAAAGCAGTTCAAAGCAATTTGTTTGAGCTCAACTAAACTAAAAACAAAACACCCTACTGTTAGACTTCAGACCCAACCATCCAGTGCTACAAGCTAGTTTAAGCCTATCAGGCTAGGATCGGTCATTAGCATGGTTTGATCTATGAATCCAGATAAATTGGTCCTGAATGAATTAGGGCTCAGAACTAAAAACATAATTTCAGTAACGGTATTTTATGTATTTTTTTTCCCCTTAAACTGTTGAGATTTTTTCGAAGGATATTGATTTTAAATAAAAAGAACAAAAAAAAAAACTTACTAAATTTTATTGCCACAATGTAAAAGATGAAAAAAATACTAGTTTGAGTAACAATGATTTTAATTATTTACAACATTGCCTCACTGTTCTGTTATGCAAAGCTAGTTCCTCAGACGGACACAGAAGATCTGCAAACTTCTACGGCTCTAGAAAAGAAATAAAATCAAACTGAGCTCTTTGTAATTATTTGTCCTCTGCCATCATAATAATGATTGAAATATTCACATAAACTTTAATGATAATTTTTATGATCAGAGTTATTTTGATATGGTAACTATATGTTTAAGCTTCCAAGCTTTTCTGTTGGTTGCGGCAGATGGCTAATGACATTCACCATGTTTGTGCAGCAGGTTTCCTCCAGTTAAAAAAGAGTTTTTCCTCTCCCCCATCGCTACATGCTAGGTGACGGTTTGCCGCCAAGTCACAATGCAAGCTGCTGTACATCATCACTTTCTTTTTTTTTCTTTTTTTTTACAGTGTCCTGTCTGACAATGTGGCAATAAGAATAATAGTCTTGATGCCAAAAACAGCCCAACAGATTTTACTTTCACAAGTGTAGCAGTATGGCAATTGCCATATAGCTCCACTTGTTTCATGCATATAAATTGCTTTATTATAATTATGCAGGGAGTTTTACAGTTTATATGGACACTGCAATGTAAATAGAGCAGAAAAACAGAAGAAGAAAAGGAAAAAAGAAAAAAAAAGAGAAAAGATGAAAGAAAGAAGAGATAGAAAGGAATGACAATGACAAAACATTTTCAGTCTGCTTCGTCACCTGTAAATTCTGTCATTTCAACAACTTGATCCAATCTGCTTGATTTCATTGGGTGCAAACTTCTGCCAATCTGTCTGTATACTTTGATTGAACTGCCTTTAGATGACATGTTTTTGTAAAAAGATGCTAAAAGAATTAATTCAGATTGAAAAAATTAATTACACTGTACTGCCCACAGTTTTTGCTCATCCATCCACATATTGGCAGTCAGGTGTTCTAACCATTTCCATGGCAACAGATGTATAAAATCAAGCAGACTGTTTCTAGAAACATTTATAAAACAAAATATGTGCAACTAACCTAATCATGACATTCAGCTGTCAGTGGAAATATAACAAAGTGGAAGCAACATGGAACAACAGCAACTCAGCAATGGATGTTAATATGCTGATGTTGATATGCTGAGAGGTCGCAAACTTGCTGCAGTCAATTGCTAAAGACCTCCAGATAGGATGTGACTCTCAGATAAGCTTAAGAAGAATCTATAGAGAACTGCATGGAATTTTTTCAATGTCACCGAAGTTCATATGCATGTTAGGGATTGGGACGTCTTTTTAAGCTCTTAGAAAATCTCAGAAGATCTCGATTATCTAGGGAAAATCTCTCTAACTTTAATTTATAGATGAATCTCAGCATAAATATACCAGCATAAAACAAATGTCTTTTCACCAGACCTCTGTCAAACTTGTTGATGATTTAGCTGTTTTCAATTTGGAATGTACCAAAAAGTTGTAGGGCAATAGACTTGATTTAAAGACCCCTAATTTAAGAATACAGAACAGAAACTAAGTACCTGTCAATGCTAGATGTGTCTGCTAAATGTACTTATCTCTAACAAAAGCACAATTGACTTGTCAACGTTTTTAACATACTAAAAACCTCTATTTCTTTATTTAATTGCATTCTCCAAGTGGCCAGATACTGCCACTGCTTCCATTACTGTTATATACATACTTCTCACAGCAGAATTGAAATAGAATTTAAAATCCTCCTTCTCACCCATAAAGCCCAAAATAACCAAACTACATCTAATATGAGAGATTGGATTGTTACTTATGTTCAATCAGATTACTTCTCTTTGAATCTGCAGGTTTATTTGTGAGTTCTGGGGTTTCTTAAAGTAGAGTGGGAGGCAGACAGTATAGCTAACAGGCTTCTATGCTGTGGAACCACTACCAGCTTTAGTCTGTGAGGCAGACTTTTTGATAACACTTATCGTTACTGTAGATTGGCTCAGGTTATCCTTCGCTATCTCTGTAGTTATGCTGCTTTAGGCTTTGGCTGCTGGAGGACACTGGGACCACTTTTCAACATTCTGCTTCATTCGATCTGTATTCTCCAATTCTGCATTATTTCTGAGGTAAACATCTAATTTTATATTATCTATGCTTTTTGTCGTCAGCATAGTAGCTTCGTCTGGTGTATCTGTGAAGTTTCTCATGTTGGCTTGGATAACCTCAAGCTTGATCTGTTCTGGTGCTGTTTGGAGGTGAAAACATCCTACTGAGAAAAATCAGTTTGACTGATGCCATCAACACGCATCGACAATAGATGACAGAATTGGATTTGTTTTTTAGTGTTTAGTCCTGTTTCTCTGCCAGACATACAGTATAGCTATGGGCTCAGCTTTTCGTGTGGCTAACTATTTGCTCTCTTTTGTCCCTGTTGGCATGAAAACTGGCTCAGATGATGATGTGTTGTGAAATGGCACTATATAAATACCGGTAAATTAAATGGCATTAATATTTCTTTCTATCTATCTGTCTGTCTGTCTGTTCAAAAGTACATCATTAGTACAAAAAAATCTCAAAATCTGCCAAAATATCTCAAAGAAAAAAAAAAAACTCCCTTGACAATAAGTCCATCATCTCAAATCGAAGCTTTATATGTCTGTTGTCCTGCAGAGTTCACAGAACTAAAAAGGCGACAGAATTGTATGTCACTCATTCAATAGAGCAGGTGATAAAACCTCAGCTGGAACTTCTGCTGCACGACTCAAGCACATGCAGTGATGGAACAATGGCTAAGTGCCTGCCCTCCGCGCTCGCTCCTCAACCTGAATACAATCTGCTTTTCTAGCTAATGATAAAGTGTGATGCTACTTTGAAATGTGTTTCCAATAGGTGCTGGTTGCCAGTGCTTTAGGAACTGACAAAAGCCACATGATCTATTTTAAACCAATTGAGAACATCATAAAACCTTCAGTTCCTGTCAAAAACCAGATGCAGACATTTGTGACTCAAACCATAGTTTTTGCAGTAGTTTCAAAGCGCATTTGTTTATTACTATTTCATGATCATTTAAAATGATATTGATCAATTGTTCTGAAAGCTTCCTGCAGATCAATTAAACATTTTATTTGGACTTTAAATGTTTTTAACAAATTTTCCATCAAATTTAAGTGTACAGTAGGGCCTTAAACACAGTGAGATGTATGAAAAATAAAAAAAGATCTACATAAACTTTCTAAATTAACTAACTATCAGAATCTTTATTCCTCAGGGAACCCTTTCCTTTCTCTCTTTGTGATGAGAAAGAAAGAGTTTGGGTATAAAAGTTAAATTAGTAATCACGTTTTAGTCCTAAATAAACAGCGAATAAATGATTAAAGTAACAGTAAGAGTAATTAAGCTTCTGATAGCAAGCCAGAAGCTGTGAATCAGATGCTTTTAAGTAATTACACAATCCCTGTCCATGGCCACAAAGGCTCTTACTCTGTAAGAATTCCAATGCACCTACAATCTCGACATTTAGCCCTTATAAATGATATAAATGGTAACGTTCATTTCACTGTTGTAAGCTGTATGCATCGGAATTTCGTTTTGTATACAATCTGTCTATACATAATGACAATAAAGTTTGTCTAAGTCTAAGTGTTAGATGTGAGGTTCTAGACCAAATTTACGGGGGAGCAGCAAGCTTTCATGGGTGCACAGAAAAAGCCCTAAACAAAACAAAACAAAACAGAAATGGTTCAAAAGTTTAAATTGTAAAGCACATTAAATGAGCTAACTTTTTAATTTTCTAACCCTGATTAAAACAGAACTCTACAGAGATTAAATGAAATGGGCCTAAAGGACCTATTAGCCTGTTTCAGCACATATCATCATGGGGAGTGCATTTAGTGTTGTGTTTTAGGGCCATAAAAGGCACCTGGACCAACTCTACAGGAGCACTGGCTCTTGTTGGACCCTTCTTTAATAGAGAATAATTTATACTGTGACAAAAACCACTGATTGGATGCTTACCTATTTTTTTTTTTTTTTTACAAACTTTTTTAAGATTAATCTTAGAGACTTTTAACAGAGCTTAACCAGTGGGGATTTTAAGTCCTCTAGCTCTGACTTTAAGGTGTCACAAACACAATGGATCACAGTTTGTTACTAATCTGCAGACCAACACAGTGACCTTTTTTACAATACCAAAAACCCCAATAAGTACCTGAGCATTAGAAGTAGTCTGCATGGGAATGGGCCAAGCTGAATCCTGGGAGTGTCTCTGTCAGTTACCTGGAGAACACCAGGATTCACTTTGGATGCAAAAGTGGTCTGATGCTCTGGGTAATGTTCTACTGGTCAAAATTTGGTCTGCTCTTTCATGTGGATGATACTTTAACTCAAACTTCTTAAACACCCATTGCTAAAGAACCCTTTTTGGATGATCAGAAAAGGTTTAGAAGGCATTGGCCTGGTTTTTAATCTCAGTCCAGTCAGTTATCTATCTGATGTACTGGAAGGCTCAATTTTTTTACTTCTTGATGCCCAGAACTGCCAGCATACCTTGATGGAGTCCCAACATGGATGAAAAGAGCGGCGCTCACTAGGTAGTCATAAAATTATACCTAAGTTGTTTCTTTGACATCTCATATAACAAAACCAAACACCTTACAATCCCAGATCCCATTAGAATCCTGCAATAATATTTAAAAACAAAAGCTGCAGTATTCTGTAGTTATTAATACGACCACCAGGGGGCAGTTTCATACAATGAACAAGCAGAGGAAATGTGCAGCTCACAATCAACTGGCCTTGTGATGGAGCATTACATAGGATAAGATAACAAATAGCCCTAGCAACATGTAATGAAAGCCAGCTCCATCAGGGCCTTTAAAGTAAACACAAAATCTTCCCACCTTTTATCCCTTTTCCTCTGCAGAGTCTCACACTATCATGATTAGTTTGATATGAACATTAGGTGTCATGATGGTGCAAAAAGCCCCACCTTCATGATAAATTAAGCAAACAGTTTCCCAGAGGTTGTAGTGAAATAAGTTATGGAGGTGATTGATATGAAGTCAGGGTGACCCTGTGACAGTCTTGGTGAAACTGCTCACAGAAGATGATGGTGCTCAGATGAAATGCACTGGCATCAGGAAGTCTCTCACTGTGACCTGAGCAGAAGCTGCTGATGTGAAGATGGATCCTCAGAGAGACATGGCACACACAGACCCAGTTACCCTGTCCTCCTCTCAAAGACCCAAAGAAGCTTCCTTAAAAGCCACAGATTTTTAATGACATTCAAAAGATCTCTCTCATCCTCCTAAACACACGGACACACACACGTACTTACCTCTGTCTGACCATTTGCGTGCTCACCAAAGATAAGAGCTGGTTTAAGGCATTTATCTGAACCAAAGCACTATCAGTGGCAAGTAGTGACCAGAAAGGGGCACTCTCTCCTAATGTCCCTCACCACTCTCCACATATCTCCCTCACACTGAGGCCTGCTGTCACACTCTCTCGGTCTCCTAGCAACCCTCTAACCCTACCTCCAGTCACTACGGATACCGGAAGAGATGGAGGGAGGAAGGGAGGGTCTCAGACTTCTAAGAGAGAAATGAGGGGGAGTGGATGGAGGGAGAGAGGCTGGCCTGGCATCCCAATCATCAGATCTGATTGGATGTAAATCTCACTAACTAGTTGGCGTGTGGGTTTGTAGAGGATGGTCCTGGTGGATTAAAGGTGAAGGAGATGTGACTCATGAAGTCAGGTTTTTCAGGGCGACTACTAAGATCATAATTCTAGTCGGTGATCTCAAATAATGTGGAGTGGAGGAGAATGATTGCCTCAATTAAGCCAGCTTCTCTTGAGGGTCTCCTTAGTCTCAGCACGGCTCACCATCCCCTCCTCTCTCAGCATCTCCTCCTGTAGACTGTTCCCCTGCTCTCACCTATGGTGCCCTGCCTGTTAAATCTGATGGTGCCATCATCATCCCTGTTCTGTCCTTGTGACTCATGACGGGCCTCCGTGCTTTATGACTTCGCTCTTCCTCAGGGGTCCTTACTCTACCCACCGCCTCACTATGTGATGTATGCTTCTGGCTCACACTGGGAGTGCAGCTGTTTGTGCACAAGACAAAATGGGCACATCCTGCATAATATAATCTGATAAAACATAATATAGATGTCGTATACGATGCGTTGTAAAGATATTCATACGCTATATCCCCAAGCGTAGTGGGGAAGTTGGAGCAAAATGATAAACTGCATACAGTATTTTTCACTCTGATACCCCTAAATAAAACAGTGTAGCTCATAGATATCATCTAATCTGTGAAGGATTCAGAGGTTTAGCACCGTAGAGAATATTAGGGAAATAATGGGAATAATGAAAACCAAGGAACCTTGCAGAATGGTCCAGGTGAAAGATGTGGAGAAGTTTGACTGTCTGACAAAGCTCTGTTCAAATTCACATCTTAAATACAAACAGGCATGCTTAATAGATCATTGTTAAGACATACAGAGAAACCCACAATCCCATTAAGGAACACAACAATTAAATTAAGAAATGTGCTTTGGTCAAGCAAGACCACCTTTTAAAAGGACTGTATCATGCAAAATCGACATTTTTTAGCTTTTATACACTATATTGCCAAAAGTATTTGCTCACCCATCCAAATTATTGGAATCAGGTGTTCCAATCACTTCCATGGCCACAGGTGTATAAATTCAAGCACCTAGGCATGCAGACTGTTTTTACAAACATTTGTGAAAGAATGGGTCGCTCTCAGGAGCTCAGTGAATTCCAGCGTGGAACTGTGATAGGATCCCACCTGTGCAACAAATCCAGTCGTGAAATTTCCTCGCTCCTAAATATTCCACAGTCAACTGTCAGCTGTATTATAAGAAAATGGAAGTGTTTGGGAACGACAGCAACTCAGCCACGAAGTGGTAGGCCACGTAAACTGACGGAGCGGGGTCAGCGGATGCTGAAGCGCATAGTGCGAAGAGGTCGCCAACTTTCTGCAGAGTCAATCACTACAGACCTCCAAACTTCATGTGGCCTTCAGATTAGCTCAAGAACAGTGCGCAGAGAGCTTCATGGAATGGGTTTCCATGGTCGAGCAGCTGCATCCAAGCCATACATCACCAAGTGCAATGCAAAGCGTCGGATGCGGTGGTGTAAAGCACGCCGCCACTGGACTCTAGAGCAGTGGAGACGCGTTCTCTGGAGTGACGAATCGCGCTTCTCCATCTGGCAATCTGATGGACGGGTCTGGGTTTGGCGGTTGCCAGGAGAACGGTACTTGTCTGACTGCATTGTGCCAAGTGTAAAGTTTGGTGAAGGGGGGATTATGGTGTGGGGTTGTTTTTCAGGAGCTGGGCTTGGCCCCTTAGTTCCAGTGAAAGGAACTCTGAATGCTTCAGCATACCAAGACATTTTGGACAATTCCATGCTCCCAACTTTGTGGGAACAGTTTGGAGCTGGCCCCTTCCTCTTCCAACATGACTGTGCACCAGTGCACAAAGCAAGGTCCATAAAGACATGGATGACAGAGTCTGGTGTGGATGAACTTGACTGGCCTGCACAGAGTCCTGACCTCAACCCGATAGAACACCTTTGGGATGAATTAGAGCGGAGACTGAGAGCCAGGCCTTCTCGTCCAACATCAGTGTGCGACCTCACAAATGCGCTTCTGGAAGAATGGTCAAAAATTCCCATAAACACACTCCTAAACCTTGTGGACAGCCTTCCCAGAAGAGTTGAAGCTGTTCTAGCTGCAAAGGGTGGACCGACGTCATATTGAACCCTATGGATTAGGAACGGGATGTCACTTAAGCTCATATGTGAGTCAAGGCAGGTGAGCAAATACTTTTGGCAATATAGTGTATATGTTGTTATGCTATTCCCTCATCAAAATCATGTGATCAAAGTGATATTTTGTCTGATTCATGCATATCTAAGTATGGAGAGCAGAGGTACTGACATCCACAATCCATCAGTTTGTCCAGGATAATGCATGGAAGATCACTCAGGCAACAAAGTTTAAGTTTAATAAGGGTTTGGCAAGGTTCAGCAACAATCAGAAAAACTCAACTTAATCAAAGGTAACTTCTGAGCAAAGGCAGTGGTTGGGGACAGGCAGGGTCAAGGAACAGGAGAATACTTGGCTCATGAAACAGGGCTTGAAAGCTGTGAAAAGGAAGACGATCAAGTGAAGAGCAGGAGTTTAAATAGGGAGCGGCCCAGGTGGGAACCATCAGTAATTGACAAGTGAGGGAGAGTGGGCAAAAACAAGGCAGGACTAAAATCACGGTGGCACAAAAATCCCCCATAACACATAGGAATTTTGTGATTGTTATGTGACAAAATGTTTGAAAATGTTCAAATCACTGTTGGAAAATATTTTTACATTCCAAACATGAAGCTGCTCACGTGAACAAAATACTGTTGCATCCTAGATGCATGAAAGTGCACCTCTGCAGATCCTTCCTACCAGCCACTGTTAGACTTTATCATATGTGTGTCTTTACGCACACATTACAGGTTGGTTAGGTTTTAAATCTGATCCAGAATTACTTGCATTATTTTTAATTTCTCAATAATTGTCAAACAGATATTAAGGATCAAGATTTTAAGATTTATAGACTACAGTCACTTCCTACCTCTGGAAGTGTTGTTCATTGCCTGGTTTCCAATCATTCTGGGAATGTTTCGTGTTTCTACTTTTTATTTCTTATTAACTTGAACATCTTAGCTTAAATTTATCATTTTTATTTATAAGAAAGTAGATTTTCCTCGTTGATGTTTTCAGTGCAGCCTCACTGATTATTTTGTCCATGTCACATTATTCAGTCTTGGGTTTAAGCATTGCTTCTTCTCTCTAGTTGTTTTTGCTACTGTCACACCTGAATATCACTACTGAGGGAAAATAACGCTATTCTATTCTATTCCATTTGACTTATACTATACATCCAGGTGTATATACTTAACAAAATAATCACACTCTGTACATACCTCTCGCTAACAGCACCCAAGCCATGTGTGACGGTGCGCTGACCTTACATGATGCAGCTCCTAACCCCTCAGGCGGCTGTCAAAAGAGGATGTGCTACACAGATGCATGCATGATAGGGTTGGGTCGGGAGGACTTAGCTGAGATCAGTGTCAGGCTTGTGCATAGAGCACAATCTGATGGACTGAAAGCTGGCAGTCTTTATGCCACCTTTAGCAGCAAGGCAGTGAATATACTCTACCTTTCTCATTGAGGTATTTTTTCCAAATTGAATGAACATGAACTTGGATATCTTACTTACTAACTTAATAAGGAAGAGCTTGAGGTAGAGCTCTATATATTTGGTAAACTGTTCGATCGATGCACTCTGGCCTTGGAATGAATTTTTCCAGGTGTCTGTCCTCAAGATCTTCTGAAATGAAACTGAAACGTTTTACACCTTTGAGTATTTAAAACGGTTTTGCAATTATTCCCAGGTTGACAAGCAGATACAACAGGGTCTTAAAGGTAACTGGTTTTTAATTAAGTCATTTTAAAAGAACAACCTGTAAATCTGTGGTGTTGTGGTGAAAAACTTTTAATATTGGAAAATAAGTCACTATAAAAATGTTCTAACTGGGATGCTAAGCTAGTGTTTTCATAAATAATAAATAACTGCAAAAGATAACTGAAATGAAAACTCAAACCATTGTTAATTAAAAGTCTTTCGGAATGATTTAATTAAATTCATTTAACAGAATCTGTGCATTCAGGGGAATTTAAACAGCCATGTGTTGTACTGGATTTTATTTTCATATTGGATAAATGTGGCACATTTTTATTTATTTTTTGTAAATGATATTAGCATTAAATACATACAGGCTTTTGGCTTAAATATAAATAATGTCGGGGTAAAATGTAGTGCAAGAAATGCTTTTGCATGGTTGTGTATGTTTTCTGTTTTGTACACAGATCTTTTATGGATTTTAAAAGTCTATAACATAAAGTGACTTGGGAAATGTCAAATGATTTGTTATGGTTAATTATATAATTTCAAGTAAGATGAACTGAAATATGAGGGGCACATTTTTCGTAAGATGAAAAGAAAAATATGAGACGAGATGATTCTTTAATATGGTGTCCAGTTCTAATTAATGCCATTAAAATAACATTGCTGCTTCAGCCCAAATTTGAAGAAATGCAACACCTGATAAACAATGAATGAGGTGAAGAGAGGACAGAATGTTTATGTGTGTTTTAGTGACAGTTTTTTTTGTGTGACTGTTAACGACAGAGAAATGCTGGCAGCTGTTGCCAAGGCAACCCTCTCTCTCCCTTCTACTCTTTAACCCTTCCTCCTCAGCACTTCCTTTTTCACCTTCTGTGTTTTTGCATCGCACAGATCTCTCACTTGTTGATGTTCTTTCGAGCCATCTTATCTTCACACATACACTATATTGCCAAAAGTATTTGCTCACCTGCCTTGACTCACATATGAGCTTAAGTGACATCCCGTTCCTAATCCATAGGGTTCAATATGACGTCGGTCCACCCTTTGCAGCTAGAACAGCTTCAACTCTTCTGGGAAGGCTGTCCACAAGGTTTAGGAGTGTGTTTATGGGAATTTTTGACCATTCTTCCAGAAGCGCATTTGTGAGGTCGCACACTGATGTTGGACGAGAAGGCCTGGCTCTCAGTCTCCGCTCTAATTCATCCCAAAGGTGTTCTATCGGGTTGAGGTCAGGACTCTGTGCAGGCCAGTCAAGTTCATCCACACCAGACTCTGTCATCCATGTCTTTATGGACCTTGCTTTGTGCACTGGTGCACAGTCATGTTGGAAGAGGAAGGGGCCAGCTCCAAACTGTTCCCACAAAGTTGGGGGCATGGAATTGTCCAAAATGTCTTGGTATGCTGAAGCATTCAGAGTTCCTTTCACTGGAACTAAGGGGCCAAGCCCAGCTCCTGAAAAACAACCTCACACCATAATCCCCCCTCCACCAAACTTTACACTTGGCACAATGCAGTCAGACAAGTACCGTTCTCCTGGCAACCGCCAAACCCAGACCCGTCCATCAGATTGCCAGATGGAGAAGCGCGATTCGTCACTCCAGAGAACGCGTCTCCACTGCTCTAGAGTCCTGTGGCGGCGTGCTTTACACCACCGCATCCGACGCTTTGCATTGCACTTGGTGATGTATGGCTTGGATGCAGCTGCTCGACCATGGAAACCCATTCCATGAAGCTCTCTGCGCACTGTTCTTGAGCTAATCTGAAGGCCACATGAAGTTTGGAGGTCTGTAGTGATTGACTCTGCAGAAAGTTGGCGACCTCTTCGCACTATGCGCGTCAGCATCCGCTGACCCCGCTCCGTCAGTTTACGTGGCCTACCTCTTCGTGGCTGAGTTGCTGTCGTTCCCAAACACTTCCATTTTCTTATAATACAGCTGACAGTTGACTGTGGAATATTTAGGAGCGAGGAAATTTCACGACTGGATTTGTTGCACAGGTGGCATCCTATCACAGTTCCACGCTGGAATTCACTGAGCTCCTGAGAGCGACCCATTCTTTCACAAATGTTTGTAAAAACAGTCTGCATGCCTAGGTGCTTGAATTTATACACCTGTGGCCATGGAAGTGATTGGAACACCTGATTCCAATAATTTGGATGGGTGAGCAAATACTTTTGGCAATATAGTGTATCTCTGCTCTCGGTGCTGCATCAACCTCCATCCGAGAGCTCTTCGAGTCTTATCTTCATCTTGATTATTCATCCTCGTCATGTTGGCGGCACACATGTGCTTTGTTAACTGTGAAGCACTCGGTGCAACAGAACAGCGACAATTTGAGCCGAGCTGTGTTAAGAATCAGGAAGTCATTGTTTCACTCCAGATTGTGATAATTTTCAGAAACTTTGAAGATGTAGTGAAACTTTTCACTGCTGACATGAAATCAAGCAATTAGCAAACCTGATGTGGGAGCAGAACTTAGAGAAAACCAGTTGCTGAGGATTGCTGATTTGGAAATTTTGAAAGCCAAAGCCAGCCAGAAAATGTTCTTTTCATTTATTAATTCCAGTGTCCTTATTGAGTAGAAGAAATAAGTCATTTATAAAGGAAAGAATGACATTTTTTATGTCGATCTGAATCTCTTAATTATTTTTAAAGCATATTTGCCACAAATAAATTAAAACACACTGTAACTGTAAGTCATTGGCTTTTGTTAATCAGTAGAGTTTGCTTTGATCTATCTATTGATAGGCACAATAAATATATTATGAAAAACCTTAGAATTAGCAAGCCTGGAGATAATTGTTTTGCATTCTATTATATATTTCTTGTGGTTTTACTTTTAACATTTCTTAATTTTTTTAAATAACAATTATTCTATATGCATTTGTTCCTTATTGAGTTTTTATATATAGTGAGGAAGTATTTGAATCCCCTGATATGTTGCAAGTTCTCCCACTTTGAAATCATGGAGGGGTCTGAAATTGTCATCATAGGTCCACTGTGAGAGACACAATAAAAAGATAAAAATCACAATGTATGATTTTTGTATGATACTGCTGAAAATATTATTATATTATGATTATTAGAACACCTAAGAAAATCTATGTTAATATTTGGTTCAGTAGAATTTTTGCAATTAAAGAGGTCAAACGTTTCCTGTAGTTTTTCACCAGGTTTGCACACACTGCAGGAGGAATTTTGGCCCACTCCTCCACACAGCTCTTATCTAGATCAGTAACATTTCTGGGGTGTCACTGAGAAACACAAAGTTTGAGCGCCCTCCAAAGCTTCTCTATTGGGTTTAGGTCTGGAGACTGGCTGGGCCGCACAGAGCCTTGATATGCTTCTGCCACGCCTTGCTTATCCTGGCTGTGTGCTCTGGGTGATTGTCATGTTGGAAGACCCAGCCTAGACTCATCTTCACTGCTCTAACTGAGGGAAGGAGGTTGTTCCTCAAAATCTCTCAATACATGACCCCGATCATCCTCTCCTTAATGCGGTGCAGTCGCCCTGTCCCATGTGCAGAAAAACACCCCCAAAGCATAATGCTACCTCCCCCATGCTTCACAGTAGAGATAGTGTTCTTGGGATGGTACTGATCATTCTTCTTCCTCCAGATAGTGGACTTATGACCAAAAAGTTCTATTTTTGTCTTATCTGACCACATGGCTTTCTCCCATGACTCTTTTGGATCATCCAAATGGTCATTGGCGAAGTTAGGTTGGCCTTTACAAGTGCTGGTTTAAACAGGGGAACCTTCCTTGCCATGCATGATTTCAAACTATGATGTCTTAATGTATTACTAACAGTAACCTTGGAAACGGTGGTCCCAGCTGTTTTCAGATCATTGACCAGCTCCTCCTGTGTAGTTCTAGGCTGATTTCTCACCTTTCTTAGGATCATGAGACTCCATGAGGTAATAATTTCCCCAGTCCAAGGGAGATTAATAGTCATGTTTAGTTTCTTCCATTTTCTCCAACAGTGGACCTTTTTTCACCAAGCTGCTTGGCAATTTCTCCGTATCCCTTCTCAGCCTATTGGAGGTTTACAATTTTGTCTCTGGTGTCTTTGGACAGCTCTTTGGTCTTGGCCATGTTAGCAGTTGGATTCTTACTGATTGTATGGAGTGAACAGGTGTGTTTATGCCGCTAACAACCTCAAACAGGTGCATCTAATTTAGGATAATAAATGGAGTGGAGGTGGACATTTTGAAGACAGACAAACAGGTCTTTGAGTATCAGAATTCTAGCTGATAATCAGGTGTTCAAATACTTATTTGCAGCTGTGTCATACAAAAAAATTGTTAAAAATTATTATTTCTGGATTTTTTGTCTCACAGTGGACATGCACCTTCAGTGACAATTTCAGACCCCTCCATGATTTCTAAGTGGGAAACCTTGAAAAATATCAGGATGTTCAATTACGTATTTTCCTCACTGTATTTTTTTTATATAGTATGGCAATAAAAAATAAACTGTTTTTAATTTTTTTTATATTATGTAACAAAAAACAAAAAAGTTTAACTATCTCGGTGTCTTCATCGATGAGCAGTTGAACCACCAAACTGACGTCAAATCTGCGATTGGAAGAGCAAAGGCTGCATTATAGAAGTAAAAAGCACTCATTAGAAGCAACCTTCCACTGAAATTCAGAAAGAAAATGATTGAAAGCCTAGTGTTTTTTACTATTCTGCTATGGCTCCGAGTGTTTATCCCTGATGAAGCATAAGAAGAAGATGATCACGTCCTTTGAGCTTTGGTGCTACCGGCGCATGCTCAAAATCAGTTGGATCGAAATGTTACCCAACGAGGAGGTGCTACAAAGAATGAGAACAAAAAGACCGACTCTGCTAGACTATCAGATCATCAAAAAAAAGCTCCTGTACTTCGGTCATGTCAGCCGGACCTCATCTGTTCTGGACTTGAAAATGATTGCGGCTCAAGCGCATGCCAAACAGGGACGAGGCAGACGATGCACAACTTGGATAGACGAGATAGAAGTGATCAAAGGGGAGAAGGACGTGAAGGAGAACATGGCGAAGGCAGAGAACAAGGAAGAATGGCGCAATGCATTGGAGACTCACGATCAAAACCGGTCAGAGTGCAGACTAAGTAAGAGTAACAAAAAAAAACAACTGACATGATCGAGGGGATTTTTTTGGCCCACATATGGAAGAAATAGGATTCGATGGAAGATTAAAGGTTTATTTGTGCAGCGAGGTGAGTTTACAAACATGCTTGATTGTCTGCCAACAGCCGTGGAGGTGAGACAGCATTTGAGATCCCTGGGAGTTCATCCTGGGTGGAGGGTGGTGTCCAAGAGGGATTTGGGGAAAGAGAGCCAAATCAGGCTACCTTTGTCTGGACCCAGAGTGCACTTGGAGGATTGCTGATAGAGAGCAGGCAGACAGGAGGATCAGATTTATTGCAGAGTTCTTCAACGTTCAACATAGAACGGTGACCACCTGGTGAGGAGATGTGGTCGATCTGCTCCTTAAATCTCCAGCAGCTAATAAGCAGATCAGGATCAGGTGGACCAGCTGCCAGCACACAGCACCTTCTCCTGAAGCACTCCTGCAAAAAACAAACACTACCATCCCCCAGATTATGACAACAACAGCCATTGTTTCTCCTATTTTCATTGTCGGTTTTAAATGAAAAAATAAAAAATAGATTTGAAATTAGATTTACAGCTCATGTTGGATTTTATATGAAGCGCCGCATAGATTTTATGGTGCGCTGAGAACATGTGAGCTGTGCCTGATTGCCTAAGTGTGAAGCTTGGAAGGAACATTGCAAACAAACACAAAAAGACCCAACCTTATTCTTTAGGAATTTGAATGACTATAGTAATGATCAAAGTAGACTTTTAATGACAGTGTGCTATTATTTGGATGTGGTTTCCTAAAGAGATGATTGGTTAAGAGGCTGCAAGGGGTTAAATCACTTACATTTAGTATTTGGTAGAACCAAATAAACTGGTTAAAGAGGCTTAGGACTACTTTGGCAGAGGTAAAGATTAAATCAGTCATGCCAATAATCCCTTACATTAAAGACTAAGAAGGTCATGTGGACTCTAACAAGACATTTTGTAACATTTGTTCCTGGAGGTTATGTACAGACAGATAATCCAATGATCTTTGAAAGGGAAATTATG
This sequence comes from Cyprinodon tularosa, assembly GCF_016077235.1. Taxonomy (NCBI): domain Eukaryota; kingdom Metazoa; phylum Chordata; class Actinopteri; order Cyprinodontiformes; family Cyprinodontidae; genus Cyprinodon; species Cyprinodon tularosa. The sequence continues at coordinate 1,076,497 of NW_024039662.1, forward strand.
TTGGAGGTGGTGCATCACTAATGATCTTCCTGAATGAAACGTGTGCAAACAAAATACAAGGGGATAAATTGTAATGAACTGGTTCTGGAGACCCAAAATTCAGTCAGGCACAACAAACAAAGAGATATTTAAATTGTTTATTAAAACTCAACCTGCAGCAGGTCAGTAGGAAAACTCCAGCAGCGGGCACAGGATCCAGTTAGTGGCAGTTAAGCAACTCAGGGAATTAGACTTGGTTCCTCAATTATGGCAGTGTCACTGGAGGTTTGCAAATGAGAACTGCTTCACAAAATAGTCAGACATTTGAGGCTAAAATCCTGGCAGGTTTTGAGAAGGACTAGCAGGAATCAATGGTCCAGAGGCAGAACAGGCTCAGAACCAGAGGCAGAATTGGAACGAAATCACCAGAAGGGAGATCCACAAACCACAAACCAGGAAGTAAGGCCAGAGTCAGAGCAAAGATAATCAGTCCAATCCAAGGAAATAGCAGGAGACTGAAACCGTAGCACAAAAACAGAGTCGGTTACCAGAATCCAGCAGCCGATGACAGATCTGTCAGGCACAAGGCAGAGGCAGATCCAGATTTATGATCTGGCAGTAAGAAGGAACGCTAGCCTTTTACTAATCAAGGGCTTCCAAATAATCTGGCAGAGTCTGTCTGTCAGGGAGATGTATTTTAAGGCAGCAAAATAAGCAAGTAGAATGAGCTGATTGCAACTATAGTCAGCAGAGGCACAGGTGGATCTGATGAACTTGATCAGCAAAGAGCAGGTAGGCAAAATTATGACATAAAAAAGGCAAACATATATATGTTGAAAGTTAATTACTCTCAATAGACTTTTAAAGTGCTTAACTTTCTATCAGGTAGCTACTTTCTACTTTAACTCATGTCTTTAGCGCTATAATTCATGGGTTTGAACTTTTTATTTTGGATGGTTTTTGCTGTATCAGAAATATACTGACTTTATGAGCCTATTTAACGAGGCGATAGCTAGATCTGATTTAAAAGTTCCCAGCATGCTGCTTAATAGAGAGATGCAGATGCAGCACTGTTGTAAAAATAAATAATTTTCTATTGATTTTACCTTAAAAGCAGGATATAGCTAATAGGTTAAAGGTATAGTAGAGGATTTTCACAAATATCTGAAAAGATACGCCCTCTCCACTTTTAAAATTAATACTAAATGGATAGATTATTTACAATATGTATCTTGGGCTTTTTGTAGAGGAAAAATTAAGATCGGCAGAGACTTTCTAAATTTTTCCGGAAGCAGGAATTATCAGGAATTCTTTTGGTGTAAAAGTTGGGGGAGCAAAAACAAGGTTTGCTCCCTAACTTAGCAGTGGTGGCGGCTAAATGCTCCTGATTTGTTGTTTAGGGATGTTTCTTCAAGAGGACACCTTTTTACCACTCACTTTGCAGCCAAAAATTACACCCTGTTAAGATGAAACTGTGATGGCTGCAGACAGGTGCAAATGAGCATGAATAATGCAAACCCTAAAAAAAACATAAAATATATATAAAAAAAAAACAATAACATGCAACATAAAATTTACAGCAAACACACAAAACCCAGAGACGAAAGAACCTACAAACCAAAAGACATAAAAAAGAAAGATGGTTCTGTCACAGAAAATAGGAGAAAAAGACAAATGCTGCCGATGTGAGGAATAACAGCAAGTTACAAAAAGCTGTTAGTTAGACTGAAAATGTTCTCCTGTGATCTTGTAAAGAATTTGGCCACATTTCTGAAAAACATAAAGGAAAACTGAGCTTTTCTTTATTTTCGTCAATGTCTTGCAGCATTAGCAGCAGTTGACTTCCCCTTTTGGTCTGGTGGACTTTTATTTTCTTGAGTATATTTCCAGCTTAAATTAGTTTTACTTGCTGTTGTTTCAGGTTGTTTTTACTAACCACTTACCCTAAAGCCGGGCATACACTTTGCAATTTTTCAATTGTTGCACGCAGCTACAGCTCAAACAATTTTTACCGGTCGGAATTATGTTTGAGATATCTATGATGCATGATGCGGATATTTAAACTAACTGATTAAATATTAAAACGGCTTGCCAAACCTGTGGATCGTTTCCAACAAGTAGCTGAAATGTCAAGTGAGCAATGGCAGGCGAACCGTGCATAAAATCCTCCACATTCGCGTTTGGTGTGAACATACTGTTAGATTATACGTCACTCAGGTGTTTGTTGCACATTTCACCCATTTCTGTGGGTTTAAAGTTGAACGTTAAATAAAATTTGGCTGTGGTTAGTAAACACCTAGTTTATATTTGCTTCCTGAACTCTCTTGGTTTAAGCAAACTCTGCCTTTTCAGCTTGAATTCATTATGTTTCCAATTGAACCTATTGGATTTTTTTTATTGGATGTTCAGCTGGTATGCTTTATATTAAAATATCCTGTCATCCTAATACATCACTCTTCCATATGCTTCTTTTACTTATTAAAACTGCGCAGTCTCTGCTGATTTACATTGTCACACATGCTGTTGTGCTGTCCAGGTGCTGTTCTGAAATGAGCACCTGCTTTTGTTTTGCAAAGACCACAATGCATGGTAATGTAATTCTGGTAATTACAGCTTTCAGCCAAAATAAAGCTTAAGCAATACTTGGTTCACCATCTGCAGAGTGTCTGTTTACAATCAGGAACATTCAAACACAATGCATCTGACCACAATTTGTTTCAATCCAAGAATTAAGTTAAATTAGGTGCTCTTCTTCTGCCCTGTGGATGTTATGTCTTATATTATCTATGCTTGAAATGTTAAAAAAGATGAATGTAGTAATATATACAGTAGCCAGTGTACTGGTAACAGCTGCAACATTTCTCTCTTTTTTGACATATCCTGTTGCTAGGTAACTGTTAATTGTTAATATTCAGACAATACTTTGAAAGAAAAATCAAAGGTTGAGGCAGTAGAGGAAAAAATGTAAGAAAGAGCATCAAAAATGACCTATTGGTGTATTAGAGGTTCATACATTAAAGAAGTAATGTGTTGTCTTCTCCCTTTACGGACTTCTTCTGATATTACAGTTTGCTTTTTTTAACCCTTATTCTTCCCCCCATACTGTTACGCTTCTCCTCTTCGAGAATCCAGTGAACTTTTCATCATAGCTCACTGCCCCCCCCTCCCTCCAGCTTTTATTACCATCAGTTTCCCTCCCCACCAACTCAATAACTCAGGTTAATGAACACTACAAGGACTTCTCAGTTTCACTGCAGCGAGGAAAAGTAGGATAGAAAGAGATATGGATGCTTGGAAGCAGGCGTTTGGTTGATGGCGCATTGGATTTACAGGAGGGGGTTCTTAGGATTTGATATTTCAAAACAGAGAATCTAAGTTTTAGATCATTCTGTTTTAGCAATGGTGGGTAGTAACTAGTTACTGCTAATCAGCAACATCCATCCATTCATTTTCCTTCACGCTTAACCCAAGTGGGGTCATGAGGTGGGCTTGTGCCTATCTCCAGCTGTCCATGGGCGAGAGGCGAGGTGCACCCTGGACAGGTCGCCTGTCCTGCAGGGAAACAAAGAGACAAACAGGACAAACAACCATTCACACACTCACTAAAACTGAAGGAGAATTTAGAGAAGCCAATTAACCTAACAGTTGTGTTCTTGGACTGTAGGTGAAAGTTGGAGTACCCGGAGAGAACCCACGCATGCTCAGGGAGAACATGCAAACTCCATGCAGAAAGACATTGGGGATGGCTATCGCACCCGGAACCTTCTTGTTGCAAGGCAGCAGTGCTACTTCCTGCGTCACTGAGCAGCGCTACTCAGCAACATTTACTTGAATAACTTTTTTGAGAAAAATGCACTTAAAGGAGTAGTTTTTACTTTTGCTTGCATAACACAGTAACCACATATGATGAGGTATCGCTGCTCTAAAATGTCTGGCTACCCTACCCATCGGGAGTAACTTCACTCAACAACGAACAGGCTTGAAACCAAGATGTACAAGTATCTACAGCAGAGGTAACCAATTAAAAATCAGCAGCGTCTGAATAAAGAAAAATAATCAACAAGTAAAGATCCAGAGTTATTTTCAATTATAATCCGTGACTTTAAACAGAATTTAACACTGAAATAAAATGACGTGTTAATGCTTCCATGTTATACATTGAATTTTAAAATCTAAAGTGTTTTTTTTTTATGTAGAGAACAACAATCGTTCAGTTCGGTACATAGACATGTTCCTGATTTACATATTTTATAAAACACCTGAACTGACCTTTTTTTTTTTTCTTCTTTCTTTTTTATGGCTTAATGAGATCAGTTGGCTTTATGCTTTAAACCTGGGTTTGAATGGAGACAAAGCCATTGTACAGCACATATCAAGGTGCTTATTTTGAGCCTGGATCCATATTTATTTTTGATTATGTTCATGGTGGAGAATCCTGCTTCACAGCAGCAAGTTGAGCTTAACATTCTCAAAATGTGCAGGGTCATCTTTGAGCACGCCATTTCACTTTTCTTTCACCAGTTCAAAGCAGTTCTTCCAGCAGTCCACACCTTCTCGACTTTCTTTTTCTCATCGTCTCCTCCTTCTTTCCATCGCCCAGCTTGTCACAGGTTTGTCTGCTGTGTCTAAAAGTAGCTTGATGCAGTGACCCAGACTGACAGCACCCATTGGCTAATTTGTATCACGTGTAGCCTGATACAATCTATCTATCTATCTATCTATCTATCTATCTATCTATCTATCTATCTATCTATCTATCTATCTATCTATCTATCTATCTATCTATCTATCTATCTATCTATCTATCTATCTATCTATCTATCTATCTATCTATCTATCTATCTATCTATCTATCTATCTATCTATCTATCTATCTATCTATCTATCTATCTATCTATCTATCTATCTATCTGTGCCAGATGCACCGCTGAGTACCATTCTTAGTTGGGTACCAGCTCTACCTGCCTCTGAGTTTTTCTAGTTATCTATCTTAGGTCATTGTTTTTTGTTTGTTTGTTTTTTTATGTCCTGATTTCCATTGTCTTTAGACAACGACACCTTCTGATGCCCTGAATATAAAGTGAAGCCCCAGATTTGCAGGGACAGTCCCTGTTTTGGATCCCGGAAGTGTCCCAGATTTTACTGTCTGATAATTGAGAAATAAATGTTGCATGTAGTGTGTCATCATAGCCATGTTGAAAGCATGTGTGAGCATGTTGCTCATCACAGATGGTCATGCTGCAATTAAAATAACAGAAAGATAACAGTTAGAGTAGGAGAATAGCTGACTGAGCAGCTTTTAATAACAACAAAATCAAATAGCAAACCACTAGCTTTTTATCATCTATGGAGACCTGCTGCTTAATATGAATCCATAAATAGATTCATTTTGTTTTACTGTTACTCGGCTGATCATTATCATTGATAAATATACGGTTCACTTTAAGAGACATTTGTGTTGTTAATATTCACTGAGCCTAGATAAGAAATAGGACACTTACACTCACACAGAAAATACAAAAAAAATAAATAAAAATATTTAAAAAACATAAACAATATAACAGCTAAAGAAAATACAAAATCATGAAGGTTTCTGAAGCAGGAGAGAGAGAGTGGACTTAATTGGATGAATTAAAAAGAACTGTACCTGCAGGGTTAGCAGACGTTCATCCAAACTGAGGTTACTGGTGACCTTTAGTTTGTATTTTCAGAGGTAGTTATAAATACTTTTGCTAATTTATTAGTGATTTGTGAATACAAACTCAGGCATAGGGATGTTTGCCTAATTAATTCAGGCATATTGACAGCTGCTAATGAAAAACTTAAATGAAAATGATTGTTAGTTATGCATTTTTGCATTTCTGCTTCTTCTAGTGGCACCCTGGGCAACTGCCCCAAAAGCCCATATAAACCACACATGCCTGAGAGCCTTTGAGCTGAATTAAATCAGATATTTTTGTTCTAAAATGCTGTATCAGACTGGGACTCAGTACCTGCCAATGGAATTTTTAAATAACTTGTCCTGGGGCTAAAACGCTTCATATTTGGCAGTAAGTTTAAGGATTGGTTGGTTTAAAAATGTAGTAATCCGTTATTAAAAAATGCTAATGATGGCTGAGGATATATAATTGCATAAACAGGCTTTTTTTCAGCAGGAGGAAGTTGAGCAGATTGAAAACTTTCAGAAGAATGTTATAAACACAGATTGCAGCAATTATAAAGAAACTGTCAAGTTCCAGGAGAATGTGGCTGTGTCCGAATTTCCGCCCTAAACTCTAATCCCTCAATCAGTATAAAAAGCAAGGACTATATAGTGGACTTCATAGTGACCTCAGGTAACTGACCATTTGAACAGTTGATTACTACTTTTGGCTCCCTGTTGGTCACATGGCTAGTCCTACCTGTATGCTGCCTGCACTACCTTTGTTCACCAAAGACAAATCCTGTAAGTCTTTCCAAGGAGTGCTCCTGCAAAGCCTTCTAGGATATATTTGCTCATCTGGTGACCATGGATGATCACTACTTTTCAAGGTGGTTTGTTAAATTTTGAATCCACTACTTTTTCATCCACTAGACTTTTGGAAACTCATTTATAATGGGGTAGGGGTCAGGACAGATGTTCGGACACAGACTTTGGGTGTGTTTGATTTCAGAGGTTCCACATTCCAGGGACCCGGTGTAACTGAACTCCTTGGAGGTCGGTGAAAATAATGAGGATGGAAAAGTTTTGGCTATGGATTCAAACAGGTCAAGCCTTCTTCGGCTTTCACCGCCCATACACTCTGTCGCCTAGCAACTGTGTTAATTGACACACAAAACAGGCAAAGAATGGATACTGAACTTCTCACTACAGTTCTGGGTACTAATAACATTTTCGAGCAGCTTCAGTAGCAGTGCCATCATCATTAATATCAGCTTTATAGTCCCCACACTGCAAATATGGAATCTGTGCTTAAATGTCAGCCAAACGCATTTGCACAGGGACAGATAAAACCTTTTAATAAACCAACTATTACCCATCAAATATTTGACTCAATAACCATTTAAAAAACAATTTTCATTGATTTCAGATGAAACTATTCAGAGAATTGTATTATAATAAACTGTACTTACAATATTCACCACTTTAGGTGGCGCTGTAGCTTAGTTGGTCAATTGCCTGTCTTGTAAACAGGAAATCCTGGGTCCCTGTCCCAGCCGTTCCTTGGTGCATAGTTGTGCAAACCTGCTTTTTCTATATAGTAACTATCAATTCTGTGGGGGAGTGTTGGCCTAGTGGTTAGAGCAGTGCGCTTGTGCTCTGAGAAGGTTCCAAGTACCCAATCGATCCCCACTGTCTGCTTTCTGGGTCTCTGAGCAAGACCCTAAATCCCACACTGCTCCCTGGGCGCTGCACAATGGCAGCCCACCGCTCCCCAAGGGGATAGATTAATTTCTCCATTGTGTGATCAATGAAGTTCTATTATCTATTTTCGCCAGCTTGCTTGGACTATTTAGGATACACCGGACCTTTCCTGCAAAACGGCAAAAAGAAGGCTGCATTTGTCGGCATAAAGAGGAGTCTCTTCCAATGTAAACAGGCCTTGGCGCTGCGCTATGACGTAATTGGACGACAAATGTGGCCTTCGGAGGACACACCTGCTGAAGTCGAACTCAACAAATGTCTCTTCCTTTGCTATGCATTTCTCTCATCTACCACCAGGGGACCTCAGGTAGCTCCAGCTGATTGTCACAGGTGCATCTCATCAAGCAAATCCAGGCACTGTTTTCATAAGGAATCTGTTGCCAGCCCTTCAACACCTGAGAGTTTTGCCCTGTACAGACCTTTAGAACAAGCTCTAAGATTCAAATGTCAAGACTTAAGGGCCATACTCCTGCAGCAGTGTGTCGCGGTGAGCTTGTCGCAGATATTTTTGATTTATGCCAAATTTTGAAGCGTGGAAAAAGGGTCCCAGCGTTCTTGCGCAAATCGCTCTTCTAGCTAGTTAAAGGAATAGTACACCCAAAACATGATTAGCCTTCATTTTCTACTCACCCCCATGCTGAACAACACTCTGGAGTACTTTTTTGATATCTCAAATGCATCTGGAGATCTGGGAGGCTTCTTGCTGTCTGCTGACATTCAAATAATGGAGGTTTATGGTGCCCAAGGCAGAAAGGTCCATAAAAGTCCACAAAAAACGTGTCAATATTCCTCCATACTGCTCGTCCAATGTATTCCAAGTGTCCTGAGTGGGTAACGTCCATAATTTACTCAAAACAAAGTCATTTAGAATGTTTTTAGAGCATAAACAGTAGTGTATAGGATTTCCTAAAAGCGCGCGCCTGCGAGTTCACGAGCCTACGGAAACTGGGGCAGACCAAACCAGATGAAAGTGCGCATTCAGCGTTTGCTCTTGATAATGCAAGCGTAGAAGAAGAAATGTGCTGTTTACCTGTGCAAAGAAAGAAACAACGAAAGAAAAATGTCTGAGGACTTCAGGGTTGAGGAAGAGCATGAGTTCTTTGCCGAGCTGAATGCTCGGCAAAGAACTCTGGTTCGGTCTGCCGCGGTTTCCGTAGGCTCGTGAACTCGCAGGCGCGCGCTTTTAGGAAATCCTATACACTACTGTTTATGCTCTAAAAACATTCTAAATGACTTTGTTTCGAGTAAATTATGGACGCTACCCACTCAGGACACTTGGAATACATTGGACGAGCAGTATGGAGGAATATTGACACGTTTTTTGTGTACTTTTATGGACCTTTCTGCCTCGGGCACCATAGACCTCCATTATTTGAATGTCAGCAGACAGCAAGAAGCCTCCCAGATCTCCAGATGCATTTGAGATATCAAAAAAGTACGCCAGAGTGTTGTTCAGCATGGGGGTGAGTAGAAAATGAAGGCTAATCATGTTTTGGGTGTACTATTCCTTTAAACTTCATGAGTCATTTTCCGCAATGGAGGTCATACAAACAAAACAAGCCGGTAAGGTAGCAAACAGGAAATACGCATAGTGTAGAGCAGATGTAGATTCGATCAATCAGATTCCTCCTGTCTGCGGCACTGTCTGCAGTCACCTACAATTTTAGAGAGGCACACCATGTGTGCCTCACTCACCATGTGTGAGTGTCTGCGGAAAGGGTGGGGGCACATTTGCATTCACTGCGAAATGCATGCAGATGACCTGGTTACTGAGTATAAATCAGCCTTAACTCCTGGGTTTCAAACTGTCTGGCAACACTCAGAGTTTTTGACCTCATCGCTCCTGGATCGAGTCCACCTCCACAGAGCACCTTTAAGTCATGCCAAGAACCAAATCAGTCTGTTGCTCTCGGGTTCCTGGTTCAAGTCAACCAACTCCCTCTGGACTTACCTCCTGGATAATGGCCCTCATCATCCCCTTACTAAATTCTTGATACATACCTGTAAGCAATCTTTAAAGAAAATATCTCGAAACAAATAAAACTCATTATAACTGAACATTTCCTCCCAAATTATCCCTGCACCAAATTAAATCCTGGATTTGTATTCGTTTCCAGTCTCTGTGCAGTAAAATCTTTGCCAGTCTCCTGAGAAGCGTTCTGCATATGGGTTAAATATCTACCTAATAACACGTAAGAAACACTGCTTCAGTAAAGATGTAACTCACAGGGTAATGTCTTTCTTTCTTTCTCCCACATGGCACCCAACCTCAGTCTTTGACCAACTGAAACTGTGGCTGGTAGAGAGTAGGTTGGGTCTAAACAGGAAACCGAGCGACTATTATTTTATTACCGTACCTGTCAAAGTAAATGTCCCAGGCGCTGATAAACAACCCCATCAATCCCGAGCAGACATAACATTCTCATTTTGATATAACTGAGGCGCTGTAAACACCTAATGTGAGTCTCTTTGGATAAGATGCTAGATTAAATGCCAAACCGCCACTTTGAGCCACTGCAAAGATCTGCACATTATAAGAGAAATCATCTTGCCTATCCTCACTTTGAAACACAGTTTATCCCTTAGTTTTGATTTCTGAGACTTCCCTGGTCATTAGCAGCCAAGGTAAAGCCAGGTCTCTAGAGCTGATTTCCTTTGGGACATTTAACTCAGTCTAAGAGAAGAATGTTAGCCAAACAATGGATGATAAATGACTTCCTTATTGTGATGGTTTGATCTTAAATGTAAAGATAGGAGTGTATATTTGACTTTCTTTAACCATCTCTGACCTAATTACTTTGAACTTGTTAAACCAGATCCTCAGCAGTCAGGAAATAATGGTTTTCCTCATTACCAAAATTATGTGTATTTCACCAGGATTTTATGGGGTAGACAAACTCAATGCAGTGAGAAATCCCCACATTTTTTCTGATGATCTTTTAAGAATTTGAAAATCATGCAGCTTTGTGGTTTATTACATGGTGAAAAATTTAGAAAATGCTTTCAGACATCAATGTAATTTTTAGTCTTTATGTATTTAGTACCAGCAATAGTTCCCATTCAAATACTGCTCAGTCCAGGAGAAGAAAATAATAGGAGAGGGGAGAGAGAGCAGCCTGGGAGAACCCTGAGGAGCTGGACGGCTTCAGACAAGCCTGCGTGAAGCGCCAGCAGCAGTGTGGGTCATAGAGAAGGACAGACCCCGACCCAGCTACCCCACCATACTGTCACCATATGGCTGTGGTTTCCTACGCAGCCCTCTACTCTATTCTTTTGCTCTCCCAGGAATTCCTGCGGGGCCTTTCAGAGGCAGAACGCCAACTTGTGCGTGACAGCAGAGTGTACAAGCAGGCATAACTGAAGAAAAAACACATAGACATCTGATGAAAGGAGATTGGAAACAACGGAAGGCTTAAAAAACCCCCATAAAAATTAAAAAAAACTCAGTGCCATCTGTCTGAAACTTATAATTTTTATTATTAATACTCAACACTTCATTTTGTTCATCATGTACAAAGAGAAAGAATAGTCTTATTTCAGCACTTATAATGGTTGATATCGGCATTACCCTTATTAAGTACCTTAATGATGTTTTTTTTTTTCGTTTTTGAAATTTTGTCATGACATGGTTAAATTTGCTATTGAGAATACGTTGATCGCTTCAATACAAAAAAGGTGAAGGTAAATACTTTTCCCCCAGTATTTAGTATATACACAACCTGTACAATTAGCTGTTTTTGTGAGGTTTTTCTGCCTGTACGCTGTAAAAATGGTGGCATTTTTTTTCCAAAGAAAACGGCCAAGAAAAGAGAAAAGAATGGCCAGGATTAATGTATATGTATATGATTATGTATACAACTGGTCGTACTCATATGTTACACTTTCGTCACCCACAGTCACTTTAATCAAGGTAAGTAGTTTCAGTAAAGACTTGTGTTTTCATTAACTTCATCTCGCTTCGGGAAATACATTTCGTAGCAACCCCTTATGCAACACTGAGCAAATGACTCAGAAATTACAGTGGATGAAGATGGAAAACAGCAATATTAGCAAACAGAACTGTACACAATTTGGTAGAAAAGTTGGTGTGCATCAATATGAAGCAGTATCCATAGATAGTACACATGCAGCACATTGAAAAGTATTTAAACCACTTAAATTCTTCCACATTTGGGGGTTTTATGAGAATACTTGTGAAGTAGGAGTATTGTTTGGCTTGTTAGAGAAATAAAATCTAAAGGAATATGGTGATCATTTTACCTCTTTACTCTGACACCCTTAAATAAAAAAAAAAAAAAAAACACAATTACCTTACTTTAAACAACAACCAATCAGAGAATAGAAGCCGAAAGCGTGTAATATGATCCCATCTAAAAAGAGTAAAATAATGTAGTTTAGATTTTGCTTTGGCTGGATGCAAAAATTTGAAGCACTTTTAGATTTTTATTTTAAAAAAACTTTCGTAACCACATATGGTTTTCTATAAAATGTGTTCATTTCATTAACATCACTTCTATACCCCTGAATAAAAGATTACATGTCCAATTCAATAAAACTAAATCATTAGAGCTAAGATGACTTTAATTGAATCTTTCAAAATTTTATATGGGGTATCAGACAAAAGCAGAGGGAATACAAATGTCTGCCACACTTTTCAGATTTTCATCTTCAAATATTACAGTTTAACCTTAAAAGGTTTAGCATGCATTGTTATTGAATCTCCTCAGATCTCGAACAATCACATCATAGTTACATGTGTTTAGTTTAATCTCACCGCAAATATAAATTAGAATTTCACCCCGCTAATGCATCCCAGTGACCAACAATGTTACCTTCTCGGTCAATCAGATAAAATCCTTATTAAATATATTGCAGTTTGTGTATGTAATGTGACAAAATGTGAAGAAATTTAAGGGCTAGGAATTCTTTTGCAAGGCACTGTATAAAGAGACAAACACATACAGAGGTCTGTGACCGGAAGATGAGAAAAGTTGTTTTCAATGAACAGAGGAACTAAGAAAAAGTGTGAACTGCTCACTTACATAAAGGTTTGGAACACTCAGTTATGTAATATCACAGTTTAATCCTTGCTGTCTGCATGGGATGAAATCACACAAGTGAGTCATTTCTTTTATAAACACAAGCAGTTACAAAGTCAAGAAAATGCTCAAGTGAAGCTCATCAAAACACCTGTTTCTCTTTTTTAATTTAAAGAAGCAAACAAACATGGATGACTGCGGCCGCCCGAGAACCGGCAAAGAGTTGCACTCTTGGGTCACTATTCCTTTTTGGAAAAAGAACTGAACTTCCACCATCAGCATCCACTTGCTCGTTACAGCCATTTTGTCTTATGTGTTCAAACCAGGAAGGGCACAGGGTTCTGCCCTTCAGGAGTAAATATGTTGTGACATGCTCGTTTGCAGAAACTGGAAAGTGGAACCGATTTGGCGTTAAGGGGGCTAAAGACTCCTGACAAGCCCAACTTAGGCTGCTTCACAGTGGGACCTGAGCATGAGGCTGCAGAGCAGCTTTAGGCTTGGACATCTGATGGTCACATGCTTTAAACAGTATCAGGTACACCTCTATCTCACAGCCCCCAAGAATAAACTAGACCTAGCTAGTCATGCCTAAAATAAGGAAAAACAAAATCAAACAAGAACTGACAAGTTAGCATATTTAGTATACAATATGAACATTATCTGTTTGGTTGTGCTGTTTATTGCAAATGAGTTGAATTATTTCAGTGCCTTGAAGGGGAAAAAAATGGACCTCTAACAGAGTTTATGTGCACACTGATACATTTTTCACTTTTCAATCAACCCCGTGGACACAAAAGCAGTTAGGGAGCAAAAAAAAAAAAAAAACAGCAGAGAGATGAATTTCTTCTCTCAGGGCGGAGGGGAAGATTACACAGACTTATTGGAATTAGAACCGCACAAAATAAGAGGGAGGAAAATCATTTCCGAACGCATGGAGGCCGATGTTCCACATACGCTCGTGCAAATTAATAAAGATATTTCCTTCTCAAATGCAAACGAACACACGATAGCGGACCATTAAAAAAACAAAAAAACAAAACATGAATGAGAATCCAGAACATTTAGGGCTTCTCAGCTGTCAAGTAAAACAGGTTTGCAGTACAGCATGTGAGTCTAAATAAAGCAACAACAGTTAAATTCCTCTGCAGTGAAACGCTGCACAAAGTGAGACATTAGCAGACAAATGTTTCACCTTTCAATAAGGGGTTGCACAAATGCATTTCAGCCTCACTCTCACTGAGATGAATCTGCACTTTGGCTTGGTTTCTCCACAAAATTGTGCTGAAACTCTAAACAACATCAACACTGGAAAAATGCCCAGCGTGCATGTGTATGTTTATATATATATATATTAATATATATATATATATATTCTTCCATTACCACAGTGATGTCTATCCCAAACATAGAGAGGGAGCAGGATAGGCCGGGCCAGTGATGGCTCTAAATTCTGTGTGCAATTACCATTAGAGCCCAAGTCAAAAAATGGGCAACAAAAAAACCCACAAACGTCTTGAAAAACTTTTAAACAAGAATAGTTGCTTAGAAATGAAGGATCACAATATACTGCCTCTATATGCAAATATCACCTCTGTATACATGTAATATCGTGTTACATAAATGTTTAGATAATTGAATCTATCCCGAGAAAGCATGGAGAAATAGCTTATCTTAAAAAGAGATAGTCTAACACAATCTGAACTTAACAAAGACTCCTAAAACTAAACTGTCCCTTCTTAATCACTAAACATCTACACCTACAGTAAATTATCCTCTGTGTTTCAACAATTTAGAGAAAATAAAGACAAAAAAAAAAAACTCTTAACATAATCCGTATCAGTAAAACTATTATAAAGTAAACATGAGATTTAAAGAAATGAAAAGGTTCAATTATGTCACTCATGATTAGTAATACTTGTGTCTTATCTATTTTGCATATTTTTATTTAAATATTTTTTTTGATTTTATGAGTTTTTATCACAGTTTTATTTCTTAAATTGTAAAACATACGGAAAGTTACATCCTGTCTGTCTGTTTACTGTACAAAGTGAAAAGATTCTTAAATATATATTATTTACAAGAAAAAGATTGAACATATTAATGCTGACACTGACTGATGCCCAAACCAAAATCTTTCAGGTCCTAAAGAGATAGTTCTGAGTTTTTGAGGTCAGGTTCTGTGAAGTTATTTAATATCAGCAATAGCTGCCTTACTCATAATGGACAACAATGCTTTGGACTGAGTTTATAGGAAAGTTAAAGGTATAGAGGATTTTATTTTAATTTTATTTCCGAGTGGATCATCTCAATAAGTGGTCCTCCTAATTGTCAATCATTCGGGTGATATGTTTCTGTACGTACACCTATCTGCTTGTCCCTGGTTAGCTATCTTTTTCTGCGGATGCACACTTTCAGGGGTTTATGTGTGGTGAGCCACAGTTTCAGAGTCATTGAAGCTCACCTTTCTCACTGCGTTTCTTTGGAAAAGGCAGACGTAAGAGAAAAGGTGTTTACAAAGTGTATGAGAAGAAAAAAAAAGGTTTCAGAAGAGGCAGATATATCGCAGAATACTTTAAACAGAGAACTCTTCTTGCAAAGCATTATGAGATTTGCTGTCACAGTGGCCCACTGTCGCCATAAGCTGTCGCTACAGCGGCAACTAATAACAAAGATGGCGCATGCACCACACAGTGGAGGAGGAGTTACGTGACCAATGAGGAGCAAAGAGTAGTCATCATCTGTCCAAATTAATTCGCAATAAAGTCCATATATAGTCCCCGCTCAGAGTGCGAAATACAGGGGGGTCTGGGAGGGCTCCACCCCTCCGATTAACCCATGAGACCTCCTGAAAGCCTCAAAAGCAAAATTTAAAGGGGTTCTTAAATTGTGTCAAAAAAATTTAAAATATATTTTGGTCACTAATGGTCACTAATGTTTTTATACTCAACCTGTCTGGTATTTAAAATTTAAAACATTTATTCACAAATATGTTCTGTTTTTTTGCCAAGTATAACCAGCCAATCCTGTGTGCGTATGCAAATTAGCCATGTGCACGCTAAACAGAAGAAAGACTTAAGGGGGCAGAAGAAGCTAATTTTCCTAGCATGCACCGGGCAGCATGTTCAGTATTAGGAGCTGCCAGTTAATGTCAATCTTTTCCAGGTAATTAAGTTACATATTTTACTTGTTACTGTTATGTCTGTTATATCATCAGAGTTTCTGTTATATTCTGAAGTACTTGTTGGTTCACCGTGAACCTGGAAGATCGGCATTGCGCAACAATTGGGAGATGGGGAACCCCCCAAATATTGACAGGTATTTCGCACAGTGTCCCTGCTCTATATAGTAATTGAGGGATTAGGGTGGACGTTTAGACACAGAAAGCTTGTATGAGCGATGCAAACAGTAACTTTTATACAAAGTGTGCAGGTGTTCCCTCTCAGGAAGCGGGTACAGGGTTGTGCATGTGTATTTTTTTATTAAGTGGAGAGGGCGGGTCTCTTAAAAAATTTGTGAAAATCCTCCACAATACCTTTAAGAAATTAGAAGAATGGGAAGCTAACAGCTGACTAGCTATCTCAAACAACCCAAGCAATGTCCCTATACTTAAACACACAACACTAGATTACTAATAATTATACATCGCAACCTTTGAAGAGACTGTTGTGAAGACTTTTGCACTTTTTTAGCCTAAAACACATCTGTTCAAACAGAATTATTAGCAGTTAGTGTATTTGCAAGCTTCTGTTATATCATGTTGTTGTGTACTAGAAAAAGCTTGGTTCATGGTGAGAATTTTTAAATATTTTTGGGCGCATAGCAAAAGATTCCTGATATGGAGCACTAAAATGCTTGTGCAACTAAAATAATGACCTATTCAATTAGTTGGCAGGTGAGCTACATGGATACTATGCTCAATGGATATAATGTGCAAAAACTGATTTGGTTCGCCCTGTTTAAATCAATAAATTGCATGTCATACTACTAGTTTGGAAGTTGTATTGTATAACTTAATATATTGTATTGTATTATAATTGTATAACAACCATGAAGCCATGGAGGTGAAGGTAATAATAATAATTATAGAATAAAATAACTCTAACAATAATAGTGAATATTAGTTAAAATACACTTCAAAATATGTATTTCAAAGTGCTACAGTAAAAAAAAAAAAATGTAGAAAGAAATAAGAGAATTAAAACAGTTAAATATCAATTTGAAACCCTGGAAAAGGCTTGGAGTGAAATCATGCCCTTAACAGCTGTCTTTACCTTTGCCAACCAGGATCATGATAATTTAATACAACAAGCTGTGCCTCATATAGAGTAGGTAGAAAAACACTGAGGGAGAAAAGGACAAATAAAAAAAAAACCCTGGCACAAGCTAGGGGTGCACACTTTAATAGATGCAAATAAAGCTCTTTCTGTCCCCCTCTCTATCATTACTTTGCAGGCTCTATGATCTTTCTTGTGCTCTGGTGATTATTGATGTTCACTTCTCTTGTTTTGTTAATATAAACACAACATTTTGGCTCTGTGATTTCTTTTTATTTTGGTTTAACTTGTTAAAGAAAAATGATTATTTTTTAGACTTTATTACAGTTAATCTTATGGCATGTGTAAACACTCTCACTTGAACATATTTCTTAATTTTGAACAAGGCTGTGTTAATGATTTAAAAATACTAATGGGTAAGTATTCAAAGCACAGGAGGCCTTAAAATGAGTATCTCCTGGGGGGTGAATAACAGTTAAGCCTGCAGGAGAGATTTCTGCTTGGTTTACAGAAGGTCAAAAGTCTTTCAGAATAAACAACCAGGGATGGTGAGGCCCCCCGCATTCCACAAGCTGTCTGTGAGAGCTTATCTTGTGTTTTATGACTTTAGGAATTCTAGATGCCAGGACAAGCTTTCCGCCTTTTCTTGTTAAAACAAAGAAGCAAATGACCCCAGATGTTTGCAGTAAATAAGGGGAAGCCCTAGCAGTGTCAGAGATGGCGTTTGGTTGGAGGACCGAGGGCCAGCCCTTTTTGAATGGATTAGATACAAGAGGATAAAGCTTTTCTAAATAGAAAAAAAAGATCAGATTTGCCCTTGCAACTCTCCAAAGATGTCTCTGTACTCTTTGCTTTCTTTCCTCCTATGTCAGGTAATGGAATGTATGTCTCTGTTGTTCTGCAGTTTCTGGTGTAGGTTTGTGCATTGTCTTATTTCTAAAGTGTATGCATTGTCTTATATTGGATTAAACTCTGTAATTCTGTGACGTCAACACGCAATGTTGGTTTTATTACCAAACGCAGCTCGCCGAGTGGACCTGGGGAAGGGAAGAATCAGAAGCCAATCTTTTTCCAAAGTTAACTATGTTAGAATATTTTCTTCCTTTACAAACTGCATAAAGATTATTTGCTTCCTGCAACATTAATCCACTTGTTTGTCAATCAACTTTGGGCACGCTGTAAATTTTCCATGTGCTTTTAAACACGCAAACCTTTTGGAGATCACACCCTTTATTTGTAAAAATGGAATAGATGTGCACTGGGGCAAAACCAAAAATGTCAATGTATCAGGAAACATCATACTAAGATGTGTATCCTCACTTCCTTTTTTTCCATGTTTAATGGTTGTCTAAATAAATGTTTAATACTTTAGATTCAATGTAAGAGTGCCACTGAGGAGTTTTACTTAAATAATCACAAGCTGGATTGATCAAAAAGTAGGTCAGGTTGCCTTCCTGTAGGAGCCCCTTCACGTGAGTAAATCTTCAATGCAAACTGAGCGTCTGCATAGTGTTGGATGAGATCAATTAATGCTGTTATCTGGTTGTTGCCGTGGCATTTTCGTAGCACCAACATGCCCTTTGTAACATTGGCACATAGTGTATGTGTCTCAGAGTTTTGATGATCATGCAATGTAATTTGTTGCAATTTTAAGAATAAAATGAACGGTAACCTGGCCTTGCTGGTGATAACATTTTGATTGCAAATACCAAACCATTAGAAGTGTGATGTTAAAATTCAAGGTAGATACATAGTAGCTTGACTTTTTTTTTTTTACTCACTGAAGAACATTTTTTTTAGTACAGATAAGGGAACTATCTTTGATAGCTTCACAGAATCTTACTCCAAAAATCCAAACTAGCCATTTATTTCTGAGTCAAACCCTTCTTCCTCCTTGCTGAATATGGTTCACCTGAACTTTCAAAATGTGTATAAAAATACCAGAGATCCCAAGTTATTTATTAGGAGTGTCTTGGGGTGTGTGTGTATGTGTGTGGGAGAGTGGGTGAGTCTGATTTAAGGCTAACTCAGTCAGTCTCAGTGTTATCTGAGGAGTTAGGGAGTACATGGTGTTGAAGTAATGAGTATTTAACAACGTGATTGGAAAAAAAGCACTTATTGTTGAAGAACGGTCTGTTTCTCTTCAAACATACAAACACACATTTCAGTCTATTGCATGAGTGCTTTTAAATATGGGTGTGATATAATTACAAACACACAGTCCTGTAGGTCCTCTCTGTGGCCAGTACTCCTGCACGATCTCCCTCAGCCCTTAAACTTGTGACACCATCCTATCACAGATCAAACTTTCAAATAACTAATAGAGGCCTCTGTAGTCTGTACATGATGAGTTATCATCTCACAACTTGAGGGAGGGGGATAATAAGGCATGTCTACTGAGTGCCTATACCTACACCGAGTAAAATGTCCTGTGCAATAAATGAGGCCTCTTTAGCTAAAAAGACTATCTACAACAGTCCGAGTAAAAAACAAGAAAAAACAATCTTTCACAAGGTAGCCGCCTTCCAAATGTCCGAGCCAGTTCCTCAACTTTGCTTTTCATCGACTTTTCAACAACTTTGTTGCAGTAATTCTCCTACATAAGTGACAGTGCATAATATTTGTTTTACACAATGTCAAAAGAAAGCGTTATGTACAAGCCTCCCAGACTGTTTGTGTGATGTAAATTAATGCTAGCAACAACCATGTGAGCGGTGTTACATTGTATAGCATTGATTAAAGAGGTGGTACGTCAGCTTATCAGTAACAGTGGGACATCCTGATTACAACTTGTTCATAAAACGCCACCTGTACCTGACATATGAAATAGTTTTACGAAGGTATAAAAGATCTCAAACAGCATCTAGTATGGAAACCATCATTATTAGCGACCGGCTGTCAAATTTCAACAGCGGGTTTGGCTCATATGTGACAAAAACACAGAGCAGCCTGAATGAACGCTGGTCCGTCCTGATGAAGCTGCATGTGAACTGGAGGACACTTCCACTGGAGACCTTTAAGGCACGTCCTTCCTCTCAGTAGCTTCGGGTGAAAATGTTGTTCTTCACAGTAACATGAGTTCAGACTGAAATAAAAAACAATATCCAACCAAAAAAAAAACAACCTTGTGTTGGTGTTTTGCAACATGTGCGTACTTAATCATTAGATATGTCTTGAATAATATTAATCCCCCAGCTCCTAAGATGTCTCTGAAATCCTGGAGCACAAACACAAATGGTCATGGAGCAAAATATTCTACAGAAAACAGAAAAAAAAAATCAGGAGTAAAATATTCAGTCTATCTGGCTTGTTGGTTAAACCAAGAGCAACCTTCCTGACATCACCAGGAGAAGATGGAACACAATTACAAATACTTAGAGAATACTATAACAACAGAATACAAAAGAAAATCTGTGATATTACAAGCAGAATCATCATAAACAGTATGAATGTCTGTTATTCACAACGTGGTTGTTGTTCTTATACCCTGTTTTCTATAAGAATATCTTATTATCATTCGTGATTGTATTTCTCATTAGCAAACAGCTCTTTAGGTGTTGGGGATGAGGAGGAGGAGCAGTAGCAAATAAGTAAGGGGATGGGAAGAGTGCAGGGAGAAATGGAAAATGTCCAGACCAGGGTACGCTGTGGCTATAGCAAGTGTGCAATACCTACTTTCTTAACTGTCATGGGGCAAACAGGCAGTTCACTCCCTCAGACTATGGCCACAAGAAAACTAAATAAAGGTGTTGCGTCATTATGATTTTAACCTAGAATAGTGAATTCTAGCACACTGGTGGGTGAGTTGATGGAATTGTTGAAGTTAAGGGCCTTTGTAAGATTAAAGAAAATGTTGATTGATTGTGTATGGGTGTTAAAGTAGTGTAGCTTTGGCCATTTTAAAGAGAGGTTAGCATTGGTGAACCCCTCAGGATGTCCTGATTTTTAGCCATGTTTTCATTCTACTTTTTATCTTCAACAGTCTATATTTTGTCTCTGCCACTCATTTGACTCCTTATCTCTTAATGTCACCAGGAACTTGGGCTGCTTTGTGTCTAAAGTGTTCTAAGAAATACCCCTGATCTCTAACACTTTTAACCTCTATTGCTGTCCTCCTCCTTCCCCTTCATCTTTTACACGTCAGACTCAATGCTGGAGAGTTTCTCGTACACATGGCCATTGCTTCCATTGAAGGGACGTGGGGGTCCTACTGCCAACATGGACCCATGGTGATTCATCCCACCAAGACTGAGCTCTTTTGGGAACCGCGGGGTCACGTTGGACATCACCCCGGCTGTGGCAGAAGCTGGCAGATACGACGTTGCGCTTAACTGACCCCTGAAGTCACCTCTGCTGTTTTGGGCAACTTGTTGCTGCTGCTGTTGCTTTGTCAGGTAATATTGTTTGGCTCCATGCATTAGACACTGATCATCACCGAAGGTGGGTATAAAGGGGTTCTGGTTTACCCTATCAGGGTAGAGAGATTTGGATAAAGAGAATGCTCCTCCACCTCCACCTTCCATCAAAGATCTGTCTCTCATGTCTCTTTCTCCGATGGAGCGGCGGTGAAGGCCCTCACCTCCTCTGAAGAGGCCAAAAGGTGAACCAGAACCTTTTTGGTTCTCACCACCATAAAACAATGGGTCTCTGTCTCTTTCCCTCTCTGAGCCCCCATGGCGTTCAAATATGTGTGCGAAGGGGCTGTTATCATCCATGTACCGTTCTTTCTCCTTCAAACTAACACTCCTTGGTGGGGGCAGCATTCCTCCCATGCCAGCTCCACCCATACCTCCCCCTAAACCTTCCATCAAACTTCCCATTCCACCTGATTCTTCTCTTTGAAGGTCAACAAATGTGTCGTAGGAATGCTGTCGCCTTAGCTGCTTCCCAAATCCTCCGCTCTTTCTTCTCTGCTGGGCCTGAGATGGAGCCTGAGGACCCGCGGACATACCTCCCACACCTCCTCCACCTTTCCCGCCCCCCATTTGTTCCAAGGGGTGGTTATTGTCTTCACTGATATCGTAAAGGTTTCCTGTCTTTTTACAACCATCACAGCGCATGCAGGTTGCAGAACTAGGCCGGCTGCTACCTGCTGAAGACCCGCAGCCCATACCACTTGAATACCCACCACCTCCTCCATGAATGGACATCTGCTTGCCTCCACTAGCACGACAGTTCCTGCACTCCCATTCTCCCCCTGCCAACCCAGACCCTATCCCTCCTTTTAGATCAGACTTTTTGGGTTTGCTTTTAAGAAAGTCTTCAACTGGCACCAACGAGGTGCAGGTGGGCACTCCTCCATCTCTGTTTCCAGGACCCTCTGTCAAGTCCACATGTTCCCATTGAGGGACACCCTCCTTGGGTCGAAACTGGTCAAGATAAAAGTCCCTAACACTCTCCTTTTCCCTGAAAAGATAAGAGTTCCCATTGTTTTTTCCTCCTCCACCCCCTCGCTTGCGTTCAGAGGGCAATAGTGGTGGGGAGGCAGAGCGTTGGCTGTGGTAATGATGGTGGCTTATGTGGTATGGTTTCCTCCTGTAGCCCAGCTCAATTTCGTCCAGCTCCCGTCTGGACTTTGCAGAGGCCGGCCTCTTTTTTAAGCTGTCACGGTACTGTTTGCGCTTCTTGGCATTGCCCTCCAGGTTCCCATATGTTACGGTGTGTGTGGAAATGTCAGAGACATCTGAACGTATATTTCCTTCATCGTCTCCTCTTCCCCCACAGTAGCTGTGTCCAGGAATGTAAGTGGAACTTGAGGCACCACCTTTAAAAGAGAACTTCCCATAGATTTCAGGCAGACCACCCTTGAAGCTCTGGCCTGAAGGCGGAGTCTGTCCAGACAGCAGGTCAAACTTGCTCATGTTCCTGTGGGTCAAAGCTGAGCAGGGCTGGGTGGTAAAGATAGGTGCTACCCCTCCACCGAGGCTGTCACAATCAAACATGCCACCCTCCAGAGAACTAGCACTCCCCAAACTGTGAGGCCTATTGGGTGGAGGACCACTGAGTCCGGGAGTTGAGCCATGGTGGTGTAGATAGTGATCCTGGTACAAATTGCTGTCCTTGAGATGAAGGTTGCCAAACGTCCTCTCCACTTCACTAATGTAATCACTAAACATGTTGTCTTCTGGCATGTAAGGTGGTTTACAGTCGGAATGGCCTGCTAAGCTGCGGCGATGCTCAGAAATGTCATAAACAGAAGAGTCTCGACGGATGAAATCTAGAGCGCTATGCGGCGAGCCGTTAACTCCTGACAGAGAGGCCATGTTTTTGGCAGTACGAAGGAGGCGCATAATGTTCGAATGGGTGTTGTTCATGGTGGCTGATGGGGAGTTCAACGCAGAGCTGCTCTTCTCCTCAATTTGTACACCATGTATGCAGCTGTATATACCCTGTGGAGAAGAAATGAAGGAGAAGAATTAAAAATGTGAACTGTCAGTGCTGCATCCTATCATTTCTAGACACCTCTGTTCCAGTCTACATGTTTGCCATTTTTATACATCAAATATCTTAAAGAAACCCCCATTATAAGATTTACAAAATTTAATCTCTCTTTGGATTGATAAATTATTTTTTGTGTTTTCTGCATCCTATAAGCAGATTTGATGGGACTTCTTGTGTTAAAAGCTCTCTTTTTCAAGTAAATAAATCCAACTAAATGAAACTTACACCGTATTTAGACTCCTCAAGTTAGTTTATCTGTACATAATATAGTCTATTAACATAGGTAACACTAACTGGACAGTAAATTTGCTTGGCAACAAACTATTTTGTTTCCTCTGCGTAGAAAAAATCAGGATTTCCATAAACCACCACCCCAGCGCTGCATGTCCCAAGCCTGTAACATCAAGAGTGACCCCTCACAACCCCACTATGTACTGTTCTCCCTGCTGCCCTCTGGGAAGAGGTTTTGCAGCATTTGTGTAGGTCCAGCAGGTTCCGCAACTGCTTTTTCCCCTCTGCCATCAGACTGTTGAGCTGTCGAACTCTAAACTGAACTCTGCATCACACTTCCAACATTATTTTTGCAATACCAGCATGGCTAATTTTATAAATAAACATTTTAAAGAGAAAAACTTAATGTCCTACTGCATTTATTTTGCACTGCACTGAATGTTCCATATCAATGCCTTTTGCACCATAACTCTTAAACTGGTTTCCTTTTATCCTACAATGTCTGCATTCTGATCCCTGCTGCACTTTATAATGGTAATGTTAATTTCATTGTTGCAAGCTGCTCATTCATTGTTGTAAGCTGTATGCAACAAAATTTGTTTTGTATACACTGTGTATACAAAATGACAATAGATTGTCTATGTCTCAGTCTAAGTATAACCATAAATCTGCAATGGAACTTAAACGTCCGTATTTCCCGGGACATATCCGTATTTCACGTCCTGTCCCGGGCGTCCCGGGTTTTTTTTAGAAAGTGAGGAAATGTCCTGATTTCACTGCGCACGACGCTCCGTGTGACATAATCCCTGAGCCGCGTCAGTGCGGGCAGCCCTGTTCTTCAGAGGCAGTGTTCGAAAACCTAGGACGCATCCTCCAAGGACGCGGTCTACCTAGACTGGATCCTTCGAAGTCCTTGAAAATAAGGAGGCCGGAAGAGTTTTGGCTGTAAATTCGAACAGGTCCACCCTTCGGCGGGTTTTACCGCCGTATGCTCTGTTGCTTAGCAACCGTGAAAGTTGACACACAAAGCAGGAAAAGAATGAATAACGAGGTTTTCAAAACTGTTTGTTTATTTATTTATTTTTTAAAAAGTTAAAGTGAACAAAGACTACATTAACAAGAATCCAGAGTGGAATAAAGGTTCCAACCACCGGGAGCAGGAACAAATAAAATCAAATGTAATGATAGAAACCTTAGTCAGTTAAATAACCTGCTGCTGTCATTCTGCACATCTCTGATGTTGCTGCTATTTTCAAATATCCATTACTGTAAAAATGTCCATAGCTGCATATTGGTTATTTATTCTCCAGTTTTATATTAAAAACTGGAGAATAAATAACCTTTATAATAATAATAATAATAATAATAATAATTATAATATAATATAATAATAAAAAACTTTACAGAATTTTATTTTTTATATTTTAACTCTTCCCTATTATGTTATTCTTAGACATTTTTCTAAGGTCCTCATTTGTGTGACTATTTTCAATAATCTTTCTGCTGATGTAAATTTGCCCATTGTGGGACAATAAAGGGATTTTCTATTCTATTCTATAAAAGGGTTAGAAATATATAAGTAAATCTAAACAATGTATCTACAAAATGTATCTGCAAAATCTCTAATATTCAACAACAAAAAATACTTAGTTAAGCATATTGTGCAAAACAACAATAAAAAAATTAAACTCCTATCAGATTTATAGTTCCCACTCTGCAGATATATTAGAATCTGTCCTTAAATTACAGCCAAACCCATTTACACAGTAACAGATAAAAACCTTTAGATAAATCAAACACCACCGCCACATATCTGACTGAATAACCATTAAAACAACTATTTTCATTCATCTCAGACGGAACTATTCACAGAGTTGTATTATATTAAACTGAACTTCCAATTTTCACCACTGTTCGGCGCCAAGTAACATTTCCTCTGATCACGGAGTAAATCCCGATGATGGGATCATCCCGCTCCAAGGTGTCCTGGTTTTCCCAAATGAAAATATGGTCACCCTAATGGAAGTAGTAAATAAATCTAAACTTATATAATCAGAAAAATTTATATTTTTAATCAGCTCTCTAAATTGAATTGCTTTTAACACATGATGATTGTGTTCAGTCATTATTTTCTCCAGAAGGAACATTTTTCATTTAATTAGGAATTCTTTTGCTCAGTGAAATAGCTGAGGAAAACTCAAATGTCAAGGGGATATATATATATATATATATATATATATATATATATATATATATATATATATATATATATATATATATATACATGTATATATACAAATGTATAAAAAGTATTAAAACAAATATTTTAAGACTGGCCTTTAAAAGAATGCACGGTAACATTAATTATGTCATCAGTTATTCAATAGTATATATCAGTTAAAAATTGCATCCTGAAAAATCATCTTTTAAATGTAGATAACATAAAGTAAAAATGGTTGTAAATTGAAAGTAAAGATCTTTGAATTCATGTAGAATTTACAGGAATATTTTGCTAATCAAACTAAACTACAAAGGTTGCAATGTGCAATTGATAAAACAGCACCACACTTGCAAGAATGGAGTCACTTGATGCTAGATGATTGATAGTGGCATAGGGATTATAAAACCCTTCCAGATCCAGTGGTCAATACCTTCAATCAATGTAATTAGAATCCAGCTCAACAATTTCCTCTGACAGTTATATAAAAAAAACTCACTTTCACAAACCCCTTGGCGCCTTTGGCCACAAAACAATGCTGGAGCAAAAAGGCCATGCAAAAGAGAGACTAGCTGAGCCCCACAGAGACAGAAAGATAAACTGCTCCATTTGCATTCAGTGATGTACGATCAAATATTCAAATAAAAATGGATGTTCAGCAGAGGGCAAACCAGGCATGACAGATGAGGACCTTAAAGGACAGATCAATCGCAAAGAGTGATTTTCTCTGAGTGTGCTCTGGAAAATGTAAAAGCAGCTGGTCAAAAAACATCCAATCTGCAGGACCATAAATCCGTTTAGTGTTTGGTAGATTTCTTTCTATTTTTCCACTAGAAAGACCCTCAGTACTGCCTCCACAGGTCACATGCGTCTGGTAATCAGACTACTGCATTGGCGCAGAAAAGCTTCATCCTAATATCTATTTCACAGGCAATGTTATTGCTTCTTTTAATTTCACAGTCTGTTAATAGCCGAGTCTTTGAGGCTATTGTCAAAGTAGGTGAAGCTGAAAAGGCACTTTAAGGAACCAAGAAGAGTAAGATGAAAACAAACCCATTCTGATAGTTTGATTATATTTTTGGCTTTTTCCACAGAGAAGAATCTCCTCCTGGTTACTGAATCCTAACCCTCAGAAAAATAAAAAAAAATAAAAATACAGTTTTTCCGTTCATCTTAAGCATTTTTCAAAAGTATTCACACCCTTTTAGATTTCCTAATTTTATTCTGGTAATCATAGTTTTTATGAGTTTTAATGCAAAGTAGTGCCTGACAGTGAAATCTGACAAATGTGCTGTGCATTCGTACTTTCACCCTTTACCATAATACCTCCAGACAACACCCAGTGAAACAAACTGCCTTTCAAAGTTATCTAATCAGGAAATGGTGTACACTTATTGAACCCGAGCAAAAACACAGCAAAGGCCTAGGAGGGTTGTTGGACAAGATTAGTGGTCAAACAACCTACGGTGATGCTGACAGAGCTGCAGAAATCAGCAGGTTGGGGAATCTGTCACCAAGGTAGCAGTTAATTGTCTTTTCTGAATGTATTTGAGCTATCCATTTTAAAACATTTATTTCAATTAATGTTTCATTACAAAAAAAACCAGACACACAAAAAAAATCATAACTGGATGAACAGGAGCGAACTGAAGAAAATCTTATATTGTCTGCCATGTCAACACAAATACACTGCTCAAAATAATTAAAGTAACACTTTGAAGACGCATCAGATCTCAATGGGGCAAAAAGTCATGCTGTTTATTTATACTGATATGGACTGGCTGATGTGTTAGGAACAAAAGGATGCCACATCATTTGATGGAAATGAAAATTATCAACCTACAGTGGGCTGAATTCAAAGACACCCCAAAAATTACAGTGAAGTCCATTTTGCTGAAATGTCATTGCAGCAACTCAAAATGGTATTCAGTCATTTGTATGGTCCCCACGTGCGTGCATGCATGCCTGACAATGTCGGGGCATGCTCCTAATGAGACGATGGATGGCGTCCTGGGGTATCTCCTCCCAGATCTGGACCAGGGCATCACTGAGCTCCTGGACAGTCTGAGGTGCAACCAGGCAGCATCGGATGGATCGAAACATAATGTCTCAGAGGCGTTCTGTTGGATTTAGGTCAGGCGAGCGTGGGGACCAATCAATGGTATCAATTCCTTCATCCTCCAGGAACTGCCTGCATACTCTCACTACATGAGGCCGGGCATTGTCGTGCACCAGGAGGAACCCAGGATCCACGGTACCAACATAGGGTTTGACAATGGGTGCAAGGATTTCATCGTGCAACTGCACGCTTTGATTTTTGTTGACAACAACTATGCGTCACTTAACATACGTCACGCACTCCGTTGCTCTTATTGGTTGTAGGTCTATCCAATTGAGTGCAGAGGCATTTTTTTCCCTGGTTCGTTCGAAACACGCCCCATAATCACAGCTCTATGGAGCAGTATCAGACTCATATTCTGACTAGAATTGAGTAGGACTACGTCAGGCTAAGACCATCACAGACCCACCACCAAACCGGTCATGCTGAACGATGTTACAGGCAGCATAAGGTTCTAAACCGCCTCTCCAGACCCTTTCACATCTGTCACATGTGCTCAGAGTGAACCTGCTCTCTTCTGTGAAAAGCTTAGGGTTCCAGTGACAGACTTGTCAATTCCGGTGTTCTGTGGCAAATGCCAATCGAGCTCCACGGTGCCGGGCAGTGAGCACCACTAGAGGATGTC
Source organism: Cyprinodon tularosa (assembly GCF_016077235.1). Taxonomy (NCBI): domain Eukaryota; kingdom Metazoa; phylum Chordata; class Actinopteri; order Cyprinodontiformes; family Cyprinodontidae; genus Cyprinodon; species Cyprinodon tularosa. The sequence goes on from NW_024039662.1 coordinate 1,104,828, forward strand.
AGGCCCTTAGGCCACCCTTGTGAAGTCTGTTTCTGATTGTTTGGTTTGCATTTGTATAGTCACAAGGGGTGATAATACTTTCCTAAGACACTGCACCTTAATCTAAGAAATATTCTTCTTTCAAAGATGCAAAATTAATACTTTTAATCTTCACGTGCACGAAACCACTACTGATCAGACTGCTAAAAAGGCAGACAACTTCTGTAGAAAATTATGGATTGTGCACTTTACATGTTATAACTCCTAATTTATAACCTAATTTATCAAACATGACGAATGTGTGTGGTGCTAAGCACAAATTAACTTACAAATAATTTGGTGGGGGAGCTGGACAAGGTGTAGTGATTAAACTTCAAATACATTTACAGTTCTAAAGTCATTAGAGGCTTTTAAAATCAATATAACTAATTAGTCCGAGTATTTCAGGTGGGACCTGAAGGAACAGGTATCCAGGAGGGGAAAGCTGTTCACACAGCCTGCAGAGGGAGGGGGCACTAAACAAGCAAGGAGGCGCGGTTGAGGCCACGTGACTCACGCCGGCTGTGACAGATGTCATTTTTCATGGTGGCGGGTCTAAATGTTAATTGCAGCAATAACAATAAGCTTTATTGGATTAGGCTATGAAATTAAAGAAAACTGAATCAGTCTGATGAGCAGAACAAGAAAAAAGAAAGAAAGAAAGAAACGGCTCCTGCTTAACAGAGAATGTTACAGTAAATGAGACATAGAGGCTTTGGATGTTGGACGGTGGAAAAATTATGGAGAGTCATAACTCCTGTTGATGTTTTCCTGCTCAGTGCTCCAAATGCAAATCACTTCTTTCTATGAGTGTTTACCCAGAATATTTTATCATATTGAGTAATCTCTCTGTATTTGTGGACACACACAGCATTATTCCATGCTGCAACAAAGATAAGCGTAATTTCTGCCGTTAGAAACTATCACTGAATTTTTCACAAAGTTAATTAGTCTCTGATTCAGCCACCAATACAGGTTCTATGTATAATAACAATATTCAAAAGAGAGGAAAAGAAAAAAGGAAACAAGCAACTTGGCTTTGGAAATGAGAAATCACATGGCATCTTAGCCGCAAATGGATTCCTAAACATCTTTGATGAAAAATGCAATTCTTTTCAAGATTCGACTTTCCTCCCGAGTCATGAGCTATTTATGAGTATTTGCAAATACAAAATACTAAAGTGCTGTGGATTTATGGGTAGTATTTTTACTTTAGGGAGGTTTTCATAATGGAACCTGGTAAGAGGAAGGAAGGAAGGAAGGAAGGAAGGAAGGAAGGAAGGAAGGAAGGAAGGAAGGAAGGAAGGAAGGAAGGAAGGAAGGAAGGAAGGAAGGAAGGAAGGAAGGAAGGAAGGAACGAAGGAACGAAGGAAGGAACTAAAGAACAAAGGAAGGAACAAATGAACTTAGGAAGGAACGAATGAACTAAGGAACAAAGACAGGAAGGAAGGAACTAAGGAAGGAAGGAAGGAACTAAGGAACAAAGGAAGGAACAAATGAACTTAGGAAGGAACGAATGAACTAAGGAACAAAGACAGGAAGGAAGGAACTAAGGAAGGAATGAAGGAACTAAGGAACAAAGGAAGGAACGAATTAACTAAGCAAGGAATGAATGAACTAAGGAAGAAAGGAACAAAGGAAGGAACGAATGAACAAAGGAACAAAGGAACTAAAAAAAGGAAGGAATAAAGTGCTGTGGATTTATGGGTACTATTTTTACTTTAGGGAGGTTTTCATAATGGAACCTGGTAAGAGGAAGGAAGGAAGGAAGGAAGGAAGGAAGGAAGGAAGGAAGGAAGGAAGGAAGGAAGGAAGGAAGGAAGGAAGGAAGGAAGGAAGGAAGGAAGGAAGGAAGGAAGGAAGGAACAAATGAACTTAGGAAGGAACGAATCAACTAAGGAACAAAGACAGGAAGGAAGGAACTAAGGAAGGAATGAAGGAACTAAGGAACAAAGGAAGGAACGAATTAACTAAGCAAGGAATGAATGAACTAAGGAAGAAAGGAACAAAGGAAGGAACGAATGAACAAAGGAACAAAGGAACTAAAAAAAGGAAGGAATAAAGTGCTGTGGATTTATGGGTACTATTTTTACTTTAGGGAGGTTTTCATAATGGAACCTGGTAAGAGGAAGGAAGGAAGGAAGGAAGGAAGGAAGGAAGGAAGGAAGGAAGGAAGGAAGGAAGGAAGGAAGGAAGGAAGGAAGGAAGGAAGGAAGGAAGGAAGGAAGGAAGGAAGGAAGGAAGGAAGGAACGAAGGAAGGAAGGAAGGAAGGAAGGAACGAAGGAAGGAACTAAAGAACAAAGGAAGGAACAAATGAATTTAGGAAGGAACGAATGAACTAAGGAACAAAGACAGGAAGGAAGGAACTAAGGAAGGAAGGAAGGAACTAAGGAACAAAGGAAGGAACAAATGAACTTAGGAAGGAACGAATGAACTAAGGAACAAAGACAGGAAGGAAGGAACTAATGAAGGAATGAAGGAACTAAGGAACAAAGGAAGGAACGAATTAACTAAGCAAGGAATGAATGAACTAAGGAAGAAAGGAACAAAGGAAGGAACGAATGAACAAAGGAACAAAGGAACTAAAAAAAGGAAGGAATAAAGTGCTGTGGATTTATGGGTACTATTTTTACTTTAGGGAGGTTTTCATAATGGAACCTGGTAAGAGGAAGGAAGGAAGGAAGGAAGGAAGGAAGGAAGGAAGGAAGGAAGGAAGGAAGGAAGGAAGGAAGGAAGGAAGGAAGGAAGGAAGGAAGGAAGGAACAAATGAACTTAGGAAGGAACGAATCAACTAAGGAACAAAGACAGGAAGGAAGGAACTAAGGAAGGAATGAAGGAACTAAGGAACAAAGGAAGGAACGAATTAACTAAGCAAGGAATGAATGAACTAAGGAAGAAAGGAACAAAGGAAGGAACGAATGAACAAAGGAACAAAGGAACTAAAAAAAGGAAGGAATAAAGTGCTGTGGATTTATGGGTACTATTTTTACTTTAGGGAGGTTTTCATAATGGAACCTGGTAAGAGGAAGGAAGGAAGGAAGGAAGGAAGGAAGGAAGGAAGGAAGGAAGGAAGGAAGGAAGGAAGGAAGGAAGGAAGGAAGGAAGGAAGGAAGGAAGGAACGAAGGAAGGAAGGAAGGAAGGAAGGAAGGAACGAAGGAAGGAACTAAAGAACAAAGGAAGGAACAAATGAATTTAGGAAGGAACGAATGAACTAAGGAACAAAGACAGGAAGGAAGGAACTAAGGAAGGAAGGAAGGAACTAAGGAACAAAGGAAGGAACAAATGAACTTAGGAAGGAACGAATGAACTAAGGAACAAAGACAGGAAGGAAGGAACTAATGAAGGAATGAAGGAACTAAGGAACAAAGGAAGGAACGAATTAACTAAGCAAGGAATGAATGAACTAAGGAAGAAAGGAACAAAGGAAGGAACGAATGAACAAAGGAACAAAGGAACTAAAAAAAGGAAGGAATAAAGTGCTGTGGATTTATGGGTACTATTTTTACTTTAGGGAGGTTTTCATAATGGAACCTGGTAAGAGGAAGGAAGGAAGGAAGGAAGGAAGGAAGGAAGGAAGGAAGGAAGGAAGGAAGGAAGGAAGGAAGGAAGGAAGGAAGGAAGGAAGGAAGGAAGGAAGGAAGGAAGGAAGGAAGGAAGGAAGGAAGGAAGGAAGGAAGGAAGGAAGGAACAAATTAACTTAGGAAGGAACGAATCAACTAAGGAACAAAGACAGGAAGGAAGGAACTAAGGAAGGAATGAAGGAACTAAGGAACAAAGGAAGGGACGAATGAACTAAGCAAGGAATGAATGAACTAAGGAAGAAAGGAACAAAGGAAGGAACGAATGGACTAAGGAACAAAGGAACTAAAACAAGGAAGGAATGAAGGAATTAAGGAAGGAAGGAACAAACAAATTAACAAAGGAAAAAATAAGAAAGGAAAAAAGGAAGAAAGGAAGGAATAAGGGAAGGAACAAAGGTAGAATGAATGGACAAACAAACGAAAGAATGAGCACAAAGGAAAATGGGGGCTAGTAAGGACTCTAGGAGGGCAGAATAGCAACAAACATACGAGAAAAAATGGAAGGATACAAATAAGAACAACTAACCCTTTTTTTCATTAGCATATAAAATTAAGTGGAAAACTGCTCCAAGGTTTCCAAGGTCAAACCATGAAATACTTAAATCAATCTTTGCACTGACCTGATTGAACAAAAACACTCAAAAATAAAAAGTCACACTCTAGCAAATGATACGTTTATAGACGATTTAACAGAACGATGAAAATCTGGTGATCAAGCATGGTCAGAAAGCAGGGAGGGGGTGTTTCTAGTCCTGCCTGAACTTTCTAGTTGCAAAGCCCTGTCAAGATAACAGCACATAAAATAGAGAGAGAGAGAGAGAGAGAGAGAGAGAGAGAGAGAGAGAGAGAGAGAGAGAGAGAGAGAGAGAGAGAGAGAGAGAGAGAGAGAGAGAGAGAGAGAGAGAGAGAGAGAGCACAGAAACATGTGGTGTCTCTGCTGTAAATAAGCCACGTGTTTCAGCCTGCAGTGGTTCACCTTCAGAGACACGGAGTGAATTACACCATAGCTATGTCAAAACAATTGGAATTTAAATCCAACACCTTGGGGTGACTTTAGTCTCCTGAGACGTGGTAATCTACCTTCACCGGTTCAGGGGCTGATTTTTTTTGTTGAGTGAATTATTGATTTCAGCTCAGCATTTTGTAAATGTTTACCTCATGGGATCGAGCAGGGCCTATGAATGAAAATGAAAAACTAAACACTGGAGCAGCTCGTTTTCTGTAAAGGTTTTATATGAAAAGCTTTTTTGTCTCAATAGAACAGATTTGATATTTTTTTAGTCAAACGTAAAGTAACATATAATCAAAATGCAAAATAAAATAGTTTTAATATGTTAAAACAATAGAATAGAAAGTATGAAATGCATTTGCATTCAGCCCCAATAGGTCAACATTTTAGAGAACTAAATTATGCTCGCTTCCAGCTGTAAGGATTTTAGATTAATGTCGACCTTTACACTTTATAGGCTTGATTTTCAAAGGTTTCAAATAAATGACCTTTTTTTATGTGTACTATAAGTTGCAGTACTACAAAGACTGCTCACGCTAATGTTAGGAAATGTTGGTCCACCCCTATAAAAATGTGCAGATTGTTACAGCAACGGTTTGAGAGAGGCCTTAAAATGATTAGGTTCCTAGCTATAGAAGTGGAAGTAATAATAATAATAATAACTTTTAATTAAATAATAATGATACTAAATCTTAATAATTAGTCATTTGTCTCAGAATTACAGTAAGCATTGCATCGGGCCTGTCATAAGATCACAGATGACAATAGCCATCCACTTTCCCGAAACTTTGAGCTCCTTCCATCCCAGCAGAGATACATACTTCGTTGTGCCAATAAAAATGTGTACAGATATTCTTCTGTGCCCTCTGCCATAAATGAGCTGAACACGTTGTTACCCAAATGTCACTCAGACTGTTCTGCTTCCTTTCCCTTGATAAAGTGAACCTGCTGCTGCTGTGTCTGCAATGAACTCTTTTATAATTGTATTTTAATGTATTTTACTGATTGTATTGTGTGAGCAAGGCAAAGGCAAATCTCTTTCATCGTTGTGTATGGTAGAAAAAAAAGTTCTTCTATTCTATTCTGTTCTAATAAATAATGATAATTTATAGTGCATTTTACATATATAGCCTTAAGGTTCCACAAACAAAAGTACTCATGAAAAGAACCAAAGATGAAGTTAAATATAAACGATATAAGCATAAAATTTAGAAAAGTTGTCCTTGTTTGTTGATTGAGCCCCTCTCCCAATACTGCCACCCTCTGACTATGAAGGAGCCACAGTCAGTCAGTTAGTTACTTACACAGCATATTTTGCTTTAAACAGATGGATTTACCTTTAGCTGGATTTGGAATTGCTCTGAATTAAGCTCCACCCATCGCCCAGCTTCCTCATCGCTGCTGAAGAAAAACATCCCCACAGCCTAATGCTGCTGCTATATTTCATTATAGGGCACATGTGTTTAGGGTGTTATTTTTCACCCACACAAAGGGCAAATATATCTTCTTCAGCCTGTTGGTTTTGTCATTCACATGGGTTTTTATGGATCCCTCTCTCACTCATCAACAGATTTCTTCTTGCAACTCCTCAGAAAAGGCCAGATTTGTGCACGTCAACTATTCATAACATCTGCAGGTTCTCGCGCTGAGTTCTGGATCTCTGCTGCTGACGTGAAAACAGCTGGTTACTCTTAATTTAGGAGGTATCAAAGTAAATCAGAGTGCATGCATTTGGGATGTATTTGCAAAACATTTGAAAAATAATTTTGAGTCAATAAACCAATAAAATATCACTTTTTGGTCATGGTGAAACCCAAAAAAAAGTCTGAAGGGTATGAATACTTCTGATCTGATCCCGCCGGTCCACCAGTATGAATACTTCCCCTTTAAGGTGTTGCAATGTTTCCCTGTTGGATCAGAAGGGTAACTATTAAGCATGCAGCCTTTCCCTCCAGCTTCGCTCACCCTGCTGATGCTGAACACAAAGCCGGGCTGGCCGGAACAGACGCCCATAAAGCAGAAACGCAGCTGCCAGTAGAACCAGTGCTCGCAGATGAAGGTGATGAGGGAGAGAGCCATGGCGGCGCCCAGCATGTAGAAGACCCCGGCCATGTTGTCCACGTCAAGCTGGCTGGACATCACCTCGTTCTTCTCATGGTGGCAGATCCCCGTCAGCCACAGGGACTCCAGCTCCTCCATCTCACCTGAAGGGAAGGAGGTAGTGACATTGGGGAAAATTAGAGGAAGGACGAAGGCAGGGAGAAGGTGAGGGCTGCAACAGATGGCATGACAGGAGAAGGAGGCATGGGGAGATGGATGAGAGGGAGATGTATGAGGAGCTGATGGGGCACTAAAACAGGTAGTAGAGGCGTAAAGTAAAAGGTTTAAACTGAGAGGATGGACGTGATGTAATAAAAGAAAGCACAGGAGGGCCTAAAACGTTGAATGATGATGCAACGGAAGAAAAACAGAAGGATGGGATTGGAAGAGGGCAGTGGCCCTCACAGCAGAACAAACACAAAACGCGTCACATGTTGATGACATCACACTCTTCCTTCTAAACATATGGCTGCAGGTGTCTGCTCTGCGTCTGTTGCTGGCCCGTCAGTAAGCGGTGTCGTTTGCGGGTCACCTTCTGCTGCATCGCAAGCTGCTCTCAATCAGAGCTGAAAAGGGGCACGGTGGGAATCGCTTAATTAATCGTACAGTCAGCTGCCTTAGCTACACCATCAGAGGGAGGCAGAGAAGCAGAAAACACAGCAACCTCTGCTGTGCATCTGCCGATAAACTAATAAACACACCTCTAACTACTTTAAATATGTTAGATGTTACAGATTCCTTGTTTTTATTTTTTTTTATTCAGTCTTATTAGCAAAGAAAAAAATCATATCTTCAAACTCAAAAGCAAAAACCTTTTTTTAAAAGGTGAAATTATGAACGGAGAATTCAATAAATATCTTATATCATCATTCATCTTTGTCACTATTTGCTATTGTCCTAGTCTATTAAACTTGTTACTATTTAACAAGATGGGTTCATGTTTACTCGCTTAAACTACAAGATGGTGCTACTCTAACATTACACAAGTTTTCTTTGGTTGATTAAGAAAAAGTCTATTTAAACTAAATGGAATGTGAGGTTTATGTTTTTGTAGGGCAGCTGTGTTCAAGTTTTCCTCTTACTTGCTTTCAAACAAACCACAGTCCCTCCACACTAAGCCACCGGCCTTTCAGCGTGAGCCGGATCGCTTTCTAGGCCACGAGGAGCGGCGTGCCACGGCGAGGCGTGGCAAAAGTGACATTGAAATCCTCAGAGGTTGTGAGACAGGGCTGCTCGGTTCCTGCAGCGGCACAGTGGGCCTTACAGCAAGCCGACCCATATTCATATACCAACTGATAAAAGTGACTAAAAGTTTAGACCAATTAAGTTTGATCAGAAAGTGTTTATAATAATTTTCAATGAGTCAGAAACAGTGAATAAAGATAAAGCTATTGAACTGTTTGCATGACAAACATAAACCTCTGACATAAATATCAGAAACCTGACACTTCAGTCTCCTTTTCTCACCAACATTCACAGAGGGATGACCCATATTCACATGTGCACGCCTTCACGCACACACACTAACACACACTCTCACAGAACCCAGTGTCGAAACACACCAGAAGCTATACTGGCATCCCTAACTGGGACACAATAAATCAGGGCTCTGGAGGGGTCCTTGTTTTTAGGAACGTCCCAATATGTTGGAGCCCATCCAACTGAGCTGGCTACAAGACACGACAAAAACCTTCAGACACATAAAACTTCTCCTAAGCTTTTTTATTCTGTATTTTAACATCTATTCAGAAACGTTAAAGCATAGAGCTGCTGAAACTCTGTTAAAAGAAACCCAGTCAATCTCAGCAACCCGCATTTTTATGAATACGCTGGCTGTTTGACAATAATACTCCCAGTCCAATGACAGTGCCAAACACAAAGCAGATAGAGAATACTGTGAATACAGCTTTTTTTTTTTTTTTTAACACACAAGCACAGACCTGCTGTTCTTCCTTCATAATCCTTTTCATTTCACTTTGTTTCTTCTGAGTAGATGGCTTTTAAACCATTGAGACTGGTTGGAACACAACATATGTCAGAATGAGAGGCTCTGTTTAAAAGGAACCATAACAGGCTGCATAGGAAAGAGTGCTTTTCTGTGAAATCCAAGCAGCTTGATATTATGCTAAACAATAGGTTTCCTGAAGTAAAGATAGACTTAAAGATATAGTGGAGGATAGGGTTGTCACGATACTAAACTCAACTCGATACCGATACTAAGGAAAATATTCGATACTCGATACCATTTTCGATACCACAAGGATAAAAACAAAGATTCCAAAATTAAACAGACATATTTTCATTAATAAATAAAATACAATAAATAAATACAATAAACAATAAGAACAATATTTTGAGGTTGTTTGCTGTGCATAATATTAAGCAAGCTTGATAAAAACTTACAAAACTAAAATTAAGTGTTCCTTCCTTGGCTATGCTTTGCACACATACAATAACAATGACACAAGCCAAACCTTCTCAGCAAAATCTCAGCAGCTGCACCTCTTACAAAAAAAGTCTGAAACTGAAAAGTGCACAGAAATATTCAATCACACAATGTTCTGAAAGTGCATTTTCCTCTATTCTGCACTTAAGATGAATGACTGCTTAGGTGCCACTGGTGGTAGCACTGTATCGGTACTTTTAAAGACGAGTATTGTATCCAGATGCAACGTTTCAGTATCGATACTTTTTTGAGTATCGACACTTTTGACAACCCTAGTGGAGGATGTTCTTCTTCCGGGTGGATCATCAAACTAAGTGGTCCTCCAAATTGTTAATCATTCTGGTGAAATGTTTAAGTGAGGCCGTCTGACATGCTTTTTTTCACCGAGTGGTGGTGAGTCTGACATAGTGGAAAAATTGCAAATCTTCATTTGTATGAGCTTGTATGAGCGATGCAAACAGCAACTTTTAAACAGAGCGTGCACGAGGAGAAATGGTCTTGTGCATGATCTCGCATGCGTTATATAGGTGTTCCCTCTCAGGAGTGGGTGCAGGGTTGTGCATGTAATTTTTTTCTTTTAAGCAGAGAGTTTTCAAAAATTCGCAAAAATCCTCCACTATACCTTTAAGTGCGTATCTAGATTACTCTTGTGCACCTATAAGTTAACATCCACCACTTCTTTAACACACAAAACATGTAAGGCTTCATGAATCTTTAAAGAGAATTGCTGGACGCAATGACTTCAAATGTTAGCTGGTGACCAACCTGTCCGAGGTAGCAAAAGTATTTCTCAAACATGCATCTTACTCTGTCAATGTGTTGCAAATTTTTTTTTTAAGATGTTAGGAGCAGAAAGATCTATAATATATAATAGAATTCTGCACAAAAATCCCCAGAAAGGTACAATCAGTTTTATGTTTTTAAGGCTATTAACTGAAATGTATCAAAACAAGGAATAAAAAACATTAAATATGTATTGCAGATAACATAATAACAGCTAAAATGTACAGATGATATTTCAGCAGCGGTTTACAGTAAAGACTGTATGTTTGAAAAGGAATGGTTGTACTGAACCCGTTTTTTCTGCACAAAGAGAGACTTTCACAGGGCATTTAATCACTACTGTTAGACACACAATAATGTTCTAGATGGAGTGGGAATAAAGTGCATTTTGAAACCCAGAAACCCTGGAGATTTTTTAGGAAAAGTCCAATAAAATGTGAGTGCGCTCATAAAAGAGTGGATCCCCACAGTGAAAGCCAAATCACAGGTTATATTAGAGCTCAGCCTTTATCTTTTCTTTTCTGAAACTACTTTACATTTTATTCACACAAGCCAATTAGAGACAAATCCCTTAGAAAAGCCAGACTTTTCTCCTCAGACTCCAAAACTTAGGCCTAATCAGATAGAAGTTAGCATAAAACTAATTGTTGCAGTCATAAGTCGCAGCGCTTTACATAAAAACACACATGCATTTATAAATTAAATCCCAAATAAAAATATACAATGAAAACAAAGAAACATTAAGTGTGTTTTGACCTATCTTTGTTTAGTTTTTTTATTAAGAAGCAAACAGCAATGAAGCATTAAAATGAATAAAATCTCAGAAAATGATCTAATATAAAGGCAACAAACAAAAAACTAATAATTGGAACACGGTGGTTTATCTTTAAAGGTCTGAGCATGGATAGCTGCCAGCAGACATGACAGGCTGACATTTGTTGATGAGCTGACGAATCGAGCAACAGCGTGAATGCAGATGCTTTAAAGGGATAGTGCACCATCTTTCAGGTAACATGTAGAGTGTGAAATCAGTGTCTGGCCTCTGGATGAGAGCCGTCAGCATGATTTCACTTTGACCATTAGAGTATGGAAGAAAAACAGTCTCATTGTAATCTGACTTTTTTTTTTAACAACGAATTTTAAACACTGAATCTTTTTAACACCTGACTTTTTTTTGTTAATAAAAGGCAGATTCAAGTGAGACTGTTTTTCTTCCATATTAGAGACTTATTTTCTTTAGGGTGAATAATATAGAGGTACAGTTGTGCTTGAAAGTTTACACACCCTTCCATTAAATAAAATCATAAATTTACAGAAGTAATTAAAATAACACATAAAAGAAAAAGGAATAACAAAAAAAATACTAAATGATAATATAGTATTAAATATTGAATTAGAATTTTTTTTATTTAAAATAAATCAAAAACAGAACTGTCCCAGACTAATTAAGTACCTTGCTCATGAACAGTGAACCAAATAATCTGTCAATAGGTGCAGAAGTCTGACTGAATATTTCCTAAACTTTACAGAAAACACCTGATTTCAGTGATTGCCTCAAAGTGTTGCTGTCATGATGTCTGGTCTGATTACCTGATCCTGACCTGTCTTCTGACTCCTGCCAGATCTCTGCCTGTTTGTGTACCGTACCTGGAACTATGACCCGAGTCCATCGGGATTCTCCCTCGGCACCTCATTGGATCTCTGAACTCCTGGCTCTGACAATTGAGCATGTCACCGAAATTGGCTTCACCCTTTGGATTATCCTGCCTACCTTCCTCTGTTCAGTTCTGATCTCCTGTCTTATCTCGGATCACCGATACATCAGCATCTGGGTCTCTCTGTGCAGGGATATATATATAGTTGTTGTGCATGAACGTGTTCACAGAAAACTTTTGTATTTTTAGTGGACGTTGGACTGAACGGATCAGTTTTGAAGTAATGAATGTGAACCAGAGCGATGTATACTATGAGAATAATGAGCAACACACACAGCTCATGTTTGGGTTGAATTGATAACAACACTCAGACAGAGAAAAAAAACTGTGCCCACCTGCACTTAACAAAAAAGTCCGTACATCAGCCAAGTCCACTTCAAATTTAAAGCGACACATTGAGTTAAAGCATCCAAGTTATCTTGGGAAATATCTGCTACTAAATGTGTTGATACAGATCTTTTCAGCAGAACCTGAATGTTCCTGTATGTTTCTGAAGTTCTGTGTAATTTGGCTGAATAAAGGCTTCACTGCACATACAGTTTACCTTGACTGCATCGACTAGTTTAAATTTCTTTCTATTCATTTTGATCACGCATTTAAAGGGTGAAATATGAGGTTCTATTGTTTATGATTCTGGCTCAGTTTACCAAATGAACTTGAACTAGCTAATCTGTAGGTTTGTGAACCTATGTCATTCTTTATAAAAGGGAACTATTTATTTTTATATAATTATTATCTTGTCAATATTAATTTATTTTATTGGACATCTGATCTTTCGCTGTCTTTATTAGAACAGTGGGTAAACTTTCAAGCACAACTGTATGGTGTTATAAAGACCATTGAATCTAAATATGTCGTTTAGCTGGAAGACTTGGCCATAAAAGTCTTAGCGTTATTATTTGACAATCAGTTTAAAAGCATTCATCTGATTTTGTTCATGCATTATGTCTGCCTGAAGAATCTTATTCCACTCTATATTTGCATTTGAAGACAAATTTTATTAGAAAAATAACTCTGTTTCATCACAATGTGAACAGAGCTGACCAAACTGTTTTTGCAGAAACCTAAAGATTTCCCACATAAAAGCCACAGCTCTGAAACCTCCTGTATGTAGCATACACTCACTGCCCACTTTATCAGGCAAACCATTCTATTACCGGGTCGGAACCCCTTTTGCCTTCAGAACTGCCTTAATACATTGTGGCATAGTAGATTAACAAAGTACTGGAAACATTCCTCAGAGAGTTTGGTCCATATTGACATGATAGCACCAAACAGATGCTGCAGATTTTTCCGCTGCACATCCATGATGCAAACCTCCCGTTCCACCACAACCCAAAGATGCTCTATCGGATTGAGATTTGGTGACTTTGGAGACCATTTGAGTACAATGATTTCATCGTCATGTTCAAGAATCCAGTCTGAGATGATTCATGCTTTATGACATGGTGTGTTATCCTTCTGGAGGTAGCCATCAGGATATGGGTTCTAGGGATGAACATGGTCAGCAACAATACTTACTCAATTGGTACTAAGGTGCCCAAAGTATGCCAAGAAAATATTCCCCACAGCATTTCACCCCCACCACCAGCCTGAAACGTTGATATAAGGCAGGATGGATCCATGCTTTCATTGATGGTAAATTCTGACCCAACCATCCGAATGTTGCATCAGAAATCAAGGCTCATCAGATCAGGCAAAGTTTTTTAATCTTCTACTGTCCTATTTTGGTAAGCCTTTGCCAACGTAGATCAGTTCCCTCTTCTTAGTTGACAGAACTGGCATCCAGTGTGGCTTTCTGCTGCTGTCGCCCATTAGCATCAAGGTTCGACATGTTGTGGATTCAGAGATGCTCTCCTGCACACCCCTGTTTTAACAAGTGTTTTTTTGATTTACCTTAGCCTTTCTATCAGCTCAAACCAGTCTGGTCATTCTCCTCTGATCTCTGGCATCAACAAAGTGATATGTCCCCACAGAACTATCGCTCACCAGATATCTTCTCTTTTTTGGATTGTTCTCAGTAAATCCTACAGATGATTGGGCGTAAAAACATGCAGCAGGTCATCTTGCCCATACATTCCTAAATGCACTTAGTGGCTGCCATATGATTGATGATTAAAAATGTGCGTTAACGAGCAGCTGGAGAGGTGTTCCTAATAAAGTGACCAATGAAGTGCACCACTACTGCAGAAACTAAGTGGGAAAGTCACACCAACCAATATTAATCCTAAGCCATGTTGTGCCGATGCTTTACTGGGACGGCAAAAACTGAAAGATAAACGTCAGATATACCTCATTCTAATTAATGCAGCTGACAATTATGTGCAAAAGTGATGTAACTGTTCATGACGCCTCACTGTGCATTCCCTCCCACTACTCTCAGCATAAACAAACTAATCAAAGGAACAAAGATACTTTTACCAAAATCTCTTCCATTTTCTACATTTTTGTTACTTTTTTTTTCAAACGTAGCTTATATGACTTTAATGGAAATAGTATAAAATCAGGTTTACACTTAAATATCAAGTGATAACATTTCATATTTCTATGAATATATAATGAAAGGAAATAGTTTTTCACCTTTCCACGGACGAACTAAGCCAAAGGAAAGGTGAGTCTTTGCGGGAGGAATGGATCTGTGTCATTGACTGACTAACGACTATTGAGCACCTAATGTCAAGTCTCCATTTTAATCAGCTGTTGCACTGGAAGATGGTTATTCTAGTCATCAGTGCTTCCATAACTGCCTGTTTTACTGTACCCTTGTGTCACATGGACAGAAGGATGTTAGCTGCCAGCCTATGAGTACACGTGGTTGAATTCAGATATTGTTGGCCACAGTCTAAAAGAAAAATGCAGCAGTCTTTCATCTGCACATGCATATAATCGCTTATGTTATCCTAGAGAAAAACATTAGCATCAGAAAGCTTTGGTGTAATTGTTTCCTGCACTTTAGTTTTAAGCCGTTCAGCTGACTTCCGTCCAAAAGCACCTGGCACGCATGCCATTTCATCAACAAATGACTTGATATGCACAACAAGCTGTCCATTTGAAAACGATCTTAGCTTGACTGAATCTGTGTCCGTTCACACCTGAGTGCAATACACTACTGATACCACGAGGCAATAGCAATGCACTAAATTACTATCGATCAATGACGAAAAACTTTGCTTTATTTTTTCAAGCATAATTTTCCTTATATATTTATTGTTTATATTGATTTCAATTATTATTTTTTCTTTTTCTTTGATGACATTTTCTTTAGCTAAGTCCTTTTACGATTTTTGGGGGTTTTATAGAGACAAATGGTGCTTTGTTTAGGGACAACAGATGAAAAATAGCCTTTTAGCATATTCTGGCAAATTTAAATATTGTGAATCAATGTGCAATGTCTCTAACTAATAAATAGATCCTAATAACACTTAAATCTAACTTGCCAAGCTCAAGACCAGATTGTGGGTGCACACAAGGCCAGCCTGCCTGAAAGTCAGGTGCAGCAAGGAATCTTGAGATGCTTTTGGTGATGCCAGGAGTTTAAATTTGTGCTTTCTAGCTTTTGAAGCAAACTCACTGTTCTGTAATCCCTGTACTTTTAGTGCTTCGAGGACCTTCCAACATCCACATGGGTATTATACTGTACAACTATTCTGTAACCGTACCATCAAGACAATGCACGGTTCTGTTGGTCCTGCAGAGATTCCCCTTTCATCTCTTTAACAATGTCTTTAAGCTGCTTGACTGCACTGCATGTAAGGTACCACATACTTGTGCAACCAACTGTTCTTTAGGATGTGGTTAAACAAATAGGGAATAGAAGCTGGTCATCTGAAGCACAAATCCAGAGTTTACCAAGCTTTCACTAGTAAACGCCTCATGCTAAACATTTCTTGACTCCTTCCTAAGTAACCACCATAAACATAGCATAAAGAGCCAAGGCACAGATATGTGTTTAACCTTAATTTGTCCCTCTAGCACATATCCTGCGAAAGAATATAAAATAAATCTTCCTAAAAACTTAAAATGTTTTCCTCAGACTGGAAATAGACCCGTCTGGTATCTCCCTGGTTTAGGTTTGCAGCTAACTTCTCAATATGCACAATGGTTGAACCTTTCTTCAAGCTCAGTTTGAGTAGTGTTTTAATGCCAGCTTTAGTTCTCCTCATGACTACAGTGTCATCATTGTTAAATCAGTTTAATTCCTCCTTTCTGGTGTGCTTCAAGGTCGTTGAGAACTTGGGATCTTTTGCCCTAGAGGGTAAAATAAGGTTCTAGGAAATATCTGATGCATTTTTAAGCGATTAAACCACTAATCACATCAGAGCAGCTTTATGCATGATGGAGCCTGCTTGCAGGGAGAACTAAGCCGAGCAGAATCTATGAATAAAACAGTCTAGGAAATGACCAGCTTTGCTCACCGTCTCCAAAAAGCTGCAGGATGGCCAGGTCCACGTGTCTCTTCCATCCAGACTCCTTCTGGATGGCGATGCCGTATCCTGTAGTTGCAAAGATGTAGCCGCTGCCAATGGTCACCAGCTTGCAGCCTTCATCCCTGCCAGCCATGTAGTTCAGAACGGCTGCATCGTAAATGAAAGCATCTAATTTGCTGAAGAAAGAGGGTAAGAGACGGAGAAAAAAGAATAGAGAGAGACAGGTTACAATTAATTAGCACTTAGAAGTCAGACAGCACAGCTACAACATTCCAATTAACCTGCTAAATAGTACTAAGCTACTGATAAGAGTAATAGACTTTCACTTGGTTTGCCAGTGACTGGAGGTGGTACAAGGGCGGGTGAATGCTAGATGGACACTGAAGAGGGTGAGTGAGGGTATTATTGGGGTTATTCAGGTGTTTTATGGTTTTACACATTAATATACAGAAAAGTATTTTAACAATGATGTATCTAATGTTCAGCAATGCCATTAATTTCATTTCACAAAATCAGGTTAAGTATTTACAAAATCGAGCTGACTGATATATTCTAATTCATGCTTTCCAGTGAACTGCTACAAAAGACCTTTCAAAAACACATCCAATGATGGTTGTCAACAGCATTTGTTAATTAGCATTTCCATTACACTGTGAAGCCAAGAGTACAGTCTGCTATCACCAAATCCTCTATATATGTTAATTTTTCCTCTATCCTATATCTTAACATATTTTGGCCTCCCCTGTTTTAAAAAATGCTCTTTTATTTTGTAAAGCCAGGCAATCTAATAAAAATTTTTCTTCTCTCTACTGGACCTAAAAGATCCGTTTTGGATTGTTTTTGTATCTAGAGTCTATTCTGTTTATAACCAGAACCTTGCAATGCAAATGGTTTGATGGCTAAAATATCTAAAAGCCTTTTTTTAATCCAACATGTTTATATTGTATGTAACTCATTCTGCATGTATGCACTAATCCAGCGACCCTACATAATCTCATATTATGCAGGTTTTCTGCCTGCATATTATGCATAGCATTGCAATGCATTTGTAAAGACTCACTCACCTCAGCAGAGCAAATGCTTAAAGTTTAAACTACAAAACAGGCTTAAAAAAGAGGGCAACCAGACCTTCACTCGGTTCGCTCAGACAGTGAATACTGTATGGACACAACTGGAATACGATGGAACCCTGAAAGACAGGACTACTTTAAAAACCTGACCAGATTTGTGACCTGTTGGACCTCAGTCTATCTACCACATACTTAAAATACAGTGACAACCTTTACTGACAGAAACATGAGTGCACCATGGCCTTCCTAGTTTCACCCATAGTTGTCGATATCTATAGAGGAGGTGAAGAGGGAGCACTTAGCCCTTAAGAATACACAGCCAACTCACTGGTTCAGATATGTGGATGACACCCGGGTCAAAATCCAAACCCGGAAATTTGAGACATTCATAAATCATATCAACTCAGTGGATAGAAACATCAATTTCACCAAAGAGGATGCCAATAACAGCATGTTGCCATTTCTGGGCTGTACTGGGCATATTGAGGACAATGGAAGTCTTAACACTGAGGTTTACAGGAACAGAGCAATACCTGCATTTTGACTCACATCGCCCACTGGAACATAAACTTTCTGTGATCAGAACTCTGAGTTACCAGGCTAACAATAATACCTCAATTACAAAGGAGAAACAAAAAGAACACAAACATTTTAGAAAATTACTTGAAACTTGTTGTTATTCATGCTGGCCATTTGCTAAGACAGCCCAAAAAAAAAGGAAGAACAACACTGCGTCTAACACAAAGTACGAAGTAAAAACACAGTAATTACATATGTGCCAGGAATTTCGAAAAAACTCAGAAGCATTTTCTCTAAACTCAAAACACCAGTGAATTTCAGATCCAACAACAACAAACTCAGGCAAAAAGTGGTTCATCTTAAAGACAGAGCACTCAAATTAGGTGCTGTGTTTGTGATCCAGTGCAGGGAGGACTGTGCAGCCTTCTATATGTGAAAAACCAAACAACAATTACAGAAACGCAAGGCACACTATGGGAGAGGCAGTAAATGTGGCCAAGGTTAAGCGGTAAATTGCACATCAAGAACAAAAGACACACCTTTGAAGACCAAGATGTGGGGGGACTATACAAGCACCCCCATCATGATTCAAAAGACCAATCAATTAGTCCGTGCACAGCAAAAGATTGCAACAATCCAGAAGAACAAGGGATGCCGATTTGATGTGCATCCAGCGGCGTAGGAAGCGGGGGGGACGGGGGGGACATGTCCCCCCCAATATAAAAGCCAGGTGGATATGTCCCCCCCAAAATTGTACCGCAAAATATTAGATTTTGACAATTTTTTAACTATCGTGCTTTTATTTTGAAGGCGCAACATAGCGTTACGTCACTGTACTCCCCCTCCCCTCTGTGAACTGTTGAGTGTTTGAGCACTCAGACGGGAGGGAAACAGCGATACAGAAATCAGAAACTTGTTAATGAGGTAAAATGGTCTGTCGGGAATGCTGCTATGAATATTGCTTATTTATAACGTCTTGTTGTCAGTTCACTTTCATATATAGAAACTGAATCTTTTTGGTTTAGGCATCTTAGACTTGTAGGAAGAGGATTAGGGCCACTGAAAAAAGTTAACTGATTTTTACATTTTTTTTTTTAGTTTAACATGGGGGGAAAAGTCAGAATTCTGACTTTTCTCAGAATTCTGACTTTAATCTCAGAATTCTGACTTTTTTCTTCTGACTTTTTTCTCAGATTTCTGACTTTAATCTCAGAATTCTGACTTTTTTCTTCTGACTTTTTTCTCAGATTTCTGACTTTAATCTCAGAATTCTGACTTTTTTCTCAGATATCTGACAGATGATTAATATTTCTAATCAATTTACAGTTTTTCTTTTGGTGTTTGGGGGGCGGGGGGGGGGGGGGGGGGGGGGGGGGGGGGGGGGTACTATACAGATATATAAAAACAAGAAGGTCTAACTAAAAAATAACCAGAATATATGTTTAGAGTAAAGATTGACTACTTGTGTTTACACAAGCACACAATTTCAAATCTGCTGAGCTTGCTGTGCAAGAAAATGTAAAATATACGTATAAAGAAATATAACAGGAAGTACTGCTAAAACAAACTAAATGTTAAATAATGTAGATATTGGTTTAAACAATTCTACAGATTTGGAAATTTGGAAGGAATACATAATTCTGAAATTAATCAACAAATCTGGTAAAAAAAAAAAAATAAATAAAAAATAAAAGTTGCACTTTTTTACTTGAGGAATTTGTTGAATAACTTCATAATTATGAGTTTAACTAGTTGGCGGTAATGCTACACTTCTCTGCTTCCTGTCCTGCTCATAAAAGGTAAATATTATAAACCCACCATTCATTTTCTACACTATTTGGAAAACACAACACAAATGTAATATAACAAAAGTATGTTTAACAACAAACATGTTAGCATCAAGCCATAGCCATGTCTCTTTTAGAGACTAGCTCTCTTGTTTTAATGACCTTCTGCTCCTCCATTAATGAGGGGACCCCTCGGGCACGTAAAAAGTTGCCTAATTCTGTCATTTTCCACCAATGTGTCACTGGCTCTCTCAAACAACTCACATCTTTGTCGGTGAAGCTGAGTGCTCCACATCTCTGCCTTCATGGTGCCCATCTACATTAAGATCCAAAATTCTGAGAAAAAAAGTCTTAATTCTGAAAATAAAAGTCAGAATTCTGACTTTTTTCCCGTATTAAACTGAAATAAAATGTAAAAATCACTTAACTTTTTTTTTTTTTTCAGTGGCCCTAATCCTCTTCCGTAGTCTTGGTCTGATCACTCATCCAATATTTAACTGCTAACTTTCTCTAGACGTTTGCCACGCTAGCAAAATGTTTTTTTTATATATATTTTTTTTATATCTCATTTCAGTACAATGCCACCACCAACTAAAAGGCTGAAACAGCAGTAGGACTTACTCAGATTTTTTTTAAATTGAAACGTCAGTGTGAGTAACAGTCACCTAACACAACTTGTGTTGAAATTAGCCCGGTCTGGGCGTGCGTTTTACGAGGATTTTTTATTTTTTGCATGGTTTTGATTCTCCGAAATGGCAGATGTTATACCTGCCACGCTCCTGATCGTAAGTTAAAACCACAGGGAGAATTAATTCTAATTCTTAGCAGCGGCGGCCGCATTGGTCGTGCAGCGGACTGCTGCACAACCACTAATTAACCAACTAATTAACTTCTGCATCTTTATTTCCTCAAATAAACTGCTGGCTCCTCTTTTTACACTATAAACAGATTAACACAACATTGACAACTCTGTAGTTTTCTCTGTTCTGTACTGCAAATTGGAATTAAAGGCGCCATTTCTACCAAAGGTCTGGACAGACTGGCCACCTGTCTAGGGTGGACCCCGCACCAGCACCTCCCGACCCCACTAAGGGACAGGGTGTACAGAAAATGGAAAGATGGATGGATTTCTACCAAAGGTTGATAATGCGTTTTTGAACCAGATGCTTCAAAGCGCCCTGTCCATAATTCTTCAACACACTGTCAGCTCCCTCTGTCAGTCAACCTATATAAATTCATTTTTGACCATTATTGCAAGTTTGACAAAATAAAACATATCAAACTTTGCACTTGTGTGGCCTACTGAATTGTTTTGATTTTCTAGTGCGTATGCGGCCACTAAATATGCCAAGGGCTGAAGCCCTTGAAAGACATCTCCCTTTGCTTAATAAAAGACTCCAGTCATTTTGTTTGGTGATATGCTCACATCTTATGAACAAATGCATTATGTTAATTTTAAATGCATTATTTTTGCAAACACATTTATAAAGGAATAAAGTAAAAGATTAAATAGCCTTTTTTTTAAGTAGCATACTTAAGATATGTTTCTGTTGAATATTTACGAATCTCAGATTTCCGACATGTGTCCCCCCCAATTGTAAACATATTCCTACGCCCTTGTGTGCATCTAACTTGGAATGTGCTTTGGAATCTTTTCTACAGCCTAAACTAAAGCAACTAAATATTCAAATGAAGTAATGATGATATAGTGACATATTACTTTTTGAAAAGCCAATAGCGACTTTTTTGTTAAAGCTACAGTGTGTAATGGGCGATCTCGCAATCGCTAGTTTGTTGGCTCTGCGCTGCCGTAGCGCAAAGATGTCTGCCTCCATGGCTGCGAGACCCGCTCCTATGTAATTATAAATAACGAATTCTAAGGCAACGCAAATATTGAGGTTAAGAGGCTGAGCTCGTAGATGATGATATATAACATAGTTATGTATAATATATTACATTTCTGACTGTATATCCCTGTAATTATTACACACTGTAGCTTTAAGTTTTGGCAACGGTGCAAAGACGATAACGTCCTAAATAACTTAGCTTGTCCAACACAATGGTGGATTATATTTTCCAGACCTTGTTCTAATATAAATGCAATATAAAAACAGTTGGAGCATTAAAGACTAAAAAAATATTTTTATAGACATGGAAAGCAGTTTGTTTGGATCCATCTAAAAGACCTTTTTAAACTACAAACATATGTGGCAAGATACAAAACAGCACGACAGAATCCTAAAACTCAAGCCTTCCCACAGACAGGGGAGCGTAAATGTGTTTGTAACAGCCTGATTGCACTGTGTACACACTGCAGATGACTTGTGCCCTCCAGGGAAATTTTCAGCAACCTTCACTATAATAAAAAGGTGAAGTTTATTATAAGTCCATTTTCACAGTTCATTTATACTTCAAAGAATGTTGTTGTGTTGCCTGTAAAGGAACACTTTTTGGGAAACATAACTTATTATCTTTTCACGGATATTATATCCACTGTCTCTGAATGTGATTAGGAAGTACTGGTTGGTAAAAATGATTTTATCGGGATGTAAAAATGCCTAAATGAAGTCAAGGTCCCTACCCAGCCTTCAGGCTCTGCAGAGCTTCATTGACATTCCGCTGATTGAACTTGGTCATGTAGGAGTGCATTTCTGGATAGTTGTTCCTGATGTTTCTCTCGGTACTCCCATTCGGCACCGTGCCAAAGCGGAACGGTGGAGAGAAGTCATTGGGACTCTGGAACTAATCATTGGAACAGAATTGGGGGGAGAGGGATGTAAAAATCCTGACAGATTATTTCTAATGGATGCAATTAACCCTCGAAAGGTTAAAAACCCTCCTCTTACCTTCTTGTCTGAGAGACCAGTGACCTGATCCACATATTCCTCTTGGATCATGAAAGCAGCCAGGTTGGCAGTGTATGAGGCCAGGAAAATGACAGCGAAGAAGGCCCAAACTGAGACCATGATTTTACTGGTGGTACCTTTGGGGTTCTGGACTGGCACAGAGTTGTTGAAGACCAGACCCCAAAGCAGCCAAATGGCTTTACCGATGGTGAAAGACGGGCCATGAGGTTCTGAAAGAAACAAAGAAAAGTATTTATAAGAAATTAAACAATGGGATGCCTTTGTAAAGCAGCAGATTGCAAAGGTTTTATCTAGCAACCGTATTTCGTTTCTTTACGTTTTGCAATATTACATATTACTAATACGAAAAGTTTTGATTTTTATGTAATAAACCAAAACCAAGTAGCCTAAATGAAAGTAAAATAAATAATAAATAAAAACAGATCAAATTTATTTTAAAGGAATAAAAAATGTGGAACCATTTATTAATTCTACTGTTGATATTTTTGATAAACTTTAGTATAAAACCCCGAAATGAGGAATCTCAAAACTTCTCACTTAAATACTGTACGTAATTTGTCTTTCAATACTGGAACATGTCCAACAAAAATAAAAAGTGCTAAAGTTAAACTTGTTTTAAAATCAGGGGACAGACATAATTTCAATAACTATGTATAAGCCTCTTGCATTGCAAGAACAATTTTCTA
Organism: Cyprinodon tularosa; assembly: GCF_016077235.1. Taxonomy (NCBI): domain Eukaryota; kingdom Metazoa; phylum Chordata; class Actinopteri; order Cyprinodontiformes; family Cyprinodontidae; genus Cyprinodon; species Cyprinodon tularosa. The sequence goes on from NW_024039662.1 coordinate 1,127,838, forward strand.
AAATTCTTGAAAATCTGTTTAATACTCAAATTGAAAAATGTATAACTAAGAACAACAAAAATTATGATTGTCCATATGGCTTCAGGTTAAATTATTCTAATTCATTAGAAATTATAGATTCAATTGAAGAAATAGCAAGTGCATTAGTTTAAAAAATTTTAAAATTGCATGCAGTGCATCGGATCAAAAATGCATGCATATTTGTTTATTTAAGCAAAGCATTCGATACTATAGATCACACCATTTTACTCAGAAAATTGGAACAGTATGGGATCATGGATATCACAGTCTTACATTCGGTTAAAAGTTATTTAAGTGTCAGGAAACAATCTATAAAGTTAGGAAAGTATCCTTCATGATGTTTGAACACTACCCGAGGAGTACCACAGGGATCAGTGTTTGGACCTAAGTAGTTTAACCTTTATATTAATGCTTTTTGGTTCTGGCAGTGACCTTAGCACATTAGTCAATGATAATATATAATGATGTGGGTCAAATAAAACAGATATATTTCACCTTTCAGGTGAAACCAGTATTCAACTAGTAAATAAAATGAGATATTGTAGGGTAGTTGTGGACAGTCAAATGAGTTGGAAATCTTATATTAGGTATCTACAAAATAAAGACTCAAACAGCATTGCCCTCCTTAATAGAGCGAGAGACTTTTTTGACAACAAAGCCCTTCATATATTATATTGTTCACTTATTTTACCATATCTCACATATTGTGTTGAGGTTTGAGGAAACGACTATAAAAACAAGCTTGCAGCCATTATTTACTCTATAAAAAGGGCAATGACATACCTCCATAAATTTGGTTATTTACATCATACCAATCCACTATTCTTTAAGTCTAAATTAGAAAAATGCACAGATCTCATAGCTTTTTAAACATTACAAATAGTTTTCAAAGCTAAAATAAAATTATTACCTAAGGATATTCAAAAACTTTTAATTGAAAGGGAAGAAATGCTTAACTTGCGATATAAATGGAAATTTAAGGCAGGAGGTGTGAAGGCAGGAAAAAAATTTTTTTGTTTCAGTGAGCGGAATTAGATTATGGAATACTTTGTGTATAGAGTTAAAAGAATGTGTGGTTATAAAATTGTTCAAAAAGAAATATAAGGACAGGATTTCCTGGAATTATGAGAGTGATAAAACAAACTTGTAAAAGGTACATTGTTCAACATTTTTATGTCAATTATGTAAAACTCTATCATGACTGATGTTAAACCAGAAAAGGAGGGAGGGTTTAAAATAAGTGTAAACATTTACATGTACGAACATGTACTCTTATGTTTAATAACATTATGTATGTATTAATTAACAAAATTGGTTTAGCAGCCTTATGTCTGAAAACACTACATGCTCTGCATTTTTCTTTTTCTAAGATAATGTTTTTTATGCTTGTTTGAAATAAACAAATAACTACTACCAAAAAAAGTCTATTGTGAGGACCTGCTTTCAGAATTCCCTAATAGAATCCATACATGTGATCAAAGTTAATATTTATGTGTTGTAGAAAATTTTGACTGCAACAGTGATCGACTGATACAGGATTTGTAAAGCTGACGCAGACACAGTCTATTTTCACATAATTTTAAATTATTCTCAACATATGCCAACAATGTTTTTGGACTGATTCTTTGAAAGTGATTTTTCTTCCTCCAAAAATATGCAATATAATAAAAACAAAAATTACAGAAGTATCAATTTAAACAAGAAAACCAAATATTTAGTAACAAATGGAACTAAACATTAATTATAGCAATTTGAATGAACATCATGTGATCTCATGGCATAGCTGCTGATTGCTCTAATGCAGTGACTCCCAAACCTTCCTTTTCCAGGGCCCCCCTTTGTTTAACAGAACGTTTTTTTGTTTTGAATTTCCTCTATCTTCAGTTCCCTGCAGTTCCCTGCAATTATGCATAGCTCCCCAGTTTAGAATTCACTGCACTAATGAATTGCGCCATGGACAAAATTTTGATTTTAGAAATGTGGGGGCACGAGTATTTTGTAATATAACTGTTTTATATAAGTTCAGCATCTTTTCTAGTAGTTCTTCTGTGCTTGTTTCCTCCACTTTCTCTTGCATCTCTGATATTCCTCTCCTGACCAAATACATGAATGCATGACATGAACGATTGAACAATTTGGGGTGCAACAATCCATGTAGATTAAAAATACATGATTTTACACTTATTATCAGCTTGGATATATAAAATAAAATTTGTAGATTGTATTTTTTCCCCTTTTTTGATGATATTAATGATATATAACAATAATACATTTGATTTATCAGTACTTTTAATAAAAAATATACTTTACAAGGTTATTGAAAGCTTTAAAATGTGGAGGAGGATCTTAGAGTGGATGCTTTATGGAGCCAGTGAAGATGTTTTAGGAGGGGGGTTTCACAGTGCTTTGAATGTAACTTACATTTTGACCTCTTTTAAAGAGGTCTCTTATGTCTCATACAACCAAACAAATGCACGCATATCACACCAATTCAAAGATTTGTATAAATTAAGACATCTGATATTGCAACCCGCCTAGATTAAATGATCAAAGTGAAGAACAAAACATTTAGCAGATTCCCTTGCAATCTGTTTGCTGACCCATGTTCTTCTCCAAGACCATAAATTCAGCAGCGCTGTGATCGTCCAATCACAGACCTGATTCAGTGGTGCATAAATTGAGCTTCTCAGGAGTGACCGCGGTGACAGCCAATCACACAAGAAAAGACAGAGAGCCATTTAGGAGCTTGTAGGTATAAACTTAGGGCAGTGGGCTTCAGATTGAGAATGCACATTGCCCTAAACATCTCTTCTTAAATAGAAAAGAGGCTGGCTTACATTCCAGTAGAACAACCATAAAAATACAGCAAAGGGCTTCAATCAAAGCTAATTCATGTGTTAGAATGGCCCCAAATCCAACCCTTAACAGCTATACTTCAGCTCCCCTCAGAGATGGCAAAAGTACTAACTTTCCGTACTTGAGTAAAAGTACAGATACTTGTGTTAAAAAATACTCTGGTAAAAGTGGAAGTACTGATTAAACGTCTTTACTCAAGTAAAAGTAACAAAGTACAGGCTTGTAAATTTACTTACTGTAAAGTAAGTAAAGTAGAAACCACTTTTTTCATGCCGTTGCCTACATTTTAAATGGATGTCTGCCAATAGGACTAGATCTTCGTTGTGTTCATTTTCAATCATCTCGTCGTCCATGCTTCTATGCTAACGCCACCGCCACCAAGCTGCAATGATTTGCCGCAAATGAATACCGCCGAATCTGTCGATTCATCTTGTAGTGGTGCGTCAAATGCAACATAGGTTCTCATCCAATTAGACTGAATTTGGTATTGATGACGTGAAAAATAATAACGGTAACTCCATTGAAATGATTCAAAACTAAAGTAACGAGCCAATTTTTTAAAATGTAAGGAGTAGAAAGTAAAGATATTTGTGTAAAAATGTAAGTAGAAGTAAAAAGTCGCCATAAAAAAAAGTAGTAAAGTAAAGTAAAAATATCAGAAAAATCTACTTGAGTACAGTAACGAAGTATTTGTACTTCGTTACTTCCCATCTCTGGCTCCCCTCTAATCTGTGTTTTGAGAATGACCAAAATAAAAACCAAATCTCTGTATTTGGGTGGATTAGTAAGGAATTAGGAAAAGTGTCACACTGAAAAAAAAATAGAGGTTGACAGAACTTACATTTTCTAGGCAACGTGATGCATTTGGTTTTTTGAGTTTTCCTTACTTAAATTCACTGTGGTTGAGTTTACAAAGATTTTTGAGTTCTGCCAACTTAGGTTTTTGGAGTGTTACATAGAAATTTTGAGTTCTACCAACTTAGGTTTTTGAGTTTCACCTTTAAGTTCTGAGTTCTATCAACTTTGTTTTATGAGTTTGACATATAGATTTTGAGTTCTACAAACTCAGATTTTGTAGTGTTATCTGCAAGTTGAGTTCTATCAACTCAGTTTTTTTAGTCCTACCAATCGTCTTCACTACCAATCATTCAACACACAAAAAATTATGTTAATACAACATTTTTATTGCTTCAAGCCAAACATTGCATAGATACAGTATAAAACCATGTTCAACAACATAATCTTAACTGCACAGATCAAAGTAACATGACACTGGACCAGAATGTTCTAGATTCGTAAGAGTGATGATGAGGGAAAAAACAGTAAGACACCATTTTAGTAAGAGGAAAACACACAGGTAATTTTTTGTGAAGTAAGTGTATTAACATATATGAAAAAATAACAGTTTTACAAATTTGGACGGCCTTCAGTTTGTTTTTTTCAATTGTAGTCTCTTTAAATTGGGTGCACCCTTTTAAAAAAAATAAAATGAAATAAAATGTCTTGTTTCCCAACGGAAAAAGAAAAAGGTTTTCCCTTTTTATCTCTGAGTTTTTCTTTTTAGTCCTACCACTCCGACAGGACGATGAATGCAAAAAAAGAAAGTCCTCTTCAGTCCAAATCCTTCTCTTCAATCCAAATCCAGATGTTCACACGGTTGGCTCGCCATCTCCATTTAAGGAGAGAATCCAGAATCCAGGGTATCCAAAAAACCCAGCCTGCATAGCACAACAGGGCTTAGTTAAATCCATTCACTTCTTGTTCTTAACTGTACAGTTTATATCTCTCCAAGTATGATAAATTTCAGTGTGTAATGTAACTTTTCTAACTCATTACGAATTAACTGCTGCATTACAGGGTTAACATATAAAATGTTAATGTCACTGTTTTTCTTGTAAAGCAAATAAAATCATGAAAGCAAAAAAATCCACATGTAAATAATGTAAATAACAGTAAATACCCACATCGGATTAAGAAAGTAAAATAATGTAGTCTTGTAATATTCTGTGCCTGAGTGCAACAACACTGCACTACATAAAACAAGTTAGAAATTTAATAAGTTATTACACTCAACTTAATGTCTCTTTTCATTTGTACAATGAAAATAACAGGCACACTCTTTTCTCTATGCATAAACACTCACCCGCACATGCGCGGCATAAACACGCACGCGCACACGCGCATTATACACGTGCACGTGCGCTGCTTTTCCTTTCATCAGAACGTGAAAAACATGTGAACTCATGCTTCAACTCGGTGGCAATACACCACAAGGGAATGCTAACTCACGGAGCTAACCGCTAACTGTCTGTACTTTGCAGCACTCACCGGGAAAACTGGTAAGGTCCCAGGGTCGTTCCTCCGTGGTTCTCCAGATGCATAAAATCACAATGTCCGCCAATCTTCTCAAACACGAGGGAAAAAGGCTGTGCCCTTGAAGAAAGGGATAGGAAACCCCGTACCGTAGTGGGCGTGTCCATGAACATAAGCAGTGCGCATGCCCATGAGTTTACAGTTGAGGGAACTCAAAAAATCTTGTATAGGCGATTTAAAACTCCTTGTTAAACCAACTTCTGAGAATTTGAGTTGGGCAAACGTGTATTTATTTGTTAGATGTCAAATTTATATTTCTGAGTCGGATTACAATACAATTGTGTGTTAGAACAACAATTGCCATTTACTTTTTTAACAGTGCAGAGTGTTCCAGAGAGTATCTAAAGGAGTGTTTTCTTATTGCTTTAACTTGTTAATGGAAACGTTTTTTTGGTACCAATCATACCTTAAAGGATTTTTGCGAATTTGTGAAAAGACCCGCCCTCTCCACCCCAAAAAAAGCACATGCACAACTCTGTACCCACTCCCGAGAAGCAATGCCTATGTGAGAGCATGCACGAGCCCATTTCTCCTTGGCACACTCTGTTTAAAAGTTGCCTTTTGCATCACTTACTTATACAAGCTTACTTTCCAAAAGAAGATTTGCAATTTTTCCAATATGTCAGACTCACCACCTGTAAGTTAAGATGGGGACGAGAACGTAGGAAGGCCTTACGTAAACATATCACCAGAATGATTGACAATTACGAGGACCATTTATTCAGATGATCCACCCGGAGAAAGAACATCCTCCACTTTACCTTTAATGAAATTGTTCAGTTTATCTATGAGCTGCTTTTTTTCTGTGATAAGCTGTTGGGTTTTTCATGTTTGTGTGGGTTTGTGTATGTGCACGTATGTGGGTGTATGTTTTGTTGCACAGATTTATTTTGTTCTTGGACAAACTGATTTTTTATAGTGGCAAACATTCCTCTGTAGAGTCTCTCAGCCAGAGCGCTTCCTAAATGGACCCAGGGAAGTCTTTACAACCCTGCTACGGACTCATTGATACATTATTGCGTCAGGTCCTTTGACAGCAAACTTCGATCTGCACTCTTCATGATACCAAATTCCCATGAGGTAAGAAAAAGAAAAGCAGGAGGCCCATAGAAGAGAAGAGAGCTTTAGGGATGAGTTCATCTTCTCCAGAAGATGATGAAGGAGGAGAGGGATGAAAAAAAGATAACCACTGTCTATATATAGACACATCAGAGATAGACTAGAGGGAGATTGATTTTCCTCCCTTTTTTTTTGTCTCTCATCTGTTAAGATGGAAAGATCTAAGAGAAAACCAGCCTCATGGTGTCAGAGTTAACACAAGATTTTTAGGAGGAAATATGGAAATTTATGCAAACGACAGGTCCAGTGTGAGCAAAGCGGCAGTGGAGTTTTGCTAAAATTTGTGTTTAGACCCAGCTCCATATGATAAAAAGAGAGCAGAGAGGTGAAGAGAAGGAGGAGGAGGATGTGGAGGAGGAGGAGGAAGAGGAAGAGGAGATGGGAATAAAGGCATTGGGTCATTGAGAACGGCTGGTTTATGTGCGGAGGCGGCCTGCGGTGTGTTTCTCTGCCTGTCCGTCTTTGTCCACGGGAAAAAAAAACAATTTCTGCCACACAATCTGTGCTTGTGTTGTTGCAGAGAGAGCGGCATCATCTGACAAGCATCTGTACTTGAAATCGAATGCTAAAGGAAAGCAGCGAGTTGAAGCATTACTCATAAGCCTCTGTTTAATAGAGCAATGCACTGACTGCCATTTTCTCAACATAGACTTTAAACTTAATTTTGTCATTTTATTTTTCCTGTACCTGTAAAAGCTGCTCTGTATTTTTTTTTTTTTTTGAGATTTGCAGAAACACAGAAAGCGGTTGAAAGCTGAACAGGAAACGGTGAGTTACTTTCTGCAGGAGCTGAAAGGAAAACATGACTGCATGCTGAAAAAGAGAAACTCGGAAACAGGAAAATTGTGAAGGTTTTAATATCTATTCAACTGTTTGCTTGGTTTGATTTGATGCTTTTTGTTCTTAAAGCAAACCCATAAACCACTTAAACTCACAGGAGGAAAGAAACTAGTTACATTTACTCAGTTACAGTTACCTAAGTAACTCAGTTACAGTTACCTAAGGAATCATCTCGATAAAATATCTCTACTTTTACCTGATAAAAATGTTTGGCTACACCATCATTTTGGAGTGACTTTCCTGTTTTAAACAACAGATGTCATCTAGACGTTGGTTTTTAGGCTAAATCTGGTCCTTCATAGTCTGGATTTAGTCCAAAAACACTTGGAAATTGGACTAAGTTTGGTCGGTCTTATTTGATCCCACTTTAGTCCAATAAAATACATTAAAAACTGTTTTTTCAACAATCTTAAAATTGCGGCTTTTCATCTTTTACTTTACAACCAAATGACGTTGTTTGGACCTAAATCATGTCGCATTTTCAATGTCCTTTCAACCAATTTTTGCTTGGTGGATTACTTGAACCTTCTATTTTCTTTTTAGGTCAAAATAACATAGTAAGATGTAAACATCCTGCTTTATGTTTTAAAGAAAATCTGTTTCTTCTGCCTGGAAATGTTATTTTTCAGCTACATTATTTGTTTGTTTTAATAAATTTATTGTTGTCTATAACTAAAATACCAGAACTTGCGGATAACTTTTATTCATGGTCTCTCCTTATTAGACGATTTAAAATAAAAGATGTAATGATGAGTCACATAATAGTTCTATAGCCCTTTTATAGGACGCGTTTTACTTTTACTTGAGTGTAAACATGATGAAGTACTCTTAATTTAATAAAACTTTTTGATACTTTACCCCACTTCAGTTTAAATCCATAATGATTTGCAGAGTGCTATGAAGCATCCTTTGTTCCTACATTTCTTTATGCACACAGATGTAAACAGAAACAGAGGTGCTTACTATTATTAAATCTCCAAGAGTCAACACTAAATCGGATAATGAATATGTAGTGTCCTGATATTCAATTAAACCATATACAAACACATGTATAGAGTATAGTGTAGCATTTAAGCTTTTACAATCAATTAACTGTATTTTCTTTTCCCAGATCCAGGGAAACAAAACAAAAATGTTGAATTACCTATAATTAGTTCAATTTCATGACCCAAATGATTTTTATTTATATTTCTTCTTGAATTGTGTAGAAATTAAGCAAAACTTAGTATATGACCTAGCAGGAGGGGGAAAAAAATGCCAAAAAATTCTAATAAAAGTCCAAATTGGGCCAAATGAAAGTAGCAGCAATTCATAAAAACCATCAGTTGAATATAAAAGCAAAATTATGACCAATTTAGGACATATATTTATCATGGAAAGCGCTCTGCGATTGTTGCAACAGATGATTGTTCGCCCACGTTTGAAATTCAAGTTAAATAAAAGTTGAGCAATTGCCAGAGATATAAATTGAAAGACTTTGAAATGACAGAACAGCAAATCACATATGACATAAAGCCAAATATGGCAGAAAGTATATATTATTACATTAACAAAATAGTAATTGGGGCTGGACAGACGCACCACACAATATTTTGACAATTCAGATAATTAAAAAATGATCAAAGTAAAGCTTTCTTAAAAGTGCGTAGTAAAAAAATCTGTTTTTAGTCATTTTTAGTCATAACTGATGGAGGTTTGTGAGGAAATCATCACAACAACCACATGTTCAAGAATACTAACCCTATGGAAAAAGTATAAATCAAAATTTTGCTACCAGAGGTAGCAATACCGCCTCCATTTTGGTTGGTAAAATATTTGTGGTTTTAACCTCTGCTCTAAAGGAGGCCACACCCCAGTTTGGTTCAGATTGCTCACCTCTGCCATCAGCCAGACAGCGGTTGTAGCCCACGGGGCTGAAGTACTCGAACACGAACACAGCCACTGCTGACACCAGCAGCAGCATCACGAACATCATCACCCACACATCGGCGCTAAAGGGCTCTGAAGGGGTGAGAGGGGGGAGAAAGAGATGAGAGAAAGATAGAGGAAGACAATGGATTGATAAAAGCAGGACGCAGGGTGGGAAAAAGATAAAGAAGAATTAAGATTTGAAGAAAAGGGTTGTAAGGAGGCAGGAGGTGGGGAAGAAAAGAGGCAAATGAGGAGGGAGGAAGAGTTTCCCTTGAGCAAGGGCAGCGGAGAGAAAGAGAAAATGAAGCAAGAGAGATATGCAAATGTGGTATGTCATATTGAAAAGAGGATGGGAAGCGTCAGAGAAATTGAGTAGGAGTGGGAAACATACGAGGGCAAAGAGAAAGAGAGAGAAATAAAAACAGCTGAATTATCATGCAGCTTAGAAAACCTTGTCAGAGAAAGTTTAATAAAACTTATTTTAACATATTCTAACCTGTTAAATCCCTTTTGACATGTTTAATCTATTAATGACATCATATCTAATGAAAACCACACCGCCATGATATGAAGATAGCCTTGCAAAGTGAGCTAATACCCCGACCATGTCTACCATACATGCTGTAAAGGAAGAAAATATTCTAACATAGTTAACTTTGGAAAAAGATTGGCTTCTGATTCTTCCCTTCCCCAGGTCCACTCGGCGAGCTGCGTTTGGTAATAAAACCAACATTGCGTGTTGACGTCACAGAATTACAGAGTTTAATCCAATATAAGACAATGCATACACTTTAGAAATAAGACAATGCACAAACCTACACCAGAAACTGCAGAACAACAGAGACATACATTCCATTACCTGACATAGGAGGAAAGAAAGCAAAGAGTACAGAGACATCTTTGGAGAGTTGCAAGGGCAAATCTGATCTTTTTCTTCTATTTAGAAAGCTTTATCCTCTTGTATCTAATCCATTCAAAAAGGGCTGGCCCTCGGTCCTCCAACCAAACGCCATCTCTGACACTGCTAGGGCTTCCCCTTATTTACTGCAAACATCTGGGGTCATTTGCTTCTTTGTTTTAACAAGAAAAGGCGGAAAGCTTGTCCTGGCATCAAGATAAGCTCTCACAGACAGCTTGTGGAATGCGGGGGGCCTCACCATCCCTGGTTGTTTATTCTGGAAGACTTTTGACCTTCTGTAAACCAAGCAGAAATCTCTCCTGCAGGCTTAACTGTTATTCACCCCCCAGGAGATACTCATTTTAAGGCCTCCTGTGCTTTGAATACTTACCCATTAGTAGTTTTAAATCATTAACACAGCCTTGTTCAAAATTAAGAAATATGTTCAAGTGAGAGTGTTTACACATGCCATAAGATTAACTGTAATAAAGTCTAAAAAATAATCATTTTTCTTTAACAATGCCCACCACACCGACAGCAGCAAGTTACTGCGTTAAAGCTGCGCATCCTTCCACCGCGGCTACAGGATCCCCTCTTACCATGAAACCACAGCAGCCAATTAATTCTCTCCATTCTTCTTTGTGATGTGCGAAATGAAAAATTCAAAGGAATTTAAGAAAACCATAGACACAATCCAGAAAGCTGGTCAAATGAGGCGAAAAATCCCAGCAGAGCTGCACATTAAGCTGTATATCAAAGTGTGCATATATGTATTCATGCTCTATTTGAAAGTTTTCATACGGTTGAATTATTTCCTCAGCATGTCTTCCACTTGTGCATAGATAATGCAGTCCTTATTTAATTCAGGTGGGACGAACCAGGGAAACATAAAACATTCAGCCCGTAATTGCCATTGGACACCACTGCTCTAGGTTATCTAGATGGTAGACAGTAAACAGCACATGTTGATGTAAACCTTGACTGACAGACAAAAGCAGTAACCTTTCCCTCTAAGACATTGCTCGTTATTGTTTCAATGCAAACTGGAACATAACTCTATGGTGCATATCAATCCCAGCTTATGCCTTCCATTGAAAACATATCACTATATAACATATAGTGGTTTTATACACCTTTTAGACCTAATGAAAGGTCAATATTTACTCACCTAAAAATGCTGAGGGTGAAACAGTGCCATTACTGCGGGAAACCATGACACTAATTCCTGTTTCTATGAAGGGAACAGAAAAATCTATAACCTCAGAGCGCTCCTCGTTGATGGTTAGGGATCCGACAGCCATGTGGGCATTTTTTAACACAACCTGCAAAAAAAAAGGAGAGAGAAAACAGCATCTTTTGGTTAAGAACACGTTGGCTATTTTGGTACTGTTGATATAAGAAGGCCTTTTAAAGAAGGCAAGAAAAACATAAACAAATGTAGTTAAATATATTAAATTTAGCAGGTAACTGGTTAATCTGCTGGTAAAATTGCGGAACAAGGGGCTCTTGAGTTACACAGTTTTTTAAGGAATTGATTCTTAAATACTTTTTGTTTTGCCAACATCCGCAGCATTTGTGAGGCACCATTTTGGGTGGAAGTGAGAATGAAATGGTGAAAGAGTGATTGGCCAAATTCAAATGTTTTATAAGCACTGTGAGAGCCCAGCTTGTGGCTATGGTGATTTTTGATATATGTTTTTATTATTTTAAATTTTAGGTTTTTTAGCTTTTAGCTTTCTTTACATATACTCACAATTTTAGTTTTGTAGTTTTTAGTTTTTTTTATATTCATACATTTTCCTTTTTTTTTTTTAAAAATATCGATTACACAAGGATAATATGCTTTTATAATCGAAAGGGTGGACTGTTGTCAGAAAATTTTTATCTCTCTTTTATTATATATCAATTTATCATATTTACTCACCATAAAAGTTTTCACTCAGTCTGTTTTACTTTCAAGGCCACAGATTTCTCTCCAGGATGTTGTTTGTAGACCAGACATAGCTTCTTCCCATAACAAATCAGATTCTTTCTCAAGGTTTATTCATAACATGTTACTGTTTAACCAAAGTGTTTGTAATTTGTTTTGACTCTGACTACTTTCCATTGTTGTAAGTAAGGGGGAACGAACGCTGTCCAGATCAGAACAGGGCAGAATGCTGTGCCATTAGGGCTGTATGATGAACTGTTCTCTCTTTGAAAAGATATGAATAAATGTGCCGACTGAGTGAAATCCATCGATCTCCGTTTATTTAACTAGGATGAATAGTTTAATACTTTTTCCCCACGACAACTCTAACTTTTTTAATGTAATTCCCAGAAAAACATCAAAACCAATCAGATACTGTAGCGTTGATGTCACTCAGCAGTCATGATCCAAGATGTTTTCAATTTTTATAAAAATGTAGAATTTACTTGATCTATATTGGTTGAATGAAAGTTATTTTTTTTTTTTATATAAATTTTTTTGGACCCATGATTAATATGGGCTCAAGTGTAATTATTTCCACAACGGACTGTATTGTCTGACTATCTTTTCTGCCAAACAGATTGTTTTGCCAAACCACCACTAAAAAAGGATTCTTATAAGTCAAATTAACCGGGTCATAATTAAAGAGCAGATTGCAGGTTAGAGCCTCACCCAGAAACGCAAAATATTTGCGTTTATGACCAATAAAACATTTACCTTATTAATATACACTTCAAACTCGATCCATTAGACAATACTTAGATTGCATTTGTCAAAACATTTAACCTACAATTAGCTTTTTACGATTTTTGTCCTAGAAACCAAAGTGATCAGTTAGGAAATAAGCCATGAAAAAGCCATCTCACATGTAAATCCTAAAAACTTTTCACAAATGACCAACAACAAAGTTTAATTTGGTTTTTATGTCTCTGTGTGTTTTCTTGAGAGAGGCACCATGGGGGCTTAAAGCTACCCCGCTGCTATGTACAATTATTTTTTATTGGTTGATTTGTATCACAATCTTCTAGCTTTACAGCTTGATAGTGAGATGTAGCAATTATAGTCTTTGCAACCAGATGGCACAAGCATGGCATATCTAAACAAACAGAATTTCTTGCTATTTACACACACTGGTTGGTTCAGCTGACATGTATGTGGACTTCAGCTTATAGTAGTTCTTCAGTGGTTATGCTAAAACACATAACTGTTAAAAGGTAACCCTACTTAGAAAGGGACAAGTCTAAAATTAACTTTATGTACAAGACTTTACATCAGTTGTTCGGAGCTCTACTACTTTGTTTCTGCAAAGCTAGCTTAAAGCAGGACATAACAGTGCTATTATAAGAGCTTGTCTTTGCTATTTCAGGATGAAATTGTCTTATGAATGAGTTTGCTGTGCAACCAGAGGGTTGTTAGTTCAAGCCCCGGCTCCAGCTTTCAGTGTTGTAGTGGCCTTGGGCAAGACATTTCACCCTCATTGCTTACTGATGGTGGTCAGAGGGCCCGGTGGCACCAGTGTACGGGAGCCTCGCTTCTGTCAGTGAGCCCCAGGGCAGCTGTGGCTAGAATGCAGTTTACCACCATCAGTGTTAGTGTGTGCGTGAATGGGTGAATGTAGTGCAAAGTGCTTTGGGCAAGTCCTCTGACTTGAAAAAGCGCTATATAAATACAAACTTTACTATTTTCCATGAGAAAACAGATACTTGTGTTTCCTGTATGAACTTTTATTAGCAAGCGGTGAAAATCGCATTCTCTGTTAGTTGTCATAACCTGTTAAATGCAAACCATATAGAGAGAGGGGGAGCCAAAGGGCACATTTAGTCAAAAACAGGGTTCTATGACAGAAAAAAGTCTGGAGAGGCAAAAAGAGGACTAAAGCTGGAGACATTGTAGACAAAGACGGAGTATGGTGGCTAGCGACAGGAGGCCAAACTACTTTCCACACAGAGCTCTCGGGTGGACACTCGTGATGCTCACCAGGGCACAGAAAGAGGGAGAAGGGGAGAAGGAGAGAGGAAGAAAGTGGGTTACCACAGTAGGTCACGGCTGCTGGAAATAGCCAGCCCAATGCCTTTTGCTACCTGCCTCCCTCTCCTCGGTTCTTCTGCACAGGTGGTATTTTAAGACCCAAATTTTATAGCCTTAAAGCATTGGGATAAAGTGGGACGATATTGTCTCCACGAGTTAAAAAAAAGGTGTGTATGACTGTGTGAGTCAAAGCTCTCCTGTGTGCTTCAATGCTGAAGTGTGTGTGTGTGTTTTTGTGCACCTATATGTGACTCATAAAGAGAAAAAGACAGAGAGAAAGAGACGTGACTGAACCTTTGTTCATCTGCCTGTGAAGTGGACCTTTTCAGGCAAAGCATTTTCAGGCCTGATTTGCAGATTATGTGCAATTCCAATCGTCTACTTAGTGTTTTCATGCATTAGTAACTTTTCAGTCATATATTCAGTATGTAAGTATATGGATATAAATGTGCATTGGATTCCGTATGTGTGGATGAATGCGCGAACATCTCCCTGGGGAGGAGAACGAGTGGATCTAGCAGTAAGCTCACTTCCCCTCTCACCATTCGCTCTCTCCATCTCCCTCCTACGACTTGTTCTCTCCGTGTTATGAAAGTGACCCACGTGGGTGTTATTGAGAATGATTGAGCGAGGATCTGTGCGTTTGTGTGTCTTCGTTTGTGTATACGTGTTGACCGGTGTCTTCTGTGACTCTCAGCAAGGCTAAACTCGAAATGTATTGTCTCTAATATCACAGATTTGCAATCTTGTAGGCAGCACCAGTTAGTAGAAGCTCATGAAGACAGATTCTGGCGGCCAGAACAAAGTCGGAAAAAGGTGTCAGGCTTCCGAAGCATTTGATGATTTTCTTTGTTTCTTTTCTTTAATCTTTTTGAAATACGACAAGTTGTAAAAGCTCCAAGTTATCTCTGTGACCGCTCAGGATCTGTCAGTCTGTATATCAGCCCAATGGCAGTTTGACATATATTCTTGTTTTGTCAGCATTGAAATGGTAGATAGACAGAATTCTGTTGTGAGCAAAAACATACAAAAAAAAAACAATAAGTTGTGCAGGAGAGAACAAGACTGGGCAATGGATTTTTGTGGAGTGATATTAATTATTTTTGTATATGGATATTTGAAAAAAACAATACATAAATTAAACTTAAAAAATATATATTTAAACTAAATTTTGTCAGATTTCAGTTTTCCAATTTTTTTTTCCAAATACTTATTCTTATTCTTCTTATTATTATATTGTTATGTACTATATATATATATATATATATATATATATATATATATATATATATATATATATATATATATATATATATATATATATATATATATATATATATATATATATAAAATATAAATTTTTGCATATAGAGTTTTGCAGATTCATTCTTTTTTTTACTGCTTATATTCTATCACTTCTGGAGGGAAGCTTTACTCTGGAGCAAAGATGCATAGCAACAACATTTTTATTGGTCAAGAGGTAGCCTTTTGTATTGGCTTAATGAAGTGAAAAGAATCTGATCTGCAAAACACAATTTAAAAATAATCCAAATTTAAAAAAGGAAATTTGAAACTATAAAATATGTAAAAAAAAATATGCATAAAATTGAAAAAAAAATTTATAATATGAAATCTGAGAAAACTGTTTTCTTTTTATTTTTCAGCGTCCTTTCTGGATTTGGGCAATAATGGAACTAAATTATTTCCAAATATTTTCTAAACTAGGCTATAACTATAGAACTGGGTTGTTATTGTTTATCATTTGTACCTAAATGCACCATGAGAGGTGAACTCTTTGGAAAACTTCTGTTCGTTGAACTCCTTGTGAGGATGTCTGCTCTTAGACGGAGAAACATTTAACTTGTGACTCTAGTATTACAACACGCAGCGGGATTTGGACTTTAGCTCATTTTTCCAGGTACTAGTAATGCGAGTAGTTAAAGATGCCTAATCTAATCATTGTGGGTAAGTACTGACCGGAAGTTTCGTGTAATTTCCCTTTTCTTCTTCATCATTACTGTACGTGGATTAAGAAAACTTTATGCTTTCTTAAAGCAGACGTTTCTGTTAGCTAAGGGTTATATTTTGTTTTGGTTCAGTTGTTGATGTATAAGTATAATGAGGCATATAGTTAAATGTTTGGGCCAAAATAAAAAGGCAAACATTGATGAGAAACGTGGGGTTGAAGGTTTTCCCCAGGGACCCACAGTGACACTGAGGTTTTAACCAGAGATCTTGCAGCTTCTGTAGTACACAAATAACCTGCTGTCTAAGCTCCAAGCTACCACTCTTCACAATTCTTTAGTAATGTCATCTCTGTAATCTTTCATAAGGGTTTATATCTGTATGCATGCATGTGTGAAACGTACACAGGTATGTGAACGCAGCTCCTTGCGTTCCTAATGACCGTTCCTCTGCGGGATAAGATGCATTACTGTGCTTTTAGCCTGGGTGATGGGGTTTATTTCAGGGGACCACATTTACAGCTCAGTACCCACTAAAGACGGTGGCAGTAAGACAATAATTTCTTCACGTGAGAAGCTAAATGGGCTGGCTTAATGTAAATTGAATAGAAATAGCTTTGAGGGGGCGGGGGACACATATGATGTCTGCCACTTGTGAAGGTCGTCTTAAAAACGTTCAGAGATTGAGCCACTTAGCATGTTTCTAACAGAGGAGCTTTATGGTACTATTGATTGGCTTGCTACTTCCCTCTATAAAAAAATGCCAAGATCAGTGAAAAGAACCACAGCTGGCACTTACAGCCCTTACTATGAGAGCTGATAGTAACTTACTACGGGAGTACTGCCCATTAGATGATGATGTTAACCAGAGAGACTGGTTTAAGCAGAATGAAAACAGTGATGCTGCTGTATATATGAACAAGGCATTTTGGAAAAGGCCAAAAACAAACGTCCGTCATTTAACTGTAACCATAACTTTTCCCTTAAATATAACAATAAATCCAGGGTAAGGGGCGAACTACGGTGGTCTACAGGTGCAAAAGCAATCTAAACAATAAAATGAGCTGCAAAAACATTGATGATGCAAACTCCAAAACATAAAAAGCACAAAAAACAAATGCAACAGAAATACACTGTAAACACATAATAATGCTATCACAATAAATAGAAAGAAAAAGCCTTCTATCAACAATCAATTTTGTGTTTTTCATGTTTTGGAGTTTGCATAATACGTGTGTTTTATTGTATTTTTCATTTTACCGTTTTGCTGCTTCTGTTTTTGGTAGTTTGCATCATAGCTTTTTGCAGCTCGTTTAGATGTTTACCGAGCATTTGTACCTGTTGTGCACCTGGTTTTATTTATTCTAAATAACTTGAATTTAGCTTTCTTTAATGCCACATGAGTTTAGAATGTTAATCAAACAGCTCCAGGAAGTAGAGTCTACAACATTTCTTAAAAAACAAACGTCATTCTTACACTTCCCAGATAATCTTTCTTACTGAAAGACAGTAGAAAAAACAATAAGCATATTTTGTTTTCTCGTATAATTTTTGACTTAGAGTGTATACGCAGTGTATACAAAATAAAATTTCAATGCATATAACTTTTCAATAGTGAATGAGCGGCTTACAACAGTGAAATAAACATTACCATTTATAAAGTGCAGCAGTGATCAGAATGTAAACAGCCAAAATAGCATTTGATGACTTCCCATACTTGTTCTGCACTTTGGCGAGGGTTTTATTTCAATATTTAACAGGAATAAAATTAACTCACTATTGAAAATCCTTCAGATATTAGCGACACTGTTTTGTTACAATTCATTCATTATTTTTAGGAGTGCAAGCAATTATGAAGTGAAAAGGGTCTTTCATTGCTTTTACATAGAAACATATTTTTAAAAGAGTAACAGATTAAATCAATGGACTTTCATTAAAACCTCCAAAAGTTTGACCTGAATATCAACTTCATTTACATCTTTCCAACTCTGCATCATTTTGTTGTTTCTGCAATTATTTGCTGACCAAAAATTGAGTTCAGCCCGGATAAAAACACCTCTGTGTACCAAAGCCTGACCTCAAACATTTTATAGCTCCCCTCCTGTCTTCACTTGTCATGGAGCCAAATACACCAATGAAAACACCCTGGCTGCCCAAGTTCTGATAACACAATGAACCTCGGTAACATCATCAAAAGTTTCACAAACTGCAAATGAGGTGCAATGGTCATTTGCGAGTTTGGCCTGCAAATGATAAATGACACCAAAGTATCATTTACACATGCATGAGTTACAGGAATACATTAGACTTGATTTTGTTGACCCGTGAAATCTTCAGTATCTGCACAGTTTAAAGGATGGAAGCGGACGGCCGGTGCACCAACATGCAGAGATGAGAGAAAGAAGAGGAATAAAAGAATAACAGGTGGAATTCCTCACCTCTCCCACCATCCCGTTCCAGGTCCCATTGATTTTTTTGCCATGTTTTCCGTTAGTGACCAGGTAAAGGTCATACGTGAACTTGACTGACTTGGCGATTTTCTTCAGGATATCGATGCAGAAGCCTTTACAGCAGCGCTTGATGTAGATCCCTGATTCCTTGGTCTGATTACTGCAAGAAAAACAGAGACAAACTGTATTTAATCCAAATTGTACATCTGTCTGAATTGGCAAATTTACTTGTGAACGCTATCTAGTGTTTGTGGCGTTGTCATTCTCACACTGTTGAAGTGTGAATTTATTCTACCTCCGGCGCTGTAAAGCTACCGTGGGAAACAGCCATTATTCACAAATGTAATTTACCCAGCTGCCACTTTTTCTTCTTGCTATTCTCTCTATGGTCAGCTCTAGCTACTGTGACAGATGGGCAGAAAAATAATGCACCGATCCATTGCTAAACGTGTGGAGATAAATACGTCATGCTTTGTCAATCTTGACTCGGTTAAACATGATTTGGTGTATCCTAGATCAGACTCTCACATCTTTTTGATCTGTTTTCTGCAGGGGACGGTGTTCCTCATGCAGGTTCCACTCAGGGGATCCACATCCTCCACGATGACAAACGGAGCTTCCTCCAATGTCACGATGGACAGGTGGTCATCCTCCTTGGCTGCCCCTCCATACAGCTCATAGCGAGGCCACACGTGGTACTTCATGGACAAGGAGCCATTTTCCCATTTACCCACCTGCAGTGACATGCAGAAAACAAAAAAATGAGCGGATTGCCTCAAAAGGTTTTTTTTTCCCTAGCATGTCATTTATCTTTTCCCACATAGAGTGATATGCAAAAGTTTACATCTCTTAAACTGTCTCACATTTGGTTATGGGGAAAAAACAAAAAACAAAAAAAAAAACAATGCAAAGAATAACGTAACTGTGAAGTAGAGGGAAGTTCAGAATTTGTTACAAATAAAAAACCTATAAAGCCACAAAGTGCATTTTATTAATCCCGTTAAGTTATTTGTCTGAAACCTACCTTTCATTGTATTTTAAAAGGAAAGTTTTTGGCAACACGTCTCTACCAGACTGGGAAATCAACATCAACCTGCAGGATTGGTGAAGAGCTGCATAGGTCATATTTCTAAACCATATAATAGCTGATACGTGAATCTCCACTTCAACCTAGCGCCTTTTCAAACCTCAAACAGGTTTTTAACCATGATTGACCTGTTTTTATCTCCATTCAACTTCCTGTTATCTTTGATAGGTCCTTTTTGGCAATAAGACAAATGTGTTGACTGGTATTCATTAAAAAGGTTGGAGTCATTTGCACAAACAAATAAGTTTGCAAATTATTCTTACAAGTGTTTTAGGGTAAAAAGTCGCATTCACCATTTTTCTCCAATTTCTAGTCTTCTCTCCGGTACGCAACGTTTTTAGGAGTGCTCCAGGCTTGATGTAGGAGACTTGTGCCTAGCTTTTCACTAAATGACAACATTTATTTTACGCTGGTGGTCCCTTTCATTAGGCTACATCATTATATATATGCAACCTGCCTATAAATTATATTTTTATTCTCTGATGACAGAACTATCGGTCACTACACCTGCAGCTGCCATATTGGTTTCCAGAAGAAACTGGTTTAATTTGTTTTCATTTTGTCCAAAGAAAGAACAGTCTGTGAGCTCTATGTGAGATGAAGCTACGATTTAAATAACATCTGGAACTGAAAATGGATAGAAAGTTTAGCAACATGGTAAGGCTTGTATTCCTTTCACTCCTTGGCTTGATTACTACACTAAATTTGGAAATATCTGGGTTTGGGTTCCCTTGAATTTGTCAAGTTAGGGGTTTTGCTGTTAACATAATTGTGTTTGTGCATTATGGTATGGCAGACATGGAGTGTGCGATATAGGAATGACAGACGTGGTCTGGAGATGTACAGTACAGGTGTGTGTGTATTAGAAGCAAATGTTGCAGATGGCTTCCTGCTGATGGTTGGTGGTGAATTCATATTAAGCAATTACCCAGATGTTGCACCTCTTGCCTTCATGAGTAGTTTTCACTTAGTGTTTTCGGATCAAATTATTTTCCTTTTTATATTTTTTTTTTACTTATTTTTACCTCTGTAACAGTGCAGCCAGGTCATTAACAGAGGCAGTCCAGTGAGAGCTGCACTCACAGATTAACAGCTGTAAATTTAACAAAGTAGGTTTGCTGCATAGCTTAAAAAATTACTGTTATCTGGATATTCTTGATTCAATCTATTTTTTAAGATGTAGAGTTGATAAATAAGAAAATAAAAATACATTTCATTTATGCTATAACTCTATGATACCCACATTTTGTTCATTTATAGAGGCACCTGCGGGGTACCCTACCCGGTGCAGGACTCTGAGGTGCGGCTCTGCTGAGAGTTTAAATGAAAACTTTTATGAGGAAGTAAAATACAGATATAACATTTATAACAGTTTTTGTTGAAATCTTAAATATAAACCTTAAATATTACTTTTTATTTTTTATTTTTCCCCGCTGGCTTCATTGCACCTTCTGAAGAAGATTGTCTTTATTTGGTTTGTTTTGTGAACGAGCTTGGAAGGACTGAACGTATCACCTGGCAGGAATCAAAGTTAAAAATTAAATCAGATCACATTTCACACTACAGTAGCTTCAGTCCATAAAAAAAAAAAAAGAATAACTGCTGCTCTGCAGCTACAAACAGTTCTGAGGCATATCATCAAAGAGGAATGTGGAGTATGTATGCCTTACAGCAAAAACATCTCCATCCAGTTGGGATTTTAAAGCCTCATGTTGAGCGTCCTGCATTTTATTGCAAGGTGGGCCATCTGCTCAAGTAAAACAGGTTATATCAGGTAAAAAGAATATAAAGAATAACATTTTTTTGTTTCTCCTCCTGGCAGCTTAGGCTACAGTAGGTGTAATGTGACTGGTTGCCTTGCAGTGTCAGGTAAGCATTACTTTCCTCTACCAGGGAAAATGAGCTTATTCTACTGTTGTATAATTGACATTATTAACTAAATGGCACAACAGATTACACCTGATTGAAGCAACAAATGGAGGAAGGAACATCAGTTATAAGGAGACAAGGATGGCAGGTTAATGACGGGAAATCGTAAACCAAACACAATCCAGCCATTTAATTAAGGAAGTGAACCATGAATATTATAAAAATATGACACACAGTGATATATATATTACTTGCACTTATTAAATAACCATCAAAAAATTTAGTTTAATACAGAAATGTGTGCCTGCTCAAAACCATGTGCAGGTTATTCCTTAGTTGGTTCTCATTTTGAATAAACTAATGCATAAATGTGAAATGGAGGCGATCATCCTGTGTTTCTGCTGTGGTAACACTCCAGATGTTCTCTACAGGGTTTAGGTCATACTAGCTTGCTTGTCAATCAGTTACTGTGATAAACCTCCACTGATATTGATTGTAGTGTGAGCATATATCAGGTCATTCTGGATTCTGGAAAATATTATGAATTCAGCATCTAAGCCAGAGGTGTCAAACTGGTTCCAGAAAGGGCCGTGTGGCTGCAGGTTTCCTTTCCAACCAAGCAACAGCACACCAGACTCCATTCATCTCATCGAGTCATCCTCTTCAGATTGGACTCACTTGATGAGAGGAATGGAGTCTGGTGTGCTATCGCTTGGTTGGAAAGGAAAACCTGCAGCCACACGGCCCGTTCTGGAACCAGTTTGACACTCCTGATCTAAGCTAAGGACACTTTGAGTAACAGATGGCTACTCAAAACCTGGAACTTTTTAAGATTTTTCCTTTCAATCCACTTTCCATTTTTATTTTAAGAAGTGACTTTTTATGGCTTAGCCTTCTTATAAACTCTAAAAAAAAAAAAAAAAAAGAAAACTCTTAAAAAAAGAATATATTAGGATTCCAGTTTGCATGGGTTGTTTTTTGTGTTTTCCTCTGTCCACCACCAGGCGGTGCCCGGTCCTCATTGGGCCTCCCTGCACACCTGCGGCTCATTGGGTCATTACCAGAGGAGTACTTGAGCAGCGGGCTGTCACCACCTCGACGCCAGAGTGTTTGCCAGTATTGGTTACTCTAGCCAAACTGAGATTAGCAGAGTCTAACCTTAGCATTTTTTCTCTGAGTCTGAACTTGTTTTCGTCTTTTTCTTCGGCCGGAAGACTTCCTGTGTTACTGGATAAGCCTGGACCTTCTACCCCTGGAAGGATTTACTGAGTCTCACTGAGCAAGGGGAAAGCCTCCACATGATCCGTTCAAGTCCACTCCTGGAAAACCAAGTGCCAGTCTGCTCCTTTACTCCTCCGGGTCCAACCTATGTCTGCCTGTCCGCTCTCTAATGAGTTCCCTTTTCTCTGGACTAAACCCCCCACAAACTGGATCCAAGGATAAACCAAGAGCCCCCCAAAGTGAGTGCCTCTCCAGCAATATTCAAGCCTCAATCTATTTTCCCACGGTCCCTGAACTGATCACTGTGATCTCCCCTTCAGAGTTTCCGGTTCCGTTTCACCAGTCCACCAAGTTCCAGCATTGTTTCAATCTCCATCAGTGTTTCCTAACCTACAACAAACCTGTTAAACTTTTACCCTTGGTCTCTGAGTGGTTCTCTGCATGTGGGTCAGATCTTTAAAGTCCACTATGACAGAATGTAGCTTCAACACAAATAAAATCATTTAAGTTGATAACGAGTACTTCCAATAAGTTTCCCAACTTTATTTCATTACAAGGGTTTATCTCGACAACTTATAAATTAAATTCAGTTAAATCAACTGGTTATTACCAAAGTGAAGTAGTTTGTTTAATCGGAGCCTGTTTTTTGAGTGTAACAGTCATCAATGAAGAACTGTTAATGAAGAAGTCTTCACTATCATCATTACAAACATACTTTTTGTATTATAAACCGCTCTTTAATTAGTCCTCTAAAATATTTTAAAGGTTTTTATGTCAGATCTATATTCATAAATCATTTAATACATTTTTGATAATTAAGTTTGTGCATTTAGGGATTTTTTTTAGCATGAAAGTTTTTAATTTGTATTTATGTCACACAATTCTACCCAAATATAGTTTAGTGCACGCATTTCCATTGAGGAGTATGGTCTTGGTGGAGTGTCTGTAGAAAATAAATGATTTAATAAAATCTAATGTAATCTAATCTAATCAAATCTAATGCAGTACAATACAATCAATTAATTTACAGTTTTCATGAGCTGTATTCCATAATCGGAAAAACGAAAGAATACCTAAAATATATAATTCAGAGTGAGTATGATCTAATCTATATATGTAAGTTCAAATTTTCGATCTGAACTACTGAAATAAATGAACTTTTCAATGAAAATTAGATTTATTCATATGCCCCTGTAATTGTGGGATTGCTCCTGCATTCAACCGTGTTGTGTAAGTGCATCGTTTGAGAGGAGAGGAACAGGAGAGGAGGGGTAGGATTGGGACCTGGAGTAGAGAATGAGAACAAGGTTAAGCTGAAGGACGGAGACGATACAGAGGATAGAGCAGAATTCAGATCATGAGGAGAGAAAATACGGGAATATATATGTATATAACATGCAAGGAAAAAGAAAAGGAAAGTGAATAGAGAGACTTAAAGAAAAGCAACTCCAAACACTTATTTCTGCATAAAGAAAGTAAAATATAAAGTGAACAAGTGAAATGCAAATTGCTGGATCTTGTGTAGAGGAGTGTCCAGCTGTACGTCTGGAGGGCCCTCCAGCCCCTGGAGGTCTACTCAACTCAACAAGCATCACCAATTAGTCAATTTTTCCCCGATGCCCCTCTCTGAAACCTCTACCTGCATCAACCAGCCCCTTCCATCAAGACAAACAGATGGTTTGAAGTGGAAATGCAGCACACAATTTGAAACAGCTCAACTCTAGCGCGAGGGTGTAAAGTCCAGTTTGCACACTCATTAAACATGGAAATGTGTTCAAACACATTGCATCCTGGGGAACACAAGCTTGGCAAAGTGGCTGGAAAGGATAAGCTGAGGCTGTGTATCCCCGGAGCACAATGCAGCCCCTTTCCTGTCTGGACGACAAGTGGTGAGAGGCAGTAAATGACAGAAACAAGAAGAGAAAGACGGTTTAAATTCCGGCCTGGAGGGATGGGAACCGGACATTACCAGAGTCTTTACATTTCTTCAAAGAGGCAGCGAAGGGGAGAAGAGCCGGAGGTTGTCAGGATCCGAGAAAGCTGGAAATCAAGCTGGGAATTAAACATGAGCGATAAAACAGGAGGGTGAGGTGGAGGAGAAAGGAGAAGGTGGTGCAGGACGCAAGAGGAGGGGGAGAAAAGGGAGACCAGAGGGGAACAACTCACCTTGTTCTCTGATCAGAGGACAGAATATAGATTAGAGAGGCAGAAGATAGAGAGAAGTACAGGGAATAAAAAGCAGAGAGAGGTGAGGGAGTCAGGGCGCGGGACACAATGGAGCGGGATCATCTCAAACGCAGATGCATGCTGACTCGGCAGGTGGTGGGCTGCGACAGGTTCATTTTGGCTGGTTCTGAATTATTGTTGCCATATGCACACCAACAGCTTCTCCTCTCGCCATACTTGGTGGCTTTTTATTCTAGTTTTTATTACATCATAAAATAGATTTTTAAAGCTGGATTTGAATGATAGGAAGCTGAATCAGCATGTAAAGTTTAAATGGACATTTGCTTTTTACAGCTAAGAATATCAAAGTCTTACCTCTGAAGCTTCAGTTCAAAGGCATCTGATATAGCTTAATGTATGCATTACACACAATAGATGCTCTATTCAGTGCACACATACTGTACCTATAACTGTCTCTATGCTACAGCAGGAGCAGGAGCAATATCCACAACAACTCCGGAGGCGGGGGAAAACTCTGGACAGACTGCCAGTCAATCACTGGGTTGACTTGAAAAGACGGGCAATCATTGGCATGCATATCCACACCTACAGAAATTCTGAAGTCAGCAATTAAGCCTAACCTGCACGTCTGTGTAATGTGGGAGGAAAATGGAGTCTGCAGAGATAACCCACGCACTCTCAGAGAAATTATGCACGCTTCACAAAGAAGTACCGAAGCGAGCCTACAGGTTCTAACCCCGAGGATGGGAACATATGCTTTGGAACTGAGTCTCAGTCTTACATGAATGGACGAAAGTGAAACAGAAGGAGAGGTTCTCTGTTTTGTTTTTTTTTCATTTAAAGTTCTCATGACGAATGTAGTCAATCTTTTTCAGGTGTTTATAGTCTGCATTCAAGAATCAGCGACTTACCAGGAATCTGGTTAGGATTCATATCTGATGCCAAAAATGGGAAAATTAAAAATTTCCCTTTTTTTTTCATGTTACTTTCATGTAACGCCAATCTGTCGCATTTGAATTTGATGAGATAGACCAGGAGAGACTCCTCCCCATCATGAAGCAGAAGGATTATTGTTCGAAATTAGAAAAATGTGAAGAATGTCTGTCACAGCCCTTACAAAACACTTTACAGAATTATCGTTTGCTGCATTTCCTTCTGTTATGAATGTAGCTCATTTCAACACTTTTAGACAACACTTTTTTGTCAGTTTATGTTTGCTAAATTGTTCAAGCTCTTTTAAATGGGAATTTGAATTTCTGGGAATGAACATTATATTCTTGTCACAGATTACCAACACGTTTAATAATCTACAAATATAAAAGAGAACAGATATAATGGATTTTTAATCAGCTACCTTTATTCTGAAATCCGTAGAAGATGTCCAATTTAACCAACTAACTTCAGGAGTCATTTAATTATATATTAAAAAAAATAGGTGGGTAATATGTAATTTTGAAGAAAAAAACGCTGTAGAGATTTGTCAGAAAGCATTTTTACCCAAACAACCCTTGTCTGGGAGAGCTGCAGAGTTCCTCAGCATAGATTAAAACGTTAGTTGTTCTGCATGCTAAAAACATTGTCTTTGTTGATGAGTGGAATGAAGAAACCAACTGTAGACAGAAAACATTAAAAAGTCGTACGCCAGCCCCATTTTAAAACAATTGTCTTTTGAAACAATAGTGTGGGAAAACTTTTCCTCAGCAGAACATGGATACTGGTGCAGGTCGATGGGATGATGAAATGGTTAGAAAGGCCTGGTTAAAGTCCAGATGATAACCCACTTAAGAATGAAAAGTAAAGCTTCAGTGCTTCTGCTTATCACCAATTTGGGGAAGCTTGAGGTATTTTGCAAAAAGAACAAAAAGGTAAAAAAAGATAAAAGTGTGGCATCTATTCATAGATGCCACACTTTACCTATTATTTTTTTCTTTTATGTTACAGCATCTATTTTTTTCTTTCAACTGCATAATTACGGACTCCTTTGTGTCTGTCTTTCACATAAAATCCAAAGGTGTAAGGTGAGAGTAAGACATTTTTCTGCATGACCCTGCATATTGTTAGATGATCCGTTATAATTGTTTTTTTAAATCAATTCAGTTCATTTTATTTATATAGCGCCAATTCACAACACATGTCATCTCAAGGTACTTTACACTTCAACCAGATCATTTTAAATTTATAGTAGCACAAAAACGGTATAACCTCTACTCTCTTTGCATGTTTCAGCTAGTAATTAGATTTTTTTCTCATTCACAAGTCTTGCAAAGCATGTATTTTTGCTTTACTGCAGTGTGTAAAATTTGATTTTTAATGCCCTTTAAGGAAAATATTTACTCAATAAAAATTCATCTTCACCCTGTTTTTTTTCAACAATCTGCTGCTTCTTCTAAAAGGAAACTGTATTATAGCAGAATGCACTTACATTTTAACAAAAAACATATTAATAAAAACAGCACCAAAAATACAGTTAAGGAGATAAATCTGCTGAATTGAATGGCCCAAAGGCACCTTCCCTGAGTTGATGATATCTAATCAGAAAGGCGCATCAAAGGCTTAACACTTTAAAGGCTTGAAATAGTAAAAATCCAAAGATAGATCAAGAGAGTCACACAAACCTAAAAATATGACAGTGGCTCTAAGATTTTTCCCCTAATTACCTGTTAAGATATGGAAAGAAGTAGCTATGACTGTTGTTTTAGAAAATGCATGCAGCAGATGCATCTCTTTTCTGCTAAAACATTCTGTTTCCCCATCCTCCATTCGCCATTAAAAAAAGACATTTCAGGATTGAGTTGCAAACAGACAACCAGACACTGCTGCGTCTCGTTTTGTCTTACCCGGTCCCACTGTCTCTCTTTGTTGAGCAGAATAATGACAAGCTTAGGGTGCATCTGGTACCCATCCTCGCTGAACGACAGATTGCGCCCCTCAAATGTCACATTCATCAGGTACCTGCAGAGAGAAACAAAGAGGAAAGGGATAGAGAAACAAAAACTGAGCATGACTTGCTTAAAAGTGTGTTTGTCAGTGGCAATTTACATATGTCCTATATTTTCCAAAGATGTCTAAATATATTTTGCTGAAAACCATTCATTCATATTTTAGCATCTTAAAACCTTTTTCTCGTTTAAGATTTTCGTCTAATGACAATGCTGAAATCCTACAAAATAAGCTGTTGTACCCCAGGAAACATTCAACAAAACACGTCTTTTCAAAACCAACCTCCTCTGGGTTACTGATAGTGGACTCCTTGCCAGCCTGCAGTAATCTCAACCTTTGAAACTCTCCCACGAAATCCCCATTGACTCATTAGCTACAGCAGACAACCATGAAACAACCATCGTTCAACAAAGACCCTTCACATCTCAAATTGTCTCTCCACGCTTTTGGTGTACCTCAAGGCTGGGTGCTTGGACCTCCCCTGTCCATTATCTATCTTTACTCAAATGGTAATCATTTTCATTCATTTAAATTACCATGCGGAAAACACTAAACCTACTTGTCTATTAAAAAAGTTTGGTCTGGAAAAGAAAGCATTTGCTTTAAACATTATGCAGATAATACTTTTTTATTTTCTTCACTATATGTTTTTGGGTGTGTTACAATATTACTTGATTCCATACATGGAATAAACACATTATTATTATGTTTACTTCTTTTTACAGCCTAATGGGACGAATATCGTGGCTGGAGCAAACAATTTACATGCTCAGAAAAAGAGGAGGCTCAATGGTGTTTCTGAAAACCAAACGTAACATATTGCATTGACAAATGTTGAAACACATTACTACACTGGGTGAAAATAGCTGTTATGAAGCGCTCTGAAACAATAAACCCCAGCAACCATGACAACAGTTCAGGACAGTTCTGACTGAACAATCACTTTTCTCTCTCGACTCATGAGGAAAACCTCCTGCTGTCTGGCCACTGTCAGTCACAATTATGTTTGCCAATCAGCATCGAGAAGCCAGCATCACAACCCGCAACTGCTCTTTAACCCATTTAGGCCGGGAAAGCATTACCGCATTTCTACCATTCAAGCCGGGGGCGCTGTTGCGTAATTCTACCATTGACGCCGGGAGAGCATATAAGTCTAGCAAGAAGAAATAAGTTTTTTTCAAGCAAACATGGAGGAGTTTGACAGAGAAGAGTTGTCGGAAGGCAGTGATTTTGAGGAGTGTGTCGGCTTTGCTGACGGTATAGATGAAAATGATGACTTTGAACGCGCTGAACCAATCGAACTACCACCGCAATGCACGGAGTGTTTTCAACCGCACACCTGGAGTGAAAGTTGATTTGCCTGCAGACGCCACACCGCTGCAGGCATTTGAGCATATTTTTAATGAAGAACTTTGGATGCATCTTGTTACCGAGACGAATAGGTACAGTGACCAAACAAACCAAACTCCAACAAGAGCAAAGATGGCAAAGTGGTCACCCGTGACTGTGACGGAGATGAAGACATTTATTGGGCTGTGTATGGGCATGGGACTTCTTGTGTTGCCAGTACGAAGAGATTATTGGCGACAGAGTAAACCTCTCTTCAGGACGCAGTTCCCCCAAAATATGTCCCGGGACAGATTTGTGGCCATCTGGAGGTAAGTTGTATGCAATTTATAACAGACATATGCATTATTATGCATAATAATACTGTTAATAAGTAATCATCAGATAGTTATTTATGTAATGTTTGTTCTTTATTTTAAAAACGTTTTATATTGCACATTCTCAATGAAGACTTGATCACATATGGAAAAAATAAAAGGTTGAATTTTTTTATTTTTTGATTACTGCTTTTCACTTTTTTTTGTGAAGAATTTCAAAGATAAAATATATTTTGAGTTCTATCTGCTACAGAAGCTGAGATATCAATAATTTACTAGGCGTTGACACAGTTGCTGAATTTACAGGGAAAACTTCAGGTTTTAGGGGTATTTTTTAAAATCGGCCATAGGTTTTTAAGGTGTTTTTTCCAGACGTTTTAGGCCTAAATGGGTTAAAAGGCTTTGCCTCACTGGAAGTGACGTATTTTTGAGTGTTATCCAATCAGGGCCTCCTTTATTGCTGCTTGCCTCAATATATGGAGGGTCAAGCCTCAATAGGGATTTCTCACAGAAACTAATAATCCTGCTGTTAGGAATCCAGTTTGTGTGGGTTGTGTTTTTGTGTTTTCTCCCTCCACCTCCAGGTGGCGCCGGGTTCTCATTGGCCCTTTCACACACCTTTGGATGGTTGCCTCATTACCTGAGGACTCTTAAGCTGCTGACTGCCACTTCCGCGACGCAGGAGTGTTTCCCAGTTTTGGGTACTCTAGCCTAGCTGAGTTTTTCTAAGTCAAACTGAGTTTTTGTCTTCCTGAGTCTAAACTTTGTTGTTTTTTGTCATCCTGCAAACTGGATGTTTTGGACCTTCACCCCCTGGAAGGATTGTCGGAGCTTCAAACTGAGCTGGGGATTCAAACTGGAGGTTTGGATCCACTTTTCCCCGAAGGATTGTTTGAGCTTCACACTGAGCAGGGGATTCATCTTCACAAGAGCCGTTCAAGTACCAAGGGAAATCTAAGTGGCAGTCAGCTCCTCCGCTCCTCAAGGAAACATCTTAACCTGGGTAAACCCCATCCGCACTCCAACGAGCAAACCCATTTCTGTTGCTTTTACTCCCTTTTGCAAATCGAAGCTCAAATTTCCAACTGAGCCTGAATTAACCACAGGAACTTCCCCTTCACTTTTCAGTCCCGGTTCGCCAGCGTTCAGAGCAGCACTGGACCTATCTCTACTGGTTTTCAATAAACCTGTTAAACCTTACCCTGGTTCTTCTGAGTGGTTTTCTGCATGTGGGTCAGATCTTTGAATAAAATTATGACACCTGCTGCTTCAGAGGGGGAGATTGCATCTGATTGCGATCTCAGCTGATTAATGTGCAACATACTCATGAATTCAAGCACTTTTTAGCATGTTTATCTCATTAAATGACTGTCTTTAAGAAGTCTAAAAATGCACATTTGACTAATTATTTGATGTAATATACAGAGGAGGCTTAGGCTTCCTAGTATACAATAAGAAATCACCACAGCTATTTTTACGTTCATTTCACAAAAAGCAATCAGGGACTTAATGTGGCTGTGATATATAGTGCAGGAGTGCAGAGGAGACACGCTTTTTATTTTAATTACAATGGAAGCTAGAGAAAATAATATTGACAAAGCATGAAGTAGGGTTTGCTCTTAAGAGGTTTGAGAAATATTACTGCATGCTTTTGTGCCATCTAGGCTCTCTTTATTTTGGCTAATTGAAAACTTGTTTAAACGTGTAAGAGTTCAACAAACACCTGTTAAGACTTCAAAGAGAAGGAAGCACATGTCTTCAAAACTCAACGCTTCTGGAATGGATTTCAAAATTGTATCACTTGTTGTTAAATATCTTCATCACGTTATCTCTGGATACCGATGTGCTATGTTGTAGATAATGATTTCTGATATCAGGTCCCCACTCGGTGTATACTTCTATCCTGGGGTGACAGGAGAAAAAAAGGAAAAGCTCTATCAGCTGCACACCAAGCTTTCTGGTGCTCATGTGCATATTCCTTTAACTAGCTAAAACACAGAAGGAAACTGCTCCAAGGTTTGGTGCTAAACTAAAGAGCTCTATAAATAAGGAGTCATTAACCCTGCTGAGTCTAAAATCCAGAAAGCTTATCAAACCACAGCACAATTAATCCACTTTGAACAAGGATTATTTCAAATACAGTTTGAAATTCATGAAACTTGAATCTTTAAATTAAATTGACATTTTTTTTAAATAATTTTTTGCATCAAAACCAGCGAAGATTAACACAAGCATAAAACCTACCAAACACACCTATGTATCCTTAAAACACATCTATGGTTTGTAAAAAATAAAAAAATAAAAAATGCAACCAAATTTCTTATGTTTCCGATGAATACTTTGTTTTATTGTGGAAATATATCTAAGAAGCTGGTATGATGAACAGGTAGATTTATTAAGGAGTGTGAAAAAATCTCTAATTTATCTATTTTAAATTTTACTCTCTTCCTGTAAAAAATTCATAAATGTGAGCAGTTTCCTTCTTCATGATTTGATTTCATTGGTACTTTTCTGATGTTTGGGTACAGAATGGCTTTAAAATGTAGCTTCTACCTACTAGTTCTAGTGCCTATAGCTCCTATTCCTTCACCCTTTTCAGGATCAAAAGTAAAAACCCTAACCAGTATTGCAAAGGAGCTCCAGACTACTTTGCTGAATTTAGCCAACCTTCAGCCTCACAGATGTCATTATGCAACCAACATTCACATGAATGATTCTGAGACTACAGCATTTCACATAAAAATTACGAAAAACAAAAGTTACATGAATATAGTGAACAGTTGAACCCCTCCATTACAAAACCCAAAACAAATAAACAATTTGTACATTTTCATGCATAACACAGACCACGTTATGAAATAATGTGATTAAATTTGTTGTTAAACTCTGTACGGTGTGCATATAAGTCCTGTCATGCAAAGGATTATGGGCAACTGTATAGCTCCCAGCGGTGGATAGTACAGTGACAGTACAGTGACAGGTGCAAATGCGCACTTTACGACAAAACAAGCTGCAAACACCAAAACGATTGAACACACACAAACAAACAAAGGCAATAGAAAAATACTGCAAACTAAAATGCTATAATCAATACAAATAGAAGCAAAAGCTACATTTAACAAATCAATTGCAAACAAACAATTGCTGCAATCTTCATCTTCATCACACTGACAGAAAATCACAAGTTAGTTTATGAAAAGAAAAGTAATTAATTCCAAAATGGAAAGTCCTCTTTGAAAAAGTTTTATTTGACCGTATACATTTGTTTTAAGAAAGGGGCAAATGTTTATGTTAACTTGCGCCACAGAGCTACAGCCATGCACATGGGACGTCTCTGTGTTGCCATAGCAATGACTGCTTTCCTTATCGTTGGAGGAAAGAGGCCGTCCCGTTCTCGTTTATACCCCACCACCTTTAATCAAGGCGCCTTCCACAGCTCCACAGCTAGTGTGAGACTTCCTTGGGAGTGACACTTGATAGTTAAAGGTTTGTGGGATTGGGCTGAGAGGTTGGCTATCTTTCATTTGATTGAAAGAGCGTTCTTTGGTCGACTCCCTCTAGTGGTAGATGAGCACTTCTGTTATTTAGAGCAAGTTTGTTGCTGTTTTTGCTATTTGAATCTTTTTTTCCAGTGATTGCAGTGTTTTGTTTTTGCTTGCAGAATTTTGTCCCTCCTTGCAGCCTTTTGTTTGCATTTGCTTTGCTGATTGTAGAGTTTAGCTTCTAGTTTTAGTGATTGCAGAATTTGTAATTTGCATTGTTTTGTTTTTGCAGCTCGTTATTCGTTTACTGCACGTTTGCATCTAACGGCCACGAGAGGATAGGAACATCAGGAGATCCATCTGCTAAATGAACTGACAATAAGAAGCATCCTGCTTCCTCTACCTAGCTCCTTCCCTACTGCCAGTATTACTCAGACTGATCATGGCAAACCCTTGATACCCTTCTCCTTTGGCTTAAGTCTCCTTAATGATTTGCAAATATCTAATAGGAGCCAATGAACCTTACAAGTTGGAGTTGAAAGAACTGGGCCTGGAAGAAGGGTGAACATAACAGAGCAAATCAGCATGGCCCATTGAGAACCAGGAAGCTTAAATATGAAAGAGGAGTGAAGAGCGATGTTAAAACAGGTTTTTCTAATCAAAACATTGAATGACAGTTGGAAAAATAGCTGGGTGAGGGACTAACTAGCACAAAGAGCTGAACTAAATATAATGTGATAACCATGAATAGAAAAAGAATAACATTAGATTAGAAATCTAAAATGCACAGAAAAAAGAAAAAAAAAGAAAAAGAGAAACCACTATAGAAAAACCCTAAAATCAAAATGTTACAAATATTAGCATGAGCTGCAACCTGAATACAAACACCAATAGATATTGACAGATCTATAAGGTGTAATGTCCCCAATGCATAGCTTAAATATAAAGAAATATAAACTAACTTAAAAGATACATTTAAGTTTTGGTCATCTTTAGTTTGCTGCAGATGCTGGCGGTAGCCTAGGTTGGCAATCCTGCAAAATCCACCACTGCATTAGTTTTTTATACACATCCTAAACTAATGCAAATATTGCTCTTAAATATAGTTTGACCCTTTATTATCCCTATACC
Organism: Cyprinodon tularosa; assembly: GCF_016077235.1. Classification (NCBI taxonomy): domain Eukaryota; kingdom Metazoa; phylum Chordata; class Actinopteri; order Cyprinodontiformes; family Cyprinodontidae; genus Cyprinodon; species Cyprinodon tularosa. Next base: position 1,161,848 of record NW_024039662.1, read on the forward strand.
TGTATTGTGTCAACAGATGAAAAAAAAAGTGAGGAACACTCCCAATGAAAGCACTGTCTATTTGAATAAAAGTAATTTCTTTCTATAGTTGGAACAGTGAGGCCCTTTCAGTGCAGCAAACACAACGTTTACTGAGAGGGCTGATAGAAGACAGCACACTCAAGGTAACAATGCAGCTCGCATTTTACGCACGCTTATCTGGGTGTGTAAGAAAAATAAGAAAACCTTATTGCTTCTGTCAAACCAGATTATGCGAGGCTTCTTCGAGGGAGCCATGCACAGCATCTCGGTGCGAATGCTCCGATTGCGGCTAACCTGTGTGGGAGTGTGTAAGTGTTGTTGAAAGAAGAAAACCAAGAATTCTTAACGTCGGGTAAAAACATTTCTCCACAAACACACACCGACACACAAAGCAAAAATCTCAACCCATTCAGTCTCTTCCTCTACCATCTCCTCCTCACTTTCCCTGTGACTGTTTCCATGGTAACCCTGCATCAAAACCATGCACACGATACATATGATGATATGGAAAAATAAAGCAAGGAGTAAAATTATTGAATGCCACTGGTGGTGAATATTTTTAATTCCTACCTGTCTAGCTGTAATTCAGTGTCCTGTATAATGCAGTTGTGTAATTCAACTTCCTGTATTAAATATTGATGCATTCGATGGGTCCTATGATCAGAATCATCCCGTTTCATTCAGCCCCATGTGCCCATCTAAGAGCCCCATCCTGTAGAGTCCTGGCACCGTTACAAAGTGAACAGAATCTGCTGCATAAATCATAAGCCATTTACAAAATGACTTGACGCCACGGCAGCTTTAATCTTTACAGGAAAAAAAAGCCAGGGTTTGATTCAGGGCCTGAATTTGTGTGTGCGCTTCTGTTTTGGCTTCAAAGTGAGGATCCTTTTTCCAATTTCACCATCAAATTGTGGACAGCTTGTACCAAACACCATCATTATTTTTCTTCTGCCAAGAAAAGGTTTAGACTTTAGATAAGGTGTAAATTGGTCTTAGGTACAAGTTATGGATAGATATGCACTGGTAACGGTTAGGTTTAGGGTTGTAATCAGGATTAGGATAAAGAAGTGGTTGAAAATGCCTGAAAATCTATGGAAGTTAATAGAAACCAACACATTGTCCTCATTGCATATAGCAAGAGGAAAACGTGCTTGTTTGTGTGTACATCACAGACAGCAGTAGAACACAAGCATAAGCGTGTTGCCATGGCACCCACAACTACTGTGATTTTGGAGCCAATATGTGGCCGTTACTGTGGAAACCATAATCTCACAGAAGGAGGGAATGAGACTAAGAGAGTGGTGGGATTCAGGGGGATGGAGATGGGTGCTTACTACTATTCCCCCACCTACAGCATGACGACAGACTTTACAGTAAGATGATCTGAACGGATCGACTGTCTGTCACCTTCACCAACAGAAACCTGCAGCCCTGCCGCCGTCTTTTGTTCGAGCTTTGAGGATGCAGCCAATCCTGTTTTCACGCTATGTGTAAATAAGACGACAAGTAAGAGTCACACATCCTCCCACCAAAGAGACCTTGTGGTTTGATATCCCGCTGAGTCTGTCAGCTTTCCCTTTAGGCTAAGGGAGAGTATCTCTGCCGTACCATTCCTTCCCAAAGCTGCTGGCCGCACGGGCAACAACTTATCCCACCATATTCTCAGGCTAAACTCATCCCCTCACCAACTAACTTGTATTTCTAAGGCATTAAAGGCTGCTTACTTCACTTGCAGAAAAGCTCATCGGACTGTGACTGCTGTAAATCGGAGCAACGCAAACATTTGCCACTCTCACTACATGACCTGACACAGATAGGTTTCAGCACATGTTCAGCTGTGAATAATGGAGGAGCTGTGTGAAATATTGATAAGTCAGTTTTAATAAATTAACCCCAGTCATCAATTAGTCATGAATTACACTCCTTAGCAATTATAGTAGTATCGAATATGCAAAGGAAAAATCTATGTGAGGAATGATAAAATGGACCCATATGGTGTCGCGTGGCGAAGGCAGAGCAGCATATTGTGGCTATGCAGCGTGCACACATGGGGTGTACAGTATGAATGGAGCGAGGTGTGATTTTGTTTTGTGTGAATGGGTTTGAACTCTCCTGTGTGCATTTAGACTAGATGCATAAAGACTCTCAAAACACAATGACAGATGTACTAAGGAGCTGAGTGACAGTAACTTTAACAGTACCTCGCAAAGCTGTGCCCACCTCTAAAACTTCCCCTTTTTTCTGAGAATTACATAATATTCAGATTTATTTTCTACCCTTTGATGTATTTTACAGAAATAAATCATGCACATTGAGCCTCTCTGTCAATAGGCTACCTTTGGAACAACTTTTTACCGAGGTACTAGCATATACTAGCATAATATTAGCTTTGTAAATCTAGAAATTTAGGTTTTAACACCTTTATGTATCTGACTCCAACTCTTGCTAGAGATTCTCATTTTGAACCAGATCCTTACTTTAACTGTGCCATTCTCACATTATAACCCTGTAAAGCCTACAGTGCCTTGTGAATGTATTCAGCCCACTCTAACTTCTGTACCTTTTGCCTTTTGCACATTTCAGGGTCAAACATAAAGATATGAAATTGTAATTTTTTTGAACTATCAAGAACAAGTGGGACACAATCAAATTTATTGGATATTTTAAACTTTTTTAAGATATAAAGAACTTAGTGGGGAATGAAAAACGAATTGGGCCCTTTACTTTCAGTGCACCAAACTATTTCCAAGAGTTCAGAGAGGATCGCTGAATGATCAAATATAGACCTAAATGACTGATAAATAGAATCCATCTCTGTGTAATCAAGTCTCCATAAAAAAACCTGTGCAAGTCTCAGAGGACTGTTTAAAGTGTTTCAAAGAAACCAGGAACGCACCAGGAAGGGCTGGGATACTGTTATAGAGAAGTTTAAAGCTGAATTTAAAAACAAAAATATTTCCCCTGCTTTAAAGATCCCAATAAGCATTGTGCAAGGGATAAGATTGAAATGGAAGGAGTATCAGACTACAGCAAATCTATGAAGATGCGTCCTCTCCTCTAAACGTTCAGCTCAAACAAGGAGAAGATCAGAGATGCAGCCAAGAGGCCCATAATCACCCTGGATGAAATGCAGAGATCTACTGCTGAGGTGGGAGATTCTGTCTATAGGACAACAACAAGTCGTATGCTGCACAAATCTGGCCTCTATAGAAGAAAGCCATTTGTTAAAGATATCCACAAAAAGTCTTGTTTAAAGCTTTTCACAAGCCACCTGGGAGACACAGCAACTATGTGGAAGAAGGTGCAAAACGTTAGGTTTGGCATCACGGCTCATCACCCTGAACACGCCATCCCCACTGTCAAACATGGTGGTGGCAGCATCATGGTAAGGGCCTCCTTTTCATCAGCTGGGGCAGGAAAGATAGTTAAGATTATTTTCCTTTTAGCTCCACCCATCTATTTAACTCTGATCAAGGTCATTATTCTTGGTAAATGAAAGCATTCCCACAGCATAATACTGTCATGACTGCTAAGGATAAGGATAATTTGTTCAGGGTGATGTGCATTGTTAATTTTTTACTGCACATAGTTATGTTTATATACAGTAGACTAAAATTGCATATCTTGGATTCCTTGTCTTAAACTTTGAACAATAATTCTTATGGCTTTGCCTTTCTTCTTGCCACTCCTCTATGAAGTTCAAATTTGAGTCTTTTCTGATAAATCTCTGAGATTTCATAGAGGTTGATTAGTTGAATCAGCACTTTTTTCCACTAGGTTTGGTTTTGAAGAATCGAAGTAAAAGGGGCTGAATGCAAGTGCATGCCACACTTTTAAGATTTTTGTAGGTAATTAGAAAAAGCAGGCATAATTTTCCTATATTATTTTGTCGTGCTCTATTACACAAATCCAAGAAAAAAGCAAATACATGTGACATATCTTATCTGAAAAATTAGGAATCAAATGTTTTGGAAGACAGTTTTGATCTCAGTCCACCTGAATGAAGACATCTTTTATGTTTTTTTTTGTTTTTGGTTTTTTTTCATTGTTATCTTAACATCTGATGCCCAGAAATACAAAGAGCAGCTATTAGAGGCTAGATGAGATGCTTTTATTTGATTTATTTCTGGGGAAAAAAGCACATAGTGCAACATTTTAATATATTACATTGACAATAACCTAAAATGGGATGTCTTAAACAGATTGGATTAGCATCCTTGAAGAGAGGATCGCTACCTGGGGCAAAGCTCTTATTTTCATCCTCTAATTTCAGAGTATTTTAGGATGAAACCTGAAAGCTTTAAACGTGGACCATATACACAGGAAAACAAATGAAAAACCATTTATAGCCTGAAGCAGAAATAGAGCAAATAAATAAGTGACTCTGTGAATATTTTAGTGAGAACTGCAGACTGTTTAAAGACAAGTTTAAAACAGTATAGCACCCTTCGAACCAAGCTGACTTAATTTCAGAATACTCCACAGGCCAATTGTTCTTCTTTGTAAATGTCTTGGATTTTTCCCACAGTGGGACAATAAAAGTATTCCTATTTTAAACATATTCATACCCCCTGTGGATTAATGTAAACATCTGTTTCTAGCCACCATTTACTTAAACACCCCTCCATAAAATCCAGTCCAGGCAGCCATCATCAGAATCCATATAAGTAGTAAACACCACCTGGTTTATGGTGGTTTATTCTCAGTCTAAATAAAGCTGTTCTACGAAGAGCATGCTTTTTAAAAAAGGAACTGCACGTCATAGAAGAACAACCGCCTACCTGGAGACAATTTCATAAACACAACACTGTGGGATGATGTTAGATTTAACACATGGGGACATCCATGTTTAATTTTCACCTGTGTCCTCTGAGCTCTGGTCTGGGTTTAAACACAAATTCTGAGTGCCCACCGGTAATTAGCTCTGTTACCTACTTGGTATCCACACTGAACCAAACCTTATCATGTAAACAACGCTTTGTGTCAGAGAGTGCAGATATACTACTGTAGAAGAATGCTAACAGTGGGTTTTTGCACAGAGAGCAAAGAGGGTCAGTAACTGAAATGTGAGCTAACCTGAGAGGTTTTCTGTGTTGAGTTTTCTCGATCTTTCAGTGCAGATGGGAGCTTTGCTTGCAAACGGCAATTTATTCACACAATGGAAAAGAAAACATTGCTGCTGGTTAAACGGCTGACTTTCGTCCGATGCACAGTTGTGCTTTTTGACCTTACATTGGACTGGGCGCTGTCTGCCTCTTGCTCATTATCCCAGGAGTTAGAAAGATTGCAAGGGTGGCTAATGTAGAGGCAGATTACACACTGATCCGGTAACCAGTCCTTCACACATTTATTTTTTCTTATATTATATTGGCCAACATGTACATGCATTGGGGTTCCATAAGTGCATTCAGCAGCCATGCCTTATATTTTATATTATCATGAGGAATGTATGCATTGCTACCTCTTCCGCTACAAATTGCATAACTTGGTTTTCATTTAAATATAAAGTTTGTGTTTTCTTTGAATAGACTTGTTTAATATTTGTTATCATTTTCTCATTTCTATCATGTAAATGGAGGAAGAAAAAGCAATATCGGCCCCAAGAATCGGCCCAAATATATTAGCAGCACACTTTAGGGAGCTTTTAGACCAGGGGTCGGGAACATATGGCTCGCAAGCCAAGTGTGGCTCTTTTGATGATCGCATCTGGTTAACAGATTTCGGCTTTTCAGATAAAATATAAAATATTATCACTTGTTTTAATCCAACCATCGATTTTCCACTGCTGGTTTCCGGATCAGGGCTGCAGATGGCTGCAGGAGCAATTGTTGGTTATTTTAATTGGATGATTGCATTGACCTTTGAAGTACCCCATTTTCTATCTGTCTGCTTGATCATTAGCTTTTCAGGAAGAAGATCTTGAAGAAAAACAATCATGGCGTGTATGATACATTTGAGGACGAATGGACTGAAAAATTTGTCTTTGTAGAGAGAGGAGATTTTGCGGTGGGCCTAATTTGCAATGACAAAGTTGCATTGATGAAATGGTGGCATGTAAAGCGGCACTTTGACACACAGCATGCTACCTTTGCATCAAAATATCCTGCGGGAGACGGCAGGAAGAAAGCGTGCCAAGAGCTACTGAGCTGGGTGCAAGCCAGCCAGCAGGAACTCCACGTATAGACCTGGCAAGGTCACTATAATTCTGCTATTTTTGCTGGATCTTTAGCAATAGTGAGGAACGGAAAACCATTCACAGATGGCGAGTATGCTAAAACTTTAATGCTGGATGTGGCCAATGAACTTTTTGATGAGCTTCCGAACAAAGATAAGACAATCAAATGGATACAAGACATGCCTCCGTTGGCAAGAACTGTTTTTGATCGTACCGTCATGATGGCAAAGCATGTGGAGGAAAAGCAAGTGAAGAACATAAATGCAGCGCCGTTCTTTTCCCTGGCTTTGGATCAGTCAACTTAAGTCATTTGTTGCAGTTCAGTTCAGAAAATCCATGCAGCACCAGAAGTTGGATTAATGGTATTATTACAACATTATTTAAAAGAATAAACTAAAAGAGTTATTATACTCACGTTTAGTTTAAATCAGTCTTAAAATATGTTATATGGCTCACACTGAAATAAATTTCGAAATAGTTTGCCTTCATGGCTCTCTGACTTAAAATGTTCCCCACCCCTGCGTTAGATTAATGTAAAAAAAAAAGCTGTGTCAGCATTAGTCGTTAAAAAACTGCATTAGTAGATCTCTAGAACTGATTGTCTTTATATCGTGTCACATTTTGTCACCTTTCAACCTGCTAAACCCATCCCAGTGAGTAAAACGACCCTATGGTGAAACATGGTGATGGCTGCATCATGCTGTCCCTCCTCAATGACAGGGAAGCTGGTCAGAGTTAATGGGAATGCTGGAAACTTTACAGGAAAACCTGATGTAGATATAAAAAACATGAAGGCAGTGGAATGGTGTTCTTGTGGTATCCACTAAAGCCCAAAGCTGAACCTAATCAAGAAGGGGTAGCAAAAAAGTAGATAAATTCTGCCTGTAGCAATCAGTAGCAAGAATTTTAAGATTTTTAGAGGTGCGAAGTTCTACAATAACCAGAAAATGGTTTCACAGAATAACTTAGTTAGTTTAGTTATGATGTAATCAGAACACATGTCGAAACATCACAATAGGTATAAAAAGGGTTTTTCAGACTGCAGTCTGCAGACCTTTATTATTCAGGACTGGACTGCAGGAGCCAAAGGGGCAGGGCAGAGGAAAAAAATATCAGTTATTGTTCATGTAAATATGATCTGTTAATAATAATTGCATCCGAAATGACAAAAAAGACTTAAAGAAATTAGATAAATGTTTCTGTAATTAATGCAATCTGACCTTTTCTAATGGGACTTACAGCCAGGCATCCAGACTATTGAACTGGTTTAGAAAGAAAAGGACATTTTAGGGATAGAGAGGGATTAAGATGTCAGGGTTCAGATAATATAGACGCAGGGATGAATGGAAGGGGGAAAGGGAGACAGAGAAATAAGTTTTCTTCACCTAGTTCCAATCACAGTTCCCTACCCTAAAAAACGGCTACCTTATAACCACCTCCCTCTGGTCTGCTCCATAAAAAGCACAGCCAACTGTTCTGATCCAGACTTAGACTGAAAAAAAAGAGCAAAACAAACAAACCCACAAAGACTTCTGAGAAAACAGAAACACACACTCATCCCTCTGCTCCGCAGGGTCAACATGCTGCCTCGGAGCTTTCTGCATCCACAAACACACACAGATGCTCCACTGAAAGCTTACCGGGGCCAAGCGGGTTCAAAAGCGTCCACAGAGCTTAAAAGCACTTGACACCTTTCCAACTCCAAGCTCATCTGGAACCTGTCCACGCCTGGCAAGGTCAGGGCCGCTGTTGTCAAACTCATGATTCTCACCCTGCTGTGTATTGCTCACAAGTGATTTCCAGCGCCATCTCTTTCTGTCTCTGTGAGCTTTGCTTTGTTTTTCTTCTTGCTGCTATCTTCTTTTTTCAGCATCATGGTGTCGCATTAGCTGGAATGACACGGCGCCGGCTTCAAAGGACTTCATTTACTTAGTGCTGTTATGTGTCCTTCCCTCATAAATGCTGAGTAAGGAAGTAAGCTTGCTCTCAGCCCAACGTAAGTCAACCAGATGACAATAGCCACACGGCAGATTGTTTAGCTTAAGACAGAAATCTACTCCGGCTGTGATTTAGTAATCTAGAGCATCAATAACTCAATAAAAGCATCAAATCAACAGCATCATTATAAAAAAAACTTTAAAGCTAAACTAGACATTCTCTATTGTTCATTAGTGACCGTCGACCGGAGATTCCCATTTTTTACATTAAAGATATTTAGCTCTGTTTGTTGCAGCAGAATTTAACACTGAAAAAAAAAAGATTTTACCTTTTTATACAATTACGCAAATGACCAAAATACCCGTAACACAGCCACTGCTTCCCCGAACAATAGCTTAAATTTTTTTTTTCACATTGTTTTAACATTAGCTTATTTTTGTCCCAGTATAGTAAATTCAACACTGGGCCAATCATCTCTGGGTAATAAATCAAACACAATTTAAAGCATTAAAATCAGCTCTCAAACATTTAACTCTGATATTCTTTAGTTTTTTCTTTTTTAGTTACAGTCCTGTTGGCCATTTTAGACAAAAAAAAAAATATTCTGTACTGTCACAAACCGAACGTTTGGACTTTACTAAACTCTCTTTGAACTTTCACTGCACTGTGAATTTATTGTATTATAGAGGATCCAATTGGACAGAAAGTAGACTGAGAAGAAGAAGGTCCAGAATCTAGATGAGCCACAAGGAGGAGCTTATTAAAGAGTGACAAATAGGTGAGCGGAGAGAAATGAGCTGCAGTGATAACTGGAGAAATCTGGAGAGATGATGACTTAACAAAACTAACACAAATAACACAGATACAAAAAAAACATTAATAAACGCTGCTCTACCTGAGAAATGTCAAATACCAAACATACGTGGGTAAATTCCCAATCATCTGGGTCTGGGCCACAACAAAACAGGCTTAAATCTTAGGCAACAGGACATTTAGACTGCTGAATGTTGAATAAAACTTGAAAAAAAAACAGCTGAGTGTTGGAAAAACTGTCAATCATATCTCAGTCTTATGTTTAAATTTGATCACCATGTTTACATTTTACCACTGCTGCACTTTAACAAATGGAAATGTCTTGAGAGCTGTACTGAGCGAAATTTCATTTTGTATACAACCTGCGTTTACAAAATGACAATAAAGTTTGTCTAAGTTCTACACAGTTTTTCTAAAAACGTTTCAGCACCTTGACAAAGGATCCTGGATACAGATTTTTTTCAGAAATATAGAGCAAAAGATAGGCTTTCTCAGATTTAAGCTTGTTTGTGAGTGAGTACAACCTAAACAGAGAGCTGAAGTTCAAAGGACCATAATGACACTGAGCTTTACGGATTCAGCTTTTCTGCAGCTGCAGTAAAAGATTCATTTATTTCAATCTTAAAGTTGTTTTTTTGTTTTTTTTAAATACATCTGCACCAGGGGAAAACTGAAATGTGACTGTCTCCATAAATTCTTTACTAGAATATTAGTGGTACGTTAAATGTAAAAAGCAGAACCAGGTCAAACAGACTGTTCTTGGTTTCACTGTAACGGTGGCGCTTTGAAGCTCCTCCAAGCTGAAAATGCCCATTAACAGTGTCTTCACCTGGATGGTGTCAGGTTGGTTGAAGGTTTTGGAGGAACCAAATGCAGAGAGGAAAGCTGAAGCGGTATTTTGCCGTTTTAATAAATCAAAAAATGGGAACTGGAGCAAAAATCCAAAAATAACAAATACAGAAAACAAAAATCTAGGAGACATCAGGGAAAACACACATTAGGAGCCAGGAAACGACGAGGAAGTAGCAAACAGTGACTGAAACAGGGGCTGTATAAATGGGAGACTGAACAAAGACCAGGCTAATCAGCAGACTGGGAGCAGGTGTGGACAGAGGAAACAGGAAGGGAGTGAGGGGAAGGAGACAGACACAAGAAGGTAACAGAAAACAGGAAATACATAAGAAATCAAAAAATATTCAGAAACAACTAGAATAACACAAAATGGAAATGAAATCAATAAACTAAAAAATGCAGAAAGTATAACTAAAAAACTCAAAAAGAAAACAAGTGCAGAATCATGACAGATGGTTATTTACTGTAGAAAGAGGATGATGAGGTTTTTTTTTTATTACTATCACCATTTAAAGTAATGCATTTATTAATTAAGCTGTTACCACCTGATTAATCAATCGGACCATTTTGCAGTTAAAGGGTGAAAACAATAATATCCACAACACCCAGTGTTTTTGTCTTTTGTTACACATCAGTATAAAGGGATGTTATGTGACAGAACAGCACAAAGAAATGCAGGATTGTCATGCATTTTTATAATTCTCTCCTATTATTTTAGCCAATAAAAACATATAAGGTATAACCAAATGAGGGTTTTATTTCTCCTCAGTATGTGGAGCAAAAGAGCTGTTTCACCTTTAAAAAAAATCTGCAAAAGAAAGGGGTTTGATGTTGGCTTCCAAAATGTCATGTGACAAGTTAAAAGGGTTGTTATTGTACCGCTGATGGTCTTTCCTCGTTTTTTAAAGTATTTCATCATGCATAGGAATGCAGCGTAGAGACGTGACATGCCAAAAAAAGGTTTGTTGCCTGATGGCAACGTTGTACCATAGAGAGATAACATGTCTTTAATCTCAGTCTGTGTTTTACATACATTTAGTCCTCATATAAACACTGGATAGATTCTCAAGACAAAGAGTCAAATGTGGATCATATTTTAGCTTAATTTGTAAAAGTAATGTGTATTTTTCTATAAATAAAAATGCATGGAGCAGGGATCAGTGTAAGAGCATTGATTCAGTCAGCTGACAGGCAGTGCCCAGCAACAACAGGGGGGGAAGTGGGGCTCTACATTGAAGCTACAGTTGTGTTTGAAATTTTACACACCCTTCGAATCAAAGAGAAAAAAAAATCAGCTGCCAGTAGAAAAAACAGAAATTGACAAAAGTAATAATAGATAAAAACTATAAAAAGATGGAAATCAGATAGATAGATAGATAGATAGATAGATAGATAGATAGATAGATAGATAGATAGATAGATAGATAGATAGATAGATAGATAGATAGATAGATAGATAGATAGATAGATAGATAGATAGATAGATAGATAGATAGATAGATAGATAGATAGATAGATAGATAGATAGATAGATAGATAGATAGATAGATAGATAGATAGATAGATAGATAGATTGTATCAGGCTACACGATAGGAGGATGTGTAAACTTTCAAGCACAAACTAATATGAATGGAATTACCTAAAATTCATGAGATTTAAGTCTAATATTACATATCAAAAGTTTGTTAATCGAACTGTTTAAAAGACAGTAATATCTATTGTATGAGATGGATAAAAATAATCAGACATTATATGAAACATTTTTAAAATAACCAGCCAAATTCCCAATCCCAATTAATCTGCATCAATTACTGATTTTCTTTTCAAAATGTCCTGCATACCTGGTCCCTCTCTCTTCATCTATCCGTTTTTTATTCCCAAAGTTATAAACTGACCAGAAAGGGCAGCGTCCCTCCCCTCGACTAAACGTTCTGTTTAGTTCAAAGCAGATAAACTCTTGGCCAATTGCTAATCTCTTGATTGAACACTTGAAGACAAAGGTTATCACCAAACAAATTTAGTTAAGGCAGCGAGGGGCGAAGGATCTCAGCAGCACTCGCAACTGATCTAATCAACTACACAGCTAAGTTGATTATAAAACTGTGGGTCTGAAGTGCAGATGAGGGCTGGGGAGGGGCAGAATGGTGGAGATGAGAGGAAAATCACCAGGAAGAGAGGACAGGAGGGGTGAGCGGCAATCTACAGAGGTGAAAACAGATGTATGAGAAGAGAAGAGTTGTGTCGAACAAAGCTGCTCACAACAGGCTGCAGTCAGGAACACTAACAGATTATACTTTAGGGGCAGCAGTCGCCATGAACTCCACTGCTGGTTCAAAGCAGTGTGCTGAAACAAAAGCTAAGGCTCAAGAAGGAGTAAAACTACAGAGCAGAGGAGAACACAGCTACACTCAGAGGGCTGTCGTTAAGGTCGGGTTTATAAGCAGTCCAGCATGATTCTATTGATGCCAAAGCGTGATGTGGTTTACAGCAAAAAAAACAAAAACAAAAGTGGTTTGGATTCATTTCAATAAGCTTTTAACATTTTAACATTTAGCATAACAGCCAAAATCATCACTGAACAAATAATGAAAAAAACTGAGGCAAAACTCTGAAAAGTATGGAGTGCATTTCTGTTCAGATCTCTTTACTCTAGAAGAACCTCATTAAAATGAATGAAGGCCCAGTTGTTACTGGAAAATAACTCACATAAACGTTACCTGAAACATGTACATGGCACGTTTGACAGTAAACTGCACATTTATACTTGTTATTTCTGCAGGTCAGATCCCTGGGAATGTGCCGCCACCGGAACCTCAAAATGTTGCTGTTCCTCAATTTTAGTTGTGGAAAGTAGCCAATAACTTCAAAGTGCAGTGTACTATAAAAGTAACATGTACATGTTTCAAGTAAGGTGCATGTGCGCCTTTGCAGCTGACCACAGCCATTCCAGTCAGTTAGAGCTGTTCCACTCTGTGCACTGCGGTCCATGTCTGAACATCCTAGATGCGCTGCTTTTCTGCAGCATACAGCACCATCTCCACATAAAAAGGGAGCAGAGCATGTCATTTGGGAAGGAAGTAATTTTAATCTAAAGAAAAGTGGATCCGGTGGAGTTCAGAACTAAAAGACTACATATGCTGTAAGAAAACTTTCTGTTGATGCAATTAATCAACAGCCATAATAATTATGTGTATCTGAATAAAATCTTAAAAAAAGACTCTAATCTGATCCAAGGAAAACAAGGTACAGTAAGCTGATCAGAAAGGGCAGGAAGACAAGACGGTACCGTCCAATTAACCACTTTATTTGTTTATTGACCTATTCACAGCCTATAATTACACTGCTATAGAGAGGTGCAACAGGGTACCTGACAAAAACCGTGGCACAACTTCTCCTCCAGTGGAACCCCGGCGTAGAATAGAAGATTAGAGCATAATCAGCATCATGAGGACCAATAAACACAGCATGTACTCCAGCTAAATTGGTTGGGGGCAGGTTTAACGCAGGGGTAGGTTATAAAATGAAACCCATAAAACCAATTCTCACAGAAATCTGTGCCGTTCATCATCTGAAAGAAGAAATAGCACAGGTGCAAACCTATTAAGACAGTCCTGACAAGGCGAGGATTAACCAGATAAAAGCTAGAGTCACTTTTGAGGAGCTGCAGAGATTCAAAGTTTAGGTGAGATATTCTGCCATTTATTTTTATAGAAGAACAGCTCGATAAAAACAAAAAACAAAAAAAAAAACAGCCTTTGTTAAAGGAAATTCATCATTAGCTCCATTTAAAGTTTGCTTTAGGCTGGTGGGCTCTTGTCAGAACCAATAAAAATCTTAAACACTATCTGTAAGAAAAAAAAAACTAAACATCAATCAAATATGCCATTCCTCACAGTGACATGTACTAGTTACAGCATCATACTTAAGAGGATGCTTGTCTTAAAGAGGAACAGGGAGGCTGTCTGTGAGCTGATGTGCAGATGGGTGGAGATAAATGTGGACATATAGAGGATGTAAATGTATTGATACTGGTGTGTTACAACCCTAAATATACATCCAGAGTTGCATGGAATGTTTTACGTCGAAGCGATATGTTAGACAAAGTCCAGTCAAAATATCTTGTCCGGATCTAACAGCAAGAGGATCAGCTTCCAATGATTAAATTAGCCTGAATCTAGATATGAACAACACTTTCAAGAGTTTTATTTCTAAATATTTCCCCCCACCTAATGATTATGCACTGTTTGCTGTTGTGAAAAGTCTTGGTGTTATGGGTATATTTACAAGGAGCTTTGATAAACCCAGCCAAGAGCAGGGGCTACTACAGTATTATCTTTAAGGGTCTAATATTCTTTCCGGTGTGTCCCTTCAGCTGTGTTTCCAAGCAGTATGTGTAAAAGTCACCAGTGGGAGGGTGATTTAGTCACAACAGCAACCCAACCGGCACAGAAGCTCTGACAATCTCTACAGCAAACAGATCTCAGCCAGAGCTGCTCCTGCTCCACAGACAGACATACCTGTTCTTTCTCTGACAGCCTGTTCCTCAGTATTAAACCCTCACACAATGAGCAGACATGCACAGTGGCAGGAAGGTGAAACTACTCCTGAATACAGCCCCGAGCTGTGCTCTGGAGCACGACAAAACAGGGGATAGTGTTCGTAGACTGAAACGCCACTGGGACCAATTAGACAGCGCAGAACAGCCCGCTTCAGAACCAGTTTAAAAGGCCCGCTTCTAGAAAGGATAGCTGAAGGGGTGGGATTAGGTTGTTTTTTTTTTATTGGGAGAACAAGGGGATCTTTAAGTGTAAGCTGGACAGAGGTTAGGAGTTTTGCATGTTAAGGATTACGTGGCAGCATCTGCTGCCTCTGCCAAATGTGCTGATCCAAAGCAGACTGAAACACTGATGCTGAACAACCTGAATCCGTCCTTTTCAAAGCAGCTGCGTGTGGCATTATATCACCTTAATTAATCAATGTCATGTTAATGTGTGTAAACGAATGCAAATGAGACACCTGCTGTGATTCATTGCCTGTAGACTTGAAGGTGTTTTGCGTTAGTTTTAGTTAAAGATGCTCAATTTCTGCATAAAACATTGTATTGTCCCTGCAGCACAGCCACTATTCCTCTTAACTACATTTTTTGATAAACAGGTTATAATTAGTTTAATTTTTTTTTTCAACAACAGTGTCAAAAATATTCACCAAAGGGATGAATGTCAGATTTATTTCTGGCCTTAGAGGAAGCATTTAAACCTTTTGTATATGAGGTGTGAAATAATCATAGGACAAAAACAAAAAAAAATCTGCTGGGACAACATTCATTTCCACACTGAAGTTAGCTTTAATTCCTAACCAAGAAAAAAGCCACTTGCTCTACAACACTTTGGGTTGGTTTAAATACTTTTCAGTCAGAAAATAGAGGTACAAAGTCAGCACGACAAGCGGAGGCTTTAAAGGTTCTAAACATAACCCACTGTCAAGCAAAGAAGTGGTAGTATCAAGCTGTGGGACTGTTTTGTTTCCAAAGCTACTGATGAACTGTACAAAATAAACTGAATGACAGAGAAATAACTTATCTGGGTAGAGTATGGAGTAGTTGTTTTTTTTTTTTTTGTTATTACTGTGAATATTACAAATGGAACTATGAAAAACTTTGAAATGAAAAATAGGTTTTGAGTTATAATAATAGCTGTTTTCTCGAATTTTTATTTTTTTTTAAATTAAACAGAATATATATATTTTCAAGTTTTTGTTTTTATTTTATTTCTCTTGAGTTCTCAAGAAGGGCTCTCCTCTTGAGGGAGGAAGAAAGGTGTATTTTTTTTTTTCTGCAAAGATCCTTATTCCTCACTCTAGATGAAAGCTTGACGTTAAAAACGTCGTTTCAACCAAATTTTCATTTTAAAACACAATCTGAAAGAGAGAAATGTGAAAAAATAGAATATGAAATCTGAGAAAAAAGTTTAAAAAAAGTTTGAAAAAGACACGAAAATATATAACGCAGGAAAACAGCAAAGTTATGTCTTTTTTGATTGTATTTAATTTTTATCAGAAATCGTTTATTAATTCATTTTTTAAATTTCCATGTACAACACATATTTACTTACAATACTAGGACATAATTCACTCCATGGTAAGATACCAATTTTTTTTTACTTATGTAAGAATAAGAAAAGGGTTTGAAAAAATGGCTGCTTATGTGCTGCATAATTGTTGCCTCATAACATCTGATTGAATACTTAGGGTTATATATTTTGATAGAAAGTTATGTGCAAACTCTGGTGTTTTATGGTAGAAAATTAAATACAACAAAATAAAATTATTGCAATATTAAGGCACAAGTACCACTTTTCAAAATAAATGATTTACCATAAAATTATAAAACAAAACTTTACAGTATGTAAAGCATATACAGTGAGGAATGGTTTTGGGTATTGCAGTCTAACAAAAGAAGCCAAACGACCCCCATTCCAAATGGGTGGACCCCTTCGTCCGTTCCAATTTGCATGTTTTCAAAACAAAAACAGGACTTTGATGGGCTATTGTATAAAACCTCGAACTCAATGCTATTCCTGACATTTTGAATTGAAAAAGCTTCCTGGATGGGAAGTGAAACATCTTCAAATTTGGAAACCAAGTCCAGTGGACTGTTTTTAATATTTTTTTTTTTATTTGTAATATGGTACTGATGTTTTTCCATTAGAGAGTCCCAAAAAAAGGTCTCCAGCTAAACTAAAGGTTAATTAGAAGCTCAACTTGTTCTTACCTGAGGACTTCATTGGGGTTGCCTGAGATTGGGGTTTTCTTCTCTGGAGCTCCATGGCATTCTGATTTCAGCAACGTATGAGGTCCACGGTCCATCATCATCGTGGAAGTTGCCATGGTGATGATGGCCACACCATCCCGAACACGGGCTTCCAGACCATAGTCCCACTCGTCGTAGGATACGGAGAGCAGACCTGTGTGGACAGAGCAAGGGGAAAAGAAATGTGATTCGAAGAAGCTTTGAAAAAAACAAGACCCTAAATAGAAACCATGAGTGAACCCAACTTAATTGGTTTATTGTGAAGGAACCGAGAAACCAATTTTTTTGGTTTGAATAAGGACTCAGAGAGATTAAATGCCAGACCTGTTAAATGAAAAAGAAAGTTACTTAACAGGAAGAAGCTAAATATCTCAGAAAGTGTTAGGATTCCAGTTTGTGTAGGTTGTTTTTTTGCGTTTTCCTCTCTCCACCACCAGGCGGTGCCCTGTCCTCGTTGGGCCTCCCTGCACACCTGCGGCTCGTTGGGTCATTACCAGAGGAGTACTTGAGCAGCGGGCTGTCACCACCTCGACGCCAGAGTGTTTGCCAGGATTGGGAAGACTTCCTGTATTACTGGATAAGCATGGACCTTCTACCCGTGGAAGGATTTACTGAGTCTCACTGAGCAAGAGGAAAACCTCCACATGTTCCGTTCAAGTCCAACCCTGGAAAACCAGGTGACAGTCCGCTCCTTTACTCCTCTGGGTCGAATGTATGTCTGCCTGTCCCCTCTCCAACGAGTTCCCTCTTCTCTGGATAAAACCCCCACAAACTGGATTCAAGGATAAACCAAGAAGTTTCCGGTTGTGGTTCACCAGTCCGCTGAGTTCCAGCATTGTTTCCACATAGAGTTTTAATCTCCATCTGTGTTTGCATACCTACAATAAACCTGTTAAACTTTTACCCTTAGTCTCTGAGTGGTTCTCTGCATGTGGGTCAGATCTTTAAAGCCCACTATGACAGAAAGAACTGAAGAACCCAGAATGATGTCTGCCAATGAAGGTCTTCTTTCAGTTAAGGTCAGTGCTCAGTATATCAATAAGGGATGTGCAAAGATAGCGAGGACAGTTTAAAGATGAAAACCACAGTTGACTGAAAAGAAAAGGTGTTTCTGTCACATTTGCTTTAGTGATCATAAAGCTGATCGAACCATGAATTCTACTATTCTGCAGAAAACCACGATAAAAAGCAGTCTTGGGTTATGAAGCACACAATAACCTGAAAAATATCAAAAAGTCCATCGCTGAAGGGCTCCAACAAGAGCACTTAACAAAGATTATTGAGAAACTAATTAAAAGTCTGCAGCATGACCTGAAAGGCTAGGAATACCTTTGTTATGCTGATTTAAGACACACCTGAAGAGCCATATATTTTAACTTAGATGTAAAAGACCTAATACTAGTGATCACAAACACTTGATAGCAGTTTTTGCTGCCAAGGGTGGTACAACCAGTTATTAAGCTAAGGTGCTTCCACCTGTACACAAAGGGCATGGCAGGTCTGAATAGCCTTCCTTAACAGGGGCATACAAGGTGATTTATTGTTCCCATGTGGACGTAAGACAAGAAGCAGTTCAGCTCTAAAACAAAAGGGTGGCAGCAGTAGTGGAAATTCTTAACTAATTTAACTTTTTTAATTCTTAGTATACAGAATTAACAAGGAAAGGACAGGAAAAATACATCAATATACCAACATTAAAGATGACAAATGTAGAGTTTATACACTCTTCTGAACTAGTTTTTGTTTGTTTTGGGGGAGAAAAGAGAGGTATGTGTTTCAGTGAATCATTCAGAAATCTCATATCTGATTACAGATATATAACAAAAAAAGCCATTTAACGTATGTATTTAAGTATGCATATATTAATTATATACAGAGCCTTCATTGATTAAAGGCATAGAGGAGGTTTTTTCAGGAAATGTAAGAAATGCCCAATTCTCTTTCTGAGTGATTGCCCATATGCAAGATCACAATACACTCTTATGCGCCATTGTGCAAAAGAATCTCCTAGATATACTTTGGACTCATTGCTTTCTTCTGGAGACTGCCTCGTGCAACTCAGCCTTTTTAAACGTATGCAGGGAGTGAAGTGTAGCTACAACGAATAGCTGAAGCTGCGCAGTAGGAGCACACATCGGTGTTAGGTCCATGTCACAGAAATTGGCAAGTGGAACAATCAATAGATAAGATGATCGACTCAGAACTCAAAGCCTAAAAATTATTTTCCACTATACCTTTAATCAGACATCATGTGTAAATATGTTTATTAGCAAGGTCTAATCTGTCGTCAGTGATTTATTTAAGGTAAATTGATGTTGTGCTCATTTATGTACAGTGTGATTAATGTAGACCGACCCTGAATTGGTTCTATATGATTTCAGCCACCCTCTGTCTCTGCTCACCATCCATATGGAAATTGTTTGGCTATGCCCCTATTCCTTAGTAAAGTAAATCATTATCTGGTTTAAAAAGTTGTTTGACTCATTTTATTGAGACAAAAAAAAACAAAAAAAACAGAAGAAATCTTTCAGGGGGAAATACATGCAGTAAATGTGTCATTGCAACAAAAAAAGGTCTTACAGAAAGGAGAGGCATTTCTTTCATTCAAGACAGGAAACTGGGTATAGATTTATGATTCAGGGAGGCTTCAGAGTGGATAAATACCAGTCACATTCTGCCTGGCTGAGTGTCTATCACCTTTCTTAGTTTGTCCATCTGTCTGTTTATATCTTTGTCTGTGTCTGCTGGCCTTTGTACTGTCTTCTGCCTGTCCTTTTGCCTTGTCTAAATCCTAGTTTCAAATCTTTATAAAACACGTGTTTGTATTTATGTTTCTTTTGTGTGTTGATTTTTTTTTTTTATTGGCCAGCTGTCTCAGAGATCTCTGCAGGTTCTCATGGGAAAACCTGGCTAACTATTGCCAGGAAGCCTGATATTCTCCTTTATACCATTTTGTAAACAGATGTTTAAACCATTCAACATAAATATTTAAAGCTCTAGATAATGATTTATCATACAACTTTGCCATTTTCATACAGCTTGTTTCAACAAAACTCACCAGCTCACAGCTAATAATTCGCTTTTGGCCAGTATTTTGTTTTGATACAATAATAATCTAAAAATAAAAACAAAAAAGAATGATAAATGTTGATATATTTGGAAAATCTCCCAGTTATGTATCTGATCAACTGCTGTCATTTTGTATTCAAATCTATTTTGTGATTTTCATCCATAGTGTAATTAACCAATGACAAATCATCCCCATTAATTGATGAGACACAGTGTGTGCAGCCTGGTGCACAATGTTTATCTCCTTTTAATGACAAGCTGGTGTCATGATTTGATTGTGTTTGGATCTAATCACTCTTCTCCAGCCTGACTTACAACAACTCTAATTCTACCAGGAATCATTTTAGAATATGGTGTTGGAGCAGCTTGGGCGGTGATATTTGTAGAACCATTTCTGAATTAAAACCAGTCACAGGAAAGAGGTTCCCAAAGTGGGGATACAGTTAAATGTATGAATTAAGTAATTAAGTTTTCATTTTCAAAGAACAAATTTATAAAAAAAAAAAGACACAAACATATATATATTTATTAATAAATATAACATGAGGTAAATGTATTTTGAAGCGGTCACCAGTCTGATGCATTGTTATTTTGTGGTAAATTCTTAAAATCGTGGACTTTTAAGACATAAAACATACATTTCCTTCAATTAAAACAATTTTATTATGTATCTAAAGTCAGCATCCAACTGGAGAGTGAGCTTATGACTTAAGTCTTTTGCAGCCTCTAAAAGTTTCCTTATTGTCAGATCCATCATCCTATTAGCTCTAACCAGGTTCCCACAGCATGATGCTGCCACAGCTGCCATCTTTCATGTATGGAGATGCATTTTCATGCTGGTGTGCAAAGTTAGTTCTTAGAGTAGAGTAAGAAGTTCAATCTTGGTTTTATATCACCTGAGGACTGTCTAGAATATATCTGCTGTGTTGCCGAAAGGGCCAGTAATAAACTGTTAGCAGGAGGCTGTTATGCCTCACACACGGAAAACGATCTGCCCCATACAGTGTCTGCAGCAGACACTTTACTGTATGGCTGACTTTCAACAAAAGATTTCATCCAGCCATTCTTCCATAAATGGTTAATTTATGAAGTGCAACACTAAGAGAATTGCTGTCAAAAGTTCATTCCCACCTGAGCTATGGATCCCTGCAGCTTCCCAGTGCTGTTTGCTCACTAAAGTCTTAGAAAAATAATTTGACATCTTTGCAGTTCGGCTGATTTTATTCACTGATACTGTATGAAACTGCATTTTACAAACTGCATACTAAGTAGGGGAGATCTCTTGGCAGTTGCTAGTACTGAATCTTATTTGGAGGTTTCAGAGATACAAATACATAACTCTACTTTTTTATTTATTAAAAGTGTATTTTAATTTGTAAAAGTGACATGTGTCATGTTTCCCTCTGTGCTGGTATATCACATATACACTATATTGCCAAAAGTATTTGCTCACCTGCCTTGACTCACATATGAGCTTAAGTGACATCCCGTTCCTAATCCATAGGGTTCAATATGACGTCGGTCCACCCTTTGCAGCTAGAACAGCTTCAACTCTTCTGGGAAGGCTGTCCACAAGGTTTAGGAGTGTGTTTATGGGAATTTTTGACCATTCTTCCAGAAGCGCATTTGTGAGGTTGCACACTGATGTTGGACGAGAAGGCCTGGCTCTCAGTCTCCGCTCTAATTCATCCCAAAGGTGTTCTATCGGGTTGAGGTCAGGACTCTGTGCAGGCCAGTCAAGTTCATCCACACCAGACTCTGTCATCCATGTCTTTATGGACCTTGCTTTG
Organism: Cyprinodon tularosa; assembly: GCF_016077235.1. Lineage (NCBI taxonomy): Eukaryota > Metazoa > Chordata > Actinopteri > Cyprinodontiformes > Cyprinodontidae > Cyprinodon > Cyprinodon tularosa. Next base: position 1,183,318 of record NW_024039662.1, read on the forward strand.
TGCACTGGTGCACAGTCATGTTGGAAGAGGAAGGGGCCAGCTCCAAACTGTTCCCACAAAGTTGGGAGCATGGAATTGTCCAAAATGTCTTGGGATGCTGAAGCATTCAGAGTTCCTTTCACTGGAACTAAGGGGCCAAGCCCAGCTCCTGAAAAACAACCCCACACCATAATCCCCCCTCCACCAAACTTTACACTTGGCACAATGCAGTCAGACAAGTACCGTTCTCCTGGCAACCGCCAAACCCAGACCCGTCCATCAGATTGCCAGATGGAGAAGCGCGATTCGTCACTCCAGAGAACGCGTCTCCACTGCTCTAGAGTCCAGTGGCGGCGTGCTTTACACCACCGCATCCGACGCTTTGCATTGCACTTGGTGATGTATGGCTTGGATGCAGCTGCTCGACCATGGAAACCCATTCCATGAAGCTCTCTGCGCACTGTTCTTGAGCTAATCTGAAGGCCACATGAAGTTTGGAGGTCTGTAGTGATTGACTCTGCAGAAAGTTGGCGACCTCTTCGCACTATGCGCGTCAGCATCCGCTGACCCCGCTCCGTCAGTTTACGTGGCCTACCACTTTGTGGCTGAGTTGCTGTCGTTCCCAAACACTTCCATTTTCTTATAATACAGCTGACAGTTGACTGTGGAATATTTAGGAGCGAGGAAATTTCACGACTGGATTTGTTGCACAGGTGGCATCCTATCACAGTTCCACGCTGGAATTCACTGAGCTCCTGAGAGCGACCCATTCTTTCACAAATGTTTGTAAAAACAGTCTGCATGCCTAGGTGCTTGAATTTATACACCTGTGGCCATGGAAGTGATTGGAACACCTGATTCCAATAATTTGGATGGGTGAGCAAATACTTTTGGCAATATAGTGTATTTACAGTAAACTGCATTGAATTTCAGGGTGATATTGTCACAAAAACCAAAAAGAGCTGAAAGAATATACTTTTAGCTACTTGTTATCAAAAAAATAACTGAAACCACCCTCTGCTTAGGTTCACAACTGAACTCAAAGTGTCGTAAATAGAAAAAGATTTTCATCTTGCCTGTTATTGATAGCATTGTATCAGCACCACTCTATAAATCTATTAGGGTTATCAGAGTTTCATAGCTGTGCATCTTGAACATTAAAATTCTGCAAATAGGAGGTGATGCACCATTCAGAGGGATCTATTCTTGTAGCACATTGGATCCCTCCAGTAGCGACAACTGAAACATTTAGGCCTGAAGCAGGATGCCAGATAAGACAGGCGGCTGCTGTAAAGCAAATACTTTACATCAAACCTTTAAATACGAATTCAGTTTTTGAAGAACTCGTAAACTCCAGTACAAGCTCATAAAATCTGCAGGATGTCCTTTTCAGTATGTTACAGTCTTATGGATTAGAGACACAGGTTGAGTCCTCCTGCCAGTTTTCCTTGCTGTCCATTTCTCTGTCTTTCATTTACTCTGTCCCTCTCTGCGTCTTTCATTTGATCTGCATCGATCTGACAGTGTATGACTACATGTCAGCCAGTCCGCTAGCATGTCAGTGGGCATAAATAGACAGGCGGACTGGCAACCTGCCGTCCTCACGGGGCCTCGGCACTGACAGCTCCGGCCCTTCAGGACCACATCTAGAAATCACACAGTCTTGACACTTTCTTCATGCTCTCTTCTATATTGTTCCTTTTTTACAAACGTCACTTCTGGTTTCTTATGGGAACGATTCCTATCTTGAAAGCAGTGGGGATGTATGTAAGTGTAAGTGATGCATGCTCTGAGGTGTTTTCCTAGGCATCATGGGAACATGCTGCCTGATGCGTATGGATTCATACCTCTCTCAGGACATGTGTAAATGTCAAAACACAGTCAAATGAATAAGTGACGTTTACACTGAATTGCGCTTCCGCTTCTGTGAGGCCTTTTACCAGAAAGAAGCTGGTGCTGATTAATAATATTGTCTTCCTGTAATATGCTCCGATACAGAGTATGCAAGCAAACAATTTAAACACCATCATTACCAGCTATTGACATTACTAGTAAGGATGTGCAAAAAGCCTTAAAAATATTCCTCTTTTATTGCTGCATGATGACACCCTATTGAAAACATTTACTAAGATCCAATCTTTAATTTGCTGACATTTCTGTTAAAATCCACCATAAGAAGAAGAAATTGCAAAAAAGGTGTTGTTTTACAAAACCAGTATTAACAACAACTAAAGGCTTTTTTTAACAGTTATCTTTAAAAATGTAAATACATAATTATAGTGATTAAAACCTTTTCTAACTTCACCGTTAGTTAGTAATTATTGTATCTTTTCTGTTTCCTTGGAGTATAATTAGGCATAATGTAATGGTCTATATCCCTTAGCCACTGAGAAAGATCAGGAAACAAGTATTTTAACTAAGGCAGATGTGTGTTAATCTTCATGAAACTGGAAGATGTGTCCCTAAATCTGCAGATGTCTACAGACAGAACAATTATAGTCATTACAGTCAAATTGTATTACAATAATTTCATCAATTAAAAAGTTTCCTTTTTCATAACAGAATTATATTTTACGTTTTTTAGTAAGAGCAAAATTAGAGTGGTGATCATCAATACTCATCGGAAAGTCTGTCTCACAAAGCTCAGACTTTTTTCTCTTCTTTAGTGGTCACTTTCCTGTTAAAAATATTTATGATTGTTTTTAACAACAAAGTGTTTGAATGGAACTGAACTGAATTTGTTGTGTATTGTTTGTTTAAAAAAATATAAGCAGAAACGTATACAAATTAAGTTATTTTTATGGGGAAATGCAGGAGGAGTTTAAAGATAAGCTACATTAGCATAACTAGCATCTCTTGCAGCTTTGAAGATCTGGTTTATTTTTGGGTTCTTGGAATAAACATTTCTTATTTTTTTCAGCTACATGTAGTAAGATTTAGTAAACTAAATAAAACCAAAAGTAATATTAATTACATTTAATATGAAAAACCAAGTCTGTCTATCCATCACATCCATCCATCCATCCATCCATCCATCCATCCAACCATCCATCCATCCATCCATCCATCCATCCATCCATCCATCCATCCATCCATCCATCCATCCATCCATCCATCCATCCATCCATCCATCCATCCATCCATCCATCCATCCATCCATCCATCACAGTCCTGTTTTTGCACTGTTGGAGGAAGCTGGAGTACCCAGAACATGCAAACTGTGTATAATGTAATATTTTTATGAAGCTGAATTATCTCAGCATTGGCTTGTTCACAAACACATGAGAATCCATCTTGTCCAACGTAAAGCGTTCAAGACCAACCCAAAATGGGTAGCAGTATTATGGCTTTATTTCTCCAAACAGATGGGAGCAGTCCAAGACTGATAACGAACAAAACCTGGGTGCTAGTCTAAAGGTTTGTTCACACCGAAGGTGTTCTCGGCATCAAAGCATCAGCTTTACATGCAAAGTCTACAGCGAATGGTGTTAAGCAGCTTAGAGAGGTCCTGGTGCATATCCGAGTATCCTGGCGTCCAAGCGTCCGAGCTTCCCACCGTTTGATGACAGATGGAGTTCAAAAATCAGAACTTTTGCAGCTTGACGCAGAGCATCATCCAATCAGAAAAGCTGATCCAGGAAGGTTTTTTGGGAGACACACACTGCATGCAAACTGTTATCGTTTCTGAAGGACTGTGTGCGTATGAAAAATAAAGCTCCAAAGGTTTAAAAAAAAAAAAAAAAAGAAAACTGGGAGAATGGATTGTTATATAGAAGAAAAAGTGAGTGAGCTCTGATCATTATCATTGCATTAAACCATTCTTCATAAACTATGACGAAACAGTTTGTAAATTAACAACAAATGTTACAACGTGCTGATGAAAATGATTTGATTGTATATTCTGGTATTTGCAGTTTTCCCATAAACCTCCAAAACACCTTTCATTCACTTCAAGCCGCTACAAACGGCAGCAGGAAATCCCAGACAGGCTGGTGACAGGTTAACCAGCAGTTAACAATGTTCAAAGTTAGCATCTAAAAGACTGTTTTACAGTGTTTTTATACAAAATCTGGATCAAAATTATTAAATTAAAATCTAAAATTATTTAAATAATAAAATTTTAAGTACAATGTTAAATGTGTCCTTAAGAGATATGAAAGAGGATTCTATTTTATTTTAATTTATTTTTATCTATTTATATTTTTTATTTAGAAACTCAACAGCTGATTCATCAGCTGATCAGTTTTTTATTTATTTCTTTTTATCAGCTGATCAGTTATCAAACCCTAACTTTAAACTTCTGTACACAGGTGTCAATGTGATTAGGTATTCATTCCTGCAGAGTGACTAGACCACACAAGAGAACCTACAAACAGAGGTGGAATACAAAATGCAAAGAGAATGCTGGTATGAATGAGGATTGTGGAGAATAAGTCAGAAACTAAAAAAAAAGAAGTTAAATAAAAAATAACAGAAACACAACAAATTAAAGAAAATGAAAGTGCACATTTGACAATGTGCTGGATCCCAAGAGCACAACTTAGTGAAGGCATCATTGAAATTGCCCCTGAGATTGGAAGGCACTTCATCACACACAGAGCAAATTATTAAGTGTACCAAGAAAGCAAATTACCCCCACAGCTAGCATGCACCTTTTGTTGAACTCTGAACCATAACTCATCAGTTGCATGCTATGCCACAGTGTCTATTCTCCCCATGCTTGTTTAGAGCTTGGTGCACTTGAATGCCCCTAAAGGCATCATGTAGATTCTCTAATACCAGGTTATGAGGAGAGATAAAAGCTTACTGAATAATATCAAAGGCCAAAAGTGTTTATGCTTTGATTACAGTAGAACTTGTAACCCCTTGAACGGGACTCTTTTTTCCGTGGACATGAGTTTTTCTAGACGTCAGCAAGTCTTTCATTCTCCTAAACATTGATCTCAAAGTGTTTTATAACAGCTATTAACTAACAAACTACAAAGCTGTCGCAATTTTTAAAGACCTTTCACATAAACAGATTTATTATTCGTTAGTGTTGCATGACTGACTGAAGGATGAAGTGTATTTGGTATTAATCTTTCAGGTTTTAGCTTAAATTTCCCCACCTCAAGTTGGAAAATTTAACAAAAGTTCAAAGGCCTCTCACCAAACCAGACCTAAAGCTTTCAATATGTTCGCCTTACATAAAAAGTAGACGTTTTATAACACAGCTGATAAATGGTTTCAGATAAATCTCATAAAGGGTTTCTGATTCAAACTTTCACAGTTAGTAAATTGGTAGCCAAAATGTTTAAAAATACTAAAGAAAAAAAATGCATCACTTGCACTGTTAGCAACTTGCATTGCTAACAGTAACTAGTTTGCTCTGTATTTGCTCCTGGATTGATGTTGTGCATTCCATCAGGTCTAATGTGTTTGGATCTACTATACAAACAATAAGGAATTTATGCATCTCTTCTAAATACCACTGAAGCCACCCAAGTGTTACTCAAGTAGTACATTAGCAAGGTTTGAGCACCATGGCTCTAACAAGGACTTTAAGATTGCCTTAAGTTTTAAGATAACTTTAAAGGTATTGTGGAGAATTTTGGCAAATTTTTTAAAAGACCCGCCCTCTCTACTTAAAAAAAAATGCACATGCACCTCAGTGGCGGCTGGTGAAAAATATTTTTGGTGGGGCTGATATAGCCTAGTGTATGTCTCCAACTAATCCGGAATAAGAATTCAAATAAACAATTGGACAATACATACAATTTAACAGTAATGATTTAATTTACTATATAATAACAGTAACAGTGATGATTTGGGTCACTGTGACGGGGTTCTTTGGCCTCCAAGAATCCAGTCTCAGTCGGGTTACCGGTGTTGGTGATTTATTGAGCTCAAAAACTCAAAACAGGGTGCAAAAGAAACTAAACATGTACAAGATACTCTGGGCCTCAGCCTCCCTCCAGTTACCAGCAATGTAACAAAGAAACAGAAAACAAAAATTGCCGCTTTTCTTCCCACAGCCCTCATTAAATAGTTTAAGCCCCTCACATCAGGCTCTCTTATTTCTGATTTCTTCTCATTAATCAGTTTTGTCCATATATTACCTCCACAAACAATTGATGTACAAAAACAAATAATTTTTACAACTTAATTCTTTTACACAGATTCATTGACTTATTCAATTACACTAAACTGGGTTTGAACCCAGCAAAGACGCAGCCAGACTGAAGATGACAAGTCCCCGTAGCATAAACACGTACACACACACACACACACACGGCTAACCCCACTGAAATATTAAGTGTGCACCCTCAATATGCCAGCAGGTAACCAGGAACAGCTTGTGTGTTTTAAGTTCATGGAGCTACTGGTCTCAGCGCGAGTGTATTGGTCCTCACAAACACAGTATAACAGGAATGTGTGTGTGGCGCGCAAAGTTAGAGAGGTTGTTTTAAGCGACGAGGTGGATTCATCACAGTCACAATAACCATGACAGGAAATGTTCATATCCTACAACAGGGATGTTCTTCTGGCAAACGGGTAGATAAATAAGGATCTCACCGAATTTGGTGGAAGCTGCATCTCGGTCGTTACATTCGCCATCTTCCCTCTAATGGGCCTTTCAGACAGGCTGCGACGACCGCACTGCTGCGCTGTGAAACCCATTCTTTTCAATGGCTTGCGCCGCGCCAGGGCGGTTTATCGCTGCGTCGAGCAAAGCGCAAGCACAGCGCAGCGCAGCGCTTCGCGAGCTCGCGCGCAGGCCAGGTCAAACTTTGACCGCGGCGCGCCGTGACGAATGCACGCGTGGCCAATAGAAACCATCGGCTGGAAAGACCAGGAAGCAAAATGGAGGAAAAGCTTATACTGTGTGTGTCTGAATTCCCCGAACTATATGACACAAGTTTGCAATTTCTTTCACAAGCGGGAACTCCCCAAGCTGCTCTCTGGACCTGAGTGTTTCGTGCACCCACAGCCTCCACTTCTTGCTGCTCTTTTTCTTCGAACTAGCAGGGCTAGTGCTAGCGCTTGCTTCTTAGCACGGGTCAGATACATATTTGCTGCTGACCAAAAGCTGGAACAACAAACAAATGACTAGACCCGGCAACCCAGCCGGCGCAGCGCAGTGCAGCGCAAATGCGCTGAACCCCGCGGCCAGCGCAGCGCAAATCGCTTCCTATCTGAAAGGCCCATTACTGTCTGCACCTGCGCTTGGGTTCAGAAGCCTGTTAAAGCGCAGTATTTTCAGCGCCCCAAGACCATAAAGTTCTGAGACGCTGATTGGCCATTAAATTCACCTAGCAATAGTACATGATTGACAGATTCTCTGCAAATGTGGGTCAGTCTGATCAGCGCCCCCAGAACAGAGACGGTAGGAGTCTGTCTGTGGAAATCCACAAATTAATGACAGTAGATAGGGAAATGTAGTTTATATAATTCGTTTTGCTTATAGGTACACAGTCTAGAGAGTAAAACTGACATTTATGAGTTAATTTCTAAAAATATATTTTACTTTTCTCTCTTCTTATCAGGGAGGGCGTTGCCCCAGCGCCCCCTATGGGCCGGCCGCCACTGATGCACCTGTACCTGCTCCCGAGAGGGAACACCTATTAAGCACACGCGAGAGCGTGCACGAGCCCATCTCTCCTCGTCCACGCACTGTTTAAAAGTTGCTATTTTAGTCGCTCATACAAGCTTACTTTCCAAAACAAGTTTTTCAATTTTTCCACTATTCAGATTTTAGCACCAGTAAGTGAAGAGCACGTAGGGCGGCCTTATGTAAACATATCACCAGAAGGATTAGAAGGACCACTTATCTAGATGATCCACCTGGAAGAAGAACATCCTCCTCTGTACCTGTAAATTAGCTCTGTTTTAACCATTTGATTTAATTTATTTGTTATAATGAGCATGAAAACTGCCCAACACTTGCTATGTTTATTCGGGAAAATAATCAGACTGAAGGCCATGTTTTACGTAAACATGTCAGACTGAGGATTTTAATCCTATTCTAACAGATCGGAAGGAAATTTCATTTAGAAAGAGAGAGATGATTTTAGTTGATTATCGTTCTGATATGGATCCATGTACACACTTATTAAGATCTACAACAGCATGATGTTTTACCCACATTCTTACAGAAAATTAGGCAGTTATAATTAGTTACATATAACTGACAATTGAACTATATATAATTGATCGGATCATTTTATTTAGTATAAACTGAGATTTTAAGTTCAGGTCAGCTTAGGTATATTTAGCTACTGTTGAAAAGAGGACCCCAACATCCACCGTGAAGGTGTAGTGGATACACCAAAGAAGAGGAGGAAGGTGATCCAGTTGGGTGAAATCGTAGTTTAATAATATATTATCAATGTCTACAACGGATTATGGCATGGCAGCTTCATGCCACTTAAATGAGTAGAACAACACGCAGATTAAGTGTGATAGAAAATCTGTTAAGCCGGGCAAACACTGTGCGATTTTTTTCAATCGTTGCACAAAGCTGCAGCTCAAACCGTACAACAAAACTGCAGGGTATAAAAGTTCCCAGCTCACAATGCATGTTCTCACAATGTACGGCGTGACGCTCTGATGCGATCTTTCGACGGCCAACTGAATTTCAAACATGTTTGATTTTCTCCCAGCCTTAGGATTCCTGAACGGTAGGTGGTCATGAGAGGCTTATCAGCCCTCGTTACCCCCTGTATATTACACAGCGCACGACACACCATCAGAGCATGTGAACGGAGTGGAGCGCCGCGCAAATCCCGCTCCCCGCTCAGGAGGATGTTCGCTCATTCGATCCAATCTCAAAAATTCCGCTCAAAATCCGCTCCGCGCTCACCTTAATTTTCCTGTCGCTCCGGGCGAAATCGCTCCAAGCTCGCTCAAATTTTCAGAAGGCATTTTCTGACAATTTTACAATTTTCCCTCATGTAATTATGCCAGGGCCCCGGGACACACAGGGTTTGATTTAATGGTGTGACAGATACATGTGTATTGTGTTATTTTACTGGCTGTTAAATGGCCGCACTGTTTCCCTGTTGGGAACGTAACACATCGCTCCATTCATGTTGCCCCACGTTTTCTCTTTAATTACTAATTTATTTTACATCAAATAAATGTTATTTTACAAATTTTATAATCCAAAATTTTTAGTTGACATTGTGAGCGCATGGGAGCGAACTGGAGCGGAGCGAAATTCTCACTCCGACCTTTGAATTGAAAACTTCTCTGTACTCCACCATATTTCTTCCACTCCGCTCCACCGCTCCATCGAGGCTCTGCTCCGCCCACATGCTCTGTGCACCATGAGGCTGAAATTCGGCCTAATCAAAAAAATTCTTGCACGACTGGAAATTCGGCTCGAAAACGGCCAAAAACCTAACAGTGTATGCCCGTCTTTACCGGCCACATAAGAGGCAAAGACTCATCTTGCAGCATTACAACTACCCTTAGAATGAAGCCAGAGCTGCAATTAAGTGTTTTAGGTCAAAACATATGCATTTGAATTGTCCAGACACTGATCCTCCATAACCAAGTTCTGCACTCTTCTTTACTGAAAAGGTCTGTCAGCCTTTTCAGTAAAGAAGAGTGCAGAACTTCAGTGTGTAGATGTGTCTTGCAGTTACAGGCATACCTGCAAGGGTAATTGCCAGCAGTTTTACAAGGCATCACCTTGGGAAAGCTGAACACAAATGTAATTCAGTAATTGAAAAACATTAATCACATAATTTGTGTTGGTCTATCACATAACAACCCATTAGAATATAATTAATTGTGTAGCCCTTCAATAGTAAAATGTGAAACTGTTTGAGAGATATTAGCCCCCTTCGCCTTGGACTGCACCTAACCTGCAGCATAAGATCAGCGATCAGCTTGGCCTGCTAAAATCTGTCTTAAGTTTCAGCATATTTAACATTTAACATGATTTATACACTTTCTTTTCCATTCGGTGTTGTTGTTCAAAGGCAGGCTTGCTTTGACTAACGTGTTTTGGCGCTTTCGGTGCCTTATTCATCATGCATAAAACGAGAAGTTGACATTTCGCCTAGTATTTGTCATCACGTCCCATTTGATTTATGCCATGATAATTCAGTCTCACCAAAAAAAAAAAAAAAAAAAAAAACTGTATGCAGACACTCCACAGTTCCACTTAGCAATCAGTCAGGCAGTACACAAACAACACGATTATCTCTTTGGCCACATAAATCAAGAGGAAAGTCATTATGGGATTTAAATAACCAATACGGTAATGGCTAAAACTTTACAAAGTGGAATTTTGATTTGGAGCAACTAACGGATTTGGTTTCCTTGACTAACGTGAAAACATCCAGTTTCACACACTACAGCATAAACACACGGCTGCATTAATCCATTATTTTTCTCTGGTGCTCTAACGCGCTACCATTTAGAGTAAATCATCCACAGATGTCAAATAAGGGCGCAGAGGTAAAAAGCTTGAGTTACGGAAAACCATTCCCCTGAAACTGCTGAGGACAGGGATTGGTTTAATTATCACTGTAAATCAACAAGCCAAACACCAACAAATGATCAGGCTCTGGTATACCGAGTACTTACACAGCCCGACTGTGTCCCAGCGAGGGGAGCAGACTGAAAGAAAAGAATGTTCATTTGGTAAGAATGGCAGCAACACCACCAACAATGAAAGGTTTTCTCTTCCCACTGGGAGCTGGCCTTCCTGAAAGACTCTGTCCACCTAAAAGAGCTGCAAGTTGTGTTACATTTGGCAGCCTGACAGGTGCGCCTGACAGACTGCGTGTGCAGGTTGAGTGCTTAATACGCCTCAACTCAGAAGTCACTGCTGTTGACCTTCAAAGGTTAGAGTGACATCCAGTGGTGATGTGGGAGGAGACAAAGACAAAGAGGCTCCCAACTTGTCATTATAAAAAGGTCGCTTTGTTTCTTTTCTTTTTACACAGAAAAAAAACTCCCAACATCCACATTTAAAAACCACTTAAAGTTACATGTTATATGCTTTGCTTCTGTGGGATGACAAATGGAGCTTAGGTGTATTTATTTCAGTTTAACTGTCTTGTAAAATGGAATAAACCACTCTTTCTTAACAAATGGTCCCTGACTTAAAAATGGGCAATGGTTTACTCAACAGGTTTGGAAGATTTTGAACAGAAAGACAGCTAACATTAAAGATCAAGGCTGTTTCTCAATCAAGAACGTGAGTACGAACTCTTGTTCTCGCCAAGCATGTTCTTGCCCATAACAAAGGAAAGCATAGACTTGGGAAGAACGGGAGCATGCAGTATAAACATGGGTCAATTGGATCAGAAGCGTACTGGTGACATCACCACACCCTCAGCTCATCTGGAAGAGCATTTTCCCTCCTGTTATTGATAATAATATATCATTACTTTTTTTATTTAGTGAGGGAATAATTATTAACACAGTCAGAAACACAAATAGAATGAACACTTTGTCCAATAAAACAAAATATTCCCATCAGAGCCAGCAGTACTTTACACACGGTTCTTAAAATGATTTTAAAATGTATTTTTTTTGTAAAATAACAGAAAAGATAACTTTTAACTTAACACTGAGCTCTGTGAGTGCACTACTGAACGCTGCTGCTGTAGCAGTGCATGCTGGGACAGCTGTCAATCTGGAGAACAGACAAGTCTGCTCTGATGCATGCTCAGTAAAGATGGAAGGGCGAGAACAACAATTGGGGACTTTGTCCGTTCTCGATCTTGTGTTCTTGTGAATTGGAACATTGCTAAGGCTGAGGCTGGTAACATTTGACAAGCACACAAGAACGAACAAGTACATATATTGAGAAACAGCCCAAGTTTTCCACTTTTTCTGTCCTACCTGTAGGAAACTCTGCAGGCACTACAACAGTGTCTCCAGCTACCAGCGAGGGGACAATCCAAGTGTAGCCATAACCAGTGATCCCAACAGAGTGGGCCACCTCGAAGATGGTGTTGGCCTCTTCTTTTGTGCAATAGAGAAGAATCACGGGGCTCTGGAGTTTCTTCAACTGGTTCTGGATCTTTGAGTCGCCATCATCCACGGACATGTCCAGCAGAAGAACTTCCTCCATCTCCCAGCCAACAAAGCTGTTCTCAATGGTGTTTCGTATCTGAGGGAGATACAAGTACGGTTATGGGAAAACACTTGCTAACACAAGTTAATAAAACAGTGATACTTTAAAACTGGTACAGAGGAATGAGACTATAAAAAAACTGGAACTTGTATCAGCTCTAAAGACTTTGTGGTTGAAAAAAAGAACTAATGACTGACTATGACACCCACAAAAAAGAATAAAATTGCCTGTTGTTTGTAAACTGTTTGTCCTCTGAAGTCTAAATGTCTGACCAGCAAGAAGGAAATTTCTACTGAAACTCTTCTGAGAGTCGTAATTCTGAGTCGAAAGTCAGGGTGACATGACCGCACTTTGGTATAAATAATGGCTGCTACTCGCATCTATGGTAGTAGAAAACCTTCTGACTGTTTTTACCATTTCCTCCTGATTTACTATAAAGTGTAGTCAGGCGTATACATTCTACTTTTCAATGTTTAGAAGATATTTAAATTCTGCATATATGTGCTAAATATTAAGTAGAGCTTCTAATTGTTATGGCTGAAACTGGAAACTTCTAAAAGTTTAATACATTTTTCTTGTTATTGGCACCTGTTTGACTCCGAAAACAGTCTCCTCTAACACCTGAATGCAATGCATGTCAAAAATTATATATTGCTCTTTAATTCAGTTTAATAAAAAAAAAATCTCTATTACTTACAGTAAAAATCCTGTCCTGGGACAGTTGGTGACTTACTGAAAAAGCGCTTTGCTTCTTGTTTCTTATGTGGGTGGTTTGAGATATAATTTTGGTACTGCCCTATTTTTAAGCAGGTCGTTTTTTTGCAGGCCAACACTCGGCTATACAAGTGGTGTTAGACAGATTAAGAAAATGAGAAATGATGCTAATTAAACATCAATATAGCCAACATGGTGGTTGGGAAATCTTCCAGGTGATAATCTCAGGAGACTAGCTGAGCTCCAGGTCAGGAGGAGGGCTCCAGGGTAACATCTAGCTGCTTTGAAGATTTCTTTTTAAAGAAAATACAGAAATATCTTCTGAAAATATTACAACGCTTTGACCTTTTTTCACATTTATGCACAAAAAGAGAAAAGAAAAACAGATTAATTGTTTTGTACTTTTTTTAGATGAGTAACACAACGAAGCAGGTGATTGTAAATTGGGTGGAAAATCATCGGTTTTGGACTTATGCTGCATCAGATAGTTTTTTGGGCTTTCCGATGATGCACTCTTAGTCTTATCCAGTAATATGTACCAGACAATTGAGCCTTAGGGTTATAATAATTAACATATTATAAGTCACCATATTTCTTATGAGTCAGCCAAAGTGAAAAGGAATGTTATGAACTACACAGGATTAATCATAAATATATATAACTGAACAGGACTGTGAAATTTAAGCATTTTATCATAGGTAATTTCAGTTTCATTGAAAATGAATATGACATTTTTGCTACTTTACATGTAGCAGAAAGGGAAGGAAAAATTGGCAACCCTTAAGGGCTGGTTATCCTCCCCGCAGCAGTGGGTCGCAGCGAGCTTGTCTCAGATATTTCTGATTTATGCCTAATATTAAAGTGTGGTCTGCTGTATGTAATTCCACTCCACAACGCAAGAGGGACAATCACGAACTAGCTGTGGGTCTAGATCTGGCCGAGGCATTGAAGAAGTGGGGGTAAGTTTGTGTGACAACAGAGGGACATGAGAGCGAAAAAGAGCAGGGATCCAGGTGGAAAAAGGGTCCCTGCGTTTTTGCGCACCTCGCTGTTCTAGCTGGTCTAAGCTGGTAAAGTTACCAAACAGGAAATACGTATAGTGTAGCTGGGATGTAGATTTGACCAATCAGATGCCTCCTGTCTGCGGTCACCTAAAATTTTGGAGAGGTGCACCAGAGTGTCAGTGGAAGGGGGGGGCACATTTGCTTTCACTGCAACACCTGGTTTCTGAGTATAAACCAGCCTTTAGGCAGAAAGTGGAGCCTTTAATGGCAAAGATTCAAAATTACCGTGAGCTGAAATGTTAATGGTGGTCCACCTGTGGTACACATTACGCTGTCCTATCAAAAGTGCTGGTTTAATCATGCTGGGGAAATCTTCTGTTTTTACTAAGGAAATGGAAGTTTGTCAGAGAAACCTGTAGCAGACTAAAGACTTTTCAAAGGTTTACCTCAGAATGGCATAAAGGTAAAGTAGCTAACTCATCTGTAAAAGGGTTTAATAATAACTTAAGAGGATGTGTGGGATCTAATTTGATTGGGCAATTAATTAACTATGTAGATGTAAAATAAATGGTAGAGAAATACCCTAAAAACTGGCTATATTTCATTAACTACATTTTTTGGCCCCGATACCGATACCCGATACCTGGCTGTGCAGTATCGGCCGATACCAATACCATAATAATGTAAAATAATTGCCATCATGGCTTTGTCAAGCTGCTGCCTACCTTTGTGAAGCAGGAAAAAATCTAATACAAAGTGAATCCAGTAGAACTTTTTATTGCCTACCAGGAGTAGGTGACAATAGCTGAATAAACTTATGGCTCTCAAAATGGTATCTGTGCCCTATTTGTTGGTACTCGCCGATACCGATACCACCATTTTAGGGCAGTATCGGGGCCCTGTCCGATACTGGTATCGGTATCGGTGCAACACTAACTACAGCTTAAAGTTTTTTTCCCCCCCATGTAAGTTATGCATTACTTTGTATAGGTCCAAAGTATAAGAAAATAAAACTACTTCAAACATTGTGGTAATGTAAGAAAATGTGAAAAACTTCAAAGGGTATCAATACTTTTGAAGTGCAGTGTAAATGCATGATCCTTCTGCTGCATGGCCTTACCTTAGTAACAAAGTCCTGATAACCGGGGTAGTACGTTGTGACGATGGAGAAGATGTACCAGTCATACTCCTCCATGATATTTAGTATGACAGACGCCTGCTGCTCGATGGAGGGGCCAAACTGAAAGAACATGGAGTTGTCGTCCTAGTAATAACAGAAACACACACAGAGGAACAAAGACAGAGTGTAAACGGTTATGCAACAGTATTGGACTGGACTTTAATTTAGCCGGCATTACACACAGAGGAGAATGGCCACTACTTAAAGGACAGTGGCGGGTTTTGTTACATTATTGGAGCGAACATTAATTTAGCTGCCTTTATTCTTTGGCTCACAGAGGAGAAAGACAAGAGGACTCCTGTGGACTTGTAATGACACCGGTCATGGTTTTCATTAGTTCCCTTTATGACGCCTTTAATGAGTTTGTGGCTGGAACAAATTCTGTGGACTCAGAGCTGCTGTCTTTAATCTTATCAGCTATTTTCATCAGTTTGTTTTATTATAAATCAACACTCCAACTTATGTGTAGCCTATTCAATATTAGATTCATAAAAGTAGGTGATATGCGTGATATTGCAGTCATTTATCCTGCAGTAATTCAAAGAAAATTCAAACATTCACAGACGTCAGCCCTTCGCCTAGGAAGTGTTAAACCTGAGCTTGACAGACAACATATACCAAATAAGAAAAGTCGTATTATTTAATTGACTCTTTAACAAAAATTTCTTAAACACTTATTTCTTGAGCCTGCGTGTTGCCACCGGTGTTGGCACCAGAACGTTGAGCCAGACAGAAGAAGAGGAGGAGGTGAGAACTACTAGTCTAGACACGGTCCTGCAGTTCTGCATCATTAGCTTGCTGCTGTGTATGTGAGTCACCGTGTGAGAGTCAAACTCCCTTGTGCATCATGTACAGCATCATGTTTATTTACCTTTAAAGTTCATGCTACAAACAGGCTAATTGATATGAATGAGTTTCCCATTTTTGTGTATTTTATGGTCGATTAAATGTTAGTTCACAACCAGACAAGGTGATACTGTAGGTGCCAAACTCTGCTAAATGCCAAGAATAAAATGACGATCAAGTGATGTAGTTGATTGATTGGAGAGACGCTGTAGTTTGACTCGTTAACATTTAGTATTACTACAGAGAACATGTACTGCCCAACGCCACTATAAGCAGAATCAAGAGTCAGAAGGGAGAAGAATTTGATTGATGATCAAATGTTGATTTTTCACTGCAATGTAAAACATAAATAACAATGAAAAAATGCCTTTGGTTTTATAAGCAGATGGGTATTTTCTGAACAAATTGTTTTGAGTTAAAGGATCCTTTGAGAGCACACCTCTGTAAAACAGATTGGCGTGTCTGATATCCAAAGGGAATGGATGCCTATTGATTACACAAGAAAGCAGATGATTTTCTTAACAAAAAGGGTATTTCTAACAAGAAAGTGTCAAAAAAGGCATATCACTTGATATAAAAATAAAAAAGCAGAGTGTGCGTTCTCCCTTTACCTAAATATTTGTAGCCCAAGAAAAAGTCGGGTTTGTAAAATTAAATGAGTGAGAGGGGAAGATGTCTTCCACTCCACTAAAACTACCTCTTAAATGTGTTTTTTTTCTACCCTTAAGTAACAAAGTGAAAAAATTCTTGTTTTTAAGATAAGAAAACCACGCTGACACACTTAAACCAAAGATTAGATGTACAGTTTTAGCAAAGTTAACAGCCAGACCACTGACCTAACCTTACAGTTGTTTGTGAGCATAAAGTTTTCCAGGTAAGAA